>NC_092036.1:50565469-51179937 GCF_003086295.3 Arachis hypogaea
CCTCACGGCCATGCCTAGACCTTATACTTATGTATTTTCAACGGTGGAGTTTCTACACACCATAGATTAAGGTGTGGAGCTCTGCTGTACCTCGAGTATTAATGCAATTACTATTGTTCTTCCATTCAATTCCGCTTGTTCTTGTTCTAAGATATCACTTGTTCTTCAACTTGATGAATGTGATGATCCGTGACACTCATCATCATTCTCACCTATGAACGTGTGACTGACAACCACCTCCGTTCTACCTTCGATTGGGTGAATATCTCGTGGATTCCTGATTGCTCGATGCATGGTTGATCGCCTGACAACCGAGTGCTCGCCTGACAACCGAGCCAACCATTCCGTGAGATCAGAGTCTTCGTGGTATAGGCTAGAATTGATGGCGGCATTTAAGAGAATCCGGAAGGTCTAACCTTGTCTGTGGTATTCTGAGTAGGATTCAATGATTGAATGACTGTGACGTGCTTCAAACTCCTAGCAGGCAGGGCGTTAGTGACAGACGCAAAAGAATCGCTGGATTCTATTCCGGCCTGACCGAGAACCGACAGATGATTAGCCATGCTGTGACAGAGCATAGGAACGTTTTCACTGAGAGGATGGGAGGTAGCCACTGACAACGGTGAAACCCTACATAAGCTTGCCATGGAAAGGAGTAAGAAGGATTGGATGAAGACAGTAGGAAAGCAGAGAGACGGAAGGGAAGGCATCTTCATACGCTTGTCTGAAGTTCCTACCAATGAATTACATAAGTATCTCTATCTCTATCTTTATGTTTTTATGCGTTCATCACCATATCCATTTGAGTTTGCCTGACTAAGATTTACAAGATGACCATAGCTTGCTTCATACTAACAATCTCCGTGGGATCGACCCTTACTCGCGTAAGGTTTATTACTTGGACGACCCAGTGCACTTGCTGGTTAGTTGTGCGAAGTTGTGTAATGCCATGGTATTGAACACCAAGTTTTTTTGGGGTTCATGACCGGGGATTATGAGAGTTGTGAAAAGTATTGTTCACAATTTCGCGCACCAGTATCATAAAGCTTCCTGGATCTTGAAGCTTCTCTGGTAAGCTTTTCAGAATGACTGCACTGTATTCTTCAGTGAGAAACACCTTTTCAGTTTCTCTCCAATCCTTCTTATGACTTAAGATCTCTTTCATGAACTTAGCATAAGAGGGTATTTGCTCAAGTGCCTCTGCAAACAGAATCTTTATTTCAAGAGTCCTGAGATAGTCTGCAAAGCAGGCAAATTGTTTATCCTGTTCCGCTTGGCGGATTTTCTGAGGATAAGGCATCTTGGCTTTATATTCTTCAACCTTAGTTGCTGCAGGTTTATTCCCTACAGAGGTGGTTGGAGAAGCCTTCTTAGAGGGGTTACTATCAGCACTCTCAGGTGTTTGATTCCTCATTGGCATTTGAACGCCAGGATTGGGTACAGGATGGGCGTTTAACGCCAGCTTCCCACCCTTTTTTGGCATTTGAACGCCAGAACTGGGCAAGGGATGGGCGTTTAACGCCAACTTTTCCCCCTTTTCTGGCGTTTGAATGCCAGAAGAATTCCTCTCTGGGCTCTTACTATTCTCAGAGGGATTTTGGGCAGTGGTTTGGTTATCCTCTGTCAGTTGTTCCTTTCTTGGCTTTTTGCTACTTTGAGCTGAATTATTCAATGTCTTCCCACTCCTTAGTTGAACTACTGGCATTCTTCTGTTATCTGTTTAGATAGCTGCTGTTTTGTCTGATTCAACTGCGATTCTATATTCTTGTTAGCAATTTTAGTTTCTTGGAGCATCTCTTTAAATTCTGCTAACTGTTTTGTCATCAGGAGTAATTGCTGATTAAGTTCAACAATCTGTTCTTGAGGATTAGGATCAGTAGTTACTGCCACAGCTTCTTCTTTTATAGAGGACTCACTGCTTGAGTATAGATGTTGATTTCTAGCAACTGTATCTATGAGATCTTGAGCTTTTTCAATCGTCTTCCTCATGTGTATAGATCCACCAGCTGAGTGGTCTAAAGACATCTGAGCTTTTTCTATAAGCCCATAGTAGAAGATGTCTAACTGTACCCACTCTGAAAATATTTCAGAGGGGCATTTCCTTAGCATACCTCTATACCTCTCCCAGGCATTATAAAGGGATTCATTATCCTCTTGTTTAAAGCCTTGGATGTCCAGCCTTAGCTGTGTCATCCTTTTTGGAGGGTAAAATTGATTCAGGAATTTGTCTGATAACTGTCTCCATGTTTTTATGCTTGCTATGGGTTGGTTATTCAACCACCTCTTAGCTTGATCTTTTACAGCAAATGGAAACAGTAACAATTTGTAGACATCCTGATCCACCTCTTTATCACGTACTGTGTCAGCAATTTGTAAGAACTGTGCCAGAAACTCAGTGGGTTCTTCCTGTGGAAGACCGGAATACTGGCAATTTTGTTGCACCATGATAATGAGTTGAGGATTTAGCTCAAAGCTGCTTGCTTTAATGGGAGGTATACAGATACTACTCCCATATGCAGCTGTAATGGGGTTAGCATATGACCCCAGAGTCCTTCTGGACTGCTTAATTCCACTTAGGTCCATGATGGAGAAAGAGAGATGATGTGGATATTATTATATTTTTTTTAACTAGCAGTAACCGAAAATAATAAAATAAAATAAATGGAAAATAAAATAAAAATTCGGAAACCAAAAGAGAATAAAATCAAAGCAAATTGAAAACTAAATTAATTAACTAATTAAAAAGATTTTGGAATTAGCAATTAAATAGATATCATTGAAAATTGTTTTGAAAAAGATTTGATTTTTGAAATGAGGAAAGAGAAAAACAACAAAATGACACCAAAGAAGACACCAAACTTAGAATATGAAACTAGAAAATCAAACACAAACTTTCGAAAATTTAAAGGAAAACACAAAGAAGACACCAAACTTAGAATATGAAACTAGACTCAAATAAAAGACTCTAAACCAACAAAAATAAAATATTCCTAATCTAAGCAACAAGATAAACCGTCAGTTGTCCAAACTCGAACAATCCCCGGTAACGACGCAAAAAAACTTGGTGCATGAAATTGCAATCACACTTTTGTAATTCCGCACAACTAACCAGCAAGTGCACTGGGTCGTCCAAGTAATACCTTATGTGAGTAAGGGTCGATCCCACGGAGATTGTCGGCTTGAAGCAAGCTATGGTTATCTTGTAACTCTTAGTGAGGATATCAATAATTCTCAGGTTTAATTGTGAAAAGTAGAAAAACATGAAATAAATACTTGTTTTGCAGTAATGGAGAACAGGTTGAGGTTTTGGAGATGCTCTATCTTCTGAATCTCTGCTTTCCTACTGTCTTCTTCTTCATGCACGCAAGGCTCCTTCCATGGCAAGCTGTATGTAGGGTTTCACCGTTGTCAATGGCTACCTCCCATCCTCTCAGTGAAAATGTTCAACGCGCTCTGTCACAGCACGGCTATTCATCTATCGGTTCTCGATCATGTCGGAATAAAATCTAGTGATTCTTTTGCGTCTGTCACTAACGCCCCACAATCGCATGTTTGAAGCTCGTCACAGTCATTCAGTCCCTGAATCCTACTCAGAATACCATAGACAAGGTTTAGACCTTCCAGATTCTCAAGAATGGCCGCCAATACATTCTAGCTTATACCACGAAGATTCTGGTTAAAGAACCCAAGAGATATCCACTCAATCTAAAGTAGAACGGAGGTGGTTATCAGGCACACGTTCATGGGTGAGAATGATGATGAGTGTCCCGGATCATCACATTCATCAAATTGAGGAACAAGTGATATCTTAGAATGGAAGCAAGCGTGATTGAATGAAAAACAGTAGTAATTGCATTAATCCATCAAGATACAGCAGAGCTCCTCACCCCCAACCATGGGGTTTAGAGACTCATGCCGTAGAAGATACAATATGAAACGTGTATTGTGTCATGAGGTACAGATACAATAGGAAAAAGTCCTATTTATGGTGAACTAGTGACCTGGGGTTTACAAGAATGAGTAAATGACGTAAAAATCCACTTCTGGGGTCCACTTGGTGTGTGCTTGGGCTGAGCATTAAAGCTTTCATGTGTAGAGACTTTTTTTGGAGTTAAACGCCAGCTTTTGTGCCAGTTTGGGCGTTTAACTCCCACTTTTGTGCCAGTTCCAGCGTTTAACGCCAGGAATTCTGAAGCTGATTTGAAACACCAGTTTGGGCCATCAATTCTCGGGCAAAGTATGGACTATTATATATTGCTGGAAATCCCAGGATGTCGACTTTCCAACGCAATTGAGAGTGTGCCAATTGGGCTTCTATAGCTCCAGAAAATCCACTTCGAGTGCAGGGAGGTCAGAATCCAATAGCATATGCAGTCCTTTTCAGCCTCTGAATCAGATTTTTGCTCAGGTCCCTCAATTTCAGCCAGAAAATACCTGAAATCACAAAAAAACACACAAACTCATAGTAAAGCCCAGAAAAGTGAATTTTAAATAAAAACTAATAAAAATATAATAAAAACTAATTAAAACATACTAAAAACATACTAAAAACAATGCCAAAAAGCGTATAAATTATCCACTCATCACGTTGTCAGAGATCACAATTTCGTGCACCAAATTTTTGGCGCCGTTGCTGGGGATTGTTTGAGTTTGGACAACTGATGGTTCATCTTGTTGCTCAGATTAGGTAATTTTCTTCTTATTTTAACCATTATTTTATTTTCAAAAAGTTTTCCAAAATCTTTCAAAAAATTTTCTTCTTTTTCATTTTTCCAAAATTATTTTCGAAAAATCCAAAAAAATTAATAAAATCATAAAAACTCAAAAATATTTCATGGTTCTTGTTTGAATTTATGGCCAAATTTTAAGTTTGGTGTCAATTGCATGATTTTAATTGTCTTGCAGTTTTTGAAACACATGCATTGTGTTCTTGATGATCTTCAAGTCGTTCTTGATGAATTGCCTTGTTTGATCTTCATGATTTATTGATTTGCACTGCATGATGTTCTACATATGCATTCTTGCATTCATATGGCCCAAACATGAGAAGGTTCTAAGTTTGGTGTCTTCCATGTTTTCTTTTATTGAGAAAATTGAGTTCTTGATGTTCATCTTGATCTTCAAGATTGTTCTTGGTGTTCATCTTGACGTTCATAACGTTCTTGCATATATCTTGTGTTTTGATCCAAGGATTATATGTTTCGAATCATTTTATTGTTTTTCAAAATTGAAAACATATCTTCTTGAATAAAGGATTTAGCAAAATGAAGATCCAAGAACATAAAGCAGAGGAATTACAGAGAAAAAGCTGGGCGTTCAAAATGCCTAGTGAAGAAGGAGAACTGGCATTTAAACGCCAGCCAAGGTACCTGGCTGGACGTTTAAACGCCCAAACCATGTAGCAATTGGGCGTTAAACGCCCAAAACATGCAGCTCCTGGGCGTTTAACGCCAGGATGACACAAGGAGAGGAATTTTGTTTTCAAATCAAATCCTTTTCAAATCTTCATATTTTTTTTAAAATCAAATCTTTTTCAAATCAAATATTTTCAATCATATCGTTTTCAAAATCATATCTTTTCAAACATATCTTTTTCAAAAAAATCAAATCTTTTTCTTATCTTTCTTTCATAATTTTTGAAATTAATACTAACAATTAATGTGATTGATTCAAAAATTTGAAGTTTCTTACTTTCTTATTAAGAAAGGTTCAATCTTTAAATTCTAGAATCATATCTTTTAGTTTCTTGTTAGTCAAGTAATCAATTTTAAGTTTAAAAATTAAATCTTTTTAATTTCCTTTTCAAATATTTTTCAAAATAAATTTCAATCATATCTTTTCAAACATATCTTTTTCAAATCATATCTTTTTCAAAATCAATTTCAAAATCTTTTCTAACTTCTTATCTTTTCAAAATTGATTTTCAAATCCTTTTCAACTAACTAATTGACTTTTTATTTATTTTACTATTTCTTATCTTTTTCAAAACCACAACCAATTTTTCAAAAAAATATTTTAAATTTTATTCTTTTTATTTTCGAAAATTCTTCCCCCTCTCCTATCTTTTTCTATTTAAACACTAACATTCCTCCTCTATTGTCAATTTGAACTCCATCTCTCTTTGTGTGTTCGAATTCTTCCTTACCTACATCATCCTTCCATCCTTGTTTTCCTCTGACACCTCAAGGAATCTCTATACTGTGACATAGAGGATTCCATATTTTCTTTGTTTTCTTCTCTTTCATATGAGCAGGAACAAAGATAAAGGCATACTTGTAGAAGCTGATCCTGAATCTGAAAGGACTCTGAAGAAGAAGCTAAGAGCAGCTAAAGCACAAAACTCTGAAGAGGACCTCACTGAAATTTTCGAAAAGGAAGCAGCAAAAGAAACAATTATGGCCGAACCAAACAACAATGCAAGGAAGATGCTTGGTGATTTTACTACACCAACTTCCAACTTCTATGGAAGAAGCATTTCATTCCCTGCCATAGGAGCAAACATTTTTTAGCTAAAGCCTCAATTAGTTTCTCTACTACAATAGAACTGCAAGTTTCATGGACTTCCATCAGAAGACCCTTATCAGTTTTTAACTGAGTTCTTGTAGATTTATGATACTGTTAAGACCAATGAAGTTGATCCTGAGGTTTACAAGCTTATGCTTTTCCCTTTTTCTGTAAGGGACATAGCTAGAACATGGTTAGACTTACAACCTAGAGATAGCCTAGACCCTTGGGATAAGCTGGTCACGACTTTCTTAGCCAAGTCCTTTCCTCCTCAAAAGCTAAGCAAGCTTAGAGTGGATGTTCAAACCTTCAGACAAAAAGAAGGTGAATCCCTCTATGAAGCTTGGAAAAGATACAAGCAACTGACCAAAAAGTGTCCTTCTGACATACTTTCAGAATGGACCACATTAGATATATTCTATGATGGTCTGTCTGAATTTTCCAAGATGTCACTAGACCACTCTGCAGGTGGATCCATTCACCTAAAGAAAACGTCTGCAGAAGCTCAGGAACTTATTGAAATGGTTGCAAATAACCAGTTCATGTATACCTCTAAGAGGAATTCTGTGAGTAATGGGACGCCTTAAAAGAGAAGAGTTCTTGAAAATTGATGCTCTGAATGCCATACTGGCTTAGAACAAAATATTGACCCAACAAGTCAATATGATTTCTTAGAGTCTGAATGGATTGCAAAATGCATCCAACAATACTAAAGAAGCATCTTTTGAGGAAGAAGCTTATGATCTTGAGAACCCTGCAATGACAGAGGTGAATTTCATGGGTGAAGCCTTTGGAAACACCTATAATCCTTAATAGAAAAATCATCCAAATTTTTCATGGAAGGATCAACAGAAGCAAGGCTTCAATAATAACAATAGTGGAAAAAACAGGTTTAGCAATAGCAAACCTTTCCCATCATCATCTCAGCAATAGACAGAGCATTCTGAGCAGGACCTTCTAGCTTAGCAAACATAGTCTCTGATCTATCTAAGGCCACTCTTAGTTTCATGATTAAAACATGATCCTCTATTAGAAATTTGGAGGCACAAGTGGGCCAGCTGAGTAAAAGGATTACCGAAACTCCTCCTAGCACTCTCCCAAGCAATACAGAAGAGAATCCCAAAGGATAGTGCAAGGCCATTGATATAATCAACATGGCCGAAACCTTAGAGGAGGAGGAGGATGTGAATCCCACTGAGGAAGACCTCAGGGGACGTCCAATGTTCAGTACGGAATCCCCTAATGATGAACCAAAGGAATCTGAGGCTCATATAGAGACCATAGAGATTCCCTTGGACCTCCTTTTACCATTCATGAGCTCTAATGACTATTCATCTTCTGAAGAGGATAAAGACATTATTGAAGGGCAAGTTGCCCAATATTTAGGAGCAATTATGAAGCTGAATGTCGAGCTGTTTGGTATTGAGATTTGGGAGGAAGAGCCTCCCTTGCTCACCAATGAACTAAATACATTGGTTCAACAAAATTTACCTCAAAAGAAATAGGATCCTAGTAAATTCTTAATACCCTGTACCATAGGCACCATGACTTTTGAAAAAGCTCTGTGTGACCTGGGGTCAGGGATAAACATGATGCCCCTCTTTGTAATGGAGAGACTGGGAATCTATGAGGTACAGGCTACCAAATTCTCAGTAGAGATGGCAGATAAATCTATGAAAAAGGCTTATGGACTAGTAGAGGACGTGCTAGTGAAGGTTGAAGGCCTTTACTTCCCTGCTGATTTCATAATCCTAGACACTAGAAGGGATGAGGATGAATCCATCATCCTTGGAAGACCCTTCCTAGCCACAGCAAGAGCTGTGATTGATGTTGATAGAGGAGAGTTGATCCTTCATGTGAATGAAGAATGCCTTGTAGTAAAGACTCAAGGTTCTCCATCTGTAACCATGGGGAGTAAGCATGAAGAGCTTCTCCCAATAGAGAGTCAAACAGAGCCCATATTCAAACTTTAAGTTTGGTGTTGGGAGGCCATAGCCAAACACTAAGTTTGGTGTTGAGAGATCTCAACCATACTCTGATCATTTGTGAGGCTCCATGAGAGCTCACTGTCAAGCTATTGACATTAAAAAAGCGCTTATTGGGAGGCAACCCAATTTTATTTTAATTTTATCTATATTATTTTATTTCCTTTTAGATTGAAGATCATGTGAAGTCACAAAAACAATTACAAAAATAAAGAAAAAAAATCAAAAACAGCATTGAAAACAGCACACCCAGGAGGAAGAACTTACTAGCGTTTAAACGCCAATAAGGGTAGCAAAACGGGCGTTTACACGCCTAATCTGGCACCTTTTTGGGCATTTAAACGCCAGAAAAGAGCACCAGACTGGCGTTTAAACGCCAAAACAGGGCAACAAACTGGCATTTAGATGCCAAAACAGGAAGGAAAACTGGTGTTTAAACGCCAGAATAAGACAGCAGACTGGCGTTTAAACGCCAGAATTGCACTCTAAGGCATTTTGAACGTCCAATTGGAGTAGGGATGAAGAATTCCTTGACCCCTCAGGATCTGTGGACCCCACAGGATCCCCACCAACCTCAACTCACTCTCTCTCCTCTTCACACCTTTCTACAACACTCTTCCTCAAATACCCTTCACCAATCGCCTCCATATCTCTTCCCTAAATACCCTTAACCAATCACTTCCTTAACTCTTCCCCAAAACCCCCCACCCACCTTCAAAATTCAAAACCATTTCCCTCCTAAACCCATCCAACACTTTCGGCCACTACCCCCTTTTTTTCCTATAAATACCCGCTTCACTCCTTCATTTTCACACATCACAACCACCCTCTTCTACCCTTGGCTGAACTCTATACACCCTCCATCTCCTCCATTTTCTTCTTCTTCTACATTTTTCTTTCTTCTTTTGCTCGGTGACGAGCAAATATTTTAAGTTTGGTGTGGTAAAAGCATTGCTTTTTGTTTTTCCATAACCATTTATGGCACCTAAGGCCAGAGAAGCCTCTAGAAAGAGGAAAGGGAAGGCAAATGCCTCCACCTCTGAGTCATGGAAGATGGAGAGATTCATCTCAAAGGTCTATCAAGACCACTTCTATGAAGTTGTGGCCAAGAAGAAGGTGATCCCTGAGGTCCCTTTTAGGCTCAAAAAGGGCAAATATCTGGAGATCTGACAAGAGATCCGAAGAAGAGGTTGGGAAGTTCTTGCCAACCCCATTCAACAAGTCAGAATCTTAATGGTTCAAGAATTCTATGCAAACGCATGGATCACTAGGAACCATGATCAAAGTATGAACCCAAACCCAAAGAATTGGCTTACAATGGTTCGAGGGAAATACTTAGATTTCAGTTTGGAAAACGTGAGGCCAGCGTTCAACTTGCCAATGATGGAAGAAAATGCACGCCCCTACACTAGAAGGGTCAACTTTGATCAAAGGTTGGACCAAGTTCTCATGGACATATGTGTAGAAGGAGCTCAATGGAAAAGAGACTAAAGAGGCAACCAGGTTCAATTGAGAAAACCAGATCTTAAGCCTATGGCTAGAGAATGGTTGGAGTTCATCCAACGCTCTATCATTCCCACTAGCAACCGATCTGAGGTAACTGTGGATCGGGCCATCATGATCCATAGTATCATGATTGGAGAGGAAGTAGAAGTTCATGAAATCATACCTCTAGAACTCTACAAGGTGGCTAACAAGTCCTCACCTTTGGCAAGATTAGCCTTTCCTCATCTCATATGTCACCTTTGCTATTCAGCTGGGATTGTCATAGAAGGAGACATCCTCATTGAAGAGGACAATTCCATCACTAAGAAGAGGATGGAGAAAACTAGAGAGTCCATTTATGGCATTCAACAAGAGCATGAGGAAGTCCCTCATCCAGAAATCCCTGAGATGCCTCAAGAGATGCAATTTCTTCCATACAATTATTGGGAGCAACTCAACACTTCTTTGGAAAGCTTGAGTTATAACATGGACCAATTAAGGGTGGAACACCAATGCAAGAGCACTTCATCATTCTCCATGAGATCAGAGAAGATCAAAGAGCTATGAGGTAGGAGCAACAAACGCAAGGAAGAGACATAGAGGAGCTCAAGAGCACCATTGGTTCTTCAAGAGGAGGAAGACAGCACCCTCACTAAGGTGGACTCATTCCTTAATCTCCTTGTCAATTTATTTTTCTATTTTTTGGCTTTATGCTGTAGGTTCTATCTATATTTGTGTCTTCACTATATGATCATTAGTGTCTAGTGTCTATGTCTTAAAGCTATGAATAACTCCATGAATCCTTCACCTCTCTTAAATGAAAATGTGCTTAATTACAAAAGAACAAGAAGTACTTGGATTTCAAATTTTATCTTGAAACTAGTTTAATTATTTTGATGTGGTGATAATACTTTTTGTTCTCTAAATGAATGCTTGAACAGTGCATATTTTTGATCTTGTTGTTTATGAATGTTAAAGTTATTGACTCTTGAAAGAATGATGAACAAAGAGAAATGTTATTGATAATCTGAAAAATCATGAAATTGATTTTTGAAGCAAGAAAAAGCAGTGAAAAAATGGCAAAAAAATGAGAAAAGAAAAAAAAGCAAGCAGAAAAAGCCAATAGCCTTTAAACCAAAAGGCAAGGGTAAAAAGGATCCAAGGCTTTGAGCATTAAGGGGTAGGAGGGCCCAAGGAAATAAAATCCAGGACTAAGCGGCTAAATCAAGCTGTCCCTAACCATGTGCTTATGGCATGCAAGTCCAAGTGAAAAGCTTGAGACTGAGTGGTTAAAGTCGTGATCCAAAGCAAAAGAGTGTGCTTAAGAACTCTGGACACCTCTAACTGGGGACTTTAGCAAAGCTGAGTCACAATCTGAAAAGGTTCACCCAGTTATGTGTCTGTGGCATTTATGTATCCGGTGGTAATACTGGAAAACAAAGTGCTTAGGGTCACGGCCAAGACTCATAAAGTAGCTGTGTTCAAGAATCAACGTACTAAACTAGGAGAATCAATAACACTATCTAAAATTCTAAGTTCCTATAGATGCCAATCATTCTGAATTTCAAAGGAAAAAGTGAGATGCCAAAACTGTTCAGAAGCAATAAAGCTACAAGCCCCGCTCATCTAATTAGAGCTAAGTTTCATTGATACTGTGGGATTCATTATATATTCTCTTCTTTTTATCCTATTTTGTTTTCAACTGTTTGGGGACAAGCAACAATCTAAGTTTGGTGTTGTGATGAGCGGATAATTTATACGCTTTTTGGCATTGTTTTTATATAGTTTTTAGTATGATTTAGTTAGTTTTTAGTATATTTTTATTAGTTTCTAAGAAAATTCACATTTCTGGACTTTACTATGAGTTTGTGTGTTTTTCTATGATTTCAGGTATTTTCTGGCTGAAATTGAGGGACCTGAGCAAAAATCTGATTCAGAGGCTGACAAAGGACTGCAGATGCTGTTGGATTCTGACCTCCCTGCACTCGAAGTGGATTTTCTGGAGATACATAACTTCAAATGGAGCTATCTTAATTGCATTGGAAAGTAGACATCCAGGGCTTTCCAGTAATATATAATAGTTCATACTTTACGCGAGTTTTGACGACATAAAATGGCGTCAAAATGCCAGCTCTCTGCCCTTTTTCTGGCGTCAAAACGACAGAACTAGCATAAAAGTTGGAGTTAAATGCCCAAACTGGCACCAAAGCTGGTGTTTAACTCCAAGGAAGACCTCTATATGTGAAAGCTTCAATGCTCAGCCCAAGCACACACCAAGTGGGCCCGGAAGTGGATTTCTGCATCATTTACTTATTTTTGTAAACCCTAGTAACTAGTTTAGTATAAATAGAGCTTTTGACTATTGTATTTTCATCTTGGAATCTTGGAATCTTGGCATCTAACTTTGATCAGTTTATGCGATCTTAGACATTTGGGGCTGGCCTTTCGGCCATGCCTGGACCTTTATCACTTATGTATTTTCAACGGTGAAGTTTCTACACACCATAGATTAAGGTGTGGAGCTCTGCTGTTCCTCGAGTGTTAATGCAAAGTACTATTGTCTTCTTATTCAATTCAAGCTTATTCCTATTCTAAGATATTCGCTTGCACTTCAACCTGATGAATGTGATGATCCATGAGACTCATCACTATTCTCAACCTATGAAAGCGTGCCTAACAACCACTTC
Organism: Arachis hypogaea; assembly: GCF_003086295.3. Lineage (NCBI taxonomy): Eukaryota > Viridiplantae > Streptophyta > Magnoliopsida > Fabales > Fabaceae > Arachis > Arachis hypogaea. The sequence continues at coordinate 50,578,131 of NC_092036.1, forward strand.
CGTTCTACCTTAGTTCGAGCGTATATCTCTTAGCCTCCATTCCGAAAGATCGGATTTTTCGTGGTATAAGCTATAATTATTGGTGGCCATTTCTGAGATCCGGAAAGTCTAAACCTTGTCTGTGGTATTCCGAGTAGGATCTGGGAAGGGATGACAGTGATGAGCTTCAAACTCGCTAGTGTTGGGTGTAGTGACAGACGCAAAAGGATCACTAGATTCTATTCCAACATGATCGAGAACTGACAGATGATTAGCCGTGTGGTGACAGCGCATTTGGATCATTTTCACTGAGAGGATGGGAAGTAGCCATTGACAACGGTGATGCCCAACATACAGCTTGCCATAGAAAGGAGTATGAAGGATTGGATGAAGGCAGTAGGAAAGCAGAGATTCAACAGGAACAAAGCATCTCTATGTACTTTTCTGAAATTCTCACTAATGAATTACATAAGTATCTCTATCTTTATTTTCTGTTTATTTATCTTTTTAATTATTAAAACTCCATAACCATTTAAATCCGCCTGACTGAGATTTACAAGGTGACCATAGCTTGCTTCAAGCGACAATCTCCGTGGGATCGACCCTTACTCACGTAAGGTATTACTTGGACGACCCAGTGCACTTGTTGGTTAGTTGTGTGGAATTGTTAGGAAAGTGTTGAGATTACGATCGCGTGTACCATGTTTTTGGTGCCGTTGTCAGAGATCACAATTTCGTGCACCATTCACTAAACTCCTCCGAATAAAATTTTTAAGTCAAATTCAAAACATAAGCCTTTTTTAAATTTAAATCAACCTTGAAACATAATACTTTTCTTAAATTATTTAAAATCGTAAAATAATTTTTTTCTAAATAGATCAAACTCAAAATACATACTTTTCTAAAATGAATTAAACTCGAAAGATAACTATTTTCTTAATAAATCGAAAAACAAATAATAGAACCTCTCAACTTTAATCTTTTTTAAAATAATATTTCAAACAAAGTCTTAAATTTTATAACAAAGATTCGGCAGCATCTCCCCTAAATCTTGGACTTTGCCACTATTCTCAAGTCCCATCCAAACCAATTCTTAAATTCTTTCAAATTATTTGCAATAAATCAAAACCATTTCTAATACAAAAAAGTTATAAAATTAAACCAATTAAAATCCAACCGCTTCCAAAATTAAACCATTTCCATATCTCAAAGCATGTCATCAGTTATTTCTTATTAAATCTCAATGTCATCATCAAATCTCACCAATTCCACTTGATTACCAACAACATTCTAGCCCTGAATTCATCAAAATAATTTGGTTATTGGCTGCACTTAAACTGGCCAAACCCCAAACGAATCATAAATATTAATATATCACAAAAATTCAACATAAATTCAATCAAATTCAATCAATAATCAATGAAACAAATATTCACTTATCAAATTCATATTTAATTATTATAAAGTTATCAAACCCTACCTCCATATGAAATCAAAATACTCGAGGTGACGGAGAAGCTTTCTGACCGAGCTGCCGAAGAAGAAAATATCAGAAATGGTTTGTGCCTCATAGAACTCCAGTTGGCCGAACTCAAGGGATAGGGGAGCTATGTCACCATCAACTTCCTGATGCGTGAGCATCTTTCTTATCTTTTTCTAATGAATTTGTATTTAAATTGTTGAGTTTAATCAAGAATTAATTATCTTTTAGCCACTATGGATGCTACTTTGAGTCTCGTGCAATTTTGTTTATTTTAGGTAACATTTGGCTGGATTTGATGGAGAGGAAGCTTGCACAAACGGAAGGAGCACAAGAATTAAGGGAGATGATCAGCGAGGAGCAACGCGTGCGCATACCTGACGCGTGCGCGTGATTTGGAGATTTGTGCAGCGATGCGTGGGCGTACTTGACGCGTACGCGTGACACGTGAAGAAGACCATCGACGCGTACGCATGACTGACGCGTACGCGTGACATGTGCCACGTGCAGAAAATGCAGAAAATGCTGAGGGTGATTTCTGGGCCCCATTTTGGCACTCAAGTAAGGCGCAGCTCTCTGCCAAGTCAGGCGCGGATCCAGTGAAGCCAAGTGGTCCCCACGTTATAAGGCACGGATTATTTAATTAACTCTGATTTGAATTTAAATTTTAAAATAGGAAAAGATATTATTTTAATTTTAGAAAGTAGATTTTAAATTAATTAGGATTAGATATAAAAGATAATAGGATTCTATTCCAATAAACATTTTTCCGCACTTTATAGTTTTCCTGAATCCTTATTTTCTTCTCTGAATCATGAGCAACTAAACCTCCACTATTAAGGTTAGGAGCTCTGTCTATTGTATGGATTGATACTATTATTTTTCTATTTTAATTCATGTTTTGATTTATATTTCAAGAATTGTTCTTGTTTTTATCTTATGAATTTGGATGGAACAGAAGTATGACCCTCTTTCTAATTGAGTTCTTGTATAACTTGGAAAAGCTCTTTACTTGAACAATAGCTTGAAAACAATTTCTCCTAAATTCTAATTATCTGGACTTAACGGGATACGTGACATATAATCCTCTTATTTTTGGGCAATTAGGATTTTTGTGGCATATAAACTGGAATTTAATCTTCACCCTCTAATTGGAATTAATTGACCAAGGAATTGGCGATTGATGAAAGTTAGAGGAGACTAGAAAGGTCTAAGGAATTAAATCTTGCATGATTAAAATAAATTAATAAGAAAAGTCAATCCGAAAAATAGATAACTTTGAAACCTTAACTACCTTCTTCATATTGTTTTTCCCAACTTAGTTACTGCTGTTCTTTGATATTCTAAACTATTGTCTAATGCTTTTCAACACTCAAACACTATTTTTTGCTTGCCTAACTAAGCCAATCACTCAATCATTGTTGCTTGATCCATCAATCCTCGTGGGATCGACCTTCACTCACCTGAGGTATTACTTGGTACGATCTGGTGTACTTGCCGATTAGTTTGTGGGTTATAAATTCCGCACCACTTCCGCCGATCAAAAGTGCCACCAATGTGTAAAGGAGGAGGATACGAACATTTTTATCGGATTAGATTTTTTATTGGAGTTATGGATCTCAAGAAATCAAACGCCAAAGGTCGGAAGTTCCATGGTTTCTCATTCTCTCTCTCATGGCCATTCTTTCTTTTCTTTCCTAATGAATACGCTGAAGAAGATGATTATTAATGAGAATTAGCATGCTTAAGGTTTAGATGACATGTGGTGGAGGTACGTGTCATTTATTTAAGTTGTTAGCGATTCAAGTGATAAATATCTTAAATAGATAATTATGAAAACTGGATATATTAAAACACAAATAATAATATATATGAGCTACTAATATAAATGACATTAGCAACATAACGATAAAAGATATATGGTGAAGCATTAGCAAAGCTAAGTTCGGCAAAAAGTACTGATATTTTCTCAAATCAGCGGATATTGAGCTCGATAATAATTTTATTAACTAAACTCTATTATTATTTTTTTAAATTAAAAATATCACTTACTCAAATTAATATATATATAATTTTCATTATTTATAAATTACTAAAATTATAGTTTTAATTATATAAAATATTTTATCATAACAAAAATATATAAGAATATGAATTTAATTCAATTCAAATACACTACAAAAAAAGGTTAAAATGACGGTTTTTAATGGGAATTACAGCAGTTATAACCGCCATTATGACCAAAAACAGCGCTTCCAAGAAATGCCGGTATTCTGGCCGCCATTCTAGTTATTACGATGGTTTTTTAAAAACCGCCGTAATAACCAGTGGATAATACGGCGGTTTTTTTACGGTAAAAATGGCGGTTTTAACCGCCATTTTAACCAAATAAAACGGCGGTTTGTTGTTGTTTAAAATGGCAGTTTGTAACCGCCGTTTTTACCTGGGTTTAATGGCATCCTCCTCGTTTAAAATGGCGTTTCTAACCACTGTTTTTACCTGGGTTTAATGGCATCTTTCTCATTAAAAATGGCATTTATAATTGCCGTTTTTACCTGTATTTAATGGTATCCTTTTCGTTTAAAATTGTATTTTTTAACTACCGTATTTACTAGAATATAATGGCACCATTTTTGTTTAAAATGGCATTTTTAGCTGTCATTTTTACCTAATTGTAATTTTATACTTTTTTAAATGAGATTGAAATTATGTATTTAAAGTGACATTTTTAGAACTCAAACTTTAAAATCTCATAATAACCAAAAAGCATAACCTTAATCAAACATCATAACAAGATTTTTAATTCATACACAGTCTCCGAAAATAAAAATCATAATCCAAAAACAAAGTATCAAAGATAACATTTTTCAATAATTTGTCGTAACATATATCTATAATACTTAATACATAAAATCTTTATCATACAAGATCATGCTTCTTTATTGCTTGCTCTAGAAGACCTACTTTCTAACTCTCTTGGTGATAGAATCTCACTCTCTTGATCCAATCCCTATAACAAAAATATAATTATGAGCACAATAAAAAGGGATACAAAACTGAATCTGAAACTATTAATATAAAATTATTCAATCAAAAAAGAAAACTCACATGCGCTAACAATTTGCACAATAAATCTTCTGTTTTCTGGGAATTAGAAAAAGGAAACTCACACTAATTTAACTCTATTTCAACCATCGATCTCTCTCTATTTTGTCAAATAAATATCCATGAAGCTACCCTCCAAATTATATCTTATCTTAAAACTGCCATATACCACATGCACGATCACCACCACCACTTCCACTATATATATAGTACTACTTGAATTCAGAGCTACTATTTCATTCTACTCTTTATCGTAATCATAATGGCCAAGTTAAGTGCTAGAAGCATGAAGAAGAGTGCTACTAGTAATAGTTTTAGGTTTGTGGTGGAGAAACTAATTCATAAGAGTTTGTTAATGGGGAGCAACAACAACGATAATGTTATTATAATATAAAACAACATATGTACTACTTACGCTGTATGTTACTAGCTACTACTTCAATCTAATTTTGGTTATTATAATATTAACTTAGCTTCTTTAAAATGTTTCTTAGTTTTCTTGCTTGCACCTTTTAATTTGTTATATGTATATCAATTTTTCATAGGAATCAATTAGTCTTTTTCATAGGAATCAATTGTTGTTAGGCTTTTAATTAACAAAGTTAAAGCTAGCTTCCAAAGTCAAATTTTAAAATTGACCCAGATTCCCTTAAGAGTCCAAATATTACACACGAAATAAGGTATTAAGAACATAAATTATATTTGTACCTGTGAAATTTTTTGAGTCGGGAATATTTCAGTCAATTCCACTGGAATTTTACCTCCTTCCTTAGAAGCAATATAGGATACTAGTGCTTGCAATTGTGCTTTAACGGTATCTAACTCTTCTTGCATATTTGGACCACAAGTGGATGATGTGCCAACATCATTTGAAGAACCTAAATTCATCTGACTAATTCTTGTAGTGTTGTTCTTGAAAGAAACTGTTGGAACAACTCCCATGCCTAAACCTCGAACACGACCAGGGTGCTCTTTCCCAAGATCAAGAGGAGAATTAACGATTGATTCCACTGCTTGTTGACTATTATATGCTTCAATCTTCTCCTACATATATAAAAAGAATGGGAAAGAATCAAACATAATATTATCTTATAAAAAAGAAAGAAAAAGAAATACAAACAAGTTACTTATTGCACTTTAGTCTTACCGCTATTTCTTTAGCCTTTTCATTAACATAACTTCCATCTATTTTCTTGTGAGTGATATCCCACATTTGAACCCTATTAACTTCTTTTCCCGTCTCTTCCGTCTAAAAATCAAGAAAAGTAGAAAGACTCAATCAAGAATTATATCATTCAAGAAAAGATATGCATAAAATTAAGTAACTAACAGCAACAATATAACAACTGAGATGCATTGGGTGCTAACATAATGACTCCTATGCTATATAAAATATAATAATGGCAGCAAACTAAACATAAGCTGAGAAATTGATGTTATCGATGATTACCAATTCATGATTACCAACATAGAAATGAACCTGTGAAAGTTGTGTTGATATTTTATCATGACAATTCTCATAATAGTTGGGGAGACAAGTGGAATTAAATTGAAAAATTGGATAATGCCAAAATGAAATTAAATGTATGAAATCCACACATAGAAATGATTACCAATTCAACCCTTCTTCTTGTAATTAATTTAGCACCTGAAGTATGAGGAATTATTTATTTTTGCCGAATTTCTTGATTCCTCTTACAAAGATTCTGCAAGATAAATTTGGACACAATTAAATAGAGTTAAATATGCATTCACAATATTCCATATGAATTCAATATCCTATTTACAGCAGTAAACTATATAAGGCTTTTTAGTGGGACAACATTTAACTAGGATTGTAAGTACTTACCTGAGTTTCAGGCTTCAAACGATATTCTACGAATAAAGCCCATTGATCAAGAGCAATATCTTCTGGTGTATTATTTATGGTCTCGGTTTTACTCAACCTCGGATCATAAAAATCATTCCAAAGCAATATCCTATGTTTCCTCCATTTTTTGCCAAGCGATTGGAGCAGAAATCGTTTGGCCAAGCTATCACACACTTTGAAGCAAAATCGAGCCTTTAATATGGAACAAAGAATATATATTAACTAACAAATATAACTAAATAATGACAACAAAATAAGCTTTAGAGTTTAAGTAATCTTCTTACTTGGAAAAAAATATTACATTGATTTTCAAAAAAGCTCTCTGGAATGTCTGACCACTTATCAAAACTGATTGGAAATACTACACAATCAGTGACCAATTGCCCACAAACTCCTACAAGGAGTCCGGCTGCTTCTCCTATTGCTGCATGTTGTCTATCAAAATTGACAACTATGCGCAAACCTTCTAGCAAATTATGCTCATCCTTCACTAATAAATGAAGGCGTGTACTATTTTTATATTCATCTGAAATAGATAAATAAATATAAATAAATAAGTAATTGAGCAACTAAAGAATAAAACATATGATGATAGATATATATTATAAAAGATTGATTCTTGTGCAGGGCATAATGTAAAAGCTACATATATAATACTATATATTATATATCAGAATTCTGAATCAAGGTGAAAATAGGCTAATATTAGTAATATCTACTGCAAGATAAATATCATTATTAAAACAAGAAAATAATGTAATATATATTCTCGTAACATAATATCAGTAAAGGATACATTAGAGTCAGAACATGTATCTCAATCAAATCGGAATTTGAAGTTGCTGACTTGTCCCAGGAGAAATTTGAAGTTGCTGACTTGTCCCGGGAGGAATTTATAGCTGCTGCCGACTTGTCTCGGGAGGAATTTGCAGCTGCTACCGACTTTTCTCGGGAGGAATTTGCAGCTGCTACGGACTTGACTTATGATGCATTTGAAGCTGCCGACTTGTCTCGGGATGAATTTGCAGCTGCAATTGACTTGTCTTGTTAAGAATTTGCAGCCGCTATTGACTTGTCTTGTGAAGAATTTGCAACAGCTGCTGCTTTAAGTATATTCTTGTATCTCTTTTACTTTGGTATATTTGCATAATAAATCAAATAAATAATTAATAAATATAGAATAAAATGTTCATCAAGGTTTAGTAGTTCCATTAAATCAATTAATGAATCTAAACAACATATTTATGTAAAATTTACAAACAAAAGTTAAATTGAAAAAGAAGAAATGTAGACAAAAATTATTTTTCTTTAATAAACCACTTATTAATAAAACTCACCTACTATTCTGACATGTGTTCGTCTTCTCCAATGTCATTATCTAGTAGTTCATCATCTACCTCATCTCTTAACAATGATAGATTATCACCATTTTCAAATAAAAAAATTTAAATTTTGCTCTAACCATGGCTCATTCTCGCATGCTTCATCATCTTCATTTCTCCCATATCATATGAATCTCTTGGCTTCAAATGCACGACAATGGTGAATAAAGTGGTGTCAGCCCATTTACATTTGAATAAAGTAACCCGAAATTGGCCATTGTAGTTTAGTTCTATAATATCTTCTCTAGTTTGCCATAATATGACAAATCAACATTCCTAACATCAGCATCACTAGCGCTAGAAACACAAGGAGTTGAAGACATTAAAAAAACTTCACTATTCTGGGTCTTTAACCCTTTGTCTCGATTGGTAGTTCGAAAGGAGAACCCATTAATACTAAATGTAGAAAACCTCTTGGCATATCGTGATGGACCCCTTGCTAAGTATCTCAAATTCTTATGCACAGTATTCATAATATCTGGGTTCATAAGCTATTATAATAGAACAACATATTAGTTATTATATCCACAAATACTAGCTCAATATTAGCAAAAAATTATCACTTCTCTATTTACCTGCGCAGGAAACCAAGTAACAAAATCTTTATTGACCCTTTTTTTCTATCTCTACATTTGAAGGCCTTCTACCCTTAGATCATCTTCATACAAAATCTTTGAAGTCACTATCAGATATGAAAGTTTAACTCTAACTAAACAACTATTTTCAAGTAAATAAAAAACATGTACGAAAATCCTTAGGCACTTACTCAATGAATGGTTTGACATATGGACAATTTAAAACCACATATCGATGTGCTTGTTTTTTTTCCATAGGTGACAACTCAAATACTGTGAAAGCTCCCTTTGAGTTCCCCATTTGTGGAAAAAGGGAATCCACATGTGTACTGTAATTATCATCTGGACGATCATTAAAACGTGGTGGCCTATTAAATCTTGTCTCAATCCCTTCTAAGTATCGAGAGCAAAATGTAAGAGCTTCAAAAAAAAATATGCTTATCGACCAATGTTTATGCCACTTTTTCATGTTGCTTCAAAAAAATTTCACAAAGTCTTCTTTCTCCAAATTAAAAAAAATAAAGTCTTTCCTTCCTTTAGGTTTAGAAAGAAATCAGAGTAACCAATAGGTAAAGCTAAGCACCTCATTTTTGTTGTTCAATTTCTTTAACCTCATGTTAGAACATCACGTCACGTTATTGAAACATCAATGCTGAGGGAAGAGGAGAGAAGAAAAGAACAAATAATTAGATATTTTGAGAGAGGAATTAGAGTATAAAAAATTCAATTATATTAAATATATATAAAAATCAACAGTCTATATAAAATATACATTAGAATACAGAAATATAGTTCAAAAATAATTTTAATGTACTCAAATATATAATTGCTTATTCAATATCTTATTTTTGGTGTGCAAATAGTGTTTCTTAAAATAAATAAAATCTATCATATATAAATATTCACAATTACAATTACCTTTGTTATTTCTTAGAAATCAAGGTGGTGGATATAATTTCTCAAACAATCAAAATACAAAGTTATAAAACTGTTAAAAAAATACTATTTTTTGTTATTAAATTATTGAGTTTTATATTAATAATTTTTTGGGCCATATTTTTTTGGTTTAAAATACCATATCCTCTTTAATGTTATTATAAAATAGTACTCATCAATTATTTAATATTTATCATCATGAGCATATTAAATATATAGTACTCTAATTAATTAATAAACATATTAATTATATGATACTTTTTAATATATTCATGATAAAAAATTACATATTTAATGAGTACTATATTATATAACTAAAAAATAATAATTAAAATTAGTAAAAAAAAAGAAAATAACGTATATTAAACAACAAAATAATAAATTGCTAACAATAATGCTTTGACTTTTGTTCCAAAATCTAATATTCTCGATTACAAAAATCAAAAGCCTGAAAAATCACTCATAATTTTAATTAGACATATGACCTCCTTTCTTTTTTCACATACTTTATAGACTTTTTGTTATTTATTTATTTATTTATTTTTTCATCATATGAGGTTCTTGAATATGTAGAAACCAAAGAAGTTAACTCGAGTAGCACCATAAAATCCATCTTCTTATAAAGGATCATAATGCTATGTTATTTTGAATTTAACCTGCATAGGAAATGATCTTCTTATTGAAAAATATGCCTATGGAATAGGTAAACTCCGCTAAAATTGGTAAATAATTAGTTAATAAATTGAATTTTAAATAGGAAAGCTAAAAATGCGAAACTAATATCAAAAAGGATAGAGCTCATCGAAATGAGAATTTTTTATACCAATTTCAAAAATTTGGCCCAAAATCGAACCGGAAGGACCGAACCGGTTGAACCGTGGCCCAAACTGGGCCCATGGGTCCAATCGAACCCAAACATTTAAAGAAATAGCAGCTCTCTTCTTCCTCATAAGCTATTGCGATGCCATAATAGCAAGGGAAGAGAAGGAGCTTCCCTAACCCTTATCTTCCTTCCCACTACCATAACTCCTCCGTCTGGGCTCCGATCGCCCACCATTGTGGCCACGCGCTCAGCACGTTGAGCTCTACCTTTCTATTCAAATAATTTCACTGGTAAGCCTCATATTTGGTTCAAAATCTCTACCCCTCTTTCTTTGGTGAAATTGAAAACCTATGGTGAATCTTGTCCAAATTTTGTGTTCTAGGTTCAAGTTAGCTTCCGGAACTTGTGGGCTCAAGCTATTGAGCATATGGGTATGGTAAGAACACCCTAACCCTAGCTCAATCTTGTATTTGTAATGGAAACTAAATTGGAACATATATATATATATATATATATATATATATATATATGTATATATATGTATTAGGTGTAGGTTAAGTAGGTGTTTATGCATTGGAATTGAATTGGGATTAGTTGGAGGTTTGTTGGTGACCAAGGCTTGTTTTGGGGCTGTTTGATTGAGCTTGGAGGGGCTGTAATTTTGAGTTGTGGGGCTACCTTGGGTGAACTAAGTGATCGGCCAAGGTATGGTTTAAGTTTCGCACGTTTAATATTTACGGTGTTGTGAAAACTTAGGTTAGAGGAACCATAGGATAAGTTGAATTGTTTGTTGTATTTGATGATTAGCCTTATAATGTTGTTGGAATAGATTTGTTGGTGGATATATATTAGAATTATGAGGTGTGGAAGTTATTAATGGTATGCTCTTGTATTTATTTATGATGGATTATGGTTGGTGTTTGTTAAAAAGGATGTAGAGTTGTGTTGTGGTGGTATTGCGTATGTTGTAACTAATTCTGTGATGATCGAAATTGCGTGGAACCAAGTCCTGGTTAAACCTCGGAATATTTGGAACTAAACTGGAGAATTTGGGATCTTTTCATTAAATATATGATTTATGGTGAATTTTCAAATTGTAGTCGTGGAATCAGATTTTTACCGCATAATTTTTAGAACAGCACTAACTTGTTGGCTCTACTGTGAATGTTTCAAAATGAATTTTGAAATGAAACCAATTTTAAATAAAGCTTTAGTCCTATTACTTTAACGTGTAAAATTTCAGAATGGTTGGACTTGTGGTTTTAAAGATATGAATTTTTGAAATACGATGTGTTATACAATAAAAGCCAGATTCTGTTTTCTTTGATCAGCACCTTTGAGAGTTTATAACTTCTGATTATGGATGGATATTCAGATGCAACCAATTGGAGGTGAAAATTAATTATGCTTAGCAGTTGTGATTTAAATTTCAAGGCTGTCCATGCTTTAATAAGTGAGTTATAGGACTTGGAAGAGGACATGTTCATTGGCTTTTAAAACAGAATTCTGCAGAAAGTTGATGTGTGGAAAGCGATCCAACACAAAACTCACCGGAAAGTGTACCGGGTTGCATCAAGTAGTAATTACTCACATGAGTGAGGTCGATCCTACAAGGATTGAAGGATTGAGCAATTTTAGTTAGGTGGTTGATTTAGTCAAGCAAACAAATGTTGATTTAAGTGATTTGTATCCAACAGAAGCTAAATTGCATGAAATTTAAAGGGATAGGGATAATTGACTGTAAATTAAAGGGCAAAGGAAGTAAAGAAGCTGAATCTTAAAGTGCAAGTAATATAAATGACAGAAGCTTAGATTACAAGAAATGTAAATAGCTAAAGCTTAGAGTGCAAGAAATGTAAATTGCTTGAATCATAAAGGGATTTGGGAGCTGGGATTTTAGAAATTAAACAAGAGAAAGTAAATGACAATCAACAAAGAAGTGAAAGGTGAATTAAAATACAGCAGATCTAAATAGAAAAGAAGAATTTCTTGAAGAAGCAAAACAGAAGGCAAATTCAGTTCAATTGCAATAACTAAGAGAGAAGTTGAAGATCTCAGGGGTTGAATGAGACTAGAGAACAAGTTTCGATCTCAATTCCTTCCTTGATCCAATGGAGAACAATTGCAAAAAAAAGTAGAGATGAAAACAGTAAAGAAAACTTAGATCCAAATCACAATTCGTTGAAATTATGCAGAAAGTAAACAAAGAAAGATCTCAGATCAAGAATAAAACAGAATTCCTTCAATTCTCAATCGAAGATTCAAAACCAAGAATGAAGAGTGTAGAAGTAAGAACAAAGAAGAAGAGAACTCAATTCTCTCTTCCAATTCCTAAACCCAAAGCTCAAATCTCAAATTCAGCTCTCCAATGAAAATTAAAAGTGTCTAAAAATCCTAAAGGTAAGAAAAGGTAAAGAAAGTTTATTTTTCTAAATAAAACTAACTTCTATTTATACACTTCCTATTTTTGGATTTTAGAATTTGGAGTGGGCTTTTTAATTTGGTGAAGAATTGAATTAAATTGAATTTTTAGTTGAATTTGGACCATGGGTAACACTCCCAGGGCAATGCTCGGTTGGTGGAGTAAGCGCAGCATCCCCCTTGCCTTGGCTTTCAAATTTTGTGTGACAAGCTCCTTGGACATGCATCAGGGTAGCACTCGGTTAATGACAAAAGCGTAGCATCCAAGCCTTGCCAAGTCTTGCGCACCAAGCTCCTTTGGCCATGTCAAATTGCTAAGTTTGTTGCGCTCCCAACCCCTTGTCCGTGTCAATAATGCTCGGTGAGTGGGGAGAGCTGAGTGCTCTTTGCTTGAGATGGGAGCCTCCCTTCGAGGCTTGCTGGGAGCACTTCAGCTCCAATTTTGGAGAATAACCCAAGGTAGCACTCCTCAGCTCCTTGGTTCTAACCCCTGTGAATGAATTTCAGCCAATTTTTGCTTATTTTCCTCGCAAGGAGCACTTCTCTCGGTCCCTTGGCTCATGGGTTCGAACCTTGTGGCCTTCACTAGTAAACATTGTACCTTGGATTCAGTTTGGATGGAGCCTGATAAAGTTAACTGTGTTAACCAAGCATTGTGATTTTTGCCTTGCTTCTTTGGTGCTCGGTTAACAAGGAGAGCACAACATTCCTTGCTTGCTTCCTTGGCCTTGAGTATGGCTTTCATAGAGAGCGCTGAGCTCTTTGAGAGAGCGCTATAGCTTCTCCTTTGATGTGCCACACTTTCCTTCTTCCATAGGCCATGCTTTTCTTCTTCCTTAGGCCACGCTTTCCTTGTTTCTTTCTCTTCTTCACCTACAAGTAATCAAAACAACCAATCAAAGTATCACCAAATTCACAAGGTTTGTAAATCATTCAAAACCCAATTAATTTTAGCTTAAACCTCATGATTTAGTGTCAAATAAAGGATGGTTGATTGATTCAACAAAACTATGCAATTCCACTCCAAACCACTTACGTACAATGCAAGAAAGTGCATAAAACCTAATGAAACAAGTGAAAAATACTTGAAAAGCTAGCATAAGATGACTTATCATCACAAGTTACTCAACTTCCAAGTTACATAAATCCTTCATTAAAAATGTTTTGACCTGAAAACAATTTTAAAAGAAACCTGGATATGTTAAGTTGAACCATATTAATTTTTAAGGCTATTGGATTAAATTTGAATCTTATATGGAATTTTAGATATCGTATGCTGCTGCTGTTTTCTGGTTTCTAAGCACTGCAGAGCAGTCAGTGTTTCTCCTTTGTTTCTGAGGCTAGTTAAATCAGAAAATTATGATTTTTGGTTTGTTAGAAAGCTTATTCCAAGATGAACGTCTGGACATAAAGTTTGCCCAATTCCAAGTTCATTTGTTATATTAAAAATAGAAAAGAAAATAGTGTTAAGGATGTCTTAGTGATAGTAATGGATCCGAGAAGACGAAGTTTAACGCTAAAGCTTGATATTTGATGATGTATTAATAATAATTGCTAGGGCTTATAAATAATGATATCTGAGATACGAGTTTCCCTAGGTAAAAACCGTGGCTCGCCACCACGTGTTCCAAGTTGAATCTCTATACTTTGTTGACCCTACGTTGTAAGGGTGACCGGGCACATATAAACTCTTGGGTATGGATAGCCCCCGTTGAGTGATTATATGATGATTGAATGTGAACTCTATGCATAGACTCTTGGGGATGCACGACGGGGGACAATCTAAGGTTTTCGGACTTGTTGGGTTGGCTCTATAACCGACATATGGGCCCCATCAGCCATAGGACATGCATGCATCATATGCATTTGTTTGTTTTGATTGCTATGCATTTCCTGGGTTTGCCTAATTGATATATATATATATATATATATATATATATATATATATATATATATATATATATATTTATATATATATCATCTGCTATCTGTTCTACTTGCTATTTGTACTATCTACTCACTACTTGTGTGTGAACTTGTTTGGTTGCTTGTTTATATTGCATTTTGGATGATGGAGGGATGGAAGAGACGGAGAAATGGTTGGATGTTAGATTAGGATTGACCTTGAGTATGTTAGATCAGGACCTTATTTATTATACACGTGGCACTTTTACCAAGATGAGAACCTATGTTCTCATTCCATATTGTATTGTTGTTTTTCAGATGCAGGTCGAGAGGCTCCTCGCTAGGCAACTGGATCTTGGGAAGCGACGTAGTCCTTTGGTGTATTTTGGTTTCCTGTTGTATATATATATATATGTATTTAGCTTACTCTCCAAGTAACTTATGTATACTGCTCCTCTTAGAGGTTGAGGGAGATATAGGAGTTTACTTTGGCATTTTGGTGTATTTTGGGAATACTTATGTATGTTCATATGTATATATATATATATATATATATCCTCTGGCCAACCTTAGCTTCGCAGGCTGAGTCAGGGGATATTTATACTGCTTCCTTGGCTTTTCTTTACCCGGGGTCGAGATGTCCGACCCGGGATGTTCTACCGACAAAGCGACCGACCTCTTCAGGTCAAGGACATTCCGACCTCTCCTCAAAGAGCTCGGCCAAACTACCAGGAAAGCCCAATAAAGGGCCCAAATAGAGGAACACGATCTGAATCCAAGGGCAGCCCAAGCCTATAGAGATAAAGGCGGTTCCCTTAAAGATAAGATGACCTCGCTCGAAGATAAAGATAAGATAAGATAACTAACTTATCTTATCTAAGGAAGGTCTCTCTACACCGTTATAAATACACTGGAGCACCCAGGTATAACTCATACTCTGATTCTACTCAATACCTGCTTAATACCCTTGCTAACTTAAGCGTCGGAGTCCCTTGCAGGTACCCCCCACCCTCCGGGGACGAAGGATCAGCACCACCATCAGGTCCAACAAGTCAAACACAACAGCTCCGACCAATACAGAAGATCTCGTCCGAGATCGACCTACAGTGTCAGATAACCCTCAGAACATTGGCACCGTTGCCAGGGAACCTGAAAGTCATCCCATTATCATGGCGGACGACCATGACAATGACCACACTTTAGATCTAGAAGATAGAACACCGCACAAAAACGTGGACACCACACCAAAAGATACCTCCCAACTTAACAACAAGAAGAACTCTCCAAACAAGGGAGCCATGGATGCACTTCAAGACCATTTAAAACAACTTGAAGAAGAAACCCTACGTCAACGAGAGGCCAAGAAAGACTTACAGAGGGAAATAAGGCGACGCCGGGAATTGGAGGACAAACTCCTAAAACTTGAAGTCGATATCAAAACTAAAGCCAACCGATCCTCTCCTGAGGATAGTTCCCGTAGGGAATAAGATCCATTCACCAAGGAGATCATGAAGACCAAAATCCCAAAAGACTTTTAAACTCCCAGATATGACCTTATACGATGGCACTATAGATCCCGGTCATCATCTCAGCAATCTCAAAAGTAGAATATACCTCACCAATGCCTCAGATGCAGTTCGTTGCAAAGCCTTTCCGACTACTTTGATGAAGATGGCAATTAGATGGTTCGACAATCTACCTCCTAGGTTCATCTCGAGTTTCAAAGACTTGGCCGAGAAATTTTTGGTCAGATTCTCTATCCAAAACGACAAAGCTAAACACGCTCCAAGTCTATTAAGAATCAGGCAAGGAGAACGGGAAACCCTTCGCAACTACATGGAAAGATTCAACAAGACATGCCTATACATACATAACTTACCAACAGAGGCCGCCATTATGGGCCTCATTAATGGCTTGCGAGAAGGACCTTTTAGTCAATCTATATTAAAGAAATACCCCACATCTCTGAATGAAGTGCAGGAACGAGCAGAGAAGTACATCAACATAGAGGAAAACTTTCGACTACGAGAGACCTCGAAAGCCGGATTCGCCTCCCGAGATAAGGACAAAGATTCCAAAAAGAAGAAAGATTGACATGGAGAGAAAATCAAAAAATACCACAATTACACCCCCCTTAGGGTGTCTCTTGTGGATGTTTACAGAGAGGTTTGCAACACTGAAAACATACTCCCAACTCAACCACTCAA
Source organism: Arachis hypogaea (assembly GCF_003086295.3). Classification (NCBI taxonomy): domain Eukaryota; kingdom Viridiplantae; phylum Streptophyta; class Magnoliopsida; order Fabales; family Fabaceae; genus Arachis; species Arachis hypogaea. Next base: position 50,594,814 of record NC_092036.1, read on the forward strand.
AGGCAAAAAAGGAGGAGGAAATCGGGCTGAATATTGTGAATACCATCGGATCCTCGGGCATTCCACCAATGAGTGTTTCGATTTAAAAATGTCATAGAAAAACTAGTAAGAGAAGGAAAGCTAGATCGATATCTGGCCACCCGTAATAATGAACAAAGAAAAAGAAGAAGAGCAGAAGATGTCGGACAAACCGAGCGATCACCTCGTACACCAGAAAGACAAGTTCACATGATACACGGCGGATTCGCCGGAGGAGGAATCTTCAAATCATCTCGCAAAAGACATCTCAAAGACGTATATCATGTCGAAGGGAAGGAGGAAGCACCGACATCCCCGCGATTACTTTCACCAAAGAAGACGCATCCGGCATCACATCAGGACATGACGATCCCATGGTCATCACTATTATACTGGCAAACGTAAATCTCCACCGCATGCTGATAGACCAGGGGAGCTCCGCCGATATCTTATTCAAAACTGCCTTCGACAAGCTCAGCTTGGAAGAAAAAGAACTCAAAGCATATCCGGACAGCCTGTTCGGACTAGGAGATACCCCGGTTCAACCGATGGGATACATCTCGCTACACACAACTTTCGAAAAAGGAAGCCAGTCAAGAACACTCAAGATAGATTACATCGTAGTTGACGTAAATTCAGCCTACAATTCCCTAATAGGTCGGACAACGTTGAATTAGCTCGGTGCAATAGTCTCAACCTCACATCTATGCATGAAGTTCCCAACGGTGGGGGGGATAGCTACGATAAAAGCAGATCAGAAGATGGCGCACCACTGTTACAATGAAAGTCTAAACCTCAGAGGAAGAGGAGAAGAATTCCACACAATCGAACTCGGTGGAATTCAGAGGCGGGAAGAACTCCGCCCACAACCTGAAAACGAAATAGAGAAAATCCAGATCGGGGATACCCCGGACCAAACGACCAATATCGGCACACTCCTAAAAGGAGACATAAAAGAATCACTCATACAGTTTCTACGAGATAACGTCGACCTCTTTGCATGGAAGGTCGTAGACATGCCAGGCATAGATCCCAAGTTAATGTGCCACAAGCTAGCAGTTTACCCAGGATCTCGGCCGGTGCAATAGAGGCGTAGAAAGCTGGGACCAGAACGCTCTCAAGCTATGGAAGAGCAAGTACAAGCTCTACTGGAGGCAGGTTTCATAAGAGAAGTCAAATACCCACTATGGCTTGCTAACGTAGTCTTGGTAAAAAAATCAAACCGGAAGTGGCGAATGTGCACTAACTACACCAATCTCAACAAAGCCTGCCCAAAAGATCCTTATCCACTCCCAAGCACCGATGCACTGGTCGATGCCTCCTCCGGATATAAATACCTCTCCTTTATGGACGCATACTCAGGATACAACCAAATCCCAATGTACCCACCTGACCAAGAAAAAACCTCATTCTTAACCCCAAAGCCAAACTACTGCTACATTATCATGCCCTTCGGTCTTAAAAATGCAGGAGCTACTTATCAAAGATTAATGAATAAAGTTTTTTCGGATCACATCAGAAAAATCATGGAAGCACACGTGGACGACATGCTAGTAAAGACACGAAATGAAGAGATGTTATTATCCAATCTGACCCAAGTATTCGACACTATAAGACGGCATGGTATGCGACTCAATCCCACAAAATGCACCTTAGCAGTAGAAGCCGGTAAATTCTTGGGTTTTATGATCACATAGAGGGGAATCGAGGCAAACCCGGATAATTGCCGGGCCATACTCGACATGAAAAGTCCAACTTGTGTCAAAGAGGTACAATAACTCAACGAGAGTTTGGCAGCCTTGTCCAGATTCCTGGCCAGATCGGCAATAAGATCTCTCCCCTTCTATGCCACTCTAAGGAAGGGAAAGGAGTTTGAATGGATAGCAGAGTGCGAGTAAGCCTTCCAAGATTTCAAAAGATTCCTGGGACAGCCACCTATACTAACTCGACCACGGGAAGGAGAGCCACTCATAGTGTACCTCGCGGTCGGAAGTCGGGCGGTAGCCTCAGCACTAGTCCGAGAAGAGGACAGCGGGCAATAGCCCGTATACTTCATTAGCAAAGCATTACAAGGATCCGAACTGAACTACCAGAAAATAGAAAAGTTTGCTTACGCTCTCATACTAACATCCCGACGACTTCGCCCATACTTCCAGGCCCACACCATTAAAATTTAGACCAACCAGCCCATAAAAGAAATCTTATAGAAAACAGACCTGGCGGGCAGAATCTTGCAATGGGTAGTCAAGTTGTCCAAATTTGATCTTCAATACGAAGCTCGGACGGCCATCAAATCACAATAGCTGGCCGACTTCATTACGGAATTCACAGTCACACCGAAAATCCCCACAGAATGGAATCTTTACGTGGACGGTTCCTCAAATAAAACGGGAAGCAGTGTGGGTGTGATAATTGAAAGCAACCAGGGAACCCAAATCGAACTCTCCCTCAAATTCGGGTTCCCTACCTCAAACAATCAAGCGAAATATGAGGCACTACTAGCTGGTTTGAAGCTGGCTAGGGAGGTTGGAGCTCAAAAGCTTATCATCTTCAGTGACTTACAGGTAGTTACTTCACAAATAGCAGGAAGCTACCAAGCCAAAGACCCCATCATGAAAAAGTACTTGGACAAAGCCAGAGAACAGCTCGGACAATTCAGAGAATATGAAGTCCGTCACATACCCCGAGAACAGAATGCCCGAGCCGACGCACTCTCAAAACTAGCCAGCACCAAACCAGGGGGCAATAATAGAAGCCTCATCCAAGAAATTCTACAGAATCCATCAATCTCAGAAGAAGAAAAAATCCTGGCCATAACAGGTCGCGATCAAGGATGGATGACTCCCATAATTAACTACCTCAAAACAGAAGCACTCCCCATAGAGGAAAAGGAGGCAAAGAGGTTGAAACGGGAGGCACAATATTATACTATCATAAATAATACTCTATACAAAAGGGGGATTTCAATACCACTGCTAAAATGCGTGCCGACTTCCAACACAAAGGAAGTCCTAGAAGAAGTACACAGTGGCATTTGTGGCAATCACCTCGGAGTGCAGGCACTTGCCAAAAAAGTACATCGGGCAGGATTTTATTGGCCAACTCTACAAAAGGAAGCGATCGAATTTGTAAAGACATGTTCATCATGTCAGAAACATGCCAACCTTCACATCGCCCCACCAGAGGAACTCATCAACGTGACCTCAACTTGGCCATTCGCAAAATGGGGACTCGATCTTTTTGGACCCTTTCCTCAAAGATCAGGACAAGTCAAATTCCTCATAGTGGGAATAGACTTCTTCACAAAGTGGATTGAGGAAGAACCCCTATCTAATGCCACTGCTCAAAGAAGTCAAAAATTCCTATATAGAAACATCGTCACAAGATTTGGGGTTCCATACTCCATCACCACAGACAATGGTACTCAGTTCACAGATGCAAGCTTCAGAAAGCTAGCGGCTGACCTGAATATAAGACAACAATTCACCCTCTGTTGAACATCCCTAAGCCAATGGATAAGCTGAAGCTGCCAACAAAGTCATACTGGCTGGGCTGAAGCAGAGGTTACTGGATGCAAAAGGAGCCTGGCCCAAGAAGCTCCCACAGGTCTTATGGGCATACCGAACAACGCCACATTCCACCACAAAGGAATCACCCTTCCGATTAGCATATGGAATGGAGGTAATGATCCCAGTAGAGATTGAAGAAAGGTTGCCTAGAGTGATCCACTATAGCGAAAAAGCCAACTCCCAACTTCAAAGGGAAGAGCTCGACCTACTTCTGGAAGTCCGAGAAAGAGCTTGGATAAGGGAAGAGGCATTAAAATGACGAATGGCTTCCAAATACAATAAAAAATTAATACAACGGGCCTTTGCTCAGGACGACCTCATTCTAAACCGAAACGACATTGGAGCAACTCGACTTGGAGAAGGAAAGCTGGCAGCAAACTAGAAAAGACCCTACCGAGTCATAGAAGTGCTGGGAAAGGGCTACTACAGGCTTTCCGAACTCGACGGGCGAGAGCTTCCTAGGTCATAGCACGCCTGCAACCTAAGAAGGTACTATAGTTAGGGATGATAAAGGACTTTGGGACAAGGCGCACTCTTTTTCTTGAAAAGGTTTTTTAATGAGGCGCCAAGCCAAGACCTACAAATCACCCGACGTAGGCAATTAACCCCCCGCATGTATATATTTGCATTCTCTTTTAATAAAATCTGTTTAGATCTTCTACAAACGCTCAAGCCACATTACTCTGAAACATTCATCGTCCGATTATAAAGCTACAGATCAACAGAAAGTGAAAATCAAATTCACTGCACGATCACGATAAAAACCAAAGATGAAAACCAAATTCATTAAAAGGTCGACTAAACGAGGGTTAAAACCCAATTTCTACAAAATCGGCAAAGGAGAAAACAGAATAATGCAAGAAGTTATAGAAAGTGATCCATAGAAAGGACCTGACGAGGTCCTAATAAAATGGATTGCTATAAAATAACTTAAAGACTGGCCGGCATAAAGAAGTCGGACCAACCACAATAACCGAAGTTATAAGTAAAGCCCTGGAAAGAGGTCTGGCCAACCCTATAAAAGAGGATTACTGGTGGACGAAATTGTGATCATCAACAATGGCTCCAATAATTTGGTATCTCTCACATGTGAATTACACTTAGTCACAACTCCGCACAACTAACCAGCAAGTGCACTGGGTCGTCCAAGTAATACCTTACGTGAGTAAGGGTCGATCCCACGGAGATTGTTGGTATGAAGCAATCTATGGTCATCTTGTAAATCTCAGTCAGGCTGATTCAAATATGATTGGATTAGATATTCAAAAGATAAATAAAATAAACAGGAAATAAAGATAAAGTTACTCATGTAATCCAATGGTGGGAATTTCAAATAGGTGAATGGAGGTGCTGTGTTCCTTCCGAATCTCTACTTTCTTATTACATTCATCCAATCCTTCTTACTTCATTCCATGGCAAGCTGTATGTAGGGAATCACCGTTGTCAATGGCTACATCCCATCCTCTCAGTGAAAAAGGTCCAAATGCTCTGTCACAGCACGGCTAATCATCTGTCGGTTCTCAATCAGGTTGGAGTAGAATCCCTTGATTCTTTTGCGTCTGTCACTAACGCCCAGCCTTCAGGAGTTTGAAGCTCGTCACAGTCATTCAATCCCGGAATCTTACTCAGAATACCACAGACAAGGTTAGACTTTCTGGATTCCCATGAATGCCGCCATCAATTCTAGCTTATACCACGAAGATTCTGATTAAGGAATCCAAGAGATATGCGTCTGGTCTAAGGTAGAACGGAAGTGGTTGTCAGTCACGCGCGTTCATAGGTGAGAATGATGATGAGTGTCACGGATCATCACATTCATCAAGTTGAAGTGCAACGAATATCTTAGAACAGGAATAAATCGAATTGGATAGAAAATAATAGTAATTGCATTAAAACTTGAGGTACAGCAGAGCTCCACACCCTTAATCTATGGTGTGTAGAAACTCCACCATTGAAAATACATAAGTGAAAGGTCCAGGCATGGCCGAATGGCCAGCCCCCATGATCTGAGAACTAAATGTCCCAAGATGTCTAATACAATAGTAAACTATCTTATTTATACTAGACTAGCTACTAGGGTTTACAGAAGTAAGTAATTGATGCATAAATCCACTTCCAGGGCCCAGTTGGTGTATGTTTGGGCTGAGCTTGATCTATCCACGAGCTGAGGATTTTTTTGGAGTTGAACGCCAAGTTGTAATGTGTTTTGGGCGTTCAACTCCGGATCGTGACGTGTTTCTAGCGTTTGACTCCAGACAGCAACATGGAACTGGCGTTGAGCGCCAGTTTACGTCGTCTAATCACGAATAAAGTATAGACTATTATATATTGCTGGAAAGCTCTGGATGTCTACTTTCCAACACCGTTAGGAGCACGCCATTTGGAGTTCTGTATCTCCAGAAAATCAATTTTGAGTGCAGGGAGGTCAGATTCTAACAGCATCAGCAGTCCTTTGTCAGCTTCCTATCAGCGTTTTGCTCAGGTCCCTCAATTTCAGCCAGAAAATATCTGAAATCACAGAAAAACGCACAAACTCATAGTAAAGTCCAGAAATGTGAATTTTGCATAAAAACTAATGAAAACATCCCTAAAAGTAACTAGATCATACTAAAAACTACCTAAAAACAATGCCAAAATGCGTATAAATTATCCGCTCATCACAACACCAAACTTAAATTGTTGCTTGTCCCCAAGAAACTGAAAATAAATTAGGAGAAAAAGAAGAGAATATATACTATAAATTCCAAAATATCAATGAATATCAATTCTAATTAGATGAGCGGGACTTGTAGCTTTTTGCTTCTGAACAGTTTTGGCATCTCACTTTTTCCTTTGAAGTTTAGAATGATTGGCTTCTCTAGGAACTTAGAATTTCGGATAGTGTTATTGATTCTCCTAGTTAAGTATGTTGATTCTTGAACACAGCTACTTTTATGAGTCTTGGCCGTGGCCTTAAGCATTTTGTTTTCTAGTATTACCACCGGATACATAAATGCCACAGACACATGACTGGGTGAACCTTTTCAGATTGTGACTCAGCTTTGCTAGAGTCCCCAGTTAGAGGTGTCCAGAGCTCTTAAGCACACTCTTTTTGCTTTGGATCACGACTTTAACCACTCAGTCTCAAGCTTTTCACTTGGACCTGCATGACACAAGCACATGGTTAGGGACAGCTTGATTTAGCCGCTTAGGCCTGGATTTTATTTCCTTGGGCCCTCCTATCCATTGATGCTCAAAGTCTTGGATCCTTTTTACCCTTGCCTTTTGGTTTTAAGGGCTATTGGCTTTTTCAGCTTGCTTTTCTTTTTCTCTTTTTTTTTTCGCAAAATTTTTTTCTGCAAGCTTTTGCTTTTTCACTGCTTTTTCTTGCTTCAAGAATCAATTTTATGATTTTTTAGATCATCAATAACATTTCTCTTTGTTCATCATTCTTTCAAGAGCCAACAATTTTAACATTCATAAACAACAAGATAAAAAATATGCACTATTTAAGCATTCATTCAGAAAACAAAAAGTATTGTTACCACATCAATATAATTAAACTAAATTCAAGGATAATTTTGAAATTCATGTACTTCTTGTTCTTTTGAATTAGAAACATTTTTCATTTAAGAGAGGTGAAGGATTAATGGAATTATTCATAGCTTTAAGACATAGTTACTAACTACTAATGATCATGAAGTAGAGACACAAAACATAGATAAACATATAACATAAAAACCGAAAAGCAGAGAAAATAAGAACAAGGAATGAGTCCACCTTAGTGGCGTCTTCTTCTTGAAGGACCAATGATGTCCTTAAGCTCTTCTATGTCCCTTCCTTGCCTTTGTTGCTCCTCCCTCATTGCTCTTTGATCTTCTCTTATTTCATGGAGAATGATGGAGTGCTCTTGATGTTCCACCCTTAATTGTTCCACATTGTAACTCAAATCTTCTAAGGAAGTGTTGAGTTGTTCCCAATAGTTGTTGGGAGGAAAGTGCATCCCTTGAGGCATCTCCGGGATTTCTTGGTGATGAGCTTCCTCATGTGTCTCTTGGACTCCATGAGTGGGCTCTCTTGTTTGCTCCATCCTTTTCTTAGTGATGGGCTTGTCCTCCTCAATGAGGATCTCTCCTTCTATGATAACTCCAGCTGAGTAACATAGATGCCAAATAAGATGAGGAAAAGCTAGCCTTGCCAAAGTAGAGGACTTATCGGCTATTTTGTAGAATTCATGGAAGATGACTTCATGAACTTCTACTTCCTCTCCAATCATGATGCTATGAATCATGATGGCCCAATCCACAGTAACTTCAGATCAGTTGCTAGTGGGGATGATGAAGCGTTGAATGAACTCCAACCATCCTCTAGCCACAGGCTTGAGGTTCAGTCTTCTTAGTTGAACCGGCTTGCCTTTGGAGTCTCTTTTCCATTGAGCTCCTTCCACACATATGTCCATAAAGACTTGATCCAACCTTTGATTAAAGTTGACCCTTCTAGTGTAGGGGCGTGCATCTCCTTGCATCATGGGCAAGTTGAATGCCAACCTCACATTTTCCGGACTAAAATTTAAGTATTTCCCCCGAACCATTGTGAGATAATTCTTTGGACTCGAGTTCAAACTTTGATCATGGTTCCTAGTGATCCATGCATTGGCATAGAACTCTTGAACCATTAAGATTCTGACTTGTTGAATGGGGTTGGTTAGAACTTCCCAACCTCTTCTTTGGATCTCATGTCGGATCTCCGGATACTCATTTTTCTTGAGCTTAAAAGGGACCTCAGGGATCACCTTCTTCTTGGCCACAACATCATAGAAGTGGTCTTGATGGGCTTTGGAGATGAATCTTTCCATCTCCCATGACTCGGAGGTGGAAGCTTTTGTCTTTCTTTTTCCTTTTCTAGAGGATTCTCCGGCCTTGGGTGCCATCAATGGTTATGGAAAAACAAAAAGCTTATGCTTTTACCACACCAAACTTAAAATATTGCTCGCCCTCGAGCAAGAGAAGAAAGAAAAGAAGAAGAAGAAGAAGAAAATATGGAGGAGAAGGGGAAGTATAGGTTTCGGCCAAGGTATAGAAGAGAGGGTTGTGTTGTGTGAAAATGAAGTAGAATGGATGGGTATATATAGGGAAGGGGGAGAGGGTATTTAGGGTAGGTTTGGGTGGGAAAGATTTTTGAATTTTGAAGGTAGGTGGGGTTTATGGGGAAGAGTGGATGTGAATGGTGAAGGGGGTAATTGGGAAGAGAGATTGAGGTGATTGGTGAAGGGTTTTGGGGAAGAGTGTTTATTGGAAAGAGAGAATGAATGTTGAGAAGAGGGGAGAATATGTTAGGTGGGGATCCTGTGGGGTCCACAGATCCTGAGATGATCCTGTGGGGTCCATAAATCCTGAGGTGTCAAGGATTTACATCCCTGCACCAATTAGGCATGTAAAATGCCTTAGCATACTATTCTGGCGTTTAAACGCCGAAGTGGTGCACGTTCTGGGCGTTCAACGCCCATGTGTAGCATGTTTCTGGCGTTGAACGCCAGTTCCATGCTTGTTACTGGCGTTCAGCGCCAGCTTTCCTCAGGGCACATTCCTGGCATCCAAACGACAGGATGTTGCTTGTTTCTGGCGTTCAGCGCCAGATCCATGCTCTGTTCTGGCGTTGAACGCCAGCCAGATGCACCTTACTGGCATTTAAACGCCAATAAGTCCTTCCTCCAGGGTGTGATTTTTCTTCTGCTATTTTTTATTCTATTTTTAATTTTAATAATTTTTTCGTGACTCCACATGATCATGAACCTAATAAGACACAAAATAACAATAAAATAAAATTAAAATTAGATAAAATAAAAATTGGGTTGCTTCCCAACAAGCACTCTTTTAATGTTACTAGCTTGACAGTGGGCTCTCATGGAGCCTTAGAGAAGTTCAGAGCATGATGAAGGTTTCTCAACACCAAACCTAGAGTTTGGTTATGACCTCCCAACACCAAACTTAGAGTTTGATTGTGGGGGCTCTTTTGGACTCTGTACTGAGAGAAGCTCTGCATGCTTACTCTCTTTTGTTACAGAGGGATGGCCGTGTGCCTTAAACACAAGGTAGTCTCTATTCAATTGAAGAACTAATTCTCCTCTGTTAACATCTATTACAACACCTGCTGTGGCTAGGAAAGGTCTTCCAAGGATGATGCATTCATCCTCTTCCATCATAGTGTCTAGGATTATGAAATCAGCAGGGATGTAAAGGCCTTCAACCTTTACTGACATGTCCTCTACTAATCCATAAACTTTTCTTACTGACTTGTCTGCCAATTGTAATGAGAATAAGGCAGGCTATACCTCAATGATCCCTAGTTTCTCCATTACAGAGAGTAGCATAAGATTTATGCTTGACCCCAGGTCGTACAGAGCTTTTTCAAAGATCATGGTGCCTATGGTACAGGGTATTAAGAATTTCCCAGGATCTTATTTCTTTTGAGGTAGAGTTTGCTGAACCCATGTATCTAGTTCACTAATGAGCAAGGGAGGTTCACCTTCCCAAGTCTCATTACCAAACAACTTGGCATTCAGCTTCATGATAGCTCCTAGATATTGAGAAACTTGCTCTCCAGTCATATCTTCATCCTCTTCTGAGGAAGAATAGTCTTCAGAGCTCATGAATGGCAGAAGGAGATTTAGTGGAATCTCTATGGTCTCTATATGAGCCTCAGATTCCTTTAGGTCCTCAATAGGGAACTCCTTCTTGCTTGAGAGACGTCCCATGAGGTCTTCCTCACTAGGATTTTCGTCCCTCTCCTCCCTTGTGCATTCGGCCATATTGATTACATCAATGGCCTTGCACTCTCCTCTTGGATTCTCTTCTGTATTGCTTGGGAGAGTACTGGGAGGAGTTTCAGTGACTTTCTTACTCAGCTGGCCCACTTGTGCCTCCAAATTTCTGATGGAGGACCTTGTTTCACTCATGAAACTTAAAGTAGCCTTAGACAGATCAGAGACTAAATTTGCTAAATTAGAGGGGCTCTGCTCAAAATTTTCTGTCTATTGCTGAGAAGATGATGGAAAAGGATTGTTATTGCTTAGCCTGTTTCTTCCACCATTATTAAGGCCTTGTTGAGGCTTTTGTTGATCCTTCTATGAGAAATTTGGATGATTTCTCCATGATGAATTATAGTTGTTTCCATAAGGTTCACCCATGTAATTAACCTCTACCATTGCAGAGTTCTCAGGATCATAAGCTTCTTCAGAAGCTGCCTCTTTAGTACTGTTGGATGCATTTTGCCATCCATTCAGACTTTGAAAAATCATGTTAACTTGCTGAGACAACACTTTGTTCTGAGCCAATATGGTGTTCAGAGCATCAATTTCAAGAACTCCCTTCCTCTGAGGTATCCCACTATTCATGGAATTCCTCTCAGAAGTGTACATGAATTGGTTATTTGCAACCATGTCAATAAGTTCTTGAGCTTCTGCAGACGTTTTCTTTAGGTGAATGGATCCACCTGCAGAATAGTCCAATGATATTTTGGAAAACTCAGATAGACCATAATAGAATATATCTAATATGGTCCATTCTGTACATGTCAGAAGGACACTTTTTGGTCATCTGCTTGTATCTTTCTCAAGCTTCATAGAGGGATTCACCATCTTTTTGCTTGAAGGTCTGAACATCCACTCTAAACTTGCTCAACTTTTGAGAAGGAAAAAATTTATCCAAGAAGGCCGTGACCAGCTTATCCCAGGAGTCCAGGCTATCTTTAGGTTGTGAGTCCAACCATGTACTAGCTCTGTCTCTTACAGTAAAAGGGAAAAGCATGAGCCTGTAGACTTCAGGATCTACTCCATTAGTCTTTACAGTCTCACAAATTTGCAAGAACTCAGTTAAAAACTGGTAAGGATCTTCAGATGGAAGTCCATGAAACTTGCAGTTCTGTTGCATTAGAGCAACTAATTGAGGTTGCAGCTCAAAATTGTTTACTCCAATGGCCGGAATGGAGATGTTTCTTCCATCAAATTTGGAAGTTGGTTTAGTGAAATCACCAAGCATCCTCCTTGCATTATTGTTGTTGGGTTCGGCTGCCATCTCCTTTTCTTATTCGAAAATTTCAGAAAGGTTGTCTCTGGATTGTTGTAGTTTAGCTTCTCTTAATTTCCTCTTCAGAGTCATTTCAGGTTCAGGATCAGCTTCAACAAGAATGTCTTTTTCCTTGTTCCTGCTCATATAGGGAAGAAGAGAACAAGAAAAGAAAGAGGAATCCTCTATGTCACAGTATAGAGATTCCTTTATGTTAGCAGAAGAAGAAAGGGAATAGGAGTGAAGAAGAATGAATAGATAGGGGCAGTGATTTGAGATGAAGAGAGGTAAAGAGAAGTGTTAGTAAATAAATAAATAAATAAATAGAAGAAGGGGAGAGGGAAGAAATTTCGAAAATAAATTTGAAAAGAAGTTAAATGATTTTTGAAAATAAAAGATAAAATAGAATTAAAATTAAAACAATTAATTAATTAAAAAGAACTTTTGAAAAAGGGATGAGATATTTTCGAAAAGTAGAGAGGGAAAAGTAGTTAGGTGGTTTTGAAAAAAATAAGAAATAAACAAAAAGTTAATTAGTTAGTTGAAAAAGATATTAAAATCAAATTTGAAAAGTGATGAGCGGATAATTTATACGCTTTTTGGCATTGTTTTTAGGTAGTTTTTAGTAAGTTCAAGCTACTTTTAGGGATGTTTTCATTAGTTTTTATGTTAAATTCACATTTCTGGACTTTACTATGAGTTTGTGAGTTTTTCTGTGATTTCAGGTAATTTCTGGCTGAAATTGAGGAAATTGAGCAAAACTCTGAAAAGGCTGACAAAAGGACTGCTGATGCTGTTGGAATCTGACCTCCCTGCACTCGAAATGGATTTTCTGGAGCTACAGAACTCCAATTGGCGCGCTCTCAACGGCGTTGGAAAGTAGACATTCAGAGCTTTCCAAAAATATATAATATTTTATACTTTACTCGAAAATTGATGATGTAACTTGGCGTTGAACGCCAAGTACATGCTGCTGTCGGGAGTTAAACGCCAGAAAAACGTCATGATCCGGAGTTGAACGCCCAAAACACGTTATAACTTGGAGTTCAACTCCAAGAAAAGCCTCAGCTCGTGGATAGATAAAGCTCAGCCCAAACATAAACCAAGTGGGCCCCGGAAGTGGATTTATGCATCAATTACTTACTCATGTAAACCCTAGTAGCTAGTTTAGTATAAATAAGACTTTTTACTAGTGCATTAGTCCTCCTTTGACTACGTTTCATCTTTGGTCTTAGTTTTGTATTATTCTTCATCTTAAGAGGCTATTGATCACGTTTTAGGGGGCTGGCCATTCGGCCATGCCTAAACCTTTTACTTATGTGTTTTCAATAGTGGAGTTTCTGCACACCATAGATTAAGGGTGTGGAGCTCTGCTGTACCTCAATTTTCAATACAATTATTATTACTTTCTATTCAATTCTCTTCTATCCTTATTCCAAGATATATGTTATACTTAACTTTGATGAATGTGATGATCCGTGACACTCATCATCATTCTCACCTACGAACGCGCGTGATTGACAACCACTTCCGTTCTACCTTAGGCCGGGCGCATATCTCTTAGATTCCCCAACAGAATCTTCGTGGTATAAGCTAGATAGATGGCGCCATTCATGAGGATCCGGAAAGTCTAAACCTTGTCTATGGTATTCCGAGTAGGATTCTGGGATTGAATGACTGTGACGAGCTTCAAACTCCTGAAGGCTGGGCGTGATGACAAGCGCAAAAGAATCAAGGGATTCTATTCCAACCTGATTGAGAACCGATAGATGATTAACCGTGCTGTGACAGAGCATAGGAACGTTTTCACTGAGAGGATGGGAAGTAGCCATTGACAACGGTGATGCCCTACATACAGCTTGCCATGGAAAAGAGTAGGAAGGATTGGATGAATGTAATAAGAATGTAGAGGTTCAAGAGGAGCACAGCATCTCCACACACTTATCTGAAATTCCCACTATTGATTTACATAAGTATTTCTATCCCTTTTATTTTCTATTTATTCCATTAATCAAATTTAAACCAATAATCTGCCTAACTGAGATTTACAAGGTAACCATAGCTTGCTTCATACCAACAATCTCTGTGGGATCGACCCTTACTCACGTAAGGTATTACTTGGATGACCCAGTACACTTGCTGGTTAAGTTGAACGTAGTTGTGATCACATATGCCAAAGAGCCGTTAAATAAATCTCATGCAAATACAAAGAGGGCAATCACAATTTCGTCCACCAAAAAGATAAGAGGATAAGAAGTTAGTTAAGATATTTTGAAATCAAAATTTTTTTTTTGAAAAAGATATGATATAAAAGATTTGGTTGAAAAAGATTTAATTTTTAAAATTAAAATTAATTACTTAACTAACAAGAAACTAAAAGATATGATTCTAGAATTTAAAGATTGAGCCTTTCTTAACAAGAAAGTAACAAACTTCAAATTTTTGAATCAATCACATTAATTGTTAGTGTAATTTCAAAAATTTTGAGATAAAGATAAAAAAATATTTTGAAAATCAATTTAAAAGAAATTTTCGAAAATATATATAAAAATTGAAAAAGATTTGAGTTTTGAAAAAGTTTTGAAAAGATAAGATTTTTAAAATTGAAATTTTGACTTGACTAACAAGAAAGCAACTTATTTTAAAATATTTTGACCAAGTCAACCCAAAATTTTGAATTTTTGAGTAAATTAAGGAAAATATATTTTTTTGATTTTTTTGAATTTTTAATGATGAGAGAGAAAAACATAAAAATGACCCAAAACATGAAAATTTTGGATCAAAACACATGATGCATGCAAGAACACTATGAATGTCAAGATGAACACCAAGAACACTTTGAAGATCATGATGAACATCAAGAACATATTTTTGAAAAAAAATTTATGCAAAGAAAACATGCAAGATACCAAACTTAGAAATCTTTAATGCTTAGAAAATATTAATGCAAAGATGCACATGAAAAACAACAAAAGACACAAAACAAGAAATCATCAAGATCAAACAAGAAGACTTACCAAGAATAACTTGAAGATCATGAAGAACACCATGAATGCATGAATTTTTCAAAAAAAAAATGCAAGAACAATATGAATATGCAATTGACACAAACTTAAAAATTGACTCAAGACTCAAACAAGAAACACAAAATATTTTTGGTTTTTATGATTTTATGATTTTTTTTGGTATTTTCTTTATTTATTTTTGAAAAAAAGGAAAAAAATTTTTGAAACAAAACAAAAAGAAAATTACCTAATCTGAGCAACAAGACGAACCGTCAGTTGTCCATACTCGAACAATCCCCGGCAACGGCGCCAAAAACTTGGTGGACGAAATTGTGATTATCAACAATGGCTCCAATAATTTGGTAGCTGTCACACGTGAATTACACTTAGTCATAACTCCACACAACTAACCAGTAAGTGTACTGGGTCGTCCAAGTAATACCTTACGTGAATAAGGGTCGATCCCACGGAGATTGTTGGTATGAAGCAATCTATAGTCATCTTGTAAATCTCAGTCAGGCTGATTCAAATATGATTGGATTAGATATTCAAAAGATAAATAAAATAAATAGGAAATAAAGATAAAGTTACTCATGTAATCCAATGGTGGGAATTTCAGATAGGTGCATAGAGGTGCTGTGTTCCTTCCGAATCTCTACTTTCTTATTACATTCATCCAATCCTTATTACTCCTTTCCATGGCAAGCTGTATGTAGGGCATCACTTTTGTCAATGGCTGCATCCCATCCTCTCAGTGAAAAAGGTCCAAATGCTCTGTCACAGCACGGCTAATCATCTATCGGTTCTCAATTAGGTTGGAGTAGAATCCCTTGATTCTTTTGCGTCTGTCACTAACGCCCAGCCTTCAGGAGTTTGAAGCTCGTCACAGTCATTCAATCCCGGAAACCTACTCGGAATACCACAGACAAGGTTAGACTTTCTGGATTCCCATGAATGCCACCATCAATTCTAGCTTATACCACGAAGATTCTGATTAAGGAATCCAAGAGATATGCGCCTGGTCTAAGGTAGAACGGAAGTGGTTGTCAGTCACGCGCGTTCATAGGTGAGAATGATGATGAGTGTCACAAATCATCACATTCATCAAGTTGAAGTGCAACGAATATCTTAGAACAGGAATAAATCGAATTGGATAGAAAATAATAGTAATTGCATTAAAACTTGAGGTACAGCAGAGCTCCACACCCTTAATCTATGGTGTGTAGAAACTCCACTGTTGAAAATACATAAGTGAAAGGTCCAGGCATGGCCGAATGGCCAGCCCCCATGATCTGAGAACTAAACATCCCAAGATGTCTAATACAATTGTAAACTATCCTATTTATACTAGACTAGCTACTAGGGTTTACAGAAGTAAGTAATTGATGCATAAATCCACTTCCAGGGTCCACTTGGTGTATGTTTGGGCTGAGCTTGATCTATCCACGAGATGAGGCTTCTTTTGGAGTTGAACGCCAAGTTGTAACGTGTTTTGGGCGTTCAACTCCGGTTCGTGACGTGTTTCTGGAGTTTGACTCCAGACAGCAACATGGAACTGGCGTTGAGCGCCGGTTTACATCGTCTAATCACGAATAAAGTATGGACTATTATATATTGCTGGAAAGCTCTGGATGTCTACTTTCCAACACCATTGAGAGATTGCCATTTGGAGTTCTGTAGCTCCAGAAAATCCATTTCTAGTACAGGGAGGTCAGATTCCAACAACATCAGCAGTCCTTTGTCAGCTTCCTATCAGAGTTTTGCTCAGGTCCCTCAATTTCTGTCAGAAAATACCTGAAATCACAGAAAAATACACAAACTCATAGTAAAGTCTAGAAATGTGAATTTAGCATAAAAATTAATGAAAACGTCCCTAAAAGTAACTAGATCATACTAAAAACTACCTAAAAACAATGCCAAAAAGCGTATAAATTATCCGCTCATCAATTACTATAACATAGAAGAGCCCGACATGAGGTAGTCGGACTCCCACAACCAAGTTACAAAGATAATTCCTGAAAGAGACCTGAACAAGGTCCAAGAAAGAGGATTACCAAGTAACTCGACAGGGCCCGACATGACGAAGTCGGCCCAAAATATAAAGTTACAAGGGTAATCCCTGGAAGAGACCTGAACAAGGTCCAAGAAAGAGGATTACCAAGTAACTCGACAGGGCTCGACATGACAAAGTTGGCCCAAAATATAAAGTTACAAGGATAATCCCTAAAAGAGACCTGAACAAGGTCTAAGAAAGAGGATTACCAAGTAACTCGACAGGGCCCGACATGACGAAGTCGGCCCAAAATATAAAGCTACAAAGATAATCCCTGAAAGAGACCTGAACAAGGTCCAAGAAAGAGGATTACCAAGTAACTCGACAGGGCCCGACAAGACGAAGTCGGCCCAAAGTATATAAGTTATAAAAGTAATCCCTGAAAGAGATCTGAACAAGGTCCAAGAAAGAGGATTACAAAATAACTTAGGAGGACCCAACATGATAAAGTCAACCCAAAACATAAAGCTACCCCTGAAAGAGACCTAAATGAGGTCCAAAAAAGAGGGTTACAAACAACAACTCGGACAAAAACCGACCTGAAGAAATTGGCAACCTCAGCATTATAATTCCTAATGAAGACCTGAACAAAGTTCAAATAAAATGAATTGCTGAAAATAGCATCAGGCAAAGGAATCAAGCCGATCATGTCAGACAAAGTTCCAACACTCCCAAAGCCTACGAAGATACCAAGACAAGCGCAGACAGACATGATATAAAAACACAAAGTTATAATAATAGCCAGCTTCATAGGCCATCAAGTTCAGCCCACAAAGCCTGGAAACTACTTTGTTTATCAAAATAAAGTTGCTAAACCAGCAACTAAAAAAGTGTCAAAAGTCAACAAAATAAAGAGTTCAAAAGCCCACAAGCCGGGCTATCTACACAAGTAATTACAGAAATCAGTTAAACACCCGAAGGCTTCTCGGCAGCATCAGCACGGGGTGAAGGAGGGCGAGTCTGGAGAGGCACTACATCCACTGTCCTGTCATATCGATTCAATATCTGGCAATCAAGATCTAATTCGAGACGAACAGGAGCTGAAGAAGCCGACACAACAGAAGCTTTGACAACAGGCTCAGAGGGAGGCTCAACGTCATCATCATCAGGATCATCGGGGACGATCTTGCCATCCTTCACAACATTATCCAAACTAAATAAAGCAAGGTCGACCTCCAGGGGAAGAACCCGAACCTGCTCCTTCAGGTTCTCATAAGTTGCAGTTACGCTGCCTATAAGGTGACCCTGGAGCTCAGAATAATCAACCCGGGCCGACTCTAACTCCCCCTGAGACGCATCACTTCTCGGTAGGTTATAACACAGCTGTCTTTGTGCTTCAATGTCGTATCCTCAGCCAACTACACAGAAGCCGCCAAGGCAAGAGAGCTAGCCTTCTCCCTTTCCAGCTCCTTCTCCAGTTTAGTCACCTTCACTTCGAGCTCTTCCTTTAGACCCTTCATCTGATCGAACTCTCGCTTAGCTTCCTCCATAAAGGCTTTGGTAGCATGCAGAGGAAGATTTTGAGCAGTTTGATACAGAGTAACTCCCATATGAGCCATCTTAACGCTGCTTCGAGTTATAAAATCTACGTGATGAAGGAGAGAAACATCATCCATGGAGAGGGCACCATAAGGAGTAATCTGCTGGTCGACAAAGCCAATGGGGTCAAAATCAGGGCATCCAGATTGAAAGGTTCAACGGTTCGAGGTCTTTTGGGAGGTGGAACGGCCGAAGAAGAAACCACAGTAGCAGTGGAAGATTATGGAGGATCCACTAAATGAACCCGAGGAGTAGGGATAATTCTCCTCGGGCCAGGAGAACTCGGCACAGACGGCTTCAATGGGACCTGAGAGGACCCTTCCCCATCCACCCGGGTCGAGGTGTTTGAGCTGCAGTAGCTTTTCTCGCCTTTTTGAAAGCCTTCATTACATCATTATTCTTGGCCATCTCTGAAAAAATGAAAAACAATAGTTTTACAAACTGGGAAAAAAGGAGAAAAGCAAAAACAAGAAATAGTATATATCAAGTAATACCCAATACATCTCGGACGAGGGAGGGGTCTCCCAAACATTTTTTGGTATCTAGATGAGGAGGTTCCCCCCAAAGATCCTCCAAAACCGTCACAAAGGCCTGTTCGATCTCATCAAGCATTTCTCACATATATCGGGATACTACTATATTCTACTGCCAATGTAAAGGGAAGGATGGCTCACCATTCGCTTTCAGAAAAAAGGGACGAGCTCCCTTAATAGCTCGAACCTTGAAAAAATAATTCTTGAAGTCCCTAAAAGACTCGTCATACATGGTAAAAACCTTATGTCCTTGTGCAGATCTAAAAGAAACCCATGAGGCTTTCTTTTTTGAAGAAATTTCGGGCTTAGTTAAAACAAACAAATAAAGGAAAATAATTTGAGAAGGGGTAACATTCAATTCTTGACAAAGAAGTTGAAAAATCTTAATGAAGCCCTAGGAGTTTGGATGAAGCTGGGATGGAGCTACATTACACGACCACAACAAGTCAGCCTCAAACGAAGTAAAGGGAAAGGTGATGTCCAACTGGCTGAAGAAATAGTCATAAGCATAAAAGAAAAGGCGCTCCCCCTGGGTCAGGACAGGGAAGCAAACCCTCTCCTCGGAGTTAGGTGCCACCAACTCATAATTCTTCTCTTGATCTCTACTCTTATAGAGACGGTGATGTTTCCTAAGCTCCGCACAGAATTCAGCATTGACCACAGAAACACGCATCAAAACAAGGGAGTCCAACCAATCGGACATACCCTCAAGAACCTTAGAGGACGTCTCTACAATATTTTTGCGAGAAGATATAGCCAACTAGTCCTACAAACAAGAAAAGGAGAGCGGATTACTAAAAACATCTCGGACAAAATCAAAACAACTCAGCCAGCACAGTCCAACACAGTACAAACAGCAAAAAAAACCCCAGGACCGACACCAAAAAGGTCCAGGGGCATCTTTTGGAGGCAATCAGGGAACAAAGATTCAGAAAAATCTACAAGGTTAACGTCCCAACAAAAAACTCACAACAAGAACAAAGAGAAACCCTTTCTCAGAAAGCAACATCCCAAAAAAAAAGAAAGTCATTACCACCAGAAGGTCATCAAGATAGCTACCTTCCAAATTCATAGTCTTAGCTTATCAGCAAAACAAAAAGCAAAACAACACGAAGAAAATCAAACGAGCCACCAAAAGAAAAAGTTCTTCTACGGGATTCATCAGGAAGAAAGCTAATCAACATGCAGGAAAAACATCAAAGGAGTCATCTTCCAGAAAAGAAAGCAGGTTCATGCAGTCCGCAAAAGAAGAAAAACAAGCAGTATGAACCCTAGAATACAGAGGGGCTATCTCAAAAAGCAAGAAAAAAACCCCCGAACAATAAAATAAAGCAGGCGCGCAGTGATACGAAAAGGATCAAACTTTCCAGCGTGTATTTAAAAATCAAAGCTTTATCAAAAATCAAAGGTAAAGCAACGAAAGAAATAAGGGAGCAGAAAGCAGAACCAACCTGGAGAAAGGAGAAAAGCTTGAAAAGGCTGAAAGACGAAGCAACGATAGATGTTCCTCGAAGCAAAAGCATCAACAAATACCAAAAGACGTTACAAGAGAAACGCAAAAATGCAAATTTCAGACGAAAACAGAAAGGGAGAAAGAAAAGAGGAAGTTACAACAAAGAAGCAAGAGAAGAGAAACCGTTTTTGTGAAAAAGTTCAAAACGAACAAAGAGACGAAGCATTAAAAGAATTAATGAGGTTATTAAACCCTCACGCATTCCTAAAGCAGGGAGACGTGCATTTTCAAAAGAATAAAATTTAAAAGAAACGTTCCACATTCAAAGGAGAACTCTACAAAAAAGAGATTGACAAAATGCTCGAGTTTGGCTTCACTTGAGAAGGTCCGAAGTCCTACAGACTAAAGACTCGACCTCAAGAGGAAGACCGAGTTCAAGCAGGGGTACTGTTCATACCCGGGGTCGAGCTGTCCGACCCGGGATGTTCTACCGACATAGCGACCGACCTCTTCAGGTCAAGGACAATCCGACCTCTTCAGGTCAAGGACAATCCGACCTCTCCTCAAAGAGCTCGGCCAAACTACCAGGAAAGCCCAATAATGGGCCCAAACAGAGGAACACGATCCGAATCCAAGGGCAGCCCAAGCCTATGGAGATAAAGGCGGTTCCCTTAAAGATAAGATGACATCTCTCGAAGATAAAGATAAGATAAGATAACTAACTTATCTTATCTAAGGAAGGTCTCTCTACACCGTTATAAATACACTGGAGCACCCAGGTATAACTTATACTCTGATTATACTCAATACCTGCTTAATACTCTTGCTAACTTTAGCATTGGAGTCCCCACCCTCCGGGGACGAAGGATCAACACCACCATCAGGTCCAACAAGTCGGACACAACAGCTCCGACCAATACAGAAGATCTCGTCCGAGATCGATCTACAATTTCAGGTAACCCTCGAAACAATTAATATATGTATATTTTTACTGTTTAGAGGTCTGTAATACCACACTACCTCTGTTCTACGACTTAAGCGCAAAACACTGTATAGTAGGGTGTTACATTATGGTATCAGAGCAGTTCGTTACTATAGAGCCTGAGGATGGACTGATGGTGCTTTTGTGCATTTTCTGTATATGTGTTTATGTGCTATTAGGATATCTAACTGATATATGTGGCATAAATGTTCATGAGCATGCATTTGGGACTGAAGGCATTGAACTTGAGATATTGAGACTGATCAACTTGATATCACTTGTTTGGTGTGTATAGGGACCAGATGTCTACTCGCGGATGCAGATGTGGACGCGGACGCGGGCGAGGTAGAGGCTGAATAGGCAATGCTATGCCTGAAGCATCAGGAAATACTCCTAACCCTATAGACTTCATGGCTGCATTAGGCAATATGGCAGCAGCAATGTAAGCGACAGCTGAAGCCCTCGGAAATCAAATTAATAATGGAAATATTGGCAATAATGATGAGAATGGTCCAATGTTACTGCATTCCTTCCTGAACGTTCACCCTCCAAGTTTCAGAGGAACCTCAAATCCTACCAATGCCGATAACTGGATACAGGCCATTGAGCGAGCATTGCAGGCTCAGCAGGTTCCTGATGAACAGTGGGTTGAGTTTGGAACCTACCAGTTGCATGGTGAAGCTCAGCACTGGTGGCAAGGCATGAGGGACATTCTGCAGCCTGATAGGGTTGTGATCTCTTGGGAGTTGTTCTGAGAGAAATTCTATAAGAAATATTTCCCCACCTCAGTTAGAAATGCTAGAGAACTCGAACTGCTTCAACTTAAACAGGGCCAGATGACTATTACTATGTACACCAGTAAATTTGAGGAATTGTGCCGCTTCTCACACATCTGTCAGGGAGCTCTTGAGGACTTTGCTGAGTGGAAGTGTATAAAGTATGAAGGAGGCCTTAGGAGTGACATTCAGAGTTTTGTGGCACCTATGCAGATTTGGGTGTTTTCTGAGCTGGTGAATAGTAGCAGGGTGGCGAAGGATTGTGTCAGAAGGGCTGCAACAGAAAAAGGGAGTCTGAGGATGCCATTCCAAAGGACCACAGGGAGAAACTTTGCACCCAGAGGTAGACAGTTCAAGCGTGGTGGCTATGTCCCTCAGAATAATCAGGGGCAAGGCAACTCTAGAAGACCTAATACCAGTGCTAATCAGGGAAGGAGACGGGGGAAGCAGCCACATCAGGATATTAGTTGCCATAGATGTGGAAAGTATCATTCTGGGCCATGCAGGATTGGGACTGGAGTCTGTTACTCCTGCGGGCAGCCAGGACACTTGGCTAGTAGTTACCCAGAGAAGAAGAGGTATGAGATAGGCAGAGTGCAGCAACCAGGAAGAGTATATACTACTTCTTCAATAGGCGCTGAGGGTCAGAGGCATTGATAAGAGGTAACTGTGAAATGGCGGGTAAAACCTTGAACGCTTTGTTTGATTCTGGAGCTTCACATACTTTTATTGCATTTAAGATGACTCATGAGTTAGGGTTGAAAATAGTAGTACTGGGGTATGATTTAAATGTATATAATGCCACCCACGAGGCTATGGTGACTAGGTTAGGGTGCCCCCAAGTTCCTTTTCGAATACAAGGGCATGATTTTGTGCATAACCTAATTTGTTTGCCAATTACTGGTCTTGATCTCATTCTGGGATTGAACTGGTTATCCAAAAACCGCGTTTTACTGGATTGCTCTGCGAAAGTAGTGTATTTCATGCCTGAATACACTGAAGGGCCAGCTGTGGTGAATAACTACTACTTGAATTCCATGACGGTGAACTGTTATGGAGCCGAATGTCAGGGGATATTGGTGTTAGCTGCGGGTGTTTCGGGTGATGATCAGAACTTGGAACAAATCCCGGTTGTGTGTGAGTTTCCGGAGGTGTTCCCTAATGATATTGATGAATTTCCACTAAAACAGGAAGTTGAGTTTGCTATTGATTTAGTACTTGGGGCCGGACCAATCTCGAGTGCTCCTTACAGGATGTTGCCTTTTAGAAATGGCTAAATTGAAGTCTCAACTGGAGTATCTATTGAGTAAGAATTTTATCCGACCAAGTGTATCACAGTGGGGTGCGCCGGTATTACTGGTGAAGAAGGAAGATGGAAATATGCGCTTATGTGTTGACTATAGGCAGCTGAATAAGGTTACAGTGAAGAATAAATACTCGTTGCCAAGGATTGATGACCTGATGGACGAATTACAGGGAGCCGGTGTGTTCTCTAAGATTGATCTACGATCTGGATACTACTAGATAAGGGTCAGAGATGAGGATATTCCTAAAACTGCCTTCAGAACGCGCTATGGCCACTATGAATATACCGTGATGTCCTTCAGACTATCTAATGCTCCGGCAATATTCATGGATTACATGAACAGAATTTTCCATCCATATCTGGATAAGTTTATTGTTGTGTTTATTGATGACATTCTTATCTATTCTAAGACCGAGGATGAGCATGCAGAACACTTGCGAACAGTGCTACAAATTTTGAAGGATAGGAAGTTGTATGCCAAGCTATCCAAGTGTGAGTTTTGGAAGTCTGAGGTGAAATTTCTTGGTCATGTGGTGAGTAAGCAAGGAATAGCAGTGGATCCTGCTAAGGTTGAGGCGGTGATGACTTGGGAGCGGCCAACTTCAGTGACGAAAATTGGGAGTTTCTTAGGCTTGGCAAGTTATTATCGAAGGTTCATCAAAGGATTTTCACAGCTCGCTTTGCCTTTGACAAAGCTGACCAGGAAGGATGTTCCTTTTGTATGGACTCCCAAGTGCGAGGAGAGTTTCCTTGCCTTAAAACAGAGATTGACTACCGCCCCTGTATTAGTGTTACCTGAGCTGAGAGAACCATTTGAGGTGTACTATGATGCGTTCTTGAAAGGTTTGGGATGCGTGTTGATGCAACATCATAAGGTTGTAGCTTATGCCTCACGTCAGCTAAGGCCACATGAAAGAAACTATCCGACTCATGATTTGGAACTCGCGGCCATTGTCTTTTCCTTAAAGATTTGGAGGCATTATCTCTATGGAGTGAAATTTCAAGTCTTCTCAGACCATAAGTGTCTGAAGTACCTGTTTGAGCAAAAAGAATTGAACATGCGTCAGAGGAGGTGGATGGAACTCCTAAACGATAATGACTTTGAGCTAAACTACCATCCGGGAAAGGCGAATGTGGTAGCAGACACTTTGAGTAGGAAATCCTTATGTGCCGCTTGGATGATGCTAAGGGAGGTAGAGTTGTTAAGAGTCTTTCAAGGATTGAAACTAGGAATCAGAGAAGAGTTTGGGACCTTATGCCTAATCCCGTTACAGATCTCAAGCGACTTCAAGGCTGAACTAGTAAAGGCTCATCAGAATGACCAAGAATTGTATAAGATTTTGCCGGCGATTGAGAAAGGCAAGCAATGGAGAGTGTTAGAAGATAAAGATGGGTTGTGGAGTTTCAAAGGCCGGATAATTGTGCCAGATATCGGGGATTTGCGACAAAGCATATTGGAGGAAGCTCACAAGAGCGGGTTCTCTATTCATCCAGGAAGCACCAAGATGTACCAAGACTTAAAGGCGATGTTCTGGTGGCCAGGAATGAAAAAGGATATGGCGTTACATGTTTTCAAATGCCTAACTTGTCAGAAAGTCAAGATTGAACACCAAAGGCCAGCAGGAACCCTTCAACCTTTGGAAATCCCACAGTGGAAATGGGAGAGCATTGCTATGGATTTTGTATTGGGCTTACCAAGGACCCGGACAGGTTGTGATGCTATTTGGGTGGTTATAGACTGACTGACCAAGTCAGCTCATTTTCTGCCTATTCGGATAAGTTGTACTATGGAGGAGTTGGCGCACTTATACATAAAGGAGATTGTGAGATTACATGGCGTACCTTCACAATTGTATTGGATAGAGATCCTCGCTTTACATCACGATTCTGGGGGTTACTTTTCAACGAGCTTTTGGCACCCAATTAAGCCTAAGCACTGCTTATCATCCTCAGAGAGATGGCCAATCAGAAAGAATAATCCAAACCTTGGAAGACAAGTTAAGAGCTTGTGTTTTGAATCAACCGACGAGCTGGGATCGATATATGCCTTTGGTAGAATTTGCTTACAACAATATCTATCATGCGAGTATTGGAATGGCTCCATATGAGGCTTTGTATGGAAGAAAATGCCAGTCTTAATTATGTTGGTATGAGGCAAGAAAAAAGACTTTGATAGGACCTGAAATGGTATATGAAACACTGAGTAAATAAAGAGAATCCGGAGGCGAATGCTTGAAGCTCAAAGCCGTCAGAAGAGCTATGTTGACCGAATACGGAAGCCTTTAGAATTTGAGGAAGGAGAACACGTCTTCCTGAAGGTTACTCCGACCACTGGAATAGGGAGGTCCATCAAAACCAAAAAGTTAAATCCTCGTTACATTGGGCCATTTGAAATCCTGAAGAGGATTCGACCAGTGGCGTATAGGATCATATTACCACCACATCTTTCGAACCTGCATGACGTGTTCCACGTATCGCAACTTCACAAATACACTTTTGATCCTAGTCATGTCCTAGAACCGGAATCAGTCCAAGTGAGAGAAGATCTGACGCTTTCAGTAACTCCGGTTAGGATTGATGATGCCAGCACCAAGCGTCTACGCAGAAAGGAAGTTTCTTTGGTGAAAGTAGCTTGAAGTCGGGCTGGTATTGAAGAACATACTTCGGAGCTTGAATCAGAGATGCGGAAGGACTACCCACACCTCTTTTCAGGTAAGAGAAGAAAACAAGAAAATATGGAATCCTCTATGCCACAGTATAGAGATTCCTTGAGGTGTCAGAGGAAAAGAAAAATAGAAGGAAGAGGTAGAAGAATTTGAACTTAGAAAGATAGAGTTCGAATTGTACATGTTAGTCCATAAATAGAAGGATGTGAGAAGAGGGGAAGAAATTTTCGAAAATAAATTAAAAAGATTTTAAAAACATATTGAAAAATTGAAGAATGATTTTCGAAAAATATGATTGGGAAAGAGATAAAGTGATTTTTGAAAAAAGATTTTGAAATTAGAAATCAAAAAGATATGATTGAAGGCTTATTTTGAAGAAGATGTGATTAAAAAGATATGATTGAAAAGATATAGTTTTAAAAAGATATGATTGAGAAGATATGATTTGAAAAAAACAATTTAAAAAGATTTGATTTTTAAAATCAATGACTTGGCTAACAAGAAAAGATATGATTCAAACATTAAAACCTTTCTCAACAGAAAAGGCAACATACTTGAAATGTTGAATCAAATCATTAATTGTTAGCGAGTATTTTTGAAAATGGAAAGAAATTGATTTTGAAAATATATGATTGAAAAGATATGATTTGAAAAAGATTTGATTTTGAAAAATTATGAAAACTTGAAAAAAAATTTGAATTGAAAACAAAATCTTCCCTCTTGTGCCATCCTGGCGTAAAACGCCCAGAATGGTATACATTCTGGCGTTTAACGCCCAAAATGTACCCTTTTGGGCGTTAAATGCCCAGCCAGGTGCCCTTACTGGCGTTTAAACGTTAGTTTTCCTTCTTCACTGGGCGTTTTGAACGCCCAGCTTTTTTTGTGTAATTCCTCTACTGTATGTTCTGAATCTTCAATTCTCTGTATTATTGACTTGAAAAGATACAAATTAATTTTTTTTTTGGATTTTTAATGATGAGGAAAAATCAAAATGCAACTAAAATCAAATAAACAATGCATGCAAGACACCAAACTTATAAGTTTGTATACTACTGACACTAACAAATTGAGAATGCATATGAGAAACAATAAAACACACAAAATAAGAGAATTTAAAGATCAGAGCAAGTAAATCATCAAGAACAACTTGAAGATCAATGAAGACACATGATAAATGCAAGAAGAACAGAAACATGCAATTGACACCAAACATAAAATGAGACACTAGACTCAAACAAGAAACATAAAATGTTTTTGGTTTTTATGATTTTGTAATTTTTTTTGGATTTTTTGAAAATTATGTGGAAAAAGAAAATAAAGAGATTCAAAATTTTTAAATAAGAATTCCAGGAATTAGACATGGTTAGCCAAGTTTCAGCAGGACATTACATTCAAGAGCTAAATTGATGAAGATCAATCAGCTTTGGTGATGATAAGAACATCACCTTGAAACACTAGAATTCATTCTTAAAAATTCTGAAAAATACCTAATCTAAGCAACAAGATGAACCGTCAGTTGTCCAAACTCAAACAATCCCCGGCAACGGCGCCAAAAGCTTGGTGCACAAAATTGTGATCATCAATGGCGCCATCAACATGGTACGCTCAATTGCAATCTCAACTCTTTATCACAACTTCGCACAACTAACCAGCAAGTGCACTGGGTCGTCCAAGTAATAAACCTTACGCGAGTAAGGGTCGATCCCATGGAGATTGTTGGTATGAAGCAAGCTATGGTCATCTTGTAAATCTCAGTCAAGCAGATTCAAATGGTTATGAATGATTTATGAATAAAGCATAAAATAAAGATAGAGATACTTATGTAATTCATTGATGAGAACGTCAGATAAGCGTATGGAGATGCTTTGTCCCTTCCGTCTCTCTGCTTTCCTACTGTCTTCATCCAATCCTTCTTACTCCTTTACATGGCAAGCTGTATGTTGGGCATCACCGTTGTCAATGGCTACAATCCCATCCTCTCAGTGAAAATGTTCAACGCGCTCTGTCACAGCACGGCTATTCAACTGTCGGTTCTCGATCATGTCGGAATAGAATCCAGTGATTCTTTTGCGTCTGTCACTAACGCCCCACAATCGCGAGTTTGAAGCTCGTCACAGTCATTCAATCCTTGAATCCTACTCAGAATACCACAGACAAGGTTTAGACCTTCCGGATTCTCTTGAATGCCGCCATCAATTCTAGCTTATACCACGAAGATTCCGATTAAGGGATCCAAGAGATATCCACTCAATCTAAGGTAGAACGGAGGTGGTTGTTAGGCACATGTTCATAGGTGAGAATGATGATGAGTGTCACAGATCATCATATTCATCAAGTTAAGGAACAAGTGATATCTTAGAATAAGAATAAGCTGAATTGAATAGAAGAACAATAGTAATTGCATTAATACTCGAGGTACAGCAGAGCTCCACACCTTAATCTATGGTGTGTGGAAACTCCACCGTTGAAAATACATAAGAACAAGGTCTAGGCATGACCGAATGGCCAGCCCAATGATCTAAGATAGCATAAGACTACTCAAAGGTAGCTACCTAGATGTCTAATACAATAGCAAAAGGTCCTATTTGTAGAGAACTAGTAGCTTAGGGTTTACAAAGATGAGTAAATGACATAAAAATCCACTTCCGGGCCCACTTGGTGTGTGCTTGGGCTGAGCATTGAAGCATTTTCATGTAGAGACTCTTCTTGGAGTTAAACGCCAGCTTTTGTGCCAGTTTGGGCGTTTAACTCCCATTCTTGTGCCAGTTCCGGCGTTTTATGCCAGAATTCTTCAGCTGACTTGAAACGCCTGTTTGGGCCATCAAATCGCGAGCAAAGTATGGACTATTATACATTGCTGGAAAACCCAGGATGTCTACTTTCCAACGCAGTTAAGAACGCGCCAATTGGATTTCTGTAGCTCCAGAAAATCCACTTCGAGTGCAGGGAGGTCAGAATCCAACAGCATCTGCAGTCCTTTTTCAGCCTCTGAATCAGATTTTTGCTCAGGTCCCTCAATTTCAGCTAGAAAATACCTGAAATCACAGAAAAACACACAAAATTATAATAAAGTCCAGAAAAGTGAATTTTAACTAAAAACTAATAAAAATATAATAAAAACTAACTAAAACATACTAAAAACATACTAAAAACAATGCCAAAAAGCGTATAAATTATCCGCTCATTAGCCTTGTAATGTTGTTGGTGGATATATATTGGAATTATGAGGTGTGGAAGTTATTAATGGTATGCTCTTGTATTTACTTATGATGGATTATGGTTGGTGTTTGTTAATAAGGATGTAGAGTTGTGTTGTGGTGGTATTGCATATGCTGTAACTAATTCTGTGATGATCAGAATTGCGTGGAACCAAATCCTGGTTAAACCTCGGAATATTTGAAACTGAATTGGAGAATTTGGGATCTTTTCATCAAATATATGATTTATGGTGAATTTTCAAATTGTAATCGTGGAATTTGATTTTTACTGCATAATTTTTAGAACATCTGCTGCGAATGTTTCAAAATGAATTTTGAAATGAAACCAATTTTAAATAAAGCTTTATTCCTATTATTTTAACATCGAAAAATTTCAGAATGGTTGGACTTGTGGTTTTAAACATATGAATTTTTGAAATACGATGTGTTATACAATAAAAGCCAGATTCTGTTTTCTTAGATCAGCAACTTTGAGAGTTAATAACTTCTGATTATGGATGGATATTCAGGTGCACCCAATTGGAGGTTGAAAGTAATTATGCTTAGCAGTTGTGATTTAAAATTCAGGGCTGTCCATATTTTAATGAGTGAGTTATGGGACTTGGAAGAGGACATGTTCATTGGCTTTTAAAACAGAATTCTGCAGAAAGTTACTCAAATTCCAAGTTACATAAATCCTTCATTAAAAGTGGTTTTGACCTGAAACCAATTTTAAAAGAAACCTTCATATGCTGCTACTGTTTTCTGGTTTCTAAGCACTGTAGAGCAGTCAGCGTTTCTCCTCTGTTTCTGAGGCTAGTTAAATCAGAAAATTGTGATTTTTGGTTTGTTAGAAAGCTTATTCCGAGATGAACGTCTGGACATAAAGTTTTCCCAGTTCCAAGTTCATTTGTTATATAAAAAACAGAAAAGAAAATAGAGTGTTGAGGATGTCTTAGTGATAGTCATGGGTCCGAGAAGACGAAGTTTAACACTAAGACTTGATATTTGATGATGTATTGATAATAATTGATATGGCTTATGAATTATGATATCTGAGATACGAGTTTTCCTGGGTAAAAACCGTGGCTCACCACCACGTGTTCCAGGTTGAATCTCGATACTCTGTTGATCCTACGTCGTAAGGGTGACCGGGCACGTATAAATTCCTGAGTATGGATAGCCCCCATTGAGTGATTATATGATGATTGAATGTGAACTCTATGCATAGACTCTTGGGGATGCGCGACGGGGGACAGTCTAAGGTTTTTGGACTTGTCGGGTTGGCTGGATAACCGATAGATGGGCCCCATCAGCCATAGGACAGGCATGCATCATATGCATTTGTTTGTTTTGATTTCTATGTATTTCCTGGGTTTGCCTAATTGATATATATATCACATGCTATCTGTTCTACTTGCTATTTGTACTATCTACTCACTACTTGTGCGTGAACTTGTTTGGTTGCTTATTTATGTTGCATTTTGGATGATGGAGGGATGGAGAAGATGGAGAAATGGTTGGATGTTAGATTAGGATTGAACTTGAGTAAGTTAGGTAGATTTAGAATACCTACCCCTGTTTATGGCTTCTGTTTAGTACTTGAGTTGGATAACTGAATAACGGAGTTCTAGGATTGCATATGCCATTCTCGGGACCTTATTTATTATGTGCGTGGCACTTTTACCAAGCTGAGAACCTATGTTCTCATTCCATATTGTATTGTTGTTTTTCATATGCAGGTCGAGAGGCTCCTCGCTAGGCGTCTGGATCTTGGAAAGCGAAGTAGTCCTTTGGTGTATTTTGGTTTCTTGTTGTATATATGTATATATGTATTTAGCTTACTCTCCAAGTAACTTATGTATGCTGCTCCTCTTAGAGGTTGAGGGAGAGATAGGAGTTTACTTTGGCATTTTGGTGTATTTTGGGAATACTTATATATGTTCATATATATATATATATCCTCCGGCCAGCCTTAACTTCGCAAGCTGAGTCAGGGACTAGTTATAGTGTTTCCTTGGCTTTCCTTTACTCTTTTGTTTACTTTAATCTTTTTCCTAATAGGTTTCTTAGCACGCAAGTAATCCTATTCCTTGAGTATTGCGCTTTTCATTTTGTGATTTTTATTTACCCGTTTGTTTCAAGGCTCCTAGTGTATTATTTCTTTCATTATTATATGTATATTTTTATTGTTTAGAGGTCCGTAATACCACACTACCTCTGTTCTACGACTTAAGCGTAAAACACTGTGTAATAGGATGTTACAGAACAATGTTTATGCCACTATGGATTTTGCTTCAAAAAAATTTCATAAAGTCTTCTTTCTCCAAATTTAAATAAAAAATAGTCATTCCTTCCTTTTGGTTTGGAAACAAAATTAGAGTAACCAACAATTAAAGCTAAGCACCTCATTTCTTTTGTTCATTTTCTTTAACCTCATGTTAAAACATCACGTCAAGTTATTGAAACATCAACGCTGAGGGAAAAGGAGAGAAGAAAATATCAAATAATTAGATATTTTGAGAGCAAAATTAGAGTATAAAAAAATTCAATTATATTAAACTTATATAAAAATCAGCAATTCATATAAAATATACATTAGAATACAAAAATATAGTTTAAAAATAATTTTAATGTACTCAAATATATAATTGCTTATTCAATAGTTGATTTTTGGGTGCACATAGTATTTGTAAAACCCGAAAAAATAGTAAATGATTAGCCAATAAATTAAATATTAATTTAGAAAATTAAAAAATGAAATTTTATAGTTTAATGAGATAGAGAAAATTAAAATAAAGAATTTTAACACTAATTTTAAAATTTTTGGCCCAAAATTGGGTCAACGGACCGAATCGGTTGTGCCAGGCCTGTATTGGGCCCAAGGACCAACATATATATGGCTAACCTTGAGGTATTCAGTCTCATTTTCATGTCAAACCTGAAGGGGCAACGTTGGAAGAGAGATTGACGTGATAACCTAATTCCCAAATCTCTCCAAACTTCAAATTCTTGTAACCTTCAATCTGGAGCTCCGATTGACGAGCCGTCAGCGACCACACATTCGTCTCGAAATTCTCTACAAAACCCATCTAACAATTTGGTAAGGAACTTGAGTTTTCGTGCCCAGTTCTTCCCCTTTTATTTTCGTGATTTTGAGTTTTTGATTTTCGAAAAATTGTGATTTTGATGTTTAGGATCAAATTAACTTTATGGGCTTGCTGGGTATTGCCCCAAATCTCCGTCGATAAGGTGAGAAACCTTTAAATCTTGTGAACCATTAATGATTGAACTTGTAACACCCTAGCTTTAGCACGTCATGATCGTACCAAAAGTAAGGAGTTACTAACCTATTTTCCTTATTTAGTATTTAATATTGAGCCTTTATTTCGATATCGTGTTTCAGTTTTATAGAAAATACCAGAAAATTTTGTTTTTGTTTTTAAAATCATAAATAAAAAATTGTCAAGTAATAATAATCACATAATTGTTAATAATAATAAATATTACACAAATAATTCAATATAAAACTCGAATACATTACCTATCCTTCCGGGTAAAATAAAATCCTAATCGCTAAAGGCGAAGGAACTCTATGAAAATGACTTAACTTTTAAAACAATTCCAACTATTCGTCCGCTATCTCATACTGAGTCTTCGAACCTCTGTCACTAAAAGGGTGAAAAATTTTGGGGTGAGAACAAATCACACATTCTCAATAGGGAATGAGAATGCCGTAAAAGTAATGAATAAAATGCAAATAATTCACATACCCAAGGAGTTTATGTTTTTATCAAACCTTTGAAAAATACTCTTGGTTTAACTTTAGCTAATTAATTACCTCTTTTAAAATCTCTAATCTCACAACATATTTTAAATATAAAACTACTCACATTAATCATCTCTTAACCACATAATTAATTATCAATCAAAACGCCAAGTCTTAATCACTTTATTACATTCACAAGCTAATAGTACAAGCAAGAAATTCAGTCCAACACACAAGCAAGTCACAACAAGACAAACGGTACAATCACAACAAAATAAAACAATCAAACATAATCAAATGCAAATGCGCAAACAACATGATGCATGTCTGTCCTAAGCAGGCCATGAGCTCATGTGTCAGTTGCCTACCTGCTCCCGACATTACCTGGGCACGAGCCCTAGATATGGCTTTCCTGATGCATACAGTGTACTTATATAAGGCTTACGGCTAGGTCGCATACAATGTGACTTTCAATGTGCTTACATCTGGAAAACAGTTCTTAGTGTGTGGGTGTCCCTACTATACATTTGGCACTAAAGCCCAAACAAAGTCGCATATGCTCTCCTGTGGTAGATAATTTCTTAAAGCTTTCACTTTATCCTTGTCCTCTGTTCTCCTATGGCAGAGAACCTTTTTAGTTAATATATATACTTTTAATCTTTGTTCTCTGCTCTCCTGTGGCAGAAATTTTTCTTAATAAACCGAGCTCAAATCATTTTTATTTAACACCAACACCACTCCTTATAACCTTTTCCAAACTTCCAAAACCACTTTACTTACAACAAGTTCTTCTTTCATACAAAAGAATCATTTCAGATTTAAACCTCTTTCAAAAGACTAAAAGAATCATTTATTAAGTAAATCTCACGGCAGAGTCTTGAGACTTTAGGGAGGACGACAATCAAACTCGTTCTTTAAAATTAAAAACTCCTTGAATCATAATTCCTTAAATGTAGTTCTTTAGTCAAACTCAAAACATAAAGTCTTTCTTAATAAGTCAAAACTCAATACATGATCTTTTCTTAATAAATCACATTCAAACCATAAAGCTTTTCTTAATAAATCAAACCCAAACATAAATCTTTTCTTAAAAATCAAATAATACAATTTCTCAAGTTCAACCTTTTTTTCTAAATATTTCAAATAAAGTCTTATGTTTCATAATAAAATTTCGACAGCATCTCCCCTAAAACTCGGACTTTGCAACCCTTTTTAGGTCCCAACCGAACCATTCTCAACCTCTTTCCAATAACTCAAACTAATTCCAATATCAGAAATCATTTTCAAATCTCAATTCAATACCATAAATCAAACCAAATCCAATGTCAAAATCTTTACTGATCCTCAGAATCATTTTCGATAAATCAATAAAACTTATTCCCAATATCTCAAGTCATTTCAAGTGCAGATTTTGTTTCAATATCAAATTAACCCCAAATCAAGAAAACAACATGACTAGAAATTCCTGCAACAATCACAACATCAATCCAAACTCAATTCTCATTTCAGTTTAGCAAATAACACAAAATTAAACACCATTCACAACCACAATTAAACGAATCCATATCAATTACTCATACTAAACCGTTATAGACTATTTGCAATTATTCAATAAGCCTTTTTGGCATTCATAAATTAAAAACTGTTGATTTTTAAAATAAAACCCCCTACCTGAACTCGTCAAAACTCGAAAGCTATGTAGCGCATCAAAGACCCCTTTTTTTCTCGACCCGTAATAGCGGCAACCATCAAATACCACATGCAAGAACCGAAGGCATAACCCTATCGCAATAATGCCACAGAATACTCAGCCACAATTAACAGAAATTGATATATCAAGGGTTCCAGAACAAAATACTAACTATAACAAAAGGAACCAATAATAGAGCAGTGGTAAAAATCTTTTGCGGTGACCGAGTAGTGACAGATGGCGGTGCATAACCCTGAACGGCGATGGCGATGGTCAGCAAGGAGCACGGCGGTGCAAGTTTCCTCCTCTCTTCTCTGATCTGACGGTATCAAACTCCACGATAGTAATAGGGCTTTGGCGACAACAGCTTGGCGGTGAGACCTCCCTCCCACGACGGCGGTCCAGCTTCAACGATGACGATGCATGCGGAATAGCGTTCCTCTACAGTCCCCTCCATCGCATTCCTTTCTTCCTCGAGCCTTCTCTCTTTCTGGAGCTTAAAGACGATAGAGAGGGTGACTTCAACAGCGATGGTTGCAGCTCGCGATAATGGGTCTGTAGACAACGAGGGTCACGACGATGCTAAATGGAAGCATAAACGGTGGCTCGATTATGGCGAGGAACAGCGATAGAGTGATGACGCTACTTCCACTTCTTCCCTACAAACTCATCTCTCCTTCTCCTCTATTCACGGATCACGGTGGCGACACAGATGACGGGTTCGATGGCAGTGCTTTGGCAGCTAGGCGTGGTGGAAACAGCTCCCTTTGGCTGGCTCTCTCTCTCTCTCTCTCTCTCAAACGCATCTTTCTCTCTCCGATCATAACCTTCTTTCTCTCGTCTCCCTTAATTCAACTCTGTGTTTGTGTGGGTTGTTTGTGTGCCGTGTGTGTGTTTGGGGAGGATGAGAGAGGTAAAGCGGTTAGGTTAGGGTGATTTAGGGCAAAATTAGGGTTTTGAATTGAGAATTTAGGGTTTGAATACGGTTTTAATTTGGAACCAAATTTAACCTAATATAATTAACTTCAAAAATACTATTTATTTTTCAAATTACAAATTATTTGTAATTAAACACTTTAATTTAAAACTATAAATAAATAAATAAATAAATTTTCTTTTAGTTCATAATATTAATCAAAACTTTAAATTATTTCAATTTGAATTATATAAAAATTTCATTATTTAATTTTAAAAACTCGGGTTATTATAGACCCCTAGTTTAATTTTTGTGGTATTTATCTGGAATTAGAGTGAGATATATGTTTTTGAGACAAATTCGATGATATCGGTGACTAGAAAGCAAACTGTGGAGGTTGGATTTTTGTTCGGTGAGGATTTGGGGCTTTGGACACTGGAGGAATGGAGATAATTGAGGTGCTTCGACATTAGGGAGGAATCGACCAAGGTATAGTTTAGATTTCTTATATTTAATATATAATGTTTTGTGAAAATCTAGGCTAGACGACTTAGGATAAGTTGAACTGTATGTTTGATACATGTTTAGTGGTTTTGGTGAAGGGTTGAACTTGTTGCAATGTGTAATGGTGATTGATGAGATTGAGGATTTATGTTATAAATGTGGTGGAAATTGTTAAATTGTACTATTAGTTGAGAATGGAATGATAGTGTTGGAGATTTGTGAATTGTTAATAATGATGAACTATGATGAAGATGGTGAATATATGATTGTGAATCTTATATGAGCTTTGAAGTTGAGTTGATAAAATTGTGTGTTAGAGAGGTTAAGGTTATTGGAGTTGTGTATTGGGCTATTATGAAATTAATTGAGCATTAATATGTGAAATTGGTGTAATATGGGGTAAAATGGGTGTGTTGAGAAATGTTTGGGTTTGGTTTGATATAGTTTGGTAAGTTTTAAGAAGGGTTGAACTTGGATTATTGTGAAAATTGAGGTTTAGCACTCCTTGAGAAATTTTATGAAAATATAATTTTTGGGTTGAACTTCGGAGAGCCATAACTCAACTTCCGAACCCCTAATTTGTTTCAAACTTATTTCATATGAAAATTGGGTCCGTGAAGTTTACGCCATTCGAAGAACGAATGAAAAATATTTTAATGCAAAAAAGTTATGCGCGTCAGAAGTTCAGAGGGCATGCTTGAAATTTTACAGCATTCAGCATTTTTGCTAATTTATAGGTCTTACGCACATGACCACTATACGTGATCTGACTAACCTTTTCAGGTTGGGCATCTCATGTACACGAGTAAGGACCTTGCGTACGCGAGCATGGGAAAAAGTACGCACACGCGTATGCGTGACCCATGATATCAGCAAAGTGAGTTTTGTATTTTAAAATATAATTATGAACTTCTAAACCTTTGTTTTTACTCTTTTAGCCCCTAAACCTCAGTTGTATATTAAGTGGTGAGTAAAAGGTAGGGGAAGAGTAGTAACTTGGAGATGAAGGAAGTTTGAGAGGTGTGAATAATGAACGAGAAGTGTGTAAATGTGATTGTGGCCTGGGTAGTAGGCAGTGGCGATGCCCACTTGCTCTGGGTAAGCGATAGGGAAGAAAAATTATGATAAATGAATTTAATTATGAAAATTTGAAATGAATGTATGTTTGTGATACCTAGCTAGTAGCAAGGATGGTGGTTCGTCCCGCTTGCTCCAGGTCAATGCTTGAGATTTGATAATAATGATGATTGTTTTAGATTTAATGAATGTATGTTTGAGATACCCGGACAGTAGTAAGGATAGTGGTTCGTCCTGCTTACTCCAGGTCAGTGATTGTGACGCTTGGGTAGTAGTAGCAGTACTGGTTATTCCACTTGCTCCAGTTTGAGCCTTTAAACACCCGCCTAGGTAGTAGCCGCAATAGTGGTTATTCCACTGGCTCTGGGTTAAGCGGGTAGTAGCAAGGGGGTTATAGCTCAAACTCACTTGCTCTGCATGGGTGTTTCAGTCCATGGTTAGCTACCAGGACATAACGTGTTGGCTATACAACTGATAGATGGTATCATCAGCCATAGGGCATGCATTTATCATATGTATTTGTCGGTTTTGCTTGAGTTTGCATTTCTTGGGATTGCCTAATTGATAATCTATACTTACCTGCTATATTTACTACCTGCTGTAATTGTATTCTAATTGTGTTTGTCTTTGCTTGTATTGTTTTTCTGTGCACTGGTGAGTCTGGAGGGTTGGAGGAGGTAGAAGATGAATTGTAGAGTTAGTGTTTCATAAGACAGTGAGTGGATTGTAATTTGAGAGATTAAGTTGGGATTGAGTTAGCCCTTAAGAACCTTAGATATCTACCCCTGCTTATGGTTTTTGTTTTAATCCCTTAAGATTTATAATCTGATTGTCAGAGTTCTAGGATTGCCTCTAGCTTTCCCGGGACCTTATTTATTATATATGTAGACACTTTAACCATACTGAGAAGTCCCGGTTCTCATCCCATACAATATTGTTATTTTTCAGATGCAGGTTGAGAAGCACCACTCTGTATTCTGGAGACTCGGATAAAGCAAAGAACTCTTGGGGCTCAGGGGCTTATTTATACATGTATATAGATTCTCCATCTTGTATCTTATGCTTGTCCCTCCTAGAGTTTGATTTGGAGAAATAGGTTCTACAAACGGTATTGAGGGTCATGTTTGGGGTTTCTCATATATATATATATATATATATAGTCCAGTTTTAACTTCGCGAGCCAGGTCAGAAGCTTTGCTATATGTATCTTTGGAATTCTTTTCTCACACTTATCATTTACGTGGATGTTGCGCTCTTTCGGTTTAACGCTTTTGTTTTACCCTTTCCTTAAAAGGCTCCTTGCTATAAAATTCCTTTCAACTATTATTATTTATATATTTTGATTTTAGAGGTCGTAATATCTCGCCACCTCAGTTTTATGACTTAAGCATAAGACTCTGTATGATAGGGTGTTATAGTATTTTTTAAAATATATAATTCTATTCTATATAAATATTCACAATTACAATTACCTTTATTATTTCTTAGAAATTAAGATGGTGGATATAATTTCTCAATCAATCAAAATTCAAAGTTATAATACTGTTAAAAAATACTACTTTTTGTTATTAAATTATTGAGGTTTTTTTAATTTTTATTGGGCCATATTTTTTTGCTCTAAAACACAATATCCTCCTTAATATTATTATAAAATAGTACTGTCATCAATTATTTAATATTTTTCATCGTGAGCGTATTAAATATATAGTACTCTAATTAATTAATAAACATATTAATTATTATATATAGTTTTTAATATACTCATGATAAAAAAATTACATATTTAATGAGTACTATATTTTATAACTAGAAAATAATAATTAAAATAAGTAAAAAAAAGAAAATAACATAAATTAAATAACAAAATAATAAATTGCTAACAATAATGTTGAGACTTTTGTTCCAAAATCTAATATACTCGATTACAAAAATCAAAAGTTTAGAAAAATCACTCATAAATTTCAATTGAACATTTGACCTCTTTTCTTTTCCCACATACTTTATAGACTACTTATTTTTTTTTTATATATTTTTTTTTCGTGATATGAAATTCTTGAATTTCTAGAAATCAAAGAAGTTATCTCGAAAGGCACCATAAAATCCACCTTCTTATAAAGGATCACAATGCTGTTATTTTGAATTTAACCGACACAGGGAATGATCTTCCTGTTGAAAAATATGCCTATGGAACAATGTTTATGCCACTATTTGATCTTTCTTAAAAAAAATTTATAAAGTCTTCTTCCTCCAAATTCAAAAAAAAAGAGTCATTTCTTCCTTTAGGTTTGGAAACAAATACTACTAGAAAATTAGTTATTATAAATGGATATGTTCGACAGATTTTATCCTACGAAAATACAGACGAAATTTGCGAGGAATTTTTTGTCGGAAACCAAAAAAAATGAATTAGTATAAATTACAAATGGAAAAGAGAATCCGTTGATAATTCTGTAGAAAAATTAATTTTTTCAGGAAAAATAACTACCGACAGAAAATCTATCTGTAATTAAATGAATATAAACATTGTGTTTTATTAAATTATTACAGACAAACAATTTGTCTGTAATTTAAAATATTCCATTGAAAATATTAGAATAAAGAGATGGGTCACTTTACTCCCAATCCTTCATTTCACTTTTTTGTCACATTCTTCTTGAATTACTCCCATGCCTTCTCTCTCTCCATTGAAGATGTGACGTCCTCCGCTGTTGCCGTCACCACCGCTCGCATCGCACGAGCTCCTTCCATCGCCGTTCTCAATGCGTTTGCTCCTTTCATCGTCACACGAGCTCTCTCGGCCGTGCTCTTGTCTTACGAGCTCCCTCCGTTGCCGCTCTTATGCTGCTTCTTCTCTCTTCGCTGAAGGTTTGTCATTGTCTCTTCTCGTCGTTGTTAATTCAGGTAGGCCTCCGCCTCCTTCTCGTCCCTAGTCTTAACCCTTCCATTGTGATTCTATTCCAATTTCATTATCCCTAGCCCTAACCATGTCCTTTCCCTGTTTTGATTGAAGTTGAAAATCAAAGAATATGATCGAGGAGAGCTCTTATGTTTGCAAATCAGCTGTTGCTGCTTCAAAGAACGAAGTTTCTAAATTCTAAGGTATGAATTTTGTATATTCCTGTAATTTGTGAAATCTGAAACATAATTTCTATGATTGTAGTATAGAATGAAGTTTGTTTATGAACTATATATTTGAATTGTGGAGATATTTTATCTGGAATTTGCATGCATATTCTTGTTCCTTCCCATTCTTGCTATGACTTGATTTTGGCTCCTCCTTTTTGTCCTTGTTTGAATCTGCTGAATTACAGACAGATAACTCATTCTTTTCAGTGTTTTTGAAACAGGAAAGATGACACTAACACAACTCCAAAGACAACAACGCGTTTAATTGATTCTGATCTTACCGTTGCTCTTGTCTTTCAACAACAACACTATCATCATGACTTTGATTTAACCTCAAGTTACTCTCTTTCTCACTCTCTTATCTCTCACTCACTCACTCTCTTATTTATCAAATATACCTTATCCTCTGCATTAATTTACTATTATTTTCAGCTTCTCCTTCCTTCACTGCCAAGTTGAACAATGTTGTTATTGCCTCAAGTAACTTGCAGTACGGGACATTTAACACCGTATGAACACACTCACACACTGTCTCTTGTAGTTGGATTTTGAAGAACCTTATCTGAAATGTTGTATTTCTATAGAACCTTGCTTCTTCAGGTTGTTACGTTGAGACATGGCAATATCAGCAACCGCATCATATGTTCCAACAGAAGGGGCATTTTCTGCTGTGTGCTACTTCAGGATCAGAAGGTTTGTTTCATTGTTTGTGTGCTACTGTTTGTGCTTACTATTTTAATTTCTGTTTCATCAGTAGTACTGGTTCTAACATTTTTATATAAACATTTTTCTAGACTCTTTGTAGACTGGCTCAAAATTGTGAGGCTGCTAAGAAGAGTCGATTGAGGAAGAAGGTAAATTAATTGTTCCCAACCTGATATGTTACATTGCTCAATTGAACCTAAACTTAAGCCCCCAACCATTGAATGATTGATATGTGTTGGTTTTTCAATAGGCATATGTGCAGCAATTGGAGAATAGTAGAGTTAGGCTTGCACAATTTTAGAGCAAGAACTTCAACGCGCACGTCAGCAGGTCTTAATTTGATTGTACAGGTTGTACTATTTAGTATGGTTTTGTTGTTATTTCTGCTTACCATTATGTCCATGGGATGATGTTTCCTTTGGGTGTATTTGCTGCAACTGGAACTGTGTGGGAGCATGCTTGCGCAGTTGTCGGAAATGGTAACATTTATAAAGCCAGAGAATGTTTACCTGAGTTGTGACTGATCTTGTTGATGTCTTGTGGAACAAAATAAAAAATTGTTAGGTTTGTGTATTTTCTGCTGATGGAGAGATTAGAGATGAATGGAAACTTTTTCATTCTAGGTTCCCCTTGCATAAATAATCACTGAATGATAATTAGGCTGATATTTTAGTTATGAAGAGCTAGATAGAATACTTCTTGTTGAGTTCAATGAGCTTCGAAAATTAATCTCTTAGTTTGAAATGTTCATAGATTAGGTGCCTTAGCATTTGATATGAACTTTATGCGCTGGATTAATCAACATCATCGGCTGATTAGTGACATAAGATCAGCCGTAAATTCTCAAATGGGTGATAATGAATTGAATCTTCTTATCGATGGTGTCTTGGCATGTCCTGATGAACTATTACAGGTAAAAACCATAGGG
Organism: Arachis hypogaea; assembly: GCF_003086295.3. Taxonomy (NCBI): domain Eukaryota; kingdom Viridiplantae; phylum Streptophyta; class Magnoliopsida; order Fabales; family Fabaceae; genus Arachis; species Arachis hypogaea. Next base: position 50,636,668 of record NC_092036.1, read on the forward strand.
GCCAAGGAAGATGTATTTCACATACTTTCTGGAACATGGAAGACACATGCAGAAAGATGCTTCATGTGGCTAGGTGGATTCCGTCGATCAGAGCTTCTTAAGGTGATTGATCATCCACATTATTGCTCAGAAAAATGAATAATAAGTGCATTTTTCTTGTTGTCTATGGAGCAGGCTTATGTGCAGTAATTAGAGTCAAGTAGATTAAAGCATACACAAGTTAAACAAGACCTTCAAAGGGCTCATTCTCAGGTTATAAACTCATATATATTAAAATATATTTCATCAATTATTATGTTATACTATATAAAATATAAAGTTCTCTTTTTGTATATGTGTGTTTTTACTATTTGAGCTCTTCAATTTAATAGGGACTATTCATGGATTGTGGTGGTGTTGGAGGAAATCTAAGCTCTCGTGAGTTTTTACCAATTCTTATTTCTTTAAAAAAAATAATGTTGAAGTGCAGTTTCTAGTTATAATAATTTTTTAAAACGGGGATTGATAAATAAGTAGCTGAAATTTATTTGTAGTATTCTTTTTACACTTGAAGCTATTACTCTGTGATGACACATTGTAATGATTAGAGTTTCCAGTTTTATTTACAGTCGTGTAAGGCAGATATCCAAATCATGTGAACGTGATTTTTGCTCGGTCATAAAGGACACGGCTTTGACTTTTAGACCAAGTTGTTCATGGATACCATTGATTGTTCTAAATTTTAATGATAGTTAATTATTTATTGTCTGTCTGAGTTCTTAAAACTTTTGTTTGCCTTCTAGCTTGCAGATGGGTTAATTTTAGAGAAGACATCATCTCCTATAGGAGTTCTCTTAATTGTTTTTGAATCTTGCCCTGATGCACTTGTACAGGTGAAATAAACATTTTTTTTTCAATTTTTCTCTTAACTTTCTCGTTGTCACTTTCAATTGGTCATGGTTGTGATTATGTGTCATTCCTGTTCAGTGGGCTGTTAAAACGATTACATAAGTGGCAAGCAGGACTTTCTTTATCATGTGAACTTGTTTATATTAAAATATCAAAAACATTTTGCTTCTCATTTTAATATTTGAAGAAAAAACATTGGACATATGTGTCAACTTCTTGGTTCCCATTATTTCTCAAATTTATATTTTATCCATTCATCTATCTAAATTAATTGTTTTGCACCTTCATTTGATGTCTAGTTTTTTACCCCCATATATAACAACTCCTCCAATAGACAGTGCTAACTATTCTGACTCTTGTTTCTCAAATACTTTCATAGAACATGGAAGCATGTGCAGCGACTAATCATCATATTGCAAGAATCACCTCTCATCTTCAGTCACCCAATTTCAAGGTTTGTTCCTCATGCTCTTCCTACTTCAAATTATATATCTTTTGTTGCAAAGGGTACTTCATAGTTAATATAACTTTACATAGCTATAAAAAGCTTCAATGATCAGTATTTAATGAACCAATACTAACCTAAAAATTTTCTAAATTTGTGTTCCTTGCATAAACTTGAGCTTCTATTATTGCCAAAGATTAGTGCTTGATCACGTGATGTGTTCAATTTTGTGATGACAGGATGGTGGTGATCAAAAGGAGGGGCACCGGGATTCAAGGTAGCAATCTTGGGGGCTGCTGGTGCAATTGGCCAATCCCTATCTTTGCTGATGTATAATAGTTATTTTCCTCCTTATTTATTTGACTTCTTTATCTGCTACTTTCACTGAATTTTGTTTCTTGTGGATTCTATTGGCTTATATGATTTGGCAGGTCTCAAGACAAACCTCCTAAGTACTAAGTTAGCAAATAATTATTATACATGATGATGGAGCTAGATTATTAACCAATTTCGTGAATAGTTGGGGACTTAGCAGACCCCATTGATGGAGGCCCTTGTTATAAACTTTACACAAAATCCTTCTATGAGTTCACTGAAGGAGGGTGGCATATTTGTGACACAGGTACTATAAGACCAATGTCCATAACATGAATCAAACATTTATTAGAGGAAACAAAATTAAAGTGACATTTCTATATTGTTCAGGCATAACCTGTTGGAATATTCAGCCACACTAAGGTCTTTTCATCTATCTACAATACATTGAGACAGGTTTTTAAGTGTAAGTAATCTTTTACCCTTTTTAAGTGTAATAGGAATTGGTAAAGATTATTACTTTATCATCATTTTCAAGAAATTGTTTTGTATGTTATGTTACAATAGGAAATGGACCTCATCATATCTTAATCATTCTTTTGCTCTTGGAATATAACAGGCTTTAGATTTTCTATTAGAGTTGGATGTAGAAGAGATAGACCTGAGAATAAAACAAAGGATTAAAGGGCAAAACAGTCTCCAACTGGAACAAGCTAAAATAGTCTTCATATTTTCCACAATTTTCTTTATATAGATTGGAGGAAAAAATTTCCAATTCAGAGTCAGAAAACCAAGTTCTTCGCCAGCAAGCATTGGCTGTATCACCAACTGGAAAAGCTTTGACTACAAGATTAATACCTGAGGCATTACTTCTACTTCAACAACTGACACATAATTTGATAATACTTTTAACTTTACTGTTCTAATTCATGTGAGTAACTTAGTTTTATAAAGTAATTAGATTAATTTGATGAATGAAGTTGTGTGAGAGTGGAATGATGTAAATGATATTCATTATATGATGTAAATGATATTAATTACTTCTGCTTCAACTTTTTTTAATTATATGACGTAAATGAATTATATTGACTTACTTGTTTATAGTGTTTCTTTTTTCACTTGATAATATGATGAACTTGTTTAAATTTATATTTATTTTCTATGAAAACAAGTTTATTTTTCATTGGAAAAATCGAAAAAAATCTATTTTACTTTACTGACAGATTTATAGACAGATTTTCTGTTTGTATTCAGAGTGTGGGATGATTTTTCAACGTTCCAACTACAGACGAAAAATTTGTTGAAAGGTCTATTGCCAATTACTGACGAAAAATTGGTCGAAAAATTTGTCTGTAATTACCAACGAAAAATTCGTCGGAAAATCCGTTTGTAATTACTGACGGAAAATTCGTCAGAAAGTTCGATGTTTTAGGGAAATGGAGGGGATAATTTTTCGAGGGAAAATCCGTCGGTAACTGGTAAAAATCCATCGATAAATAATTTTCGACGAGACTTTTACAGAGGAACAAAATCCGTCAGTAACAAAAATTCCATCGGTAATAAAGACCAAATCTATTTGGAAATCTGTCTGTATTAAGCAATTTTCTAGTTGTGAAAATTAGAGTGACCAACAGGTAAAGCTAAGCACCTCATTTTTGTTCTTCAATTTCTTTAACCTCATGTCAAAACATCACATGACGTTATTAAACCATCAACACTGAAGGGAGAGGAGAGAAGACAAGAACAAATAATTAGATATTTTGAGAGCGGAATTAGAGTATAAAAAAATTCAATTATATTAAATATATATATATATATATATATATATATAAATCAGTAATCTGTTTAAAATATACATTAGAATACAGAAATACATATTAAAAATAATTTTAATGTACTAAAATATATAATTGCTTATTGTATCACCCCAACTTTTAGCACCTCATGATCGTACCAAAAGCAAGGCGTTACTAACCTAATTCCTTTTATTATCTATTTAATAATGAGCCTTTACGCATAAAACTATCGATGATTTTACTAAAACTTATAACTTTTCCAACAAGAACAAACAACAAATATTCACATACTTATTATTAATAATACATTGTAGTATTACATACAAAAGCAATTACAGAACCTACCCCTCTAAATAAAATTCTAACTGATAAGACGAGGAAAAAATAAATTCTAACAACTCAACCCAAAAACAAATTTCTCTGTGCTCCCACAATTTCACAATAAGCCTTCGCACCTGTAGCTGAAAGTGGTAGAGATAGGGGGTAAGAACTGGGGAGTTCTTAGTAGGGCCGGGGTTAGAAGTTAAGTTCATTATCCAAATTTAAAACTCTTATTTTTCTTATAAAAATTTCACGCAAAATGACATTTCATATATTTCACCACTTACTAAGAAACCATTTTAACCAAAGCCTACCACTGGTCCTTCCAATCACGGTCTTTGGCCCAAATTAAATCAACTCGGTCTCTGATCCAAATTAAATCAACTCAGCCTACAGCCCAATTTAACACGAATCACCATCAAAACTCAATCACAAAATAGAATCAATCATAGGCACAAACAATGCAAGACAAACACAAATTAACAGGAAATTACAGAACATAGAATCCAATCACAAGCACACACAATCATGAAAACATAATCACAACAAGTATGCGCAAACAAATATGATGCATGTCTAGTCCTATACAGGCCATGAGGTCATGTGTCGGTTTGTTGCCCGATTCCTGACACTAGTCTTGAGATAAGCGTTTCGTACTACCGTCCTTATCTCAGCCAACGTCCCCTCCATGAGCAGTACGCAACGCCGTCCTCATGGTGGAACCATCTTTACGGTCTCCAGTGAGTGTTACGCATGGCATCCTCACTGAGTCGTCCCTACAGTATCAACGTCCCCTCCATGAACATTACGCATCGCCGTCCTCATGGGGGAACCTTCCTTTCGGTCTCCAGTGAGCGTTACGCATCACCGTCCTTATAGTGTCAACCTCCCCTCCATGAGCATTACGCATCACCGTCCTCATGGGGGAACCTTTCTTTCGGTCTCCAGTGAGTGTTACGCATTGCCATCCTCACTGAGCCGTACTTATAGTGTCAAGTGAGCGTTACGTATTGCCGTCCCCACTAGACACTTGGCACTAAGTCCCAAACAGCACTCAATTTCTTTTCAATCTTTGCTCTCTACTCTATTGCGGTAGAGATCCCTTTAATTAATACTTTCTTTTCTATCCGCTCTACTGTGGCAGACGTTCTTTAAAATCTTTTAGTCTTTTCACTCTGCTCTCCTGTGGCAGACAGTCTTTTAAAGTCTTTTTATCTTTGCTCTCTGCTCTCCTGTGGCATTAATACATTCTTTTCTTTCTCATCTTTCTTTTTTATTTTCTTACTTCTTTTCTTTCTCTCTTCTTTTCTTCAATCTTTTAATTCTTTATCATAACTCAACTTCACATTCTTCCCTCGCTTTTTCCTAAGTATCTTATGAAAAAGAATTGTAAAGTACTTTAATTAAGTCTGCGTTCTCTAAAACTTTTAAGATTACTCTGTTTGCTCTTCTCTAACATATAATAATAAATAATATCTCAGTTTTTCGAGTCTTTCGGTTAACGATTTTTCTCAGTTTTTAATTTAATCTTTAAACTACCAAATCTCATCAATTTCCTCAAAAATATCATATTACTACAGTCCCAACATCATTAAAACAACCATCACTGAGCAATTTTTTTAAAGCCAAACCAACAAATCACAAGCAACAATAATAATTCAACATAAACTCTTTTAAACTCAAACAATTCTCAACCAAATCAACATTCACTTAGCAAATTCACATTTAATTATTATAAAATTACCAAACTCTATCTTTGTGTGAAATCAAATCAACAGAAATACTGGAGAAACTTTCCGACCGAGCTGCTGAAGAAGAAAACGTCAGAAATCATCTATGCCTCTTGGATCTCCAATTGGCTGAACTCAATAGGAAAAGGGAGCTACGTCACCATCAATTTTCACCGAACAAAGTAATTTTTAGTAAATAATAATAATTATAATAATAATTTTACTTATTAAAATAATTTTTAATAAATCGCTTAAACTAATAAAATAAATTATAATTAATTTAAACTTTAATAATCATAAATTAGTTTAATTATTCTTAGTAAATTAGTTTCTAAAAATAAGAGGCTCCAATTTATAAAATAAATTATAACTTATTTATATTTATATTTTAAAAAAATGTGGGTCGTTACACTTATTCAATAGCTAATTTTTGGTGTGCACACAGTGTTTCTTAAAATAAATAACTCTATTATATAGAAATATTCACAATCACAATTACTTTTAGAGTAAACTACCATTTGTATCCACGAAAGTTGAAAATGCTGACATATCTATCCACAAAAAAGGAAATTACCATTTGTACCCATGAAAAATGATTTTTACAAGTAAAATTATCCAAATCCTAAAAAATTACCTAAAATTCCTAAATTATCCTTATCTTAACCACCACACCACCTCCTTCACCCAATCACCTTTCTAACCCTAACCTTCTTCACCTAGTCACCACCCCTCTTTCTCTTTCTAATCTCAAATTCCACCCTTTCTAACACACTCACCATTACTTCCCACTCAGTCCCCACCGCTGCTCCAATGGCTCCTTGCCACACCCTCTTCTCTTTCATCCTCACAGTCACAGCAACACTTGCTGCCGTTTCCCCGGAGAAGAAGAGCACCTTTATGGTGCAAGTACACCATTAAGGCAAGCTCTCCATCTTCCCAATCCACAAGCACTGGTACGAATCTTCTCTCGCTTCTATTATCAATCCTGCCACTTCAGCTGAAACCACCACCGCCGCCGCCTCCGCCGCCGCCTCCGCCGCCGCCTCCGCCGCCGTCCTTCACACTTGCGACACTGTCTTTCACGGCTTCTCAGCAAAGCTCTCACCTTTAGAGGCCCAATCACCTTCTTCACCCAATCACCTTTCTAACCCTAACTCTCTTAAAGTCATTCGCTAGCCTCAGCTCCAATGGCTGAATCAATATTATCCTTTTAATCTTTAGCGGCCTGATCTGGTCTGCCTCCGTGGTTGCACATAGACCCGTATTGTACGCTATGTTCCCTCCAACACTCTCTCCCATGAGATAGCATCGGGAGAAATCAGTGTGAGCCAGCCACAAGTCATTGGAGGCTCTGATCCAGTGTAGCACCTACACTGAGTCCTCGTATGCCGCTAGCAAGCGGTACTCCGGAGCAAGGCGGTAATCGATGGAAACGACGACGGATTGGGTGGCATTGGCCATGCGGACGCAGAAGTCCTGGAAGTAGGTGGAGTTGGCATGGTAGAATATGAAACCGACGCCATGGTAGAAGACGATGAGGGGAAGTTTGGGGTGGTTAGGGGAGTATTGAGTGCTTGGCGGGGTAGGTAGATCCGTACCCAGGTGTGCTTGGATTGGTCGATGGTAAGGTACTTGGAGAGAATGGGTATGGGGAGAGTGGGATCTGGTGAGAGAGTGAGGGGTCTCTGGATAGTTTTGGAGGCGGGTGAAGGTGCCGTCTGGGTTGGAATTAGAAAGGGGATTGAGTGAAGGAGGTGGTGTGGTGGTGAAGGTAAGGGTAATTTAGGAATTTTAGGTAATTTTTTAGGGTTTGGATAATTTTGCTTGTAAAAATCATTTTTCATGGGTACAAATGGTAATTTCTTTATTCTATGGGTAGATATGTCAGCGTTTTCAACTTTCGTGGGTACAAATGATAGTTTACTCTTACTTTTATTATTTTTTAGAAATCAAGGTGGTGTATATAATTTCTCAATCAATCAAAATGCAAAGTTATAAAACTGTTAAAAAATACTACCTTTTGTTATTAAATTATTGAGATTTTTTTTATTTTTTGGGCTATATTTTTTTGGTTTAAAATACCATATCCTCTTTAATGTTATTATAAAATAATACTCTCATCAATTATTTAATATTTATCATCATGATTGTAAAATCCGGTCAAACCGTAATTAATTAAATAATAAATTAAATAGGAGTGACCATGGCAAGAAAAGTTAGCAATCAGAATTTGATAATTTAAATGTGATATTTGGATTCAGTAAATTTTTCTGAGTCGGAAAACATAGTTTTCTACGTAAAATTGCGCACTAGAATTTTGACCGGCAGTACCGGTTGAGATCTGTCTGGTACTGCAGCTGAGAAAATTGATTATAAGTAAATGAGTTTATGAAATTAAGAATTATAATTAGGGAATGTAGAAATATTTAAAATGCGATTTGGAGCGCTAATCTTAAAGGTTTTCGCCCAAAATTGGACCAACGGACAAAAATAAGTGAACCGGACCTAAGTGGGCCCAAGACCCAACATATATAAACATTAGTTATGAGCATTTCAGCTCATTTATCCTAGAAAAGGGGGTGTGGGGCGCTGAAATGAAGAGGTGAGGAAGAAGAGAGAAAATCTAACTCTCTTTGATCTTCAAACCACCATAACTTGAGCTACGGAGCTCTGATTGACGAGCCGTTTATGGCCACGTGTCGCTCTTCTCCTCCTCTACAATTTTATTTAAGTTTTGTGGTGAGTAATTTGATGTCCTTTGCCCAATTTTTGTTTTCCTCTTTAAATTCGAATTTGGTTTGGGTTTTAAGGAAACCTTGTGATTTTGGTTGTTTAGGAGTGCTCTAGTATGAGCCGTGGGTGATATTCATCATAAACTTCAGTGGGTTAAGGTAAAAAATCCTCCAACTCTTGTGATTTATCAATTTTATGAACCCTAGGATAATTGGTTATGTTAGTGTATTTGGTGATTTTGGTGCACAATTGGGAGATTGGTGTTGCTTGAGGAGCTTTGGTGAGGTTGGGAGCTAATGTTGGTGGAGACTTCCAAAGAAGAGGCTCAATTGGTTTGGCTACAAGAGGTACGATTTAAGTTTCATTTAAGTACCTTGTGGTGTGATGAGAATTCCTAGGCTAGATTCCCCTAGGATTAAGTTTGGATTGTGCAAATAGTTGGTACTAATATGCATAGTTGATATGTAACGTAAATTAATGATTGGGTTTAGAATTGTGTGAATTGTATGTTTAGTGTGTTGAGAATTTGATGAATTGGATAATGAGTATTGGTTGTGTGATGAGCGGATAATTTATACGCTTTTTGGCATTGTTTTCATATAGTTTTTAATAGGATCTAGCCACTTTTATGTATATTTTTATTAGTTTTTAAGCAAAATATACATTTCTGGTCTTTACTATGAGTTTGTGTATTTTTCTGTGATTTCAGATATTTTATGGCTGAAATTGAGGGACCTGAGCAAAAATCTGATTCAGAGGCTGAAAAAGGACTGCTGATGTTGTTGGATTCTGACCTCCCTGCACTCGAAATAGATTTTTTAGAGCTACAGAAATTTAAATGGTGCGCTATCAATTGCGTTGGAAAGTAGACATCCAGGGCTTTCCAGCAATATATAATAGTTCATACTTTTCTCGAGTTTAGATGACGCAAACTGGCGTTCAATGCCAGCTTTCTGCCCTATTCTGGCGTTAAACGCCAGAAACAAGTTGCAAGCCATAGTCAAACGTCAGAAACAAGTTTCAAACTGGCGTTTAATTCCAAGGAAGACCTCTACACATGAAAGCTTCAATGCTCAGCCCAAGCACACACCAAGTGGTCCCGGAAGTAGATTTCTGCATCATTTACTTATTTATGTAACCCTAGTAACTAGTTTAGTATAAATAGAACTCTTTACTAGTGTATTAGACATCTTGGATCTGGGGAGATTTTGGAACATTTTTGGACCATTGTTCACGTTTTGGGAGGCTGGCCATTCGGCCATGCCTACCCTATTTTCACTTATGTATTCTCAACGGTGGAGTTTCTACACACCATAGATTAAAGTGTGGAGCTCTGCTGTTCCTCGAGTATTAATACAAAGTACTATTGTTCTTCTATTCAATTCATGCTTATTCTTATTCTAAGATTTACAAGATGACCATAGCTTGCTTCAAGCCGACAATCTTCGTGGGATCGACCCTTACTCACGTAAGGTTTATTACTTGGATGACCCAGTGCACTTGCTGGTTAGTTGTGCGAAGTTGTGAAAAAGAGTTGAGATTACAATTGTGCGTACCAAGTTATTGGCGCCATTGAGATCACAATTTCGTGCTCCAAGTTTTTGGCGCGGTTGCCGGGAATTGTTCGAGTTTGGACAACTGACGGTTCATCTTGTTGCTCAGATTAGGTAATTTTCTTCTTGTTTTAACCATTATTTTATTTTCAAAAAGTTTTCAAAAATCTTTCAAAATTTTTCTTCTTTTTCGTTTTTCTAAAAATAATTTTTGAAAAATCCAAAAAAATAATAAAATCATAAAATCAAAAATATTTTGTGTTTCTTGTTTGAGTCTAGAGTCAAGTTTTAAGTTTGGTGTCAATTGCATGCTTTTATTAAAATTTTCGAAAAATTCATGCATGGTGTTATTCATTATCTTCAAGTTGTTCTTGATAAGTCTCCTTGTTTGATCTTTAAATTTTCTTATTTTGTGTCTTTTCTTATTTTTCAGATGCATTTTTAGTTTGTTAGTGTCTAAACATGAAAAATTTCTAGGTTTGGTGTCTTGCATGTTTTTCTTTTCTTGAAAATATTTCAAAAATAAGTTCTTGATGTTCATCATGATCTTCAAAGTGTTCTTGGTGTTCATCCTGACATTCATAGTGTTCTTGCATGCATCATTGGTTTTGATCCAAAATTTTCATGTTTGGAGTCATTTTAGTTATTTTTCTCTCTCCTTATTAAAAACTCAAAAATAAAAAATATCTTTTCCTTATTTCACTCATAAATTTCGAAATCTTTGGGTTGACTTAGTCAAAAATTTTTAAAATAAGTTTGTTTCTTGTTAGTCAAGTCAAGATTTCAATTTTAAAAATCTTATCTTTTCAAAACTTTTTCAAAAATCAAATCTTTTTCATTTTTCTTTTATATTTTCGAAAACTTTTTTTTATAAATTGATTTTCAAAAATCTTTTTCTTAATTTTATCTTTTATTTTCGAAATTAATACTAACAATTAATGTTTTGATTCAAAAATTTCAAGTTTGTTACTTTCTTGTTAAGAAAGATTCAAAATTTAAATTTTAGAATCATATCTTTTAGTTTCTTGTTAGTCAAGTCATCAATGTTAAAAATCAAATCTTTTTCAACCATATCTTTTCAATCATATCTCTTTTAATTTGATTTCAAAATCTTTTCTAACTTCTTATCTTTTTAAAATTGATTTTCAAATCTTTTTCAACTAACTAATTGACTTTTTGTTTGTTTACTAATTCTTATCTTTTTCAAAACCACTAACTACTTTTCTCTCTCTCTAATTTTCGAAAATCACCTTCCTCTTTTTCAAAAATCTTTTTATTTAACTAATTGTTTTAACTTTTAATTTCATTCCCTTTCTTAATTTTCAAATTCTAACTAATAATTAAAATGAAAACAAAAATATTTTTCTTCTCTTTTCATCTAATTTTCAATTTTTCCTCTCTCTCTCTCTCTCTCTCTCTCTCTCTCTCTTTCTATTTATTTTATTTATTTACTAACACTTCTCTTCTCAAAATTCGAACCCCTCCATTCTCTGTGTTCGAATTTTTTTTCTTCTTTCTTCATTCTTATTCTTCTACTCACATAAAGGAATCTCTATACTGTGACATAGAGGATTTCTCTTCTTTTCTATCCTCTTCTTTTTCATATGAGCAGGAGCAAGGACAAGGACATTCTTGAAGTAGATCCTGGACTCTGAAGAAGAAGCTAAGAGAAGCTAAAGCATAACAATCCAGAGAAAACCTTACAGAGAATCTCGAAAAAGAAGGAGACATGGCCGAACCCAACAACAATGCAAGGAAGATGCTTGGTGACTTCACTACACCAAATTCCAACTTCCATGGAAGAAGCATCTCAATCCATGCCATTGGAGCAAAAAATTTTGATCTAAAGCCTCAATTAGTTTCTTTGATGCAGCAGAATTGCAAGTTTCATGGACTTCCATCAGAAGATCCTTTTCAGTTCTTAACTGAATTCTTGCAGATCTGTGATACTGTCAAGACCAATGGGGTTGATCCTGAGTTCTATAGACTTATGCTTTTCCCTTTTGCTATAAGAGACAGAGCTAGAATATGGTTGGACTCTCAACCTAAAGATAGCCTAAACTCTTGGGATAAGCTGGTCACGACTTTCTTAGCCAAGTTCTTTCCTCCTCAAAAGTTGAGCAAGCTTAGAGTGGATGTTCAAACCTTCAGACAGAAAGAAGGTGAATCCCTCTATGAAGCTTGGGAAAGATACAAGCAACTGACCAAAAAGTGTCCTTCTGACATGCTCTCAGAATGGACCATCCTGGATATATTCTATGATGGTCTGTCTGAATTATCTAAGATGTCATTAGACCATTCTGTAGGTGGATCTATTTACCTGAAGAAAACGCCTGCAGAAGCTCAGGAACTCATTGACATGGTTGCAAATAACCAGTTCATGTACACCTCTGAAAGGAATCCCGTGAGTAATGGGATGCCTCAGAGGAAGGAAGTTCTTGAAATTGATGCTCTGAATGCCATATTGGCTCAGAACAAAATGTTGACTCAGCAAGTCAACACGATTTCTCAAAGTTTGAATGGATTGCAAAATGCATCCAACAGTACTAAAGAGGCATCTTCTGAAGAAGAAGCTTATGATCCTGAGAACCCTGCAATGGCAGAGGTGAATTACATGGGTGAAGCCTATGGAAACACCTATAATCCCTCATGGAAAAATCATCCAAATTTCTCATGGAAGGATCAACAAAAGCCTCAACAAGGCTTTAATAATGGTGGAAAAAACATGTTTAGCAATAGTAAGCCTTTTCCATCATCCTCTTAGAAATAGACAGAGAATTCTGAGCAGAGCCCCTCTAGCTTAGCAAATATAGTCTCTGATCTATCTAAGGCCACTCTAAGTTTCATGAATGAAACAAGGTATTCCATTAGAAATTTGGAGGCACAAGTAGGCCAGTTGAGTAAAAGAGTCACTGAAACTCCTCCTAGTACTCTCCCATGCAATGCAGAAGAGAATCCAAAAAGAGAGTGCAAGGCCATAACCTTACTTGGTGTGGCTGAACCTAGAGAGGAGGAGGAGGAGGACGTGAATCCCAGTGTGGAAGACCTCATGGGACGTCCTCTGGACAAAAAGAAGTTCCCATTTGAGGAACCTAAGGCATCTGAGGCTCATCTAAAGACTATAGAGATTTCATTGAACCTACCTCTGCCATTCATGAGCTCTGATGACTATTCCTCCTCTGAAGAAGATGAAGATATTACTAAAGAGCAAGTTGCTAAGTACATTGGAGCAATCATGAAGCTGAATGCCAAGTTATTTGGTAATGAGACTTGGGTGGATGAACCCCCCTTGCTCACCAATGAACTGAATGACTTGGTTAAGCAGACATTACCTCAAAAGAAACAAGATCCTGGTAAATTCTTAATTCCTTGTACCATAGGCACCATGACCTTTGAGAAGGCTCTGTGTGACTTGGGATCAGGCATAAACTTAAGGCCACTCTCTGTAATGGAGAAACTGGGAATCTTTGAGGTACAGGCTGGCAAATTCTCATTAGAGATGGCAGACAAATCCATGAAAAAGGCTTATGGACAGGTAGAAGACATGCTAGTAAAGGTCAAAGGCCTTTACATCCCTGCTGATTTCATAATCCTAGACACTGGGAAGGATGAGGATGAATCCATCATCCTTGGAAGACCCTTCCTAGCCACACCAAAAGCTGTGATTGATGTGGATAGAGGAGAGTTGATCCTTCAATTGAATGAGGACTACCTTGTGTTTAAAACTTAAGGATCTCCCTCTGTATGAAGAGGAAGCAAGAAAAGCTTCTCTCAATACAGAGTCAAACAAAGCCCCCACAGTCAAACTCTAAGTTTGGTGTTGGAAAGCCACAACCAAACTCTAAGTTTGGTGTTGAACCCCCACATTCAAACTCTAAGTTTGGTGTTGGGAGGCCCCAATAATGCTCTGAACATCTTTGAAGCTCCATGAGGGCTCACTGTCAAGCTATTGACATTAAAGAAGCACTTATTGGGAGGCAACCCAATTTTATTTATCTATGTTATTTTCTTTTTTTTAGGTTGATGATCATGTGGAGTCACAAAAATAACTGGAAAAATTAAAGAAAAATAAAAAATAGCATTAAAAATAGCACACCTTGAAGGAGAAACTTACTGGCGTTTAAACGCCAGTAAGGGTAGCAGAATGGGCATTTAATGCCCAGTCTGGCACCATTTTGGGCGTTAAACGCCAGAAAGAAGCACCAGACTGGCGTAAACGCCAAAAAGAAGCAACAGACTGGCGTTAAACGCCAGAAAGAAGCAACAAACTGGCGTTAAACGCCAGAAACAGGTTGCAGCCTGGCGTTTCATGCCAGGAAAGGAATAAAAGCTAGCGTTTAACACCAGAAACAAGCAGCAGTCTGGCGTTAAACGCCAGGATTGCACAATAAGGGCGTTTTGCATGCCTAAAAGGAGCAGGGATGAGAAATCCTTGACCCCTCAAGATCTATGGACCCCACAGGATCCTCACCTACCCCACCTCTCTCTCTCTCTCCCCCTTACACATCACAATCACCTTATACCCCTTGGCCAAATTCACTCTCTCCCTTCATCTCCTCCATTATCTTCTTCTTCCCCTTCTTTCTTTCTTCTTTTGCTCGAGGACGAGCAAACATTTTAAGTTTGGTGTGGTAAAAGCATTGCTTTTTGTTTTTCCATAACCATTTATGGCCCCTAAGGCCGGAAAAACCTCTAGAAAGAGGAAACGGAAGGCAAAAGCTTTCACCTCTGAGTTATGGGAGATGGAAAGATTCATCTCAAAGGTCCATCAAGACCACTTTTATGAAGTTATGGTCAAGAAAAAGGTGATCCCTATGCAATTCAGCTGGAATTGTCACAGATGAGGACATCCTCATTGAAGAGGACAAGCCCATCACTAAAAAAAGGATGGAGCAAACAAGAGAGCCACTCATGGACCTCAACAAGAGCATGAGGAATTCCCTCATCAAGAAATCCCTGAGATGCCTCAAGGGATACATTTTCCTCCACACAACTATTGGGAGCAACTAAGGATAGGAGCACCAAAAGCGCTAGGGATGGAGCAACAAAGGCAAGGAAGAGACATTGAGGAGCTCAAGCACTCCATAGGATCTTCAAGAAGGAGAACTAGCCGCCATCACTAAGGTGGACCCGTTCTTTGATTTCCTTGTTCTTATTTTTCTATTTTTCGAATTTGATGCTTTATGTTTGTCAATGTTTGTGTCTTGATTACATGATCATTAGTGTCTAGTGTCTATGCCTTAAAGCTATGAATAATTCCATGAATCCTTCACTCTTAAATGAAAAATGTGCCTAATTACAAAAGAACAAGAAGTACTTGGATTTTAAATTTTATCTTGAAATTAGTTTAATTATTTTGATGTGGTGGCAATACCTTTTGTTTTCTGAATGAATGCTTGAACAGTGCATATTTTTGATAGTGAAGTTTATGAATGTTAAAATTGTTGGCACTTGAAAGAATGATGAATAAAGAGAAATGTTATTGATGATCTGAAAAATCATAAAATTAATTCTTGAAGCAAGAAAAAGCAGTGAAAAAAAGAGAGAAAAAGAAAGAAAAATAAAAAGCAAGCAGAAAAAGCCAATAGCCCTTTAAACCAAAAGGCAAGGGTAAAAGGGATCCAAGGCTTTGAGCATTAATGGATAGGAGGGCACAAGGAAATAAAATCCAGGCCTAAGCGGCTAAATCAAGCTGTCCCTAACCATGTGTTTGTGGCATGAAGGTCCAAGTGAAAAGCTTGAGACTGAGTGGTTAAAGTCATGATACAAAGCAAAAAGAGTGTGCTTAAGAACTCTGGACACCTCTAACTGGAGACTTTAGCAAAGCTGAGTCACAATCTGAAAAGGTTCACCTAGTTATGTGTCTGTGGCATTTATGTATCCGGTGGTAATACTGGAAAATAAAGTGCTTAGGGCCACGGCCAAGACTCGTAAAGTAAATGTGTTCAAGAATCAACATACTGAAATAGGAAAATCAATAACACTATCTGAAATTCTGAGTTCCTATAGATGCCAATCATTCTGAATTTCAAAGGATAAAGTGAGATGCCAAAACTGTTCAGAAGTAAAAAGCTACTAGCCCCGCTCATCTAATTGGGACTAAGTTTCATTGATATTGTGAGATTCATTGTATATTCTTTTCTTTTTATCCTATTTTGTTTTTAGTTGCTTGGGGACAAGCAACAATTTAAGTTTGGTGTTGTGATGAGCGGATACTTTATACGCATTTTGGCATTGTTTTTATATAATTTTTAGTAGGATCTAGCCACTTTTTGGTTTATTTTTATTAGTTTTTAAGCAAAATTCACATTTCTCGACTTTACTATGAGTTTGTGTATTTTTCTGTGATTTTAGGTATTTTCTGGCTGAAATTGATGGACCTGAGCAAAAATCCGATTCAGAGGCTGAAAAAGGACTGCTGATGCTGTTGGATTCTGACCTCCCTTCACTCGAAATAAATTTTTTGGAGCTACAAAAATCCAAATGGCGCGTTCTCAATTGCGTTGGAAAGTAGACATCAAGGCCTTTCCCGAAATATATAATAGTTCATACTTTACTCGAGTTTAGACAACGCAAACTGGCGTTCAACACCAGCTTTCTGGCCTATTCTGGCATTAAACGCCAGAAACAAGTTGCAAGCCAGAGTCAAACACCAGAAACAAGTTACAAACTGGCATTTAACTCCAAGGAAGGCCTCTACATGTGAAAGCTTTAATGGTCAGCCCAAGCACACACCAAGTGGTCCCGGAAGTAGATTTTTGCATCATTTACTTATTTCTGTAATCCTAGTAACTAGTTTAGTATAAATAGAACTTTTTACTAGTATATTAGACATCTTGGATTTGGGGAGATTTTGGAAAATCTTTGGACCATTGTTCACGTTTTGGGAGGCTGGCCATTCCGCCATGCCTACCCTATTTTCACTTATGTATTCTCAACAGTGGAGTTTCTACACACCATAGATTAAGGTGTAGAACTCTGCTGTTCCTCGAGTATTAATGCAAAGTACTATTGTTCTTCTATTCAATTCATGCTTATTCTTATTCTAAGATATCCATTCGTACACAAGAACATGATGAATGTGATGATTATGTGACACTCATCACCATTCTCACTTATGAACGCATGATTGACAACCACTTTCGTTCTACATGAAGACAAGCTTGAATGTATATCTCTTGGGTTTCTAATAAAAAATTCACATAGACTCCCCTCTGACAATGGGGCATCTGAATTCGAGATTAGAATCTTCATGGTATAGGCTAGAATCCATTGGCAGCATTCTTGAGATCCGAAAAGTCTAAACCTTGTCTGTGGTATTCCGAATAGGATCTGGGATGGGATGACTGTGATGCACTTCAAACTCGCGACTGTAGGGCGTGGTGACAGACGCAAAAGGATAGTAAATCCTATTCCTACACGATCGAGAACCAACAGCTGATTAGCCAGATGATATATGTGCATGGTATTTTTCATCCGAGACGAGGAATCCGACAGTTGATTACTCGTACAGAAACTGTAGAGGACCATTTTCACTGAGAGGATGGGAAGTAGCCATTGACAACGGTGATGCCCAACATACAGCTTGCCATGGAAAAGAGTATGAAGGATTGGATGAAGGCAGTAGGAAAGCAGAGATTCAGAAAGAACAATGCATCTCCGTACGCTTATCTGAAATTCCCACCAATGAATTACATAAGTATCTCTATATTTATTTTATGTTTGTTTATCTTTTAATTATCAAAACTCTATAACCATTTGAATCCGCCTGATTAAGATTTACAAGATGACCATAACTTGCTTCAAGCCGACAATCTCCGTGGGATCGACCCTTGCTCACGTAAGGTTTATTACTTGGATGACCTAGTGCACTTGCTGGTTAGTTGTGTGATGTTGTGAAAAAGTGTTGAGATTACAATTGTGTGTACCAAGTTGTTGGCGCCATTGAGATCACAATTTCGTGCACCATTGTCGAATATACAATTAAATTGTGAATTTTGGGCCGGAGGCCTGAAAGAGGTAAGGAAGGTAAGTTGACATGTGTATGTGTGATGATATAAGTAATTGGATGGATTTTAGATATTGAATGTGTGAATAATTAGTTTGGTTATTGAATAATATGGTTTGAGGAATTGAAGTGTGGAATTTGATGGTTTTGGGTGAAATTGTGTACATGAGGTAGGTTTGGTTTTGGTTGAGTGTAATTATGTGAATGTGATTGGGTTGTGGTCATTTGGATGAGTGAAAATGAATTTGGCTTGGGAACATTGGAAAAATTGGTGATTTCTATGTTTGGGTAAAAACTTATTTTTGACCAACTTTGGCGGTCTGTAACTCGGTCCACAGAGTTTGGAATTCTTCAAAATTAGATTTTTATGAAAGTTTATTCAATGATCTTTTCAACGGTTCAGAAATGGTTGAAAAAAGAATTTTGTAGAAGAAGTTGTGTGTTGGAAGTTTGGGGTTTAAAACTGTGAATTCTGCAGCTTTTTAACTTAGTGTCGACGTGCACACATCATTTTCAAATTTTCACTTCCCATGCGTGCGCCTGTCCCACGTGTACGCGTTGATGTGTTGAACCAATTGTCCAGCCAAATTCTCAAGAGTTGTGCGAACATCGAGCTGGTTTTGTGCGGGGGGCACAAAACGCACCCACGCACACGCGTGGCTGACCCGCAGGCATCCCTTGGCTTTTCTCCCATCCACGCGTACGCGTGGGCGACGCATACACGTTGTTGTGACTTGTGGCTTCGCACGCGTGACCCTGTTTTCACCCCAAGGTTGAGTTTTGAGTTGTTAAAGCCAAATTTCAGGCTTCTGAGTATCCATCTTCCCCTCCATCCTCACCCTTTATGTCCTAAATCTTTATAGTATGCCTAGTAATAAAAAGAAGCTAGGACATGTGATAACTTATGGATGAAGTAAGTGAGATTAATGATGAGTTATGTATAATTATGACTGTATGAGTTGTTGAGGGTGATGATAGAAGTGCGGTGTATGCCGTGAGCCAAAGGGCTGTATTTGATAACAATTATTGGCTGGTTATGGGTTATGCCATGAACCGGATGGCTCTGATAAATATTGATTATCGGCTGGTTAAGGGTTATGCCATGAGCCGGATGGCTATGATGAATATTGATTTATGGCTGGAAATGAAAATATGACTTTGAATGATTGCTTTATCTTGAGCTCTTTTTCTCGAAAGTGCGACCCCAGATAAATGGAGGGAGGTGAAGATCCCCTTCCTTGTTCTTCCTGGTATTGTAAAATCACCCCCAGTAAGATGGTGGGAGGTTAGGATCCCCTCCTTGGTTCCTCTTGGGTATATGATAACGTACCTCCTGGGTAGATACAAGGGTTGTGATTGTGTCCCACTTGCTCTAGGTTGGTTAGTATAGAGGCTCCCCGGATGGATGCAAGGGTTGAAGTTTCGTCCCACTTGCTCTAGGATAGAGATTGTGATGCTTGAGTAGTAGCAGGGGTTGTGGTTCGTCCCACTTACTCCAGGTCAGAGATTATGGCGCCTGGGTAGTTGTGGCAGTAGTGGTGATTCCACTTGCTCCAGGTTGAGCTTTTGAGACTCCTGGGATAGATGCAGTGGTTAACCCCCACTTGCTCCTAGTTGAGTATGATTTGGGATTGAAACTATCTGAGTCTCAGATTTCCTTGGGTAGATGCAGTGGGTTGGCTCTACTAGCTCCAAGTTGAGACCCGAGGTTCTGCTGACCATATGTCATAAGTGTGGTCGGACACTGTGAAAGTTTCGGATGAGCTCGCCCCCGTGAATATATACATCAGTCAGGGTGTTGGATATGAATTATGAATTATGTTGAGTATAACTTGAGTTGGGGATGCACGAAAGAGGGACAGTCCAATGGTTAGCTACCAGGACTTGTCGGGTTGGCTATATAACCAACAGATGATATCATCAGCCATAGGGCAGTGATGAACGGAAATTGTCTATCGGTAAAGAATTTTGCAAGTGAAATATTGTTGCAAGTATAGTTCTAAACCAGCAAACAATTCCTCAATCAAAAATTTTGTTTGTCACAAGTACAAACCCCAATAAAAATAAACTGAAGTATTTAAACCTCGGGTTGTCTCTCAAAGAATTGCAGGGATGTGTTCTTGTTATTGGTTATTGGGCAAGTATTTTTGGGGTTTTGAATAAGAGACAAGAAAAGTAAATGAAACTCAAATGATAAAAAGGTCTTGGCAAGGGTTAATGGTTAAGGATCTTTATCCTTGTCACTAACCACAACATGATAATTGCAAGGATCAATCTCATTAAGTCATCTTCTAACAAGTAAAGGAAAGTCAAATGAGCTACATTAATCCTAATCCATAAGTCATAACCACCTCACTAATGGACTTAGTGGGAGCTAGAGTCAATGGATACCAATCATTAATCACTTGGACATTAGCAACTCAAGTTCACTAAATTACCATCCCAAGCCAAGAATTGAAAAATCTACACTAAAACCCAACCAAGAATTTTATCAAACACTTGGAATGCATACAAAAAAAGCAAGATAAAATTGCAAGAAATGTAAATCTACAACTACTCAAGCAAGGGAATAACAACAAATCAACAAGAGTGCATAAACATAAAAGAGGCATATAAAGGAAAATTAACAAGAGAATTGAGAAGAACAAAGCTATAAGAACAAGAATTTGTAAGGAAGACAAGATGAAAACAAGAAATTAAGCCTAGATCTAAGAAAATCCTAATCTAAACCTAACCTAATTTCTAGAGAGAAGAGAGAGCTTCTCTCTCTAGAATTCTACCATAAAACATGATAAAAACTCCAAACTAACACTACTTTGTTCATCCCCCTTCAATCCTTGGGTTCAATAGCATCATAAATGAGTTGTATTGGTCCCAAAATGAGCTAGAAATTGCTAGCCACGAGGTGGTCAAAATGGCCCCCGCTGATCATGCGATGCGTGTGCATAGAATGACGCGTACGCATCCTTAAAGGCCAGGAAACTATAACAATTTTATATCATTTTGAAGCCCCGGATGTTAGCTTTCCAATGCAACTAAAACCACCTCATTTAAACCTCTGTAGCTTAGGTTATGATTGATTAAGTGCAAATAGGTCAGTATTGACAGCTTAGTAGTTCTTTCATTTCTTCATGTGTTCTCCATTTTTACATGCTTTTTCTTCATTCCCTCAATCCAATCTTTGCCTTTTAAACCTGAAATCACTTAACAAATATATCAAGGCACCAAATAGAATCAAGGTGAATTAAATTTAGCTATTTTAAGACCTAAAAACCATGTTTTCACTCTTAAGCACAATTTAAGGAGAATTTACAAAACCATGCTTTTTTAGTGAGTAAATGTGGGAAAATTTAATAAAATCTCCTAAATTCAACACAAGATAAACCACCAAATTGGGGCTTATCAAATCTCCCCACACTTAAACAATAGCATGTCCTCATGCTAAACCAAGAAGGATAAGAAAAAGGGAATGAACATTTATTCAATGCAAAGAAACTATATAAACCTATCTATATGCATGCAACTAAATGCAATATTACTCTACCGACTTGGTTAAAAGTAAATCAATCTCCAAGGCATACATGAACAAGTAAGGCCAAGTAGTATGATGATTCATGAATCCTACCAATTCAAATATCAAAATGAAGTACAAATAGACTTGCAAGAAGAAAGCTCATGAAAGCCGTAACAAGGAATTGAGCATCGAATCCTCACCGGAAGTGTTTGCACTCTAGTCGCTCGAGTGTATAGGGTTGATCACTCAATTCTCTTTTAATCATGCTTTTTAAGATTTATTTTTCATCTAACAATCAACAATTATTTAATGCATGCAAACATTTATCATGAGGACTTATTCATAGGTTGTAATGGGGCTAGGGTCAAGGTAGGGATGCATATGGTCACGTGAGCTTGAAATTTGAATCTTTGATTATTATTGAACCTTACTTTGGGGCATTTTGTCCCCTTTTATTGCTTTCTTTTTCTTTCTTTTTCTATATATTTTTTTCTTTTTTTATACAATTTTTTTCTTTTGTTTTTCTCAAGCAAGCAAGTAAAGAAAGCAAGTAATAAAGAGAGATATTCATGGCAAGGATTGAGGATATAGGCTTTCTATCCTAGTCATATAATGATTAATTCATCTCATTTAGTCAACTCCAACAAATGGAAGATGGTAAGCATTATATCAAACACTTGGTTGGTATGAAATGAAAGCATGGTAAAAGTGCAATAAATATTAAATCTACCAACTACCAATTGCAAGGAAAGTAAAATTCACAACTCAAATCAACAATAAAAGGGACACAAACATCAAATATCAAATTTCATTTGAAAAGATCCAAATCCAACATGAGTGCATGAGCATAAAAGAGACATGAAAGTAAAATTAACAAGAGAACCAAGAAGAATTTCAGTATTAGAACAAGAAATTGCAAAGGAAACAAGATGAAATTAAGGAATCAAATCTAGATCTAAGAGAATTTAACCTAAACCTAACCTAATTCTAGATAGAAGAGGGAGCTTCTCTCTCTAGAAAACTAACTAAAGGCTCATCATGACTAACTAAGTGCTCCCCCTTTGCCCAAGCTTGAATTCTGCATGAAATAGCCTCAGGAATGGGTTGGATTTGGGCCTGGGCAGCTCAGAAATCGTCCCCAGCATTTTCACCTTAATGAGGTCACGTGCGAGTATCGACGCATACGCGTGGGTCACGCGTACACGTCGCTTGGCATTTTTCCATCCACGTGTACGGGTCATGTACGTGTACACATCTCCATGTGACATCATATCTACGCGTGCGCGTCTGCTGCACGTGCGCATCCATGAATACACTCCAAATCCTTGTTTTTCCATGCGTTCTCCACTTTGCATGCTTTTCTCTTCACTCCTTTGACCCATCCCTAGCCTTTTCAACCTGAAACCACTTAACAAACATATCAAGGCATCGAGTGGAATTAAAGGTGAGTTAAAATTACCAATTTAAGGGCCTAAAAAGCATGTCTTTACATTTAAGCACAAATTCAAGGAGTAATACAAAACCATGCTATTTAATTGAATAAATATGAGAAAAGGTGATAAATTACCCAAAATAAGCACAGGATAAACCACAAAATTGGGGTTTATCAAGCATCAATGCATATGTTTTAACATTTAATGCATGAGTATGTACCCAATTCCCAAGATCTTCAATGAAAATAAAAAACACTCTTACCTCAACCAATGTCCCAAGTTTCCCCACACTTGAATGATACACACACTCACTAACCTAACCTAATCAAAGATCCAAATAAAGGACATTTATTGTTTTCGTTTTAAGGCTTGTAATGTGCTAAAATTAAGAGAAAAAGGGGTTTAAAATAAGCTCAAAATTGGCTAACAATGGTTGATGAAAGGTAGACTATTTGGGTAAGTGAGCTAAATAAAATGATGGCCTCAATTATATAAATGCATATATACAAGGAATAATGGACATATAGAATCAAACAAATCAAAGATTACAATTATAGAAAGAGAATAATGCACGCAAGAATGAAAATAGTGGTTATATGATGTAACCACACAATTCGGCTCAAAACTCATATGCTTGTGTTCTTAGCTCAAAAACCATGTTCCAAAATAAATCCTTCAAGCAAGTTCAACCACAAAAAATTTCCAAATTGGTAGGTGGCGCACGAAATTGTAATCTCAATGGCGCCAACAACTTGGTATGCACAATTGTAATCTCAACTCTTTTTCACAACTTTGCACAACTAACCAGCAAGTGCACTGGGTCATCCAAATAATAAACCTTACGTGAGTAAGGGTCGATCCATGGAGATTGTCGGCTTGAAGCAAGCTATGGTCATCTTGTAAATCTCAATCAGGTGGATTCAAATGGTTATGAAGTTTTGATAATTAAAAGATAAATAAAACATAAAATAAGATAGAGATACTTATGTAATTCATTGGTGGGAATTTTAGATAAGTGTATAGAGATGTGTTATTCCTTCTGAATCTCTGCTTTCCTACTGCCTCCATCCAATCCTTCATACTCCTTTCTATGGCAACCTGTCTGTTCGAGTATCACTGTTGTCAATGGCTACCTTCCATCCTCTCAGTGAAAATGATCCAGCTACGGGTTACGTAGGGCTAATCATCTGTCGGTTCTCACTTGTGTCAGAATAAGATCCAATGATCCTTTTGCGTCTGTCACTACGCTGATGCCAGGGCATCTAGACCAGTTTCACTGACCTTTTCTTTACTATTTTAAGGTAGTTTAATGCATTTTCTTAGGAAATAAGCAAGTTTTGGATGAAAATACACTTATACCTTGATTCAAGAAACTATTGTGAATTTTACATGATTTCATGAGGATTTTGCAAGGATTGAATGACAAATTGATGATGCATAATCTCATGACTTGGGCTAGAGCTTTGATGCACTTTATTTGCTTGATTTTAGGACAAAAGAAACAAGAAGAAGCCACGTTAGCAATCACGTTTACCTAGTTAACGTGACCACTAACGTGGAATAGAGACAAGCTTGTAGCGTTAATGGAAAAGGTGATCGCCAATAATGCATGTGAAGCCATCATAAGCCCACGTTAATTGCCATGTTAACTAGGTTAACGTAGTAGTTAACATAGAGAAAAAGGAAGCTCCAACGTTAGTGGTAAAAGTGAACACCACTAACGCTACAAATTCGCAATTACCACATTAAGAGTCACGTTAACTTAGTTAACGTGAACTCTAACGTGGAAGGAAAGGACAATGCCAACGTTAGTGACACTCACCTTTGTCACTAACGTTGGATCAAAACCAACATTGCCCACGTTAGTGGTCATGTTAAGACCACTAATGTGAAAGTTAACGTGGAGCTAAGCATGATGAGCTAATGTTAGTGACACTCACCTTTGTCACTAACGTTGGAGATGGAATTCATTACCACGTTAACTTAGTTATTGTGAACTCTAACATGGAGAGGAGGGGCATTTGGAGCGTTTGTGACAAAGGTAAGTGTCACTAACGCTCTCGAAGCTTAGGCATGCCTAAGTTAAGAGCCACGTTAATCTAGTTAACGTGAACTCTAACGTGGGGAAAGGGGGCACAATGCAATGTTATTGGAAAAGGTGATTACCAATAACGTTTGCGAAGGATCATAACGTGACCACTAACGTTGAAGTTAACGTGGACCATTTTAGGGTTGGAACGTTAGTGAAAAAGGTGATTGCCACTAACGTTCTCGAACCCACATTTTCACTTAGCATTAACGCCACTAATGTCCTAACTAACGCCCATGCTTAACTCACATTTTTCTACAAGCTGAGCCCACTGAAGAGTGTACTTGCTTCAACTCAAGATCTAAGGCCCACATCCAAGACTTGAAGAACTCACTATAAGGTTGAGAAGAGTAGTATATATAAAAGTAGTTTTGAACTATAGATAGGCTTGGCACTTTGGAGAACTACCCTCTGTATATTTACTTTTCTGCATATTTTAGCTAAGCATGTATTCTTTTCTGCTATATTCCATTTCCAGAGCCATGAACAACTAAACCACTTTCATTGGGTTAGGGAGCTCTGTTGTAATTTGATGGATCAATTATAGTTTTCATTCTTCTTCCTCTTTCTTTTCTCTTGATTTGCTAGAAAGCTTTCCATCTTAATTCAATTGGTTAGTTGTCTTGGAAAAGAAACTCTCCATAATTGGATCTCCTCTAAGCCTTGGAAAAGGAATGAGGAGATCATGCTAGAAATACTTTCTCATGTTGGACCAAATTGGGGTCTGGGCGGATATAGTGACATGTAATCCTCCCAACACTTTGATTTAGAAATACATGTGGTATAATCAGTGACCACACTTCATCTCTTCCCATGAGCAATTAAATCAAGGAATTGGGCAATTGTTCAAGCTTAGAGAGATTGGATTGCCAAGGAATTGGGATCCAATCACTTAAGATTGCCAAGGAGATCAATGAATGCATTGATTGGGAAGAGATGAGAATAAACTTGATCCGGAGAATTTAACATCTCCTAAGCCCAATGAATTCCCCATTTTTGATCTTACACATTCTCTTTATTTTATGCCATTTATTTCCATGTTCATCTCCCGAAATCCCCATTTAAGATTATGCATTTTATTTTAAGCCATTTACTTTCTCGCCATTTAATTTCCTGCAATACCAACTACCTTCATTTTAGCTCAACTAGCATACTCTTCCAACTAAAATTGCTTGACCAATCAATCCCTGTGGGATTCGAGCTCACTCTATTGTGAGTTTTTCCTTGACGACAATTCGGTATACTTGTCGAAGGGAAATTTGTTGAGAGACAAGTTTTTGTGCATCAAGTTTATGGCGCCGTTGCCCGGGATTGATTTTGTATCAACAATGATTAAGTTGGAAGTTCACTAGATTGAGCATTCTCTTTTTCTTTTGTTTGTTTACTTTATCTAGTCATTTATCTTTAGTTGATTCAGTTTCTTCCTCACCCCCTATACCCTCTCTATTTTCTTTCTTTCTTGTTGTTATTTACAATTCTGCTCACTAACCCACTAACTGTTTGATAATTTGCACTACTCACACTAACAATCACTCTAACAAGAATAATCTCTTCATTGTATTCCTTGCCGTGTGCTCTCTTAGTTGTATGACAGGGAGAAGAAGCGGAGCTTCAACTTCCTTCGATTCAGAACCTGAGAGGACCCTCAAATGATTAAGGAGGGAAGCAAGAGGGAAGGGAGTTGTTGGTGCTGAGGAAGAGGAGGAATACTTTGAAATAAACATGGAGGAGAACTTGGAAAACAACCATGAAGGAAACGCTCACAACCATGCCAGAGAAGGCCCTAGAAATCACGTTGGGCAAGAGAGGAGAGTTCTAGGCTCTTATATCAACCCAAACCCAGGAAATTGTGGAAGCATCATCCAAAAGCCCACCATACATGCCAACAACTTTGAATTAAAATCCCAGCTCATCACCCTTGTTCAGAACAACTGCTCATTTGGAGGAAGTGCCCAAGAAGACCCCAATCAACATCTAACCACCTTCCTGAGAATATGTGACACTGTGAAGTCTAATAGAGTTTATCCAGATGTTTATAGACTACTTTTGTTCCCTTTTTCACTCAGGGACAAAGCCTCTAAGTGGCTGGAATCCTTCCCGAATGAGAGCTTAACAAATTGGGAAGATGTGGTGAACAAGTTTTTGGCAAGGTTCTACCCTCCTCAAAGAATCAACAGGCTGAGAGTTGAGGTGCAAACATTCAGGCAATAAGATGGTGAAACTCTCTATGAGGCATGGGAGAGGTTTAAGGACTTAACAAGAAGATGCCCACCGAACATGTTCAATGAATGGGTTCAACTTCACATTTTCTATGAAGGTCTTTCTTATGAGTCAAAGAAGGCTGTAGACCATTCATCAGGGGGCTCTCTAAACAAGAAGAAAACCATTGAAGAATCCATAGATGTTATTGAGACGGTAGCTAAGAATGACTACTTCTATGCTTCTGAAAGAAGCAACACTCGAGGAGTAATGGAGTTGAACCACATGGATGCATTGATGGCTCAAAATATGATGATCACCAAGCAACTAGCAGATCTTACCAAGAAGGTGGAAGAAAACCAAGTTACAGCAGTCATCACTTCATCACCAGCTTAAGAAAGAGTGAATGTAGGAGAAAAAGGTGACTGGAAACAAGCCAAGTATGTTGGAAACTCACCCAGACATATCCATGATCCATACTCCAAAACTTATAATTCTGGATGGAGAAATCACCCTAACTTTGGGTGGAAAAACCAACAAGACCAAGGCCAAGACCAGAGACGCCACAACCACAATCCCAACAATAACGCAACTCACAACATACCTCACAGAGATCCTATCAACACCCACCTAATCACCCTTCTCAACCACTTAATCTCAACCCACCATCACCAACCGAGGATAGACTTTCCAAAATTGAGGCTCTACTTGAAGACATATGCAAAGAAGTCCAAGACAACAGAGTGTTCAAGGATGAAGTGCAAGCCAATATCAAAAACCAAGGGGAAAACATCAAGAAGCTGGAGTCCCAAGTGGGATATCTTTCTCAATAATTTCCCAAACCTATTGATAGTTTCCCAAGTGATACAAAGAAGAACCCAAGAGGAGAAACAAAGAAAGTAAGGTGGAAAGAATGCAAAATGATCACCACAAGTGATGAGAGGAGTATGGAGGAAATAGACACACATAAAGAACATCTCCAAGATAGTCCAAAGGGAAATCATGAAGAAAGAAACTATACCCCCCATCCCACACACAAGGAGGAGCTAAAGAAAAAAATGAGGGGGGGGGGGGGAGGAGGGGGGCTAAACCCATATGCACCCTTTCCCCAAAGGCTCAAAGGTGGTGTAGCAAGGAGAATTTATTCAAGGTTCCTTGACATGTTTGTA
Organism: Arachis hypogaea; assembly: GCF_003086295.3. Taxonomy (NCBI): domain Eukaryota; kingdom Viridiplantae; phylum Streptophyta; class Magnoliopsida; order Fabales; family Fabaceae; genus Arachis; species Arachis hypogaea. The sequence continues at coordinate 50,664,861 of NC_092036.1, forward strand.
TCTCTTGATGTAAATATACCATTTATTAAAGCCTTCTAGCAAATGCCATCTTACATCAAATATATAAAGGAGCTGTTGGAAAAAAAAAGTTCAATGAAAGGTGGACAAACAATAAAGATGAACAGGGAGTGCAGTGCTCTCATTCAAACAAAGCCACCTACAAAGAAGAAGGATCCAGGGAGCTTTCACATTCCTTGTGCTATAGGAGAGACAATGTTTGATAAGGGACTCTGTAACCTGGGAGCAAGTATCAACTTAATGCCGCTATCCCTCATGAAAAAGCTTCAAATCAATGAGCTAACACCCACAGATGTAATCATCAAATTAGCTGACAAAACTGAAAAACAGGCTATAGGAGTGGTTGAAAACGTGTTGGTGAAGGTTGGGAACTACTTCTTGCCCACGAACTTCGTTATCCTAGAAATGGAAGAGAATCCCATCCACCCCATCATCTTGGGGAGGCCATTTTTAGCCACAGCCAGGGCACTTATAGATGTGGAGCGAGGAGAGCTAGTATTGAGGATACACGATGAACAGCTCACCTTCAACGTTTTCAAACCATCACAAGAAGTAGATCATGATAATGAAGAGTCAAATGAAAAGCACAATAAAGAGCTTATGAAAGAGCCAGACAAGGGAGCATAAGCACCACACCTAAGAACTCCTATGGTTAACGAGTAATGTAATCAGAAGGAACAATAGCCAAGTGCGAACCAAGAGAAGCTAAACTCACCAGAGTCATATGGGACAAGAAACAAAATCCCCCTGAAAGAAGGAACCATGAGGAGCAAGGTAACATCAAGGGAAACAAAGAAAAAGGTCCCAAGGGGATAGAGGAACAAGAAAATCCCTACAGAGGACTTCTCTCCAGGAGATGAAGTGGTCTCTGCCTACTTTCCATCTATACCACCTCATCTCCCCACCATTCCATCTCAGCTGTCTCTAGTGTACACCATCAACAAAATCTTATCCTTAACATGTGGAGCTTCTTAACAAAGCCAATGGAGATAAATCCACTGCAAAGGGGGAGGACTTGAAGCACTACCAACCACCCTGACAAAGGCCAAACGTCAAGCTAATGACGCTAAAGAAGCGCTTCATGGGAGGCAACCCATGTTCCATACCCTCTCTCTTTAGTCTCTAATAGTAGTAATAAAGCAAAGTTCATGGATTCTAAATCAACTTCGACAAACAATATAAGAATCCCTACATGCAGCATATAGTACATGATAAGTTTGGTGTTCAAGGCACACCAAGAGGGCTTGAACACACTCAATGGTATGAGATTCTTTTTGAATCTTGTTCCACCATATGATCACAAACAAGTTTGGTGTTACCAACGTTGCATGCATGGAAAATTGAGTGGTCGATTGATTTGCATTCATGAAAAGCATTTAGTTATTTTAAAAACAAAAGAAAATTTTTTTTTAACAGTAGCTATTTCACACTTTAATTTTTCCCACCAAAAATTCAATTAACTTTTTGCATTCCTTTTGTCTTGTATAGGAAATCAAAAAGGGGATATGTTGTACTTGATAGGACAACCAAAGAAAGGAGGTTCGGCCACTATACCAAGGAAATCACACACTTGTCTTCAAGGGGAGTATCTTGGGAAGTGTTGCCATGCAACATTGGGAGTTGGATAGCCTTGGAGACCGAACCAAGACCCTCATAAAAGAGGTGATCCTTGTGCTCATCCAGTGCCAAACCCCAACCGTTCATCATTAAGCAACACCATCAATCCACACCCTTCAAACACCCAGCATCCTTTTTATATGAATAACCCCCATACTACACCTCTCCCTACGCAATTCTCATTCTCATTCATTTCTCTTCCTTCTCTTGAACACACATACTCAATATCTCCACACTCTCCTAGCCACGTCTTGTGAGCCGCAAACATACCAACCATCACTCATGGCATCGTCGAGCTCTAAGAGGAGAAGAGGGAAGGAACCTATGGGGCAGCCTCCTTTCGATGCCGGGAGATTCAAGACCGCCTTCCATGAGCTCCAATATGAACAGATCAAAAACAAGAAAATATTGCCAGAGTTGACATTCTAATTTAACGAGGATGAGTGCCCGAAAATTAGAGAGAAGATTGCATAGAGGGGTTGGAAAAAGCTCACGAACCCATAGACAAAGATAAATACAAACCTCATCAAGGAGTTCTACGCCAATGTGGCAAGAGAAGACAGTACTAGGGTCCCCACCTTCAAAAGCTACGTGAGAGGAACAGAGGTGGACTTCAGCCCCAATGCTATAACAAGGACTCTTCAGCTGAAATTGCCATATTTTGATGAGCTCAGTTATCAAGTAAGAATAAGCAATGCCCCCGACGAAGATGAACTTGAAGAAATAGTGAATGATATATGTGTTATAGGGTCTGATTGGGAAAGATACTCGGATAAGAGACCACGGTTCATTAGGAGAGGAGACCTCATCCCGGAAGCCAAGGGATGGTTTGAGCTAGTAAGGAGGTCTATCCTTCCAGCTGCAAACAATTTTGAGGTCAATATTGCTCGAGCTACTATGGTACATTGCTTAGTAAAGGGTGGGAGTATCAATATGAACGAAATCATAGCTGAAGGGATCCAGGACTCACCTGAGAAGAATGATCCGGGTGCTAGACTTTGGTACCCCAGCACCGTCCTTAGACTATGCATGAAAGCCAAGGTGGTATTCGAAGATAACAATCCACAGTGGGTAAATCCTGGGAGATTAGTTACCTTCTAGCGTATAAACTATGTGACACCCGCTCAACAACAAAGAAGACCTCAGATAGGGAAAAGAATTACACAATAAGAGCCTCACCAAGAAGAACCTCACCAAGAAGAACCCTGACAAATAGGGTACCAGCAAGAAGGGCAATATGATCCAACCAACATAAATCTGTTTCATATTCAAGGAGCCATTGAGGATCTGGCAAGGAGCCATATGGAGGGACAAGAACAACAATTACATGTCCAATCTCAAAGGATGGATCATCAAGAAGAACGACTCTCTAGTTGGATGGATCAACAAAGAAAGTGGCAGAAACAACAAATGGAGTTGTAATAGGAGCATTACTCCCAGCTCACCCAAGCCATCAATCAAGTGACCGAAAGGCAAGAGAGCCAAGACAAATGCCTTCAAGAACTCAACCAGTGCCAGATAGCCCAGATGAAAGCATTCAACGAATTCAGCGTGCTCAACGAAAGAAGGCAACTGCATCGGGAAGAGTTTAGCATAAACACTCAGGCCAAGTTAACTTATATGACTGGGCATATGCATAACTTGCACCCTGCCATTCCAAGTTATGAGGCAGTTCGCAAGGACTTAGCAGAAAAAGAAGAGGGAAAGGTGAAACAACAAAAGGAATCATTAAAGAAGAAGATGGAGGATGCTGGTTTATGGAAAAAGCTTATCGGGAAGCGCAAAGGAAATGGGGACTCAAGCAATCAAGGAGGATCCCAAGACAAAGGGACATGAGCATTCCAATAAGTGAAAGGTGGTTGAGTTTCTTCTTAGTTTTATCTCTTTCAAGCTTTAAATAAGAAAAATCATGTATGAAATAGAACATGCTTCTATAGTAGTTTAGGATTTTTAATTCTGCCTTTAAAGCTTTAGTTGCTTAGGTCTATGCTTACTAGTCTAATGTCCATGCTTCATTTTCATCTTGCTTATTGTATGCTTGTCTTTTAAGTCAATCAAAAAAGAAGTTGTTATGAAAAGAATAAGAGTGGAGTTATCTTGTGAAGTAAATCCTGAATGTTTGTGGTAGGGTGATTAATTAGCTAAGTTGGTTCACCAACAAGGTAGGAAGGCAACTATCTACCCTGAATCATATGCTTGAAACACACCCCAGGAGACTAGCTAATTAATAAGATCCTAATAAGAAAAGAGAAAGAGCAATAAAAGTCAAAAAGGAAAGAAAAACAATAAGAAATAATGCTAGGCACCAAGGGTTTGAAGATTGAGGCATGTGTCTGTGGTGTTCATGTGCAAGGGATATGCTTGGATGAATAAGCTCTGAGGGGTGCCTTATCAGTTGGTAACTTGGATTAACTAATCCGGGATTATCAGCTGAAAGTCCATTATCAAGAGTAACCTGTGCTACAGAATACTTAGCAACCCAAAGAGGTGCTGGACACCAAGGTCTCAAGAAAGAAAAAGAACAAACCATATGCATGTGGTGTATATGTATGGGGGAAAGAGACTTGAGGGAGTAAGTCCTTAGGGGTGTCTTAACACCTAGCACCTTAAACCAACTGGTTCGGGAGTGTTGGCTGAAAGCTTATCTTAAAGAGTCGCTCTCTTACAGAGCACTTAGTCTAAAAAGGAATGCAATAAACCTTAGAAGGGAAGGGAGGATCAATAATTAAGAAGTCTCAAAGGATGCAATCAAGCAAGTATTCAAGGGCATGATAAAGGCCTGGAAGCCAGTAAAGGAATGAACCTAAGTTGCTATGCATGAAACCCCATAAACTAGGAATTTTACTTTTATATTGTTTATCTTGTTCTTTCATTCATTCTTCCTAGGTTTCAATACTTGCTTACGGACAAGCAAGCTTTAAGTTTAGTGTTGTGATGACAGGGCATCTAGGCCAATTTCACTGACCTTTTCTTTACTGTTTTAAGGTAGTTTCATGCATTTTCTTAGGAAATAAGCAAGTTTTGGATGAAAATATACTTACACCTTGATTCAAGCAACTATTGTGAACTTTACATGATTTCATGAGGATTTTGCAAGGATTGAATGACAAATTGATGATGCATAATCTCATGACTTGGGCTAGAGATTTGATGAACTTTATTTGATTGATTTCAGGACAAAAGAAGCAAGAAGAAGCCACGTTAGCAATCACGTTAACCAAGTATAGTGACCACTAACGTGGAATAGGGACAAGCTTGTAGCGTTAATGGAAAAGGCGATCGCCAATAACGCCTACGAAGCCATCATAAGCCCACATTAATTGTCACGTTAACTAGGTTAACGTGGTAGTTAACGTAGAGAAAAAGGAAGCTCCAGCGTTAGTGGTAAAAGTGAACACCACTAACGCTTGGCAATTAGCCACGTTAAGAGTCACGTTAACTTAGTTAACGTGAACTCTAACGTGGAAGGGAAGGACAATACCAACGTTAGTGACACTCACCTTTGTCACTAACGTTGGATCAAGACCAACATTGCCCACGTTAGTGGTCACGTTAAGACCACTAACGTGAAAGTTAACGTGGAGTTAAGCATGATGAGCCAACGTTAGTGACACTCACCTTTGTCACTATCGTTGGAGATGGCATTCACTACCACGTTAGTCGCCACGTTAACCTAGTTAATGTGAACTCTAACATGGAGAGGAGGGGCGTTTGGAGCGTTAGTGACAAAGGTAAGTGTCACTAACGCTCTCGAAGCTTAGGCATGCCTACGTTAAGAGCCACGTTAATCTAGTTAACGTGAACTCTAACGTGATGAATGGGGACACAATGCAACGTTATTGGAAAAGGTGATTCCCAATAACGTTTGCGAAGGACCATGAGGCAACGTTAGTGGTCACGTTAGTGCCACTAACGTTGAAGTTAACGTGGACCATTTTAGGGTTGGAACGTTAGTGAGAAAGGTGATTGCCACTAACGTTCTCGAACCCACATTTTCACTTAGCGTTAACGCCACTAACATCCTAACTAACGCCCATGCTTAACTCACACTTTTCTGCAAGCTGAGCCTACTAAAGAGTGTACTTGCTTCAACTCAAGATCTAAGGCCCACATCCAAGACTTGAAGAACTCACTAGAAGGTCGAGAAGAGTAGTATATATAGGAGTAGTTTTGAACTATAGATAGGCTTGGACTTTGGAGAACTACCCTCTATATATTTACTTTTCTGCACATTTTAGCTAAGCATGTATTCTTTTCTGCTATTTTCCATTTCCAGAGCCATGAACAACTAAATCCCTTTCATTGGGTTAGGGAGCTTTGTTTTAATTTGATGGATCAATTATAGTTTTGATTCTTCTTCCTCTTTCTTTCCTCTTGATTTGCTAGAAAGCTTTCGATCTTAATTCCATTGGTTAGTTGTCTTGGAAAAGAAACTCTCCATAATTGGATCTCCTCTAAGCCTTGAAAAAGGGATGAGGAGATCATGCTAGAAATGCTTTCTCATGTTGGACCAAATTGGGGTCTGGGCGGATATAGTGACATGTAATCCTCCCAACACTTTGATTTGGAAATACATGTGGTATAATCAGTGACCACACTTTATCTCTTCCCATGAGCAATTAAATCAAGGAATTGGGTAATTGTTCAAGCTTAGAGAGATTGGATTGCCAAGGAATTGGGATCCAATCACTTAAGATTGCCAAGGAGATCAATGAATGCATTGATTGAGGAAGAGATGAGAATGAACTTGATCCGGAGAATTTAACATCTCCTAAGCCCAATGAATTCCCCATTTCTAATCTTATCCATTCTCTTTATTTTCTGCCATTTATTTTCATGTTCATCTCCCGAAATCCCCATTTAAGATTTTGCATTTTATTTTCTGCCATTTACTTTCTCGCCATTTAATTTCCTGTAATACTAACTACATTCTGTTTAGCTCAACTAGCATACTTTTCCAGCTAAAATTGCTTGACCAATCAATCCCTGTGGGATTCGACCTCATTCTATTGTGAGTTTTTACTTGACGACAATTCGGTATACTTGCCGAAGGGAAATTTGTTGAGAGACTAGTTTTCATGCATCATACGCCCAACAGTCATGAGTTTGAAGCTCGTCACAGTCATCCCATCCCAGATCCTACTCGAAATACCACAGATAAGGTTTAGACTTTCTGGATCTCAAGAATGCTACCAATTGATTCTAACTTATACCACGAAGACTCTGATCTCACGGAATGGAAGGCTCTGTTGTTAGGAGAGGTAACCATGCGCATGGATCAGGAATCCAAGAGATATGTATTCAAGCTTATTTTCATGTAGAACGGAAGTGGTTGTCATAATTTCCAACTCAATTGAGAGCGCGCCATTTGGATTTCTGTAGCTCCAAAAAATCCATTTCGAGTGCAGGGAGGTCAGAATCCAACAGCATTAGCAGTCCTTTTTCAGCCTCTGAATCAGATTTTTGCTCAGGTCCCTCAATTTCAGGCAGAAAATACCTGAAATCATAGAAAAACACAAAAACTCATAGTAAAGTCCAGAAATGTGAATTTTGCTTAACAACTAATAAAAATATACTAAAAAGTAGCTAGATCATACTAAAAACTACCTAAAAATAATGCCAAAAAGCGTATAAATTATCCGCTCATCAGTAGGGTGCCCTAAAATAGTTTTCTTGGAAAATCAATTATCACCCTAACCAAGTAGTCATAACATAAAAGAAGTGGTAAAATATATACAAATTCTAACTAACATGCAACCTATCATGTAATGTGACAACTAATCTAACAAAGAAAACTAAGAATTGGTGTTGAAAGGAAATTGTTACCCACAGAGATCGTTCAGACGACCTCCCCACACTTGAAGATTGCACCGTCTTCAGTGCATGCAAAGAAGAGCAAGGTGGACGGGTTGCCACAACTGATGAGCTTCTTCAAAAGGTTGTGCGGAAGACTTGCTTGTTGCCCCAATTAAAAGCTTTTTCTTTCCCTCTTTTGGTGGCCAACCTAAAAGGAGAGAAAAAGAAAGAAAATTAAGCCTACAACAAGGATATCAAAGTAAATAGAACATAGGTGGGGCTAATGCCAAATAAGAGTATGGTTCTCATCTACATGGTAGCTACAGCATGTGAGTGAGAAAACAATATAAGTTAAGGCATATTAATACTTGATGCAAAGGTAGAGTCAAAGCATGAAAAGCATATTGAACATGAAGTTCAATCAAGAAAGAGTGGGTCATGAAAGACAATATGAGTTCATATCAATGCACAAAGAACACAAGAGTCATACAAGATTAAGCATTGACTTAGAAATTTCATCACCCATCAATATCAAACAAGTCAAGAAGCATTAATATAACCAAGAAATTCTCAACAATTGAGTAAGAGAATTCAACACCATTATTAGAATAAAAAACTTAGAAAGGAAAAGAAGAACAAGCTATAAAGAAAAAAAATTAAAATGCAAATGAATGAAAATTAGCAAATGCAATAAAAAAAAGAAAATGAAAAGTGATGAAAAAAATAATATATATATATTATTTTTCTTATTATTATTATTATTATTATTATTATTATTATTATTATTATTTAATTTTTTTTGAAAAGAAGGAAAAGAAGAAAGTAAGGAAAGAAGAAGAGAGAAGAAGAAAGGTGGAAAGAAAGAAGAAGGAAAGAAGATAGAAGAAAGGAGAAAGGAGAAAAACAGGGTGCAATCCACGCATAAGCATTGCCCATGCTTAAGCATGGATTGCAGCAGGGACAATCGACGCATAAGCATCACCCATGCTTACGCGTAGATTGCAGCACAACTCTAGCACAACTCTCTGATTTTTGTACCAGGAGTCTGCATATGGCAATCCACGCATAAGCGTTGCCCATGCTTAAGCGTGGATTGACCCTTTTTTTTAAAGCATAAAAATAGAATTTAACACTCTCCTAACCTATAAAAATTCTAAATCAACCAAAATTCAAATTTAACAAAAATCTTTTAGGTTTTGAAAAATTTTCAAAGACAAAACAAACAAAACTTGCACTTCAAGCAAAATGCAATTCAAAAACAACTAACCTACAACTTAAAGCTTAATTCTACTCAAACAAACTACTAACCAAGTACACTAAAATAAAAATAAGCAAAGGTGAAAACTACCTAACAATGGCAACTCAATTCATTCATTGATTATATATGCAAGAGAATGAAAAGAGTTTACCATGGTGGGGTGTCTCCTACCTAGCACTTTTATTTATTGTCCTTAAGTTGGACTTATGGGGAGCTCCTCATCAAGGTGGCTTGTGCTTGAATCCATCCTTGAACATCCACCAATGCTTGAATTTTCAATAAGCTCCATTCTTCAAAATTAATAGCTACAAGCTTTGATGGGGTTCTTCACAAACCATGAGCTCCCAAAGTTGATCCTCTTCTTGTAATCCGGGATCCCACACTTTGTTTTCACACCCATCTTCTAATTGATCATCATGATTGCAATTGGGTGGTAAGAAAGCTGAATTCTCATTTGAGCACCCAAACATTCTCCTAGACCTAAGCAATCTAGCTCTACACCAACCATGGGACCTATGCCTTGAGGGTTCAACCTTAATGAGCCTAACATTATTTTTCCAACCACTACACAATTCCCTCTTACTCTTAACTCCACAAAGAGCTCTAAGTTGCCCATCCGTTTTATGCAAACCATATTCAAGTGGGACAATAAAGCTTAGAGATGAGATATTTACCCACTTGAATGAAAGAATGAATGGTGATGGCTAGGGGAGGGGTGTTTCCAATTCCTTGCAAGTTCCACTCCCTTGTGCACTTATTTGATTACCTCCACCTCTTAATAACTTTCTTCAACTTCTCCTTGCTTGTTAACTTCTTCCAACTCCTCATCATCATCAATCAAATCAAATTTGGGAGGTCGTGTAAAGTCTACTTCGACATCCACTTCACATTCATTGGAAGAGTCATCAACAAGGTCACCAATGTCAATTGATATAGAGTTGTCTTCAATGATCTCAATTTCATGTCCCATGGAAGGGGATTCAATTGTGGATAAGAATTCATCAATGATTAAATCCATCTCTTGATCAACCTCTTCAAAGTCTCCAACTATGATATGCTTTGGAGGTTGTACACCCTCCTCAACATCAATTTCAAGCTTCTTGGTGGGAGGTTATTGAGATTCACATGGTGGTTCCGCATATCCTAAGTCTTTAACCACTTCTTCCTCTTCTTCAACAATCATAGCTTCCTCCAATTGCTCCAATACAAAATCCCACTCCTTATTCTCCACCGGGGTTTCTTATATATTCTTCATGCTAAACTCTTCATCTTCACATGTGGCTATGGAAGTACTTTGAGTGTTAAAACATTGGGAGGCTAAAGTGTTTACTACCTTGGTCAAGGTAGCCACAAATTCTAGTGTTCCCATTTGTATTTCTCTTTGCCCTTGAAGTAATAAAGTGAGAGAATCATCCATTGGAGCTTGGGGTGGATAGGAGGGTTCATTGTTTTGGAGAAAGAATTCATAATAGGAAGATTGTTCTTCTTGGTGGAAATATGGAGATGGTGTGTATTGAGGTGATTCTTGGGAGTAATTGGATTGGAATTGTGGTGGCTCTAAGGATTTTCTTACATAATGGTCACAAGGATAAGGTAAGGGTGATTGGTTATATGATGAATATGGATCATATGAAGGTATTTGGTAGAGAGGGGCTTGTGAGTATGGTTGATGGCTATGTTGAGGATGAGGCTCATAGGCATATGATGGTGGTTGTTGATAGTCACAAGGAGGTTCACCATAGCCATTGAATTGACATGCATTAGGATGGGAATTATACCTATAAGAAACCGGATGAGGTTGTTGCCATGAAGAGTGATAAATTCCTTGAGGCTCCTCCCATCTTGGATTGTTCCATCCTTGATGCACATTCTCATTGAAATTCCCATTTCCTACAACATAATTTGAACCAAACTCATAGCCAAAGGGGTGAGAATTCATAGTGAAAAGAGAAAAATAAGAACAAAACTAATAAGAAACAAAGAGAGATAAAGTCCTACAACTAGCAAGCCAACCAAAAATCAAGATATTTACAATATTAACATATTCACAATAACCAATAACAAGGCACACATTTGCAATTCCACGCAACGGCACCATTTTGATGAACGAAAATTGTTTATCGGTAAAGAATTTCACAAATGAAATCTCGTTACAAGTATAGTTCTAAACCAACAAACAATTCCTCAATAAAAAATTTTGTTTGTCACAAGTACAAACCCCAATAAAAATAAACTGAAGTATTTAAACCTCGGGTCATCTCTCAAGGAATTGCAGGGAAGTGTTCTTGTTATTGGTTATGGGACAAGTATTTTTGGGTTTTTGAATAAGAGACAAGAAAAGTAAATAAAGCTCAAATGATAAAAAGGTCTTGACAAATGTTGATGGTTAAGGATCTTTATCCTTGTCATAACCACAACATGATAATTGCAAGGATCAATCTCATTAAGTCATCCTCTAACAAGTAAAGGAAAGTCAAATGAGATACATTAATCCTAATCCATAAGTACCAACCACCTTACTAATGGACTTAGTGGGAGCTAGAGTCAAGGATACCAATCATCAATCACTTGGACATTAGCAACTCAAGTTCACCTAAATTATCATCCCAAGCCAAGAATAGAAAAATTTACACTAAAATCCAACCAAGCATTTATCAGACACTTAGAAGGCATAAAAGAAAAGCAAGATAAAATTGCAAGAAATGTAAATCTACAACTACTCAAGCAAGGAAATAACAGCAAATCAATTAAACAAGAGGAACATAAAACATGAAATTGCATTAAAGGAAATTAAAATAAAAAAAAGTGCTTAAACATAAAAGAGGCATATAAAGGAAAATTAACAAGAGAATTGAGAAGAAAAAAGGTATAAGAACAAGAATTTGTAAGGAAGACAAGACGAAAACAAGAAATTAAACCTAGATCTAAAGAGAGAGCTTGTCTCTCTAGAATTCTATCCTAAAAAATGATGAAAACTCCAAACTAACACTACTTTGTTCATTCCCCTTAAATTCTTGGGTTCAATAGCATCAGAAATGAGTTGTATTGGGTCCAAAATGAGCTAGAAATTGCTAGCCATGAGGTGCTCAAAATGGCCCCCGCTGATCATGCAATGCGTGTGCATAGAATGACATGTACGCATCCTTAAAGGCCAGGAAACTATAACAAATTTTATATCATTTTGAAGCCCCGGATGTTAGCTTTCCAACGCAACTAGAACCGCCTCATTTGGATCTATGTAGCTCAAGTTATAATCGATTAAGTGCGAAGAGGACAGGATTGACAACTTAGTAGTTCCTTCATTTCTTCATGAGTTCTCCATTTTTACATGCTTTTTCTTCATTCCGTCAATCCAATCTTTGCCTTCTAAACCTGAAATCACTTAACAAACATATCAAGGCATCGAATAGAATCAAGGTGAATTTAATTTAGCTATTTTAAGACCTAAAAACATGTTTTCACTCTTAAGCACAGTTTAAGGAGAATTTATACAACCATGCTATTTTAGTGATTAAATGTGGGAAAAGTTGATAAGATCCCCTATATTCAATACAAGATAAACCACCAAATTGGGGTTTATCAGGCAGGAATGCATCATTTGCATATGTTTGAATTGCTTGGGTGTGCCTATTTATTTTGAATTGCTATATCATATATGCTATATTACCTGATTATGTGCTACTTGTTCTACTTGTACCTTAATTGTGCATTACTTGTCTGTATTGCTTCTATTTGTACAACTGAGAGGTCCCTCATACTGGTGTCAGTGGACGCTAAGGGCTGTTCTTGATGAGATGAATTGATGATGCGATTGAATGATGATGATGATTAAAAATGAGATAATTTGAGCTCCCTGGGTAGACGTAGTGAAGTGAATTCACTTGCTCCAGGTGAGGATATGATGTATTGATATATAATTGATGGGACAAAACAACTGGTAATGATTTTGTTTATGATTCTAATTCTGGTTCGTGGAAGGGTTAGATAGTTGGGAAGCATGAGAAATATGAGTTAGATTTAGCATTCCCTTATGACAATTGCCTACTTATGGATTAGCGAGAACATAGGGTGAATATTTGGTGAAAGGAAGTTTAGGATGCTTAGTGAGTTTTTTATTGCAGTGCATTGTATTTATTTGGCACTTTTATCGTACTGGGAACCCATGGGTCGGGGGGTTCTCATTCTGTATATATCTCTTATTTTTCAGATACAGGTCTAGGTGCTCAAAAGTGAGCTGTGGTTCGTCTGAGAGACGGCGAAGATCTTTATATTCTCTACTTTATATTTTGCTTAGAATCTCTCCACCTTTATTTTGAAAAGATTATATTATGTATTGAACTCTTTTGAATTTGCCTATATAGGCTCTTATGTTTCTTTTGGGAGAGACTAGGAGATACTGTTGTCAACTATTTTCATATTGTACCCTAGCCGGCCTAAACTTCGCAGGTTGCGACTAGTGGCTATTTACTTATGTTATATATATATATCTATCTGTTATCTATCTCTTAATCTCCTTTATGCCTTCATCAGTATATCGCTTTCTACTTCATGTTTTATCTTTTTGTTGTCGAAACGTGAGTGATACGTCTTCGCGATTTTATTTTTTTACCCTTTTCAGGCTTCTCGCTTAATATTCCCTTCAATTATACTTATAGTTATGAATAAAAAATTTACCCAAGAGTCGTACCACCGTAATATCATTGACTTATGACTCGAGCATAAGAATTTGAATATTATGGTATTACAATGATCATATTAACTATATAGTACTCTAATTAATTAATGAACATATTAATTATTATACTTTTTAATATACTAATGATAAAAAGGAATTACATATTTAATGAGTACTATATTTTATAACTGACAAATAATAATTAAAATAAGTAAAAAATAAAAGAAAATAACATAAATTAAACAACAAAATAATAAATTGCTAACAATAATGTTGAGACTTTTATTCCAAAATCTATATACTCAATTACAAAAATCAAAAGCATGAAAAATCACTCATAAATTTCAATTGGACATTTTACTTCCTTTCTTTTTCTTTTCCCACATACTTTATAGACTTTTTCTTTTTTATTTTTTTTAATTTATTTGTTTTCGTGATATGAAATTCATGAATTTGTAGAAACCAAAGAAGTTATCTCGAATAGCACCATAAAATCCATCTTCTTATAAAGAATGACAATGCTATGTTATTTTGAATTTAACTGGTACAAGAAATGATATTCTTGTTGTAAAATATGCCTATGGAACAATATTTATGCCACTATTTGATGTTGCTTCTAAAAAATTTCGTAGTCTTTTTCCTCCTAATTCAAAAAAAAGTCATTTTTTTCTTTAGGTTTGGAAACAAAATTAGAGGTAAAGCCTAGCACCTCAGTTTTATTGTTTAATTTTTTTAACCTCATGTCAAAACATCACGTCACGTTATTGAAACATCAACGCTGAGAAGAGAGGAGAAAAGAAAAGAACAACTAATTAGATATTTTAAGAGCGAAATTAGAATATAAAAAAATTCAATTATATATATATATATATATATATATATATATATATATATATATATATATATATATCAATTCGTATAAAATATACATTAGAATACAAAAATACAGTTTAAAAATAATTTTAATATACTCAAATATATAATTGCTTATTCAAAAGTAGATTTTTTGTGTGTATACAGTATTTTTTAAAATAAATAAATCTATTGTATATAAATATTATCAATTATAATTACCTTTGTTATTTCTTAGAAATCAAGGTGGTGGATATAATTTATCAATCAATCAAAATGCAAAGTTATAAAACTATTAAAAAAATACTACTTTTCGTTATTAAATTATCGAGGTTTCTTTTATTTTTCTACTATATTTTTTTATTTAAAATACCATATCCTCTTTAATGTTATTATAAAATGATACTCTCATCAATTATTTAATATTTATCATCATGAGCATATTAAATATCTATTACTCTAATTAATTAATAAACATTTTAATTATTATACGTTTTAATATACTCAAGATAAAAAAAATTACATATTTAATGAGTACAATTTTTTATAACTGAAAAATAATAATTAAAATAAGTAAAAAAAGAAAATAACATAAATTAAACAACAAAATAATAAATTGCTAACAATAATGTTGAGACTTTTGTTCCAAAATCTAATATACTCAATTAAAAAAATCAAAAGCGGTAAAAATCACACATAAATTTCAATTGGACATTTGATCTCCTTTCTTTTCCAACATACTTTATGGACTTCGTATTTTTTATTTATTTATTTATTTATTTTTTTGTGATATGAAGTTCTTGAATTTGTAGAAATCAAAGAAGTTATCTCGAATAGCACCATAAAATTTATCTTCTTATAAAGGATGACAATGCTATGTTATTTTGAATTTAACCGGCATAGGAAATGATCTTGCTGTTGAAAAATATGGCTATGGAACAATGTTTATGCCACTATTTTGATGTTGCTTCAAAAAAATTTCATAAAGTCTTCTCTCTCGAAATTAAAAAAAAAAAAGTCATTTCTTCCTTTAGCTTTGGAAACAAAATTAGAATAACCAACAGGTAAAGCTAAACACCTCATTTTTGTTGTTCAATTTCTTTAACCTCATGTTAGAACATCACGTCACGTTATTGAAACATCAACGCTGAAGGGAGAGAAGAGAAGAAAAAAACAAATAATTAGATATTTTGAGAGCGAAAATAGAGTATAAAAAATTCAATTATATTAAATATATATATATATATATATATATATATATATATATCAGTAATCCGTATAATATATACATTAGAATATAGAAATACAGATTAAAATTAATTTTAATGTACTCAAATATGTAATTGCTTATTCAATAGCTGATTTTTGCTATGCACACATTATTTCTTAAAATAAATAATTCTATTCTATATAAATATTCACAATTATAATTACCTTTCTTATTTCTTAGAAATAAAAATTGTGGATATAATTTCTCAATCAATCAAAATGCGATGTTATAAAACTGTTAAAAAATACTACTTTTTGTTATTAAGTTATTGAAGTTTTTATTTTTATTTTTGGCGCATATATTTTTGGTTTAAAATACCATATCCTCTTTAATGTTATTATAAAATAATACTCTCATCAATTATTTAATATTTATCATCATGAACATATTAACTATATAGTACGCTAATTAATTAATAAACATATTAATTATATGATACTTTTTAATATACTCATGATAAAAATAAATTACATATTTAATGAGTACTATATTTTATAACTGAAAAATAATAATTTAAATAAGTAAAAAAAAAAGAAAATAACATAAATTAAACAATAAAATAATAAATTGCTAACAATAATGTTGAGTGTAAAACTCGGTTAATTAATGAATGAATAACCTACAAATTAAAATTTGTTCTTGAAAATTAGACATATGATTTTTATTGGCTTAATATGAAAGAGAAAATTAAAACGAGAATTTCGACACTAATTTTAAAGAATTCGGCCCAAAATTGAGCCAAATGGACCAAACCGGACCAACTGGGCCCGTATTGGGCCCTTGCCCCAAACCATTACACCAAATTAAGTGAGCCACAGCTCACTCTTCCTCCCGTCTCATGGAAGCACGCTACGAAGGCAGCAAGAGGGAAGAAGAGAGTTCCAATTTCACAAACCTAGCTTGATCTTCAACTCTTTGTAACTTTTGATTTGGAGTTTCGATCGCTGCACCGTTTGCGGCCACGCGACTGCGGCGTCGAACTCTACAAAGCTTACAAATTTATTTTTGAGGTAAGTCACGATTTTATTTCTGATTCCTCATCCCTTGAATTCAAAATTTAGTGGGTAAAGTGTTGAGATTTTTGAGTTTTGATGTTATAGGATCCAATTAGCTTAAAGGAAAAAGCTTATTCTTGCCTCCTTGATCCTTGTCTATGATAAGAATCTCAACCCTAAGTCAAATACATGAGTTGTGGTGATTAGATATTGAGTTTGTATGGATGGATGCATATTATGTGTGTTAGGTAAGGTATATATGTAAATAGATTGGAGTTTGATGGAGATTTTGAGAGTTTGAAGTGATTTACAAGCTGAAAATCTGATATTGGAGGTGTTGGAGCCTTGAAAATTGAGGAAGAGTTGAATTGGAGGTGCTCCAGGGTAAACGCGGAATCGACCAATGTATGGTTTCAGTTTCCTGTATCTAAAATATAATGTAATGTGAAAACTTAGGCTAGTGACCCTAGGATAGGATTTTAAAATATTGATGTAGTTGTTGGATGATATGGATTAAGTTGAATATATGAATAATGGTTGATTGGTTGTGAGTGGTGCTAATTATTGATAAAGCATGTATGGTTATGAGTAATATGGATGATATGCCTAATTATTGGTAAGGTTGAAGTTCTTGTTGATGAGTATGAAGATTGTAGGTGATATTGATATGTATATATATTGATTGATGAAATTGAACATTTATTTAAAAATTGATATGGGAAATGTTGATTATGAATTGAATTTATTGAATTTAGATTTGGTTAAAAGTGGAAGAATTGGTGGGTTGAGGAATGAATGGGAAGTAGGAATATTCTTGATGTGAGTGGCTGAGTTTTGGTTGGTTTAAAAGGGTTTTGGAAGTTTTGTGTTTTGAAAATTGGAGGTTTTTGCAAATTTTGTGAAAATAGTGGTTTTTGGCCCGACTTTGAAGGAGCATAACTTGGTTTACAGACCCTCGATTTGTGTCACATTTATTTAGAAATGAAATTGGGTCCAAGATGTTTATGCCATTTGAAGAACGGTAGAAAAATGTTTTAAAATGAGGAAGATATGCTGGATTAAAGTTTGGTGTGCAAAGCTAAGCATTCAGGACTTAGCAGCTTTTTCAGGGTTCTGCTAAGTTCGCGTACACGAGATGCCTGCGTAACGCGACTAATGGCTACTGCCTTAAGGTCTCGCATACGCATGGTGTGGGTCGCGTACACGAGAATGGTATTTTTGAGGTTGCGTACGTGACCACCTATCGCGCGACGCGAGAAGCCCAACTTGGCCAGGGTGCATACGCGAGAAGGAACACGCGATGTGAGCAAGAAGCCGCGTACACGAGCCCTTGTTTCTCAGCAACTATGATTTTTGATTTTAATGCATTCCTCCAGGGTTCAAAACCCTGTTTTCCATTGTTTAAAGCCTAATAGGTGGTTAGAGCGTTATGAAGACTAGTGATAAACCACTATTTTATGGTTTATCTTGTGTTTAATTGAGTGGTTTCATCAACTCTTTGCCCATTTATTCATATGAACTGCATGACATTACAATCCCTTCCTAAGTTTGTTCTATAGTTGAAAACTTGATTCCTAAGAGATCTTTAATTTGTGTATTTTAATTCTCCTTTATACCATTCGATGCTGTGATCTGTGTGTTAAGTGTTTCAGGCTTTACATGGCAGGAATGGCTTAGAGAATGGAAAGGAAGCTTGAAAAAATAGAAGGAACACAAGAAACTAAGGAGATGACCAGCGAGCATCAATGCGCGCGCATGGCTCACGCGAGCGCGCGGAATAGAGAAGTCGCAGCGACGCGTGCGCGTGCCTGACGCGTACGCGCGGATTGGAGTCTGCACAAATGACGTGCACGCGTGGACGACGCGGACGCGCGACAAGGAAAATCGCCGAATGACGCGCACGCGTGACCGACGCGTACGCGTGACATGCGCGATATGCAGAAATAACAGAAAACGCTGGGGGCAATTTCGGGCCGAGTTTTGACCCAGTTTTCGGCCCAGAAACATAGAATAAAGCCAGGAAGTGTGTAGAGACTCAACACACACATCAACACATTCCCATTAGGATAGTTTTAGGATCTTAGATCAGAATCTAGAAAGAAATTACTCTTCTTCTAGGTTCCCTTTACATTCATAGTTTATTAGTTCTATGCTTTTTGCTTTGGATATTGAAGAGTTATCACCTCCGTTGAAGATACTATTCTAGTTTGTTTCCTTACTTGCTCTTTTATTTATTCCACATTCTTAATTCTTGTTTAAAGTGGTAATTGGATTATTTTTATGGATTGTTGATACAGAGGATTACTTTTATTTTTTAATTAAATTTCAGTTTCTATTTTATCTAATTTATTATGTCTTCTTATATTTTTCTGAGTATTATATTCATGACCATGGAGTAGATTCCCTACTTGACATGGGGGTTGATTAAAAGGAGACACTTGAGTTGGAAGGCTTAAGTGAAGATTAAACTGGAAGTTGTTGGCTAGTTCTGTATTTACCAACGCTAGACCTTCCCAAGGGAGAGGACTAGGATTTGTGAATAAGAGTTAGGTCAATCACTTGACTTTTCTTTATTTAGTAAGGGTTAACTAAGTAAAAACAACAACCTTTTTGATACTACACCTAAGAGATCCCAACAAGGATAGAACTTCAAATTAATCACTCCCCCAGTCAAGGCTTCTTTTTATTTGGACTATTAATAATCATTCTTAGTTTTTATTTCTTTAATTTACGACTATTTAGTTGCTCATTATCCAAACTCAAACTCTCTTGAAAACCCCTAATTAATAAATTAGCATTCTCTCTGCAACTCGTTAGGGGACGACCTGGGACTCATACTCCCAGTATTTTTATTTTTAAATTTCGTGACAGCTCTTTTAAATTGATACGGGGAATCTTCATTGGCTAAGAGCTATATTCTTGCAACGCTGTTTTCTCTATAAACTTTTAATCGGTGATTTTTCTGTCACGTCAATTTTTGACGCCGTTGCCGGGGAATAGCAACAGTGTGCTAATTTATTGGTTGGATTTTTATTTTATTTGCATTTTATTTTATTTTATTTTATTACCATGAGCTGTATGTCTCTTTCATTGAATGACGCGTTCACTACCTGATCCGAGTCCACCCGTATTTGATCCTGAAATTGAAAGAACTATCTCACGTATAAGGCAAGCTCGTCGTCGGTTAGTGCTTTTTGAGGACGAATTTGAAACGTCATTTAAGGAAGAAACAGACTCCCTTTCTACTGATTCTGTTTATTTGAACGCAGAGGACATGGCAGCTCCCAGGAGGATTACTCTTTATGAGGCAGGAGCTCCAAATTTTACATTACCACCTTTCCAAGCGTGTAATCCAAATCTGGGTGCATATATTGAACTGAAGACTGCACTAATTAATCTACTGCCGAAGTTTCACGGCCTACCTGCTCAAGAGCCTCTCAAGCACCTCAGAGATTTTTAGACAGCCTGTTCGACTGTTAGGCGTAACGGTGCATCTGAGACTTCTATTTTGCTAGCCACTTTCCCGTTTTCTCTGGAGGGAAAGGCGAGGGAATGGTACTACACTCAACCTGAAGCAGTTGTTACTAACTGGGAGATACTTAGGAGAGAATTCCTAGAAAAATACTTTCCAGCTAAAGGTACTGATAGACTAAGGAAATAGATGACCAGCTTAGAGCTCTTTGCGGCTTTATGAGTAAAAGGAAATTGACTCGCACTCAGAGCTGGTATGCGAGGCTCAATGAGGTATCACACTTCAATTTGAAGTGCAAGGATTGGTGTCAAGCTCAATTGAAAGGATCTCGGAAGCTGTTTAGTCATTGCAGTGAGAATTTAGATTACTTACCACCCGATTGGAAAAATGCAGATCAAGACAAAGACGAGTGTAAAAGTAAAGTTTGGGATCCTGGAATCTATTCTGACATTCAACACCCCGGGAGCCTTGAAACCTGTTTAAAACTGCTCAAAGGCTTTACATGCCTTGTTTGGGACCCCCGGAAGCTATTGGCATTCCAAACATTGGTGGAGATTTCTGGATGAATTCAAGCACAAGCCACCATAACAGGAAGTTCATCAAATGTCCAACTTAAGGACTTTAACTAAAAGTGCTAGGTGGGAGACAACCCACCATGGTATGATCGTTCCTTTTTCAGTTTAGTCTGTTTTTGAATTTTGATTGAATCTGGAATTATGCATAGCATTCACTGCATTCTACATACTGCATAAAAAAAGAAAGAAAAAAAATTAAGCCCACGCGAGCGCGCAGGCCACGCGTGGGTGTGGAATGGAAATCGGCGTAAGGATCCAACGCCCAAAAAGTTGGGCTGGAATCGTGCGGCCAGTGTGTGTTTAGCACAAAACGGCCCACGCGTTCGCGTCCTTGACGCGAACACGTCACTTGCACAACACTCATCCAACACGAAAGCGTGAGCGACGCGTCCACGTTGCGTGGATATTATGAACCCCTAAATGAAAATAGAGAGTTGCGCCAAAACGATGTTGGAACTGAGCGTCTAGCACAATTCACAGTGATGCGTTCGCGTGCCTCACGCGTCCGTGTCACTCATCTTTTACCCAACTTACGCGATCGCATCCATCACGCACCCGCGTCATACCCTTTTCACCCTAATCACGCAATCGCGTGGATTTGAATCCACTAAACTAACCCACGCGAAACCCTACCTGTCGCACCCCCATTCCTCCCCCTTCTCCTTCCTTCTCTGCAGCCCCCTCCCTCCTCTGTAACCACAACCGCCGCGCCCACTACCCCCAGCCACCCAGACCACCCCGCGACACCCCCCTCTCTTCTCTCTTCCCTTCTTCTCCTCCCTCACCTCCCTTCCTTCTCACCCACCCTATCTCCGCCACTGAACCCTACCCAAGCACCACCACCGCGCCGCCTACCTAAACCACCACCACAGCGCCGCCTCCCACCTCCGACCACCACCACAGCCCCAACCCCTCGCCCCCTTCTTCTCCTTCACCATACACCAGCCCCACAAACACAACCCTCCGCCGTTCTTGATTACCTGCTAGGATGTGGTTAGGTAGCTAGGATGTGGTTAGTGGATTTAGGCCTGATAATTACGCCGTTCTTGATTACCTGCTTTATCTATTTCGCAATTTTGATCTGGCTGTGATAATATTTTTGTTTATATGCTGTTCTTCCATGTTTCATGCTGCTGTTACACTGTTCTTTCATGATCATGTTATTTGTGTCTCTTTGCAGCATTATTTATTTTTATATAAACTAATTTTTCTTGCTGTTTATTTCCTGGGAACACCCAATTTTAGGCGGAATGCTGCCCAATTTTCTGCAAAATGTTTTATTCTACCCCATTCATGTATTGAGTTTGGAAATTTAGTATTTTGCATTACTTGGCTGTGACCAAACCAATTCATGAATGCCCGGGCTAGCATTCCTATTTCTTTTGGTTCCCTGCATGATTAATTGCTTATTGATGATTTCATTCTCCTTTCCCACTTCCTTTATCTATATGAATTATCATCAATAAACTGCAAGCCTTGCTTGAATATGAGTTGATTATTCTTTAAATTGTGAATCTCTTGTTACCTAGGAAACCCAATATCATGCCACTTACTTTAACTTTCTTTTTAATAACTCACTGCTTTCACTTTCTAACTTCCTTTTCACCTATTAACCATTTCAACTTTTTGACTTCTCTTTTTACCTGACTACTTTAACTTTTAACTCAGGGCATGATCACTGTTTTTCCTAATTAACATGACTTCCGCTTATCATATATTTTGGATTGTGATTTATTTTCAGACTTTTCCACTCGAATACAATCCAAAATGCCCACATATTTGACTCATTTCATGCTTCTCATGCTTTTTTGTCCCTCTGTGCTTATATTGCTATTATTCTATTTGCTTACTTGTTTTCTTGCTTTTGTTCTTCATTTTTATCCTGGAATTTCTACTTTTCAGGATGTCTAACCCTCAAAGCAAAGGAAAGGGCAAAGCAACCACTGGCAAAAGGAAAAGAAGCGAATCCTCTATGACTATCCTTGGCATCTTGCATGATGATTCCTGACGGGAGAAGAACTTTACCCCGCAGAAAAAGGCTTATCAGTTAGTACCTGCAGCTGACCCAGTAAAATTTGCAAACAAATACTGTGAGCTGAGGTACCCAGGTTTTGCCACATCCAGGAACCTATACTTGTAAAGGACACTCAAAATTCCAGAAGAACTCAAGCAATACACTTCAGACCAAATTAAACAGAGAGGCTGGTTCTTCCTAGAGAGAAACTTGAATGAGATCAACTCATCCTGGGTCAGAGAATTATACTGTAACTAGTTTAAAACATCCTTGGATGCAGTACAGCTCAGAGGCAAATAAATTCTGGTTACTGAGGAAGCCATAGAAGACATCTTCCAGCTCCCGCCTAAATCAGATCAGCCAGACGGTTACCAAAAGGCTAAGGAAGATATGAGATTCATGAGATTTGACTGGGATGCAGTAAAATGGGCTATAGCTCTTGATCCTACTGTTCCATGGGTCATGGGAAAGAGCACAGTGGTACCTAAGGGAATCTGGCTAATATATCTGAATGATGAGGCTCGACTTTGGCAGCAGATTCTGAGTAACTACGTAATGCCGAGCACTCATGAGACAGAGGTGCCAGCTGCTATGATTACCCTCATCTGGTGTGTGATGGAGGGTAAGGACCTATATCTGCCCCACTTCAACCGGCATTACATAGCCAGGGTCCATGTCAGAGGCACCCTCCCATTTCCATTCCTAATTACTCAGTTGGGTAGCCGAGCTGAGGTACCCTGGGAAATTACTGATGAAAAGCCATCCGCTGCGGACTGCAGGAAGATCATCCCTCACAGTAGGAAGTTTCAAGCTCTTGGCTACCAACCTCCGTTTCTCCTTGACTCTGCTGAGGCAGTTACATCTTCAGCTGCCCCTTCAGCATCTACTGCCCCAGCTCCATCTACTGCACCCCCACCTGCTCTTGAGCCCGATTTTCTTCTGGTGCACCGACTCTTTGACCGCTTAGACAAGATGGAGCGATAACACCAGCAGTAATATGAAAGGTCTGAGCATCGCAACAGGCGATGTAATGAGAGGTCTGAGCGTCGCCACAACCGATGCTATGAGCACCTCAAGTTGATGATCCGATCCGGTGGCGACATCCCCTCCGAGCCCGACACACCATCAGAGACATCTGAGGAGGATGCAAGCGATCATGAGGAGGAGGCACATACTCCGGCTGCGCAGGCAGCACCTGAGCAAGCTACACCACGCCATGAGGAGCCCCATCCGATACAGCCAGCTGACCCAGAGATCCCTCTACGGACTGAGCCTCCCCTTCAGCAACAGACCCCCTTCCACTCACAGAGACACCGGCAGCCCATCCTTCCAGAGATGACACTTCTTCACACCCAGTTTGAGTGAGCATCGAGGACGATGCTATTATTTAAGTGTAAGGAGGTCTCCATCTCTGGCATATATTTTTTGGTGAACCACTACAGACTCTTATCTTATTTTGTTCATTTTCTGTATTTTATTTGCATATTTTTCTCTTTTTTGCTTTTGCTGTATTTTTGCATTCTGCACTTTGGGCTGTATATATCTTAGATATTTTAGCTTAATTTGCACTTTTTAGTTTACTAGTTATATATTAAGTGGATTAATTAGTATAGTTTGCCCTTTTAGCTTATGATAGTTTGGTTTAATTGGAAATAAAAGGAGTAAACTAGAGACTTTAGCATATCAGAATCAAACAATCCACACACCTTGTATATATAGCATTACATGTTAGTTAGTTAACAACATTTCTTCAAGGAGGAACACTAAGATTTTAAGGGCCACCCTAAGATTTACATTGAGTTGAATGGAAACTCTTGATTTCTACTTGCATGACATACATAACTGATATGTGATTTCTGAGCTTGAGAACACACAGCCCGTGAGTTTTGAGCTTAATTGTATGGTTACATCAAACCATAAATTTCATTCCTGTGTGTTTTGCACTTCTTTTTTATGCTTGCAATCTTTACCTTGTTTTAATCTATATGTCCAATATAGAATATAGATACATACCAAGAGATGATTGAGGCCATTATTTATAATTTTGCTCACTTATCCCAAAAAGCCTACCTTTTTACATCACCCTTGCTAGCCCCCTTGAGCCTTTTTGCCCCTCTTCTATTTTATAACCACATTACTAGCCTTAAGCAGAAAAACAAAATAAAAATCCCAAGTTGAATCCTTGGTTAGCTTAAGATAGATATTGTGTATAGTTTAAGTGTGCGGAGTTTTATAGGAACATGGGATGATAGAAAAAAGGCAAAAAATTAAATTAAATAAGTTATTTGAAAATTTGGGAAGCATGCTCATGTGAAATAAAAATAATTAGATTACCATGTGCATTAAAAAATTACCCCAATGCAATTATAAAGAATCAATGCACATGGGACAAAAAGTCAAAAATAAATTTGGTGCATGAGCATGTAATACAAAAGTGGGAAAATTTGGGTAAGTAGGTAAGAGAACTTTGAAATTATGTAAAGTGTATATGTTAGGTGAGATCTTAGATTAATCAAGAATTCACTTTGTTAGCTCACTTAGCCTTATATGCACACCATTACCTTTACCTTAGCCCCATTACAACCTGGGAAAAGACCTCATAATTTTTGTATGTCTATATTCAATATTTGTTGATTGGTTAGATGAAAAATAAAGTTTTAGAAAGCATGACTAGAAAAGAAGAGAGTGATTAACCCCAAACACTGAGTGACTAGAGAGTAAACACAAAATCCAGTGAGTGTTCAATAGCTCATTCTCATATATCCATGTTTAATTATTAATTGTCTTGCAAGTTGTAAACTATCTTAACTCAACTCAATTGTGACTGTGTGTTAATATGATTTGGCTTTAATTGTACATATATGATTCTTTGAAGATATGAATTAATTTAACTACATGTAAGCTTTATATACAAGTGAATAATAACTAGAATTGCATGACTCATTTAGGTAGCTTACATTTAGAATAGATTGCATTGCATAAGATTCCACCATTTTACCTTTACTCTTTTCTTTTGGGTTTAGCATGAGGACATGCTAATGTTTAAGTGTGGGAAGGTTGATAAACCACTATTTTATGATATATCTTGTGCTCAATTGAATGATTTTACCAATTCTTCACCCACTTATTCATATGAATTTGCATGATTTTACAATTCCTTCCTTATGACATGACATATGAGAAAACATGTTTCCTATGCTTTAAAAATATTAAATTTAATTATCCTTTATTACCATTCGATACCGTGATTTGTGTGTTGAGTACTTTCAGGTTTTATAGGGTAGGAATGACTTAAAGGATGGAAAGGAAACATACAAAAATAGAAGAAAAGCACAAAATGGAGTTTTTGAAGAAACTGGCAGCGACGTGAACGCGTGCCTTGTGCAAACTGGCATTTGCGCGATCGTGTGCATGACGTGAACACGTGACTCGGGAAACACAACTGACGCGGACGCATGACTGACGCGACCGCGTGGAAGAGCAAAACTCCAGATGACGCGACCGCGTGACCCACGCGGACGCGTGACGTGCGCGATCTGTAGAATTCACAGAAGTCGGCCCCAGCGACTTCTGGACCCTTTTTTGGTCTAGATCTAAGCCCAAAGAACACATATTAAAGGCTATAAGTGGGGGAATCCATTCATTCATGAAGACGTCATACAACATACATTCATACATAGTTTTAGGATTTAGATGTAGTTTTTAGAGAGAGAGGTTCTCTCCTCTCTCTTAGGATTAGGATTTATCCTAGGAATTAGGATTAGAATTTAGGATTTCTATTATGTTCAGACTACTTCTCTTCATCACAGGTTCAATGTTCTTTTTATTTTCCCAATTTAACTTATGAACTTTTCCATGTTGGATTTGACTTCTTTTATTAATATTTGAGGTATTTCAGACATATGACTTTTATTTAGTTTCTTATATTCTTGGTTCTAGTTGATTAATTGGTAACTCTTGAGTTATCAAACTCATCGTGAATGATAATTGTTATCTTTGCTGATTGATTTAGATTCCTATAACTCTAGTCTTTCCTCAGGAGTTGACTAGGACTTTAGGTGTTAAATTGATTTATCCACTTGACTTACCTTCATAGTTAGAGGTTGACTGAGTGGGAGCAAAAATATAATTCTCATCACCATTGATGAGGATAACTAGGATAGGACTTCAAGTTTTCATATCTTGCCAATAGTTTTCTTAGCTATTGATTGATTAAATCCTACAATTTGTTTCTCTTGTTCAAACCTTTTCAAAACCCAAAAATACTGTTTTCCATAACCAATAATAAATCATATTTCCCTACAATTCCTTGAGAAGACGACCCGAGGTTTGAATACTTCGGTTTATAAATTTTATTGGGTTTGTTACTTGTGACAACCAAAACGTTTGTAAGAAAGGTATTCTTGTCGGTCTAGAAGCTATACTTACAACGTGATTATATTTGTGAAAATTCTAGATCACGCGAGAGTTTCATTCTTCAGACATCATTGATGAAACTGTAGCTGAAGTTCACCAAGAAGAGGTAGAAGAGAAGCACTTGGAGCAAGGTCCAAGTGTGGGGACACCCTCTGAACATAATGAGGACACTTTGCCATTATCAATAACCCCGGATGATCCAGAGCCTAGCCATGAGCAGAGATCAGAATTGAAGCCCCTTCTTCCACACCTCAAGTATGCTTACCTTGAGGAAAATCAGAAGTTCCCAGTTATCATTACAAGAACACTAACTTTCCAACAGGAGGAGGAGCTGCTCAGTGTGCTGAGGCAACACAAGAAAGCAATTGGGTGGAGTGATGACAAGTTATCATATGCTAGCTTTGCAAGCATTTTTCACTTGTTTCATTAGGTTTTATGCATTTTCTTGCATTGTAAATAAGTAATTTGGAGAGAAATTGCATGGTTTTGTTGAATCAATCAACCATCCTTTATTTGACACTAAATCATGAGGTTTAAGCTAAAATTAATTGAGTTTTGAATGAATTTTAAACCTTGTGAATTTGGTGATACTTTGATTGGTTGTTTTGATTACTTGTAGGTGACGAAAAGAAGAAAATAGGAAAGTGTAGCCTAAGAAGCGTGGCCTAAGGAAGAGAAAATCATGACACATTGAAGAGGGAAAGCCATAGCGCTCTCTCCTAGAGCTCAGAGCTCTCTAAAGGAGCGCTACTCAAGGCCAAGGAAGCAAAGTGGTGCACGAAATTGTGATCTCTAATAATGGCATTCAACCTGGTATGCACGTTTATAACTCAGCACTTTCTTCACAACTTCGCACAACTAACCAGCAAGTGCACTGGGTCGTCCAAGTAATAAACCTTACGTGGGTAAGGGTCGATCCCACGGAGATTGTTGGTATGAAGCAAGCTATGGTCATCTTGAAATTCTCAGTTAGGCGAATAATAAATAGTTATGGAGTTTTCGAATAATAATAATAAATGAAACATAAAATAAAGATAGAGTTACTCATGTAATTCAATGGTAGGAATTTCAGATAAGTGTATGGAGATGCTGTGTTCCTTCTGAATCTCTGCTTTCCTACTACTTTTATCCAATCATTCTTACTCCTTTCCATGGCAAGCTGTATGTAAGGCATCACCGTTGTCAATGGCTACATCCCATCCTCTCAGTGAAAATGGTCCAAATGCTCTGTCACAACATGGCTAATCATCTGTCGGTTCTCGATCATGTCGGAATAGAATCAATTGATTCTTTTGCGTTTGTCATCACGCCCAACAATCGCGAGTTTGAAGCTCGTCACAGTCATTCAATCCCTGAATCCTACTCGGAATACCACAGATAAGGTTTAGACTTTTCAGATTCTCATGAATACTGCCATCAATTCTGATCAAGGAATCCAAGAGATATGCGCCCGGTCTAAGGTAGAACGGAAGTGGTTGTCAGTCACGCGTTCATAGGTGAGAATGATGATGAGTGTCACGGATCATCATATTCATCATGTTGAAGTGCAACGAATATCTTAAAACATGAATAAACTGAATTGAATAAAAAATAGTAGTAATTGCATTAAAACTCGAGGTACAGTAGAGCTCCACACCCTTAATCTATGGTGTGCAGAAACTCCACCGTTGAAAATACATTAGTGATGAAGGTCCAGGCATGGCCGAATGGCCAGCCCCCAAAATGTGATATGAATTCGGAAATAGGGAGAAGGACCAAATGGTCAAGAGACTATATTGTCAAAAGACGTCTAATACAATAGTAAAATGTCCTATTTATACTAGACTAGCTACTAGGGTTTACAGGAGTAAGTAATTGACGCAGAAATCCACTTCTAGGGCCCACTTGGTGTGTGCTTGGGCTGAGATTGAGCTTTACACATGCAGAGGCTTGTTTTGGAGTTGAACGCCAATTTGTAATGTGTTTCTGGCATTCAACTCTGGTTCGTTACGTGTTTCTGGCGTTTGACTCCAGAATGCAGCATGGAACTGACGTTGAGCGCCAGTTTACGTCATCTAATCTTGAATAAAGTATAAACTATTATATATTTCTGAAAAGATCTGGATGTCTACTTTCCATCGCCATTGAGAGCGCGCCATTTGGAGTTCTGTAGCTCCAGAAAATCTATTTTGGGGGCAGGGAGGTCAGAATCCAACAACATCAGCAGTCCTTTGTCAGCCTTTTATCAGAGTTTTGCTCAGCTCCCTCAATTTCAGCTAGAAAATACCTGAAATCACAGAAAAACACAAAAACTCATAGTAAAGTCCAAAAATGTGAATTTAACATAAAAACTAATGAAAACATCCCTAAAAGTAGCTAGATCCTACTAAAAACTACCTAAAAACAATGCGAAAAAGCGTATAAATTATCCGCTCATCACAACACCAAACTTAAATTGTTGCTTGTCCCCAAGCAACTGAAAATCAAAGAGGATAAAAAGAAGAGAATATACTATAAATCCCAAAATATCAATGAATATTAGTTCTAATTAAATGAGCAGGACTTGTAGCTTTTTGCTTCTGAACAGTTTTGGCATCTCACTTTATCCCTTGAAGTTTAGAATGATTGGCATCTATAGGAATTTAGAGTTACAGATAGTGTTATTGATTCTCTTAGTTAAGTATGTTGATTCTTGAACACAGCTACTTTTATGAGTCTTGGCCGTGGCCCTAAGCATTTTGTTTTCCAGTACTACCACCGGATACATAAATGCCACAAACACATGACTGGGTGAACCTTTTCAGATTATGACTCAGCTTTGCTAAAGTCCCCAATTAGAGGTGTCCAAAGCTCTTAAGCACACTCTTTTTGCTTTGGATCACTACTTTAACCACTCAGTCTCAAGCTTTTCACTTGGACCTGCATGCCATAAGCACATGGTTAGGGACAACGTGATTTAGCCGCTTAGGCCTGGATTTTATTTCCTTGGGCCCTCCTATCCATTGATGCTCAAAGCCTTGGATCCTTTTTACCTTTGCCTTTTGGTTTTAAGTGCTATTGGCTTTTTCTGCTTGCTTTTTTTTCTTTCTATTTTTTTTGCCAATTTTTTTCGCAAGCTTTTGCTATTCACTGCTTTTTCTTGCTTCAAGAATCAATTTCATGATTTTTCAGATTATTAATAGCAT
The DNA here is from genome assembly GCF_003086295.3 of Arachis hypogaea. NCBI lineage: Eukaryota > Viridiplantae > Streptophyta > Magnoliopsida > Fabales > Fabaceae > Arachis > Arachis hypogaea. The sequence goes on from NC_092036.1 coordinate 50,694,983, forward strand.
TTCTCTTTGTTCATCATTCTTTCAAGAGCCAACAATTTTAACATTCATAAACAACAATATCAAAAATATGCACTGTTCAAGCATTCATTCAGAAAACAAAAAGTATTGTCACCACATCAATATAATTAAACTAAATTCAAGGAAAAATTCAAAACTCATGTACTTCTTGTTCTTTTTGTATTAAAACATTTTTCATTTAAAAGAGGTGAAGGATTCATGGACTTATTCATAGCCTTAAGACATAGTTACTACATACTAATGATCATGAAGTAGAGACACAAAACATAAAACAACATATAGCATAAAAATCGAAAAACAGAGAAATAAGAACAAAGAATGAGTCCACCTTAGTGATGGTGGTGCTTTCTTCTTGAAGAACCAATGATGTCCTTGAGCTCTTCTATGTCTCTTCCTTGCCTTTGTTGCTCCTCCCTCATTGCTCTTTGATCTTCTCTAATTTCATGGAGAATGATGGAGTGTTTTTGATGTTCCACCCTTAATTGATCCATATTATAACTCAAGTCTTCTAGAGAAGTGTTGAGTTATTCCCAATAGTTGTTGGAAGGAAAGTGAATCCTTTGAGGCATCTCAAGGATTTCATGGTGATGAGCTTCCTCATGCGTCTCTTGGAATCCATGAGTGGGCTCTCTTGTTTGCTCCATCCTCTTCTTAGTGATGGGCTTGTCCTCTTTAATGAGGATGTCTCCTTCTATGATAACTCCAGCTGAGTAGCATAGATGGCAAATAAGATGAGGAAAAGCTAGCCTTGCCATGGTGGAGGACTTTTCGGCTATTTTGTAGAATTCAAGGGAGATGACTTCATGAACTTCTACTTCCTCTCCAATCATGATGCTATGGATCATGATGGCCCAATCCACAGTAACTTCAGATCGGTTGCTAGTGGGGATGATAGAGCGTTGGATGAACTCCAACCATCCTCTAGCCACAGGCTTGAGGTCCAATCTTCTTAATTGAACCGGCTTGCCTTTGGAGTCTCTTTTCCATTGAGCTCCTTCCACACATATGTCCATAAGGACTTGGTCCAACCTTTGATCAAAGTTGACCCTTCTAGTGTAGGGGCGTGCATCTCCTTGCATCATGGGCAAGTTGAATGCCAATCTCACATTTTTCGGACTAAAATCTAAGTATTTTCCCCGAACCATTATAAGATAATTCTTTGGATTTGGGTTCACACTTTGATCATGGTTCCTAGTGATCCATGCATTGGCATAGAACTCTTGAACCATTAAGATTCTGACTTGTTGAATGGGGTTGGTCAGAACTTCCCAACCTCTTCTTTGGATCTCATGTCGGATCTCCGGATACTCATTTTTCTTGAGCTTGAAAGGGACCTCGGGGATCACCTTCTTCTTGGCCACAACATCATAGAAGTGGTCTTGATGGGCTTTAGAGATGAATCTCTCCATCTCCCATGACTCAGAGGTGGAAGCTTTTGTCTTCACTTTTCCTTTTCTAGAGGTTTCTTCGGCCTTAGGTGCCATCAATGGTTACGGAAAAACAAAAAAAGCTATGCTTTTACCACACCAAACTTAGAATATTGCTCGCCCTCAGGCAAGAGAAGAAAGAATAGATGAAGAAGAAAAAAATATGGAGAAGAGGGAGAGAGGGTTGTGTTTCGGCCAAGGAGGAAAAGATAGGGTTGTGTTGTGTGAAAATGAAGAAGAATGGAGGGGTTTATATAGTGGAGGGAGAGGGAGTAGGTTCGGCTATTTAGGGTGGGTTTGGGTGGGAAAGAGATTTTGAATTTTAAAGGTAGGTGGGTTTTATGGGGAAGAGTGGAAGGATGTGAGTGGTGAAGAAGTGATGGGGAAGAGAGATTGAGGTGATTGGTGAAGGGTTTTGGGGAAGAGTGTTATTGGATTGTATGAAGAGGAGAGAAGGTGAGTTGAGGTAGGTGGGGATCCTGTGGGGTCCCCAAATCCTAAGATGATCCTGTGGGGTCCACAGATCCTGAGGTGTCAAGGATTTACATCCCTGCACTAATGAGGCGTGTAAAATGCCCTTTTTATGCAATCCTGGCATTCAACGCCAGATTGATGCTTGTTTCTGGCGTTGAACACCAGCTTCATGCTTGTTTTTGGCGTTCAACGCCCATTTGCAGCATGTTTCTGGCGTTGAACGCCAGTTCCATGTTTGTTTCTGGCGTTCAGCGCCAGCTCTCCTCAGGGTGCTTTCCTAGCGTTTAAACGCCAGGATGTTGGTTGTTTCTGGCATTCAACGCCAGATCCATGCTCTGTTCTGGCGTTGAATGCCAGCCAGATGCTCCTTACTGGCGTTTAAACACCAGTAAGCCCTTCCTCCAGGGTGTGCTTTTTCTTCTGCTGTTTTTTTTATCCTGTTTTTAATTTTAATATTTATTTTGTGACTCCACATGATCATGAACCTAATAAAACATAAAAGAACAATAAAAGAAAAATAAAATAAGATAAATAAAAATTGGGTTGCCTCCCAATAAGCGCTCCTATAAGGTCACTAGCTTGACAGTGGGCTCTCATGGAGCCTCAAAGGTGATCAGGTCAATGTTGTATACTCCTAACACCAAACTTAGAGTTTGAATGTGGGGATTCAACACCAAACTTAGAGTTTGGCTGTGGCCTCCTAACACCAAACTTAGAGTTTGATTGTGGGGGCTCTGTTTGACTCTGTACTGAGAGAAGCTTTTCATGCTTCCTCTCCATTGTTAAAGAAGAGCACCTTTGGGTCTTAAACACAAGGTAGTCCCCATTCAATTGAAGGACTAATTCTCCTCTGTTAACATCTATCACAGCTCCTGTTGTGGCTAGGAAAGGCCTTCCAAGGATGATGTATTCATCCTCCTCCTTCCTAGTGTCTAAGATTATGAAATCAGCAGGGATGTAAAGGCCTTCAACCTTTACCAACACGTCCTCTACCAATCCATACGCCTGTCTTACTGACTTATCTGCTATTTGTAATGAGAATATGGCAAGCTGTACCTCAATGATCCCCAACTTCTCCATTACAGAGAGTGGCATAAGATTTATGCTTGACCCCAGGTCACACAGAGCCTTTTCAAAGATCATGGTGCCTATGGTACAGGGTATTAAGAATTTACCAGGATCTTGTTTCTTTTGAGGTAAAGTTTGCTGAAACCATGTATCTAGTTCACCAATGAGCAAGGGAGGTTCACCTTCCCAAGTCTCATTACCAAACAACTTGGCATTCAGTTTCATGATAGCTCCTAGATATTGAGCAACTTGCTCTCCAGTTACATCTTCATCCTCTTCAGAGGAAGAATAGTCTTCAGAGGTCATGAAAGGTAGAAGGAGGTTTAATGAAATCTCTATGGTTTCTATATAAGCATCAGGTTCCTTTAGGTCCTCAATAGGGGACTCCTTCTTGCGTGAGAGACGTCCCATGAGGTCTTCCTCATTGGGATTCACGTCCTCTCCTTCTTCCCTCGGTTCGTCCATGTTGATTATGTTAATGGCCTTGCACTCTCTTTTTGGATTCTCTTCAGTATTGCTTGGGAGAGTACTAGGAGGGGTTTCAGTGACTTTCTTACTCAGCTGGCCCACTTGTGCCTCTAAATTTCTGATGGAGGACCTTGTTTCACTCAGGAAGCTTAAAGTGGCCTTAGACAGATCAGAGACTATATTTGCTATGTTAGAGGTTCTCTGCTTAGAATTCTTTGTCTGTTGCTGAGAAGATGATGGAAAAGGCTTGCTATTGCTAAACATGTTTCTTCCACCATTATTAAAGCCTTGTTGAGGCTTTTGTTGATCCTTCCATGAGAAATTTGGATGATTTCTCCATGATGAATTATAGGTGTTTCCATAAGGTTCACCCATGTAATTTACCTCTGCCATTGCAGGGTTCTCAGGATCATAAGCTTCTTCTTCAGAAGATGCCTCTTTAGTACTGTTGGATGCATTTTGCCATCCGTTCAGACTTTGAGAAATCATGTTGACTTGCTGAGTCAACATTTTGTTCTGAGCCAATATGGCATTCAGAGCATCAATTTCAAGAACTCCCTTCCTCTGAGGCATCCCATTATTCACAGAATTCCTCTCAGAAGGGTACATGAATTGGTTATTTGCAACCATTTCAATAAGTTCCTGAGCTTCTGCAAACGTTTTCTTTAGGTGAATGGATCCACCTGCAGAATGGTCCAGTGACATCTTAGAGAACTCAGACAGACCATAATAGAATATATCTATCATGGTCCACTCTGAAAATATGTCAGAAGGACACTTTTTGGTCATCTGCTTGTATCTTTCCCAAGCTTCATAGAGGGATTCACCATCTTTTTGCTTGAAGGTCTAAACATCCACTCTAAGCTTGCTCAGCTTTTGAGGAGGAAAGAATTTAACCAAGAAGGCTATGACCAGCTTATCCCAAGAGTCCAGGCTATCCTTAGGTTGTGAGTCCAACCATGTTTTAGCTCTGTCTCTTACAGCAGAACGAAAAAGCATGAGCCTGTAGACTTCAGGATCTACTCCATTAGTCTTAACAGTCTCACAGATCTGCAATAACTCAGTTAAAAATTGGTAGGGATCTTCTGATGGAAGTCCATAAAACTTGCAGTTCTGTTGCATTAGAGCAACTAGTTGAGGTTTTAGCTCAAAATTGTTTGCTCCAATGGTAGGGATTGAGATGCTTCTTCCATCAAACTTGGAAGTAGGTGTAGTGTAATCACCAAGCATCCTTCTTGCATTATTGTTGTTGGGTTCGGCTGCCATATCCTTTTCTTGTTCAAAAATTTCAGTAAGGTTGTCTCTTGATTGTTGTATTTTAGCTTCTCTTAGTTTCCTCTTCAGAGTCCTTTTAGGTTCAGGGTCAGCTTCAACAAGAATGCCTTTTTCCTTGTTCCTGCTCATATGAGAAAGAAGAGAACAGAAAAGGAAGAGGAATCCTCTATGTCACAGTATAGAGATTCCTTTATGTTAGTAAAAGAAGAAAGGGAATAAGAGTGAAGAAGAATGAAGAATCTAAACACAAGGGTGAAGATAGGTTCAGATTCTTGAGATGAAGAGAAGTGTTAGTAAATAAATAAATAAATAAAAGAAGATGAGAGAGAGAGAAATTGAAAATAAATTTTAAAAAGGAGTTAATGGTTTTCGGAAAATAAAGAAAGAAATAACATTAAAATTAAAATTTGAAATAATTAATTAATTAAGAGAATTTTGAAAAAGAGAGAGATGATTTTCGAAAATTAAAGAGGGAAAAGTAGTTAGGTGATTTTAAAAAAGATAAGTAACAAGCAAAGAGTTAATTAGTTAGTTGGAAAAGATTTGAAAATCAATTTTGAAAAGATAAGAAGATAAGAAGTTAGAAAAGATATTTTAAAACCAAATTTTTGAAAAAGATATGATAGAAAAGATGTTTTGAAAAAGAATTGATTTTTAAAATTAAAATTGATTACTTGACTAACAAGAAACTAAAAGATATGATTCTAGAATTTAAAGATTGAACCTTTATTGACAAAAAAGTAACAAACTTCAAATTTTTGAATCGATCACATTAATTGTTAGTAAAGTTTTTGAAATTTTGAAATAAAGATAAGAAAAAGATTTTAAAATTCAAATTAAAAATTTTCGAAAAAAAGTAGGAAAAATGAAAAAGATTTGATTTTTGAAAAAGTTTTGAAAAGATAAGATTTTTAAATTTGAAAATTTGACTTGACTTATGAGAAATAGCTAAGTTTTAAAAATTTTTGACTAAGTCAACTCAAATTTTCAAAATTTTGAGAGAAAAAAGAAAAGATATTTTTTTTTATTTTTGAATTTTTAATGATGAGAAAGAAAAACACAATTATGACCCAAAACATGAAAATTTTGGATCAAAACACATGATGCATGCAAGAACACTATGAATGTCAAAATGAACACTAAGAACACTTTGAAGATCATGATGAACATCAAGAACATATTTTTGAAAATTTTTGATGCAAAGAAAACATGCAAGACACCAAACTTAGAAATCTTTAATGCTTAGACACTATGAATGCAAAAATACACATAAAAAAACATCATACAACACAAAACAAGAAAATTTAAAGATCAAACAAGAAGACTTACCAAGAACAACTTAAAGATCATGAAGAACACTATGAATGCATGAATTTTCGAAAAATGCAAGAACAAGATGAATATGCAATTGACACCAAACTTAAAACATGACACAAGACTCAAATAAGAATCACAAAATATTTTTGGTTTTTATGATTTTATGATTTTTTGTATTTTCTATATATATATATATATTTTTTCGAAAACATATAGGAAAAAGAAAATAAGAATTTCAAAAATTTTAAGAAAAATTCCAAGAATCTTTCAATGTGAGCCTAAATCTCCAATCCAAGGGTTGGACATGGCTTAATAGCCAGCCAGCTTTAGGATGGCATTACATGCATTGAGGTGATTAGTTGAAGTCTCATTCCAAAGGGATTTGGATATGGCTTTACAGCCAGCCAGGCTTCAACATGTTACATGAAACTCTAGAATCTATTCTTAAAAATTTTGAAGTCATAGAATAATTATTTATTTATTTATTTATTTATTTTTGAAAATAGGGATAAATTTTTAAAAATAAAGCAAAAAGAAAATTACCTAATCTGATCAACAAGATGAACCGTCAGTTGTCCAAACTCGAACAATCCCTGGCAATGGCGCCAAAAACTTGGTGCATGAAATTGTAGTCTCTAATAATGGCATTCAACCTGGTATGCACGTTTATAACTCAGCACTTTCTTCACAACTTCGCACAACTAACCAGCAAGTGCACTGGGTCATCCAAGTAATAAACCTTACGTGAATAAGGGTCGATCCCACGGAGATTGTTGGTATGAAGCAAACTATGGTCATCTTTAAATTCTCAGTTAGGAGAATAATAAATAGTTATGGAGTGTTTGAATAATAATAATAAATGAAATGTAAAATAAAGATAGAGTTACTCATGTAATTCAATGGTGGGAATTTCAGATAAGTGTATGGAGATGCAGTGTTCCTTCTGAATCTCTGCTTTCCTACTACTTTTATCCAATCCTTCTTAATCCTTTCCATGGCAAGCTGTATGTAGGGCATCACCGTTGTCAATGGCTACATCCCATCCTCTCAGTGTAAATGGTCCAAATGCTCTGCCACAGCACGGCTAATCATCTGTCGGTTCTCGATCATGTCGGAATAGAATCCATTGATTCTTTTGCATTTGTCATCACGCCCAACAATCGCGAGTTTGAAGCTCGTCACAGTCATTCAATCCCTGAATCCTACTCGGAATACCACAGACAAGGTTTAGACTTTCCGGATTCTCATGAATACCGCCATCAATTCTAGCTTATACCACGAAGATTCTGATCAAGGAATCCAAGAGATATGCGCCCGTCTAAGGTAGAACGGAAGTGGTTGTCAGTCACGCGTTCATAGGTGAGAATGATGATGAGTGTCATGGATCATCACATTCATCATGTTGAAGTGCAACGAATATCTTAGAACAGGAATAAACTGAATTGAATAGAAAATAGTAGTAATTGCATTAAAACTCGAGGTACAACAGAGCTCCACACCTTTAATCTATGGTGTGTAGAAACTCCACCGTTGAAAATACATAAGTGATGAAGGTCCAAGCATGGCCGAATGGCCAGCCCCCAAAAACGTGATATGAATTCGGAAATAGGGAGAAGGACCGAATGGTCAAGAGACTATATTGTCAAAAGACGTATAATACAATAGTAAAATGTGCTATTTATACTAGACTAGCTACTAGGGTTTACAAGAGTAAGTAATTGATGCAGAAATCCGCTTCCGGGGCCCACTTGGTGTGTGCTTGGTCTACGCTTGAGCTTTACACGTGCAGAGGCTTCTTTTGGAGTTGAACGCCAAGTTGTAACGTGTTTCTGGCGTTCAACTCTGGTTCGTGACGTGTTTTTGGCGTTTGACTCTAGAATGTAGCATGGAACTGGCGCTCTTTACGTCATCTAATCTTGAATAAATTATGGATGATTATATATTGCTGAAAAGCTCTGGATGTCTACTTTCCAACGCCATTAAGAGCACGCTATTTGGAGTTCTGTAGCTCCAGAAAATCCATTTCGAGTGCAGGGAGGTCAGAATCCAACAGCATCAGCAGTCCTTTGTCAGCCTTTTATCAAAGTTTTGCTCAGGTCCCTCAATTTCACCCAGAAAATACCTGAAATCACAGAAAAACACACAAACTCATAGCAAAGTCCAGAAATGTGAATTTAACATAGAAACTAATGAAAACATCCTTAAAAGTAGCTAGATCCTACTAAAAACTACCTAAAAATAATGCCAAAAAGCGTATAAATTATCCGCTCATCACAAAGCATGGATGCTGTGCTCTCCTTGTTAACCGAGCACTAAGGAAGCAAGGGAAGAAACTCAATGCTCAGTTAATGCCATTAACTTTATCGGGCTTGGCACAAAATAAATCCAAGGTGCAATGTTGGTTAGTGAAAGCCACAAGGTTCGAACCATGTACCTAAGGGAAGGAGAGAGCACTACTCACAAATGAAAATAAGCCAAAATTGGTCAAAATGCACTCACAAGAAATCGAACTAGGGAACTCACACTACAAGGCTTGCAAAAGAAATTAGCTAGAGTGGTGTGGCAAGGATTCGAACTTGGGAGGTTCATAAAGGCCAAGAAAAAGGCGCTACACTCCTTCACAAAAAAATCAGCAACAAGGCTCCAAGGGGGTTCGAACCTGGAGCCTCATTAATAAGGAAAGGGATGTAGCTCTCTTGCCAATCACCTAGTGCTACCTTCCTTGTTTTGCTAGCAACTTGACATGGCTAGGGAAGCTTGGCGCAACAATTTGACACGGTCCAGGGAGAAATGGTGCGCGTACAAGACTTGGCAAGGCAGCATGGATTCTGTGCTCTTGCCGATCACCGAGAATTGCCCTGATGCACGCCCAAGGAGTTGTGTCACACAAAATTGGAAGGCTAGCAAAGGGAAATGCAGTGCTTTTGTCACCAACCGAGCACTCTATTGGGAGTGTGGCCCATGATAAAAAAATTTAACCAAAATTCCAATTAAATTCAAATCTTCACCAAATTGAAAAGTCCACTGCAAATTCTAAAATCCAAAAATAGGAAGTGTATAAATAGAAGTTAGTTTGAGTTAGAAAAAAACTTTTTTGGGGGAGCCATTTTGTTATTTTCACTTTTGATCTTTTAGGGATTTTTATTTTGGGAGCTGAATTTCAGATTTTAGTTTTGGGGGATTGAGAATTGAATTCTCTTCTTCTTTGTTCTTACTTCTTCACTCTCTACTTTTTGTTTTTGAATCTCAGGTTGAGAATTGAAGGAATTCTGTTTCAATCTCACCTTGAGATCTCTCTATTTTATTTTTCTACATAATTCAAGGATTTGTGATTTGGATCTAAGTTTCTCTACTAATTTTCATCTCTACTGATTTACTTTACTTATTCTTTAAGATTCAGCTCTTTAATTCTTCTGCACTTTAAATTCTTGTCAACTTCCCCTCTCCCTTTACATTTCATGTAATTTAGCTTCTGTCAGATACAAATCACTCAAATCAACTCTTGTCTGCTGGACTAAATCAACCACTAAACTAAAATTGCTCAATCCTTCAATCCCTGTGGGATCGACCTCACTCAATTGAGTTATTATTACTTGATGCGACACTTGCCTGTTAGATTCATGTGTTGGAAATCTAATTTTCCAAAAATACACCATCAAGTTTTTGGCACCATTGCCGGGGATTGATTAGATTGACAATGATTAAGTAAGGTGGTGGTCTAGATTAAGCACTTTTTCTTTCCTTTATCTTTAATTCTTAACTAACACAGTAACTGTTTGAATTTTTGCTTAAGCTAACCAAAACTTCACTCTAGCAATAGAGTGAAGTGTTAGTGGTTTTCTGGTTTTGTGTGTTTCTTGTGCTTTGTTTGTATGACAGAGGCAAGAAGAGAAGTTCCTAACTCTGGTGATCTTGACGAAAGAACTTTGAGAAGAATAAGAAGAGAAGCCAGAGGGAAGGGAGTCATTGGTGAAGAAGTTCTTGAGGAAGAATACCAAGAAATGGAAGGGAACACTTCTAATGCCAATCAAGAAGGAGTGGCCAACAACAACAATCCACCTCAGAGGAGAGCTTTGGCTTCTTATACATTTGCAAATCCTAGACATTGTGGGAGTAGCATCCTTACCCCAAATGTCAACGCAAATAACTTTGAATTGAAGCCACAACTCATCACCTTAGTTCAAAATAACTGCTCCTTTGGAAGAGGGCCACTTGAAGATCCAAACCAACACTTATCCACTTTTCTGAGGATTTGTGATACTGTCAAATCTAATGGTGTGCATCCTAACATCTACAAGCTGTTATTATTTCCATTCTCTCTCAGAGACAAAGCTACTCAATAGTTGGAGATATTTCCAAGAGAGAGCATCAACACTTGGAAAGATCTAGTGAGCAAGTTCTTTGCCAAATTTTACCCACCTCAGAGGATTATTAGATTGAAGACTGAAGTGCAAACATTCACACAATTGGATGTTGAATCTCTATATGAGGCATGAGAGAGATACAAGGCTCTAATTAGGAAGTGTCCCCCTGAAATGTTCAATAAATGGGACATATTGCAGAATTTCTATGAAGGCTTGACATTGAAAGCTCAAGAGGCACTATATCACTCCGCTGGAGGCTCTTTGCAACTCATGAAAACTGCAGAGGAGGCCCAAAATCTTATTGATATGGTGGCTAACAACCAATATTTCTTTGCTCATCAAAGGCAGCGCCAACCATCACAAAGGAAAGGAGTGCTAGAGTTGGAAGGAGTGGACTCAATACTAGCTCAAAACAAAATGATGCAGCAGCAAATTCAGCAATAATTTGAGTAAATGGCCAAGAGGATTGATAGCCTCCAAGTTACAGAAATAAATACAAGGCAACCATCAACCACATGGGTGTAAAATGAAGAGAATCAAGATGATCAACAGCAAGAAAAAATTCAATATGTGCACAACCAAGGTTCTGGCTCAAGTGAGGTTTATGGTGACACCTATAATCCCTCATGGAAGAACCACCCAAACCTTAGATGGGGAGATAGCCACAACCAGAACCGGCAACCATGGCAAATGAATTCAAGCCAAAACAACTCAAGAAACAACCAGAACTACAACCAGCAGAACAATAACCAAAATTCATATAGAAAACCCCAAAACACTTACCCCAATTCCAACCATTATCCATCTAATAACCCAGCCACCAACCACAACAACTATCATCCACCCTCATCATCAGCTCATAACCAACCACAAATCCTACAAGACACTCAGAGAATGTCCAACTTGGAGATATTGATGGAGAAAATAATGAAACAGCAAGAACTCACAAACAAGAACAATCAAGCTTCTATAAGAAACATAGAAAGGCAGATTGGACAACTTTCCAAGCAAGCTATGATTGAAAGGCCATCAAGCTCATTACCAAGTGACACCATTCCTAATCCAAAAGAAGAGTGCAAAGCTATACAGCTAAGGAGTGGAAAGATCTTGGTGAAAAATGAAGAAGCAACCAAGAAGCCTATGAAAAGCAAAAAAAAGCCAACAGAGAAAGAGGAAGCCAACAACAAAGAAGTGACAACAAGCAAGTAAACTTCAGAGAAGCTTAAAGAAAAGGATGACCAAAAGAAGCCTGAAGAGGGAAAGAAGCAGCCACAAATCTCAAGAAAAGGGAAAGAAGCAATGGAAGAGCCAACCAAGATACAAAGGCAGGGAGTAAGAACTTTCACACCTCCATTGCCATATTTCCAAAGATTCAACAAGGAGACTAAGGACTAACACTTCCCTAAATTCCTTGAAGTCTTCTAGAAATTAGAGATTAACATCCCTCTGGCTGAGGCATTAGAGCAGATACCTCTATATGTGAAGTTTCTGAAGGAGCTTATCAACAAAAAGAGAAGTTGGCATGAGAAGGAAACTATATTGCTCACTGAAGAATGCATTGCATTAATCCAGAAAGGGCTTCCCCCTAAACTTGAAGACCCTGGAAGTTTTATTTGCCTTGTACCATTGGCAGTATGATCATCAACGGGGCAATGTGTGATTTAGGGGCGAGTATCAATCTAATGCCCTCTTCTTTGGTGAAAAAGCTGTGCATAGAGGAAGTGAAGCCAATACAGATGTCTCTAGAATTGGTGGACAAGTCGGTGATATGTCCCAGGGGTGTGATTGAAAACCTTCTAGTCAAGGTGGACAAATTCATATTCCCTATAGATTTTGTGGTCTTAGACTCAGATGAAGATGGAGGTGATTCTATTATACTTGGAAGACCATTCTTGGCTACAGCGAGAGCTATTATAGATGTGGAGTAAGGGGAGCTGACCCTCAGAATGCATGATGAAAGCATCACCTTGAATATCTTTCCAGAAACATAACACATTGATAGAAAGAAAAACTGCAGGGAGGCTGACAAAAAAGACTTGCAGTGGAAGGAAGAAATCAACAAGACATTCATCAATCCTCCTCCAAAGCAAGAGACAAGCAGCAAGGCAAACGAAGAGGAGAATGAGACTGCACTAAATGATGAGAAGAATCAAGAAGAAAGCGAGGTGTTAGCCACTGAGAAGACAGACTCCAAAACACAGCTCACTATCAAAGGAGAAAAATCATCAAGAAAAGCAAAGATAAGCAAGAAAAAGGGTCCAAGAGGGTGAAAAAATAAAAAGATCCCAACTGAAGGATTTTCAAAGGGAGATAAAGTGCAGCTAATTTATCAATAGTTGGGGACAAATCAACAAGCTGATGACTACTACATTATCAACAGGATTCTCTCACTAGAGCATGCATAAATTGAACATCAAGGCATTGGAAGGAAGCTTACTGTGAGAGGAGACAAGCTGAGACATCACTGTCATCAACCACCCTAATGAGGGTCCAATGTCAAGCTAGTGACAATAAAAGAGCGCTACATGGGAGGCAACCCATGATTTAATATTCTTGTTTCAATTTAATTTCAATAATCAATGGTCCTTCTATCATGAATATGAATTCTCATGAGCATACATGATAATTGCATGCATTGTATTGAAGTATATGCTAGATTTCTAAGTTTGGGGTGCCTGAAGGCACTCCAAAATAGTTTTTCAAGTCTTCTTAGACTATATGCTTATTCATTTTAATGGAGTATATAGCCAAACATTAAGTTTGGTGTCTGCATATACACTTAACCTCAGAGAAACCATTTTGCTCAGAGGATCAAAATTATGAATAGATGAGCCGTACATAGCTTCATTTTAGGAGTTTATGGTAGAAAATAAAATGTTCCTTATGATAAATGTACCAATTATGATGAATATTAATTGCATTTTATATGGATCCCTTAGCAGAGAACAAGTTTGGTGTCCACCAAATTTTTGTCCAAAATCTAAGGAGTATAGTTGGTCAATTGTACACAAGGAACATGCAAAAATCTTATTTTATTTAGCACTACACCACCGTGCCATACTTTATGTCCAATGCTTACCAATTCTTTAATTTAATTGTATAGGACAAAGAAGATTGAAAAGAGGACAATGTGGAATGCATGCACGGGTAGGACAAAGAGAAAAAGAGTCACATGTACCTAGGGAATAGTGCATTCTTGGAAACAAAAATCTGCATGCTTGGAGCTCTTGGAGGCCAAACCACATGCATCCAATAGGGGAGCAATCCTTGTCAACCTCCAACTATGCATGAAAGCCGTCCGTGCCTTAAGCTCCCCACAAAATTTGCTCAATCTCCACCCTTCCTTCACATAACTGAACTCTCTCCTCACTTGTGGTGTTGTGTGAAGACTTGATACCTTGTCTATAAATATCTTGAGACACTTCATAAGCTATACAAGCATTTAGTCCACTCTTCTTCTATCCCACAAACACGGTTAACAACCCTCCTCCCCAAACAACACATCATTCTCCACTCCTTTCACAACAAAAACGAACGTCACCTCCCCCAAAGCTCATCCTTGATTCTTCTTTCTTTCTAAACTCATGGCTCTATCAAGCTCTAGTAGAAGAAAAGGAAAAGAGCCCATGGTGACCGAACCTCCAACCTATGATGCAAAGAAATTTAAATCTCAGTATCATGAAGAAAGATATCGTAGGCTTATGAAATCAAAGCATGTCATTCCTGATATGGGCTTCTACTTGAGGGGGGGAATATCCCATCATAAGGCAAATTACCAAGGAAAGGAGATGGGAACTTCTATGTGCACCTCTCACTGACATTAGTGCAGTTATGGTACGAGAATTTTATGCAAATGCTGTGAAAGAAAGTGCAGACAGCCCTCCTTATAAAAGCTTTGTCAGAGGTGTTGAAGTGGATTTTAGCACAGCCACAGTCATGAGAGTCCTCAGTTGAGGAAAATAACCTATGGAGAGCTTAGTTTCGAAGATAGAATGTAGGGAGAGAATGACCTTGATGAGATTCTACAGGGGATCTGTTTGGAAGGCACAGACTGGGAAAGAAACTCAAAGGGAGCCCCAAGCCACTTGAAAAGAATAGATCTCACTCCTAAGGCCAAGGAATGGTATGAGATAGTAAAGAGATCTATACTCCCTACGGAAAACACCTCATCGGTCACAGTCAAGCGAGCACTCTTGACATACTACATCCTACATGGAGGAAAAATCAACCTCTCACAACTCATAGCCGACAGTATTCAGGAGACGGCTGAAAGCACAAACAAATCAAGCAGGCTTGGTAATCCAAGCACCATTCTAAGGCTATGCAATAGGGCTGGGGTGCTCTTTGAAGATGAAGACACAGAGAGGGTAATAAGAGGAAAGGGAATCACAAAAAGAAGCATGGAAGGTGCTAGTGAAGATGATGATTTAGAGGAAGGAAGAACTCAAAGTAGAAGAAGAAGACCACAAGTGGAGGGGGATCAAGTTCCTGATGCATTGGACTTGAGTCAAATACAGAGAATAATTGAGGAAATGTCTCAACATTTCATGAGGCAGTAGGAGCAATCTTTGAAGGATAGAGAGGAAAGAGAGGCTTGGCAGTGATAAATGATGGATCAACAAGAGGCTTGGCAGCAGCAAATGATGGCCCAACAACAAGAATTTCAAACAAGAATTCTTGAAGAGCTGAAGGAATAATCAAAAGATTTTAATGAATCATATGATAAATTGTATTTGAATCAAGCTAAGTATGGGGAATATACTCACAACTTGTATCAGTGGAAGAATATACATCATACCATTGAAGAAAGTAGGCACACAAATAGAATAGAGTATGATGAGGATACACAAGCAAAGTTAGATTATTTGACCCATAGCATGCCAGCATTGAATCCACAAACCAAACCATTTGAGCAATGCCAAGAGTTAAGAGACCGTCAGAGGGCAAAGACCGAGATGCATTCATCATGGATGCATCAAAGATTGGAGGCAGCAGGACTCTCAGGTCTCATAGACTATATCTGGGATAGAAGGTGCCTTGGTGAAGAAGCTCAGGACTATTCCAAGCTCTGGAAGAGAAAGAAGAAGAAGGGAAAATCAAGCAACAACCAGGGACATAACAACTAAAAGGTGGTGAAGTTTTTTCATAATTTCAAATTAAATAAAAAAGATGTATGTCTGAAACATGATATGCCTCCAATTGCTCTTTGTTCTGCATTTTTATGTTTTGAGTAGTTAGCTTGAAAGTGATCTGCATAATAATTGTCATCCATCATTAGCTTGAGCTTTGTTTTGTTTTCTTTCTGCTTGAATAGAAGAAAAATGTTTGAATTAGAAAGTGAATATCCAATGTTGTAGAAGTGTGAATGAAAGTTGGTGGTGGTATTTGTTTGATTCAATTGTTAGCTCATAAAATAAATACTGCATAATGACACGTTCCTTGAAATATGAATTAGCTTGCTGCTATAAAGTCTGCTATTAATAGAAATCCCCTGAGAATGAATCAAAACAAAAAGAAAAGAAAAGGATAAAGCCAAGAATTGGCGAAGAAACAAACAATAAGGCTAGACACCAATAGCTTGGACCCTAGGACATATGCCTGTGGTGTTTATGTACTAGGATATACTTGGACAAGTACGAGGAGTATTTTGAAACTTGGCCACTTGAATCAACTGATTTGGGATTGCCAACCAAAAGTCCACCATCAAGAGCAACCTAGCTACAAAACACTTAGTGGTCCAAAGAGATGCTGGGCATCAATGATCCTAGGAAGAAAAGGTGAGCCATGTGTCTGTGGTGAAGGAATGTTGAGCAAAACTAAGCCTAAAGCTGCTGCAACATTTGCCACCAAGCCTTCAATGAATAATAAGCTCTTTAAGCAAATTAAGGAAAGAAAAATGAGCAAGGGAACAAGCAAAAGTGAAACATTATAGCAGCAACCTTAGTGAACCTTTGAGGAAACATATCTTATGTAACAACACTTAATAAATGAGCTATCATTGTCTGCATAAAACCCCATGAACCAAGTTCAACTATTTGCTAAATAAGGATATGCATACTTCTCTGTTTCATTCCATTTTCTCTTCTGTTTGATGCTTGCTTGGGGACAAGCAAGGTTTAAATTTGGTATTGTGATGACAAGTCATCATATGCTAGCTTTGCAAGCATTTTTCACTTGTTTCATTAGGATTTATGCATTTTCTTGCATTGTAAGTAAGTAATTTGGAGAGGAATTGCATGGTTTTATTGAATCAATCAACCATCCTTTATTTGACACAAAATCATGAGGTTTAAGCTAAAATTAATTGAGTTTTGAATGAATTTTAAATCTTGTGAATTTGGTGATACTTTGATTGGTTGTTTTGATTACTTGTAGGTGAAGAAAAGAAGAAAATAAGAAAGTGTAGCCTAAGAACCATGGCCCAAGGAAGAGAAAAGCGTGGCACATTGAAGAGGGAAAGCCATAGCACTCTCTCCAAGAGCTCAGAGCTCTCCAAAGGAGCGCTACTCAAGGCCAAGGAAGCAAAGCATAGATGTTGTGCTCTCCTTGTTAACCGAGCACCAAGGAAGCAAGGGAAGAAACTCAATGCTCGGTTAATGCCATTAACTTTATCAGGCTTGGCACAAAATAAATACAAGGTGCAATGTTGGTTAGTGAAGGCCACAAGGTTCGAACCATGCACCTAAGGGAAGGAGAGAGCGCTACTCACAAAGGAAAATAAGCCGAAATTGGCCAAAATGCACTCACAAGGAATCGAACTAGGGAACTCACACTACAAGGCTTGCAAAAGAAATTAGCTAGAGTGGTGTGGCAAGGATTCGAACTTGGGAGGTTCATGAAAGGCAAGAAAAAGGCACTACACTCCTTCACAAAGAAAATCAGTAACAAGGCTCCAAGGGGGTTCGAACCTGGAGCCTCATTAACAAGGAGAGGGATGTAGCGCTCTTGCCAATCACCTAGCGCTACCCTCCTTATTTTGCTAGCAACTTGACATGGCCAGGGAAGCTTGGCGCAACAATTTGACAAGGTCCAGGGAGAAATAGTGTGCGTACAAGACTTGGCAAGGCAGCATGGATGCTGCGCTCTTGCCAATCACCAAGCATTTCCCTGATGCGCGCCCAAGGAGTTGTGTCGCACAAAATTGGAAGGCTAGCAAAGGGAAATGCGGTGCTCTTGTCACCAACCAAGCACTCTACTGGGAGTGTGGCCCATGATAAAAAATTCAACCAAAATTCCAATTAAATTAAAATCTTCACCAAATTGAAAAGCCCACTCCAAATTCTAAAATCCAAAAATAGGAAGTGTATAAATAGAAGTTAGTTTGAGTTAGAAAAAAACTTTTGGGGGAGCCATTTTGTTATTTTCACTTTTGATCTTTTAGAGATTTTTATTTTGGGAGCTGAATTTTAGATTTTAGTTTTGGGGGATTGAGAATTGAATTCTCTTCTTCTTTGTTCTTACTTCTTCACTCTCTACTTTTTGTTTTTGAATCTCAGGTTGAGAATTGAAGGAATTCTATTTCAATCTCACCTTGAGATCTCTCTGTTTTATTTTTCTGCATAATTCAAGGATTTGTGATTTGGTTCTAAGTTTCTCTCTGATTTTCATCTTTACTGCTTCTTCAATTGTTCTTGGTTGGATCAAGGAAGGAATTGAGATCTAGACTTATTTTCTAGTCTCTTAACCCTTGAGATCTTTACTCTCTTAGTGAGAGTCTGCAATTTAAGTTTGGTTCATTTGCTGTTTGCTTCTTCAAGCAAGTTTACTCTTCTATTTGAGATCTATTTCAATTCAAGTCATCTTCTATTCTTCTACTGATTGCTGTTTACTGTCTTTTGTTTAAATTCTGCATTTCCAACTCCCTGACCCCTTTATGATTCAAGCAATTTACATTTCCTGTGATCTAAGTCACTGTCATTTACTTTACTTGTTCTTTAAGATTAAGCTCTTTAGTTCTTCTGCACTTTAAATTCTTGTCAACTTCCCCTCTCCCTTTACATTTCATGCAATCTAGCTTCTATCAGATACAAATCATTCAAATCAACTCTTGTCTGCTTGACTAAATCAGCCACTAAACTAAAATTGCTCAATTCTTCAATCCCTGTGGGATCGACCTCACTCAAGTGAGTTATTATTACTTGATGCGACCCGGTATACTTGTCGGTTAGATTCGTGTGTTGGAAATCTAATTTTCCAAAAATACACCATCAGTGTACTCTGAAGTCGCTTGATGCTAACAGCCGGGTTGGAACAACTTTAATTTTTTTTATCATCTTTACTCTTGATAATTTGTGTTAAATTTTCTTTTTCTATTCGTTAGTAAATACTGCTTTGTTTTGGAACAATATTATCCTTTTGTCCTCCTTTGTACTTGAACATACTATGCTGTTAGTATTTATTTTAGTTTTTTAGTTTTAGTTTGTATTACAACTATCTTTGGTTATAATGTCTTAACATTTATAGACCTGGTCTTATATTTTTAGGCTGGAACTTTTGTTGTACTAGCGAAAATAGCTAAAATAAATGCGGATGGTCCTTGGTGGTTGATAGAGGCCTAGAGTGGGTTCGGATTTTCACAAAATAGATTTTCGTTGCAAGTATAGCTCCAAACCAACAATTGACCCTAATCAAAATTTAATTCAAGATATTGTCACAATTTAATACAAAATTAGCCGAGAGTATTTAGACTCCCGGGTCGTCTTTCCTAGGAACTAGTGACAATAAGCGCACAATTTTGGTTGTGGAAAGCAAAGGGGGTTTTCAATAATGAAAGCAAATAATAAAGAGATAAAAGAACGAGACAAAATTTTAATTAACAAACTAATGAAGGAATTAAGGAACTATGTATGTAATATGGACAAGTAATGCTATAAAGTGTAGGAAAAATGGTTCAAAACATAAATGAAACATTGACTTGGAATGAGTTATGGAATCCCTTCTTTGCCATAACTACAACTATGATAGTTATGATGGATTAATCTCACTAAGTCAACCCTTAACATCGAAGACTAAGTCAAGTGAGCATAATTGTTATTAATCCATAAATCCTAGCTAACTTACTAATTACCTTAGTAAGAAACTAGTGTTAGTGGAAACAATAACAACTAACAACCCAAGAATTATCACTAAATATTGGATATTATAGCTCTAGTAATACATAAACTCATTTTTCCCAAGTCAAGGGGTGGAAATTTACCCCATAATCATAATTGCCATTTCATCAAACACATAGTGAGCATAATCATAAAACATGGCAAAATTGGTAAACTAATGTAAGCTATGAACCACAAATTCTCAAAATCAATAAAAGAAACTCAAACAAACATGTAATAATCATCAAACATCAAATTAACCAACTTGAAATTCAAAATTACAAAACTATGTATATATTGACAAAGGAAATTAAAATAGAAGAAGTGTAGAACAAGTAATGTAATAAAGGGAAAATGAAGGAAATACTTACAATGAGATAGCAAAATCCAAGAACAAGATTGAACTATAAAATGCTACATTCAAAACCTAATTAAAACCCTAAGAGAGAAATTTGTATGCTACACTACTCCTACTCCTACTATGCATTTTCTATCTAATCTACACACTAAAAACCTAATGCCTTCATATGAGATGTTGCCCCTTTATATAGCCTTTGATTTTAGCATCCAAGCCTTCAGAAATGGGCCAAAAGAGCCCCAAAATCACGAGCTGCGTGACTTTTTAATGAAGTCACGCGTTGGGACTTGTGCGTATGCACAGGTGTGTGTGTGCGCACACATGCTGAAATTTTCTCTTGTGCGTACGCATAGAGAGTTGTGCGTACGCACACATAGCTGTGTGCTTCTCCTTTGTTTTCTCCATGTTTTCTCCCAATTCCATGCTTTTCCTCCACTCTTATCAAGCTATTCCAACCCATTACACCTGAAATCACTCACCAAAACCATGAAGGCATTGAATGGGATGAAAGTGGGATAAAATTGATTAAATTAGGCACAAAATAGCATGTTTTCACAATTAAGCTCAATTTAGGGAGAGAACACAAAAGTATGATATTTGGATGAATAAATGTGGGTTTATATGATGAAATCCACTCAAATCAAACCAAAATATATCGTCAAATATGGATTCATCAGTGGTACTCTGCTTGTGTGCGTGGCAGAGGTGTTCAGGCAAAATCTGGGATTTACTTTTGTCAATTTTGCAACATCCATGTTACAAATGTGACTCCTAGGTATAAATATTTTCCAATGCTTCCTTTGTGCTTTATAAAATTATGAATTATTTATGCGTAGTTGTTAACCTAGGCCAGTGTTGTTGTGCATTTTAAAAAAATCCAGGTTTAGAGTGAAGGTGTTGGTTGAGGATTCCACTGGTGTTTCTATTTTTGTCCTCTTTGATCGTGAGGCAAGTTACCTACTGAATAAGACTTGTGCCCAGCTATTTGAACAACATCTTAAGGATGTTGATGTAAGTCAATTGAATGCTATATTCTTTTTATATGCTGAGTTTATTGTTAAAGATTTTTCTTATCCTTCGGTTTCTACCAATACATTTTTTCTGTTATGTCTGTTTTATATTGTTCATAAGTTGTGTTTGGCACACAGTCTCGTCCTATATTCCAAGAAATTGTTGGAAAAACTATGCTGTTCAAGGTTCTTAGTAGGCCTGTTAGGATGGAGAAATTCAAAAGGACTTATCCAATGAGGCGTGTTTGTGATGATGCTGTAATAGTTGGAATGTTTGAGCTCTCTAGTTCAGATTTGAGTCCCGAAAAGGTATAAAATGAAATTCGAACCTATTGTTTCATTTTAATAAATTCTTTCTTAAATTTTTTATTTTTTGGCTATTCCACCTTTATTCATGTCTTATATCAGATGTGCTTTATATTATCCAAGGCTGAGTTTGTACCAAAAGGAGAAGGATCATTTGGGGAACCCTCTAAGGTTACCAAATCACCAAATTTGGGATTGATTCCTTCCAACTGCTTTGTGCTCTTTGCTGGTTTGCCTCAATGTACACAAAAAGAATCAAGTGTTGTTGACTTGGGAGCTGATGAAGATGCTAAGGTTCCATGCTTCCAGTTTCTTCTATCATTTTTTCTATTTTATTTTTCACCCTTTTTTGAGTTGTGTTTAAATTGAACCTAATATGTTGTGTCATTTAATTGTGCCCTCTCCTCAAGAAAAAGTTTGTTGATGCTGTCATGGATAAGTTAAATGAAGTGGATAATTTTGAAAATTCATGTGATGAAGTTGATGAAAGTGAAGAGGTGAGTAGTGTTGCAATTTTTTTTGACAGGGCGCTTAATTTTATGATCAAGTTCCTTTGACTAGAACTCATTAATTATCTCTCTAATTAGGTTTCTATTTTCATGCAATTATTTACACTAGGAATATGTGGTTGGCCTTAATCGAGGCTCTCTTGATGCTGAGAAATATGTGAAGCCTTCATTGAAGAGGTTGAGAAGATCCTTGAGGCTGCAATTTGTTGAAGCTGATAAGTCTCGTGGCTCGGGGAATGATGGCTCCTCTAGACAGGGGGTTAATTGAGGTGGCTGCCTATGGCAGTTAACTAGAGCTACTGATTAGGACTAATCTAGGGCATTAGGTATTTTGGTTGTGTCCATGTAATAACATTTGATGCATTATTTTTTAGGCATCTTTCTCATGTAATAGATTAAGTGCTAGGGTGTGGACACAATATCATTAGCCACTAGGCAAATTAGCTATTTAGCCCTTTATGTTTGTACTTATTTCTTTGAAATTCAATAAAATGCAGTAGCCCTTTTATGATATAAAAATATCTCATTCCACAATTTAGTTTAACTTACGTGGTTTTGCTAAGTGAATGCTTTATGGTATTTAGATGACTGAATATTCATGTGTTGTTGAATTGATTTGTACTTTCTTGATATATCTATATTGAACAAGTTGGAAGTGATCTTTTAGTCATTTCTTTTGTTTGATGGATTTCTTAGGTGCATTTTGCCTAGAATGGTTAATGTAGCTTAGGTATTAAAAAAGTTCTTTCTTTTTTATCCATCACAAGTTGGAAGTGACCTTTTGGTCATTTCTTTTGTTTGATGGATTTCATAGGTGCATTATGCCTAGAATGGTTAATATAGCTTAGGTATTAAAAAACTACATTCTTTTTTATCCATCACATCTCATGCCCCTAAAGTAGGATTTTTTTTTATTAAAATTGGTAGACTATAATTGCTTAGGCAAAGAGGTCTACTTGCTAAAATGTCCTATTCAACTAGGGTAGTCTATTTCTCTTTCATATGAAACCAAAGGTTGTTCTTTTTTATTTGGTTTGGACATTCCATTTAATTATTGTTCCTTGTGTTATCATTCTTTACCAAACAATACTATGAGTGAATCATCTATAGATGCTAGAAAGAGAAGAAAATTGGCAATGAAGAAGAAAAAAGATGAGACATTTGGAATAAGAAATGGTTAGTTGATTCTTTTGTCAATTATTGTTTCTTTAACAAATGATGTATTACTTAGCTAGGGTATCTCACAAATGTTTTTATTTTTCTTTCTATTTTTTTTATATAGCTCAACCGGCCTTTTTATCTCAGAGTATGCTAACTTGTGTTGGATCAATATATACTAATGGAGGTATATACATATGTGTAAGCAAGTATGTTCAGTATGTTCTTATAAATAGTTGTTTATAATAAATGAGTATTGATATTATTTTATTCTTTAAGCTAATTTTTTATGACTACATAAATGTTCTTTGTTAGATGAAGGTGTTATGCATGATATCCTCGATGATGTATTCACAAACTTTCTTGATATTAATGACCATGTATTGTTTGCATCAAGTGAGATGAAAGGTTTGTGTTTGGTCTTAGTAAATAATGCCAAGACTTTTTCTTTCTTCTCTATGTTAATCGGTAAATTTTGTTTCCTTTAACATATAATAGAACATTAATGTTCATTATTTTATAAATAGGATACTTGGACCATGGTGATTGTAATTACACTTGCACATGGTGTGGTGCGGCTTTTGGTATGCTGAACGTGTTATCAGAGAATCTAAAGTTAGTTAACCAGTATTTTCAATGTGTTGCCTTAAAGGGAAAGTGCAAATGCCATTGTTGAAGGAGCCACCTGAATTGTTGGTTTCGCTCTTAAGTGGAAATGATCCAAGGAGTAAACATTTTTTTAAGAACATTCGGGTATATAATAATTTGTTTTGCTTTACTTCTATTGGTGGAAGGATTGACACATCTCTTAGTAATGGATCAGGTCCACCACAATTTATTCTCGGTGGCCAGAATTACCATATAATTGGTAGTTTAATTCTCGTGCCTGGGCAGCAACCGAAATTTGCTCACTTGTATATTTTTGACACTGAGAATGAGCTAGCAAATAGAGAGGGACTTTTTTGGTATGGTTTGAGTATGGTTGATGAAATCCCAATTGTTGTATTTTCATATTTGTTTTCCATTAGTTTTTATATGTTTGTACTTGACAATTGTTTTTATATGTAGCTTTAGCAGTCGTACGGGTTCTTTGGATTCAACATTAATTGAAGATTTATTGAAGATGCTTGATGAAAATAATGTTGTTGCCAAATCTTTTCGAATGGCCAAAGAGTTCTATCAGCAACGTCCTACTAAGGCTTTTTCCATTCGTTTGTTTGGACATCGAGCAGCAGACCCTCGAGTGTATCATGAGCTCACAGTTTCAAAAATTGTTGGTCTTATTATTGGGGATTTTGATGGGTCGGATACTGCACGTGATATTATTGTTGAGTGGAGGAATGGAGACTTAAAACGCATTCATGAGACACATAGGTTGTACTAGCCGTTGCAATATCACTTGCTATTTCCGTATGGCAAAGACGGATATTAGGAAGATATACCATACCGTTGTGTTAGAAGTAGAGAAAATATACCAAAAAGATAAAGAGTTTCTCTACGAGAATTTGTTTGTTTTCGAATCCAAGACCGAGAAAATGAGTTTGGGATGATACTCAAGTCTAGAAGGTTATTTCAATAATTTATTATTGATTCGTTTAGTATGGTTGAATCTCAGCGTCTTATGTATATTAGATTTGACCAGAAGAATATAAGATCTCACATCTTGCAAAGGGTTGAAGAAGCCATGGAACGAGGAGATGTTGATGCGTGTTCCATTGGAACCAGGATTTTGTTACTGACTTCTTTTATTGGGGGTAGAAGATATATGTTTAACAATTGTCAAGATGCTATGTCTATTTGCAAACAATATGGTTATCTTGATTTATTTATTACTATAACTTGCAACCTGAGTTGGCTAGAGTTTCAAAGATACACTGAACGGTCTCGTATTGCTATATCTGATCGACCTGATCTTGCATGCAGGTTGTTTGAGTTGAAAATTCAATCTTTGATGATTGATTTGAAGGATGGAGTCTTCATTGGACCTGTGAATGCGGGTAAATTTTATGTGGTTATTTCTCCTTATTTAATAATGAGTTATATATGCAAAATTAAACAAAATGACTAATAGATAAATGAATAATACAAACATTACCATAGTTATTTCTCCTTATACTTGTTCTTCTCAACAATTTTAGGAATCTTATCATGATCAATAAATAATAGATTCTGCTTTCCAGGCAAATGGAATATCAACCACTAAACAGATGGCCACTTATGATTAATATCAAATACAAATAGTCTCCAAGAATATTCACAAGGCGCTAGATAGCGACAGTCATAGAATTGCTTAATCTCATCAACATCTTGACCACCGTGTTCCTGAGTTTGTACATTTCTAATTGACGCAGTGACGCGGTCTGGTCCCTTATTTGTATATTTAAACAAATACTTGATGACGTTTGACTTGTTACAAAACTCCAAATTGATATTAGCTCGATATTTCATAAGGAGCATAGAATTATAAGGAACAACAAATCAATTATCCACATCCACACCATTTATTTTATACTTAATCCCCATATCTCGCCTTCTATATATTGGATAGCCATCCTTATCAAAACCTGTCGCGTCAACAAAATTCTTGAGATAGAATTTAGAACAGCCACCATTTCTCATGCAAGGAGAAGAAGGTCTTAATTTACCACAAGGACCATGAATCATATATTTGGTAACAACACTATACAACTTTGGAAATCTAACTGGATTCGGTAACTCAGCTTAGATAACCTTATCCATGATTTCAGCTTATTTAATATATATACATTACCATAGTTACCATAGTTATTGCTCCTACTGTTGATATTGTGCAACAGATAAATGACTTTGTTGTTGACAGTTTTCCTGGGTCTGAGAAGGTTTATTTGAGTTCTCACTCTATTTGTTGAAGTGATTGTCAAGATGAGATTGACACTGATTGGTTGACAACTGAGTTTTTGAACCAGATTACATGTTCTGGGATACAAAAACATGCTCTTAAATTGAAGAAAGGTGTTCCCATTATTTTGTTACAGAACATAGATCAAGCAAATGGATTGTGTAATGGAACTCGACTCATTGTTCAAGATCTTGGAGAGAACATTATTGTTGCTGAAATTGTGTCTGAAAGTAACATTGGTGACAAAGTTTTTATTCCTCGGATGAATTTAATACCCAGTGATCCTGGTATCCTGTTTAAATTTCAGTGTAGAAAGTTTCTAGTTAGTCTTTGTTTTGCAATGACTATTAACAATAGTCAAGGGCAAACATTAGCTCTAGTCATTATATATCTTTGAAGAGTAGTTTTTTCTCATGGTCAGTTGTATATTGCAATATCCAGAGTGACGACAAGATCAGGATTGAAGATATTATTATCTAATGAAGATGATGAAATCTGTAACCTCACGTCAAATGTTATTTACAAAGAAGTTTTTCAAAAAAATATAATTTGGTAAGTAGTTTCTTCTCTATACTATATGAATTTTTTGTTCAAAATTTTGTTAAATTCATAGAGGAGCAAAAGATGTAGAAAAATTATACAATTCTTCTGTATAAAAAATGATTTATTTTAAGCTTAGAACTTATTTGCTAAAAACTTTTTAATTGTTATATACGTTTTTTAAAGAGGCTTTTATTGTTAGGTTTTTTGTGTCAAATAATATCTATTCGCTATTTTTTTAAATGTTCATTATATATTTCTATAATATCATTTTTTTAATGAGTTGATGATTTTTTTATTCATTAGTAAATAATTTATTTTTTTGTAACAGTTAGTAGTAAACTTTTTATTAATATATTTAAAATTTAAGTTCTATTCAAAAACATTTTCTTATAGTTTTATGTTATAGGTTTATGATCTAAGTTACTTAGATATTTTTTTATTTAAATTGTATCGTATCTATTTGTTTTTTGTATATAAAAAAATTAACTCTTAAAGAATGGTGCACACGTACTAAAATTTAAGTTATTTAAATTTTTAGATGTGTTTAGATTATTAGATGTAACAAATACTCTTAAGAAAAATTATTTCGTAAAAACTGGTGCACACCTACTATTAAAAAAAATTAACTCTTAAAATTTTTAGATGTATTTCAATAATTTTATATTGTTTAATAAAAGATGAAGTAATTTTTTAAAAAAATTTACACTACAAGAAAAATACCCATTTAGCCACACTTTTTTAAGCTATATTTGAAAAACGTAGCCTATTCTATGAATAGGCTACGCTTTTCTCTGTGTTGCCTGGTGCACGAAATTGTGATCATCAATGGTGCCATCAACATGGTACGCTCAATTGCAATCTCAACTCTTTATCACAACTTCGCACAACTAACCAGCAAGTGCACTGGGTCGTCCAAGTAATAAACCTTACGCGAGTAAGGGTCGATCCCACGGAGATTGTTGGTATGAAGCAAGCTATGGTCATCTTGTAAATCTCAGTCAGGCAGATTCAAATGGTTATAAATGATTTATGAATAAAGTATAACATAAAGATAGAGATACTTATGTAATTCATTGGTGAGAATTTCAGATAAGCGTATGGAGATGCTTTGTCCGTTCCGTCTCTCTGCTTTCCTACTGTCTTCATCCAATCCTTCTTACTCCTTTCCATGGCAAGCTGTATGTAGGGTTTCACCGTTGTCAGTGGCTACCTCCCATCCTCTCAGTGAAAATATTCAACGCGCTCTGTCACAGCACGGCTATTCAGCTGTCGGTTCTCGATCATGTCGGAATAGAATCCAGTGATTCTTTTGCGTCTGTCACTAACGCCCCACAATCACGAGTTTGAAGCTCGTCACAGTCATTCAATCATTGAATCCTACTCAGAATACCACAGACAAGGTTTAGACCTTCCGGATTCTCTTGAATGCCACCATCAATTCTAGCTTATACCACGAAGATTCCGATTAAGGGATCCAAGAGATAAACATTCAAGCCTTGTTTGCTCGTAGAACGGAGGTGGTTGTCAGGCACGCGTTCATAAGTGAGAATGATGATCAGCGTCACATAATCATCACATTCATCATGTTCTTGGGTGCGAATGAATATCTTAGAACAAGAATGAGCTGAATTGAATAGAAGAACAATAGTAATTGCATTAATACTCGAGGTACAGCAGAGCTCCACACCTTAATCTATGGTGTGTAGAAACTCCACCGTTGAAAATACATAAGAACAAGGTCTAGGCATGGCCGAGAGGCCAGCCCCCATGATCTAAGATAGCATAAGACTACTCAAAGATAGCTACCAAGATGTCTAATACAATAGCAAAAGGTCCTATTTGTAGAGAACTAGTAGCTTAGGGTAGTAAATGACATAAAAATCCACTTCCGGGCCCACTTGGTGTGTGCTTGGGCTGAGCATTGAAGCATTTTGGTGTAGAGACTCTTCTTGGAGTTAAACGTCAGCTTTTGTGCCAGTTAGGGCGTTTAACTCCCATTCTTGTGCCAGTTCCGGCATTTTACGCCAGAATTCTTGAGCTGACTTGGAACGCCTATTTGGGCCATAAAATCTCGGGCAAAGTATGGACTATTATACATTGCTGGAAAGCCCAGGATGTCTACTTTCCAACGCAGTTGAGAGCGCGCGAATTGGGCTTCTGTAGCTCCAGAAAACCCCCTTCGAGTTCAGGGAGGTCAGAATCCAACAGCATCTGCAGTCCTTTTCAGCCTCTGAATCAGATTTTTGCTCAGGTCCCTCAATTTCAGCCAGAAAATACCTGAAATCACAGAAAAATACACAAACCCATAGTAAAGTCCAAAAAAGTGAATTTTAACTAAAAACTAATAAAAATATAATAAAAACTAACTAAAACATACTAAAAACATACTAAAAACAATGCCAAAAAGCGTCAAATTATCCGCTCATCAAAACACCAAACTTAAATTGTTGCTTGTCCCCAAGCAACTGAAGATCAAATAAGAATAAAAGAAGAGAATATGCAATGAATTCCAAAAACATCTATGAAGATCAGTATTAATTAGATGAGCGGGGCTTTTAGCTTTTTGCCTCTGAATAGTTTTGTCATCTCACTTTATCCTTTGAAATTCAGAATGATGGGCTTCTATAGGAACTCAGAATCCAGATAGTGTTATTGATTCTCCTAGTTAAGTATGATGATTCTTGAACATAGCTACTTTATGAATCTTGGCTGTGGCCCAAAGCACTCTGTCTTCTAGTATTACCACCGGATACATACATGCCACAGACACATAACTGGGTGAACCTTTTCAGATTATGACCCAGCTTTGCTAGAGTCCCCAATTAGAGATGTCCAGGGTTCTTAAGCACACTCTTTTTGCCTTGGATCACAACTTTATTATTTCTCTTTTTTTTTCGCATGTACTATCTTTTTTTTTTTTGAATTCACTGCTTTTTCTTGCTTCAAGAATCATATTTATGATTTTTCAGATCTTCAGTAACATGTCTCCTTTTTCATCATTCTTTCAAGATCCCACATTCATGAACAACAAATTCAAAAGACATATGCACTGTTCAAGCATACATTCAGAAGTCAAAGTATTGCCACCACATCAAAATAATTAATCTGCTATAAAATTCAAAATTCATGCAATTCTTCTCCTTTTCAATTAAGAACATTTTTCATTTAAGAAAGGTGATGGATTCATAGGACATTCATAACTTTAAGGCATAGACACTAAGACACTAATGATCATAAGACACAAACATAGATAAACATAGGCATAAAAATTCGAAAAATAGGAAATTAAAGAACAAGGAGATTAAAGAACGGGTCCACCTTAGTGATGGCGGCTTGTTCTTCCTCTTGAAGATCTTACGGAGTGCTTGAGCTCCTCAATGTCTCTTCCTTTCCTTTGTTGCTCCTCTCTCATGACTCTTTGATCTTCTCTAATTTCATGGAGGAGAATGGAATGTTCTTGGTGCTCCACCCTTAGTTGTCCCATGTTGGAACTCAATTCTCATAGGGAGGTGTTGATTTGCTCCCAATAGTTTTGTGGAGGAAAGTGCATCCCTTGAGGCATCTCAGGGATTTCATGATGAGGAATTTCCTCATGCTCATGTCTATGAGTGGGATCTCCTGTTTGCTCCACCCTTTTCTTGGTGATGGGCTTGAGGTCATGCCTTCTTAGTTGAACCGGCTTCCCTCTTGAATCTCTCTTCCATTGAGCGCCCTCTTCACAAATATCTATGAGGACTTGGTCCAACCTTTGATCAAAGTTGACCCTTTTTGAGTTTGAAAGGGACCTCGGGGATCACCTTCTTCATGGCGACAACTTCATAGAAGCGGTCTTGATGCACCCTTGAGATGAATCTCTCCATCTTCCATGACTCAGAAGTGGAAGCTTTTGCCTTCCCTTTCCTCTTTCTAGAGGTTTCTCCGGCCTTAGATGCCATAAATGGTTATGGAAAAACAAAAAGCAATGCTTTTACCACACCAAACTTAGAAGGTTTGCTCATCCTCGAGCAAAAGAAGAAAGAAGAGAGTAGAAGAAGAAGAAATAGAGGAGATGGAAGTGGCTTTGTGGTTCGGCCAAGGGGGAGAAGTAGTGTTTAGGTTGTGTGAAAATGAAGGAGTGAAGATGGGTTTATATAGGAGTGGAGAGGGGTTGTATGGTTTGGCCATGTATGGGTGGGTTTGGGAGGGAAAGTGGTTTGAATTTGAATGGTGAGGTAGGTGGGGTTTTATGAAGGATGGATGTGAGTGGTGAAGAGAATAGTGGGATTTGATAGGTGAGGGATTTTTGGGGAAGAGGTGTTGAGGTGATTGGTGAATGGGTGAAGAAGAGAGAGAGTGGTGGGGTAGGTGGGGATCCTGTGGGGTCCACAGATCCTGAGGTGTCACAGAAAATTTATCCCTGCACCAAGTGGCGAGCAAAAATGCTCTTTATGCCAATTCTGGCGTTAAACGCCGGGCTGGTGCCCATTTCTGGCATTTAACGCCAACTTCTTGCCCTTTCCTGGCGTTTAACGGCAGTCTATTGCCCCTTTCTGGCGTTAAACGCCCAAAATGGTGGCAGACTGGGCGTTAAACGCCCATTTGCTGCCTTTACTGGTGTTTAAACACCAGCAGGATTTTCCTCCAGGGTGTGCTATTTTTCTTTCTGGTTTTCATTCTATTTTTGCTTTTTCAATTGATTTTGTGACTTCCCATGATCATCAACCTATAGAAAACATAAAATAACAAAAGAAAATAGATAAATATAACATTGGGTTGCCTCCCAACAAGCGCTTATTTAATGTCAGTAGCTTGACAGTGGGCTCTCATAGAGCCTCACAGATACTTAGAGCAATGTTGGAACCTCCCAACACCAAACTTAGAGTTTGAATGTGGGGGTTCAACACCAAACTTAGAAGTTGGTTGAGGCCTCCCAACACCAAAGTTAGAGTTTGACTGTGGGGGCTCTGTTTGACTCTGTTTTGAGAGAAGCTCTTCATGCTTCCTCTCTATGGTTACAGAGGGATATCCTTGAGCCTTAAACACATAGGATTCTTCATTCACTTGAATGATCAATTCTCTTCTGTCAACATCAATCACAGCCTTTGCTGTGGCTAGGAAGGGTCTGCCAAGGATGATGGATTCATCCATGCACTTCCCAGTCTCTAGGACTATGAAATCAGCAGGGATGTAATGGTCTTTAACTTTTACCAGAACATCCTCTACAAGTCCATAAGCTTGTTTTCTTGAATTGTCTGCCATCTCTAGTGAGATTCTTGCAGCTTGTACCTCAAAGATCCCTAGCTTCTCCATTACAGAGAGAGGCATGAGGTTTATGCTTGACCCTAGGTCACACAGAGCCTTTTTGAAGGTTATGGTGCCTACTGTACAAGGTATTGAGAACTTTCCAGGGTCCTGTCTCTTTTGAGGTAATCTCTGCTTAGTCAAGTCATCCAGTTCTTTGGTGAGCAAAGGGGGTTCATCCTCCCAAGTCTCATTACCAAATAACTTGTCATTTACCTTCATGATTGCTCCAAGGTACTTAGCAACTTGCTCTTCAGTGACATCTTCGTCCTCTTCAGAGGAAGAATACTCATCAGAGCTCATGAATGGCAGAAGTAAATCCAATGGAATCTCTATGGTCTTAGTGTGAGCCTCAGATTCCCATGGTTCCTCATTAGGGAACTCATTGGAAGCCAGTGGATGTCCATTGAGGTCTTCCTCAGTGGCGATCACTGCCTCTTCCTCCTCTCCAAATTCGGCCATGTTGATGGCCTTACACATTCCTTTTGGATTTTCTTCTGTATTGCTTGGAAGAGTACTAGGAGGGAGTTTAGTAACTTTCTTACTCAACTGACCCACTTGTGCCTCCAAGTTTCTAATGGAGGACTTTGTTTCAGTCATGAAACTTTGAATGGTTTTGATTAGATCAGAGGCCATGGTTGCTAAGTCAGAGTGGCTCTGCTTAGAATTCTCTGTCTGTTGCTAAGAAGATGATCGAAAAGGCTTGCCATTGCTAAACCTGTTTCTTCCACCATTATTGTTGTTGAAACCTTGTTGAGGTGTCTGTTGATCCTTCCATGAGAGATTTGGATGATTTCTCCATGAAGGATTATAGGTGTTTCCATAGGGTTCTCCCATGTAATTCACCTCTTCCATTGAAGGGTTCTCAGGATCATAAGCTTCTTCTTCAGATGAAGCGTCCTTAGTACTGCCTGGTGCAGCTTGCATTCCAGACAGACTTTGAGAAATCATTTTGACTTGTTGAGTCAATATTTTGTTCTAAGCTAATATAGCATTCAGAGTATCAATCTCAAGAACTCATTTCTTCTGATTCGTCCCATTGTTCACAGGATTCCTTTCAGAAGTGTACATGAATTAGTTATTTGAACCATTTCAATGAGTTCTTGAGCTTCTGCAGGCATCTTCTTTAGATGAAGAGATCTTCCAGCAGAGCTATCCAATGACATCTTGGACAGTTCAGACAGACCATCATAGAAGATACCTATGATGCTCTATTCAGAAAGCATGTCAGAAGGACACTTTCTGATCAATTGTTTGTATCTTTCCCAAGCTTCATAGAGGGATTCACCTTCCTTCTGTCTGAAGGTTTGGACTTCCACTCTAAGCTTACTCAATTTTTGAGGTGGAAAGAACTTTGCCAAGAAGGCATTGACTAGCTTTTTCCAAGAGTTCAGGTTTTCTTTAGGTTGTGAGTCCTACCATATCCTAGCTCTGTCTCTTACTGCAAAAGGGAATAGCATAAGTCTGTAGACCTCAGCGTCAACCCCATTGGTCTTGACAGTGTCATAGACTTGCAAAAATTCAGCTAAAAACTGATGAGGATCTTCCAATGGAAGTCCATGGAACTTGCAATTCTGTTGCATTAGAGAAACTAATTGAGGCTTAAGCTCAAAGTTGTTTGCTCCAATGGCAGGGATAGAGATGCTTCTCCCATAGAAGTTGGGAGTAGGTGCAGTAAAGTCACCCAGCACCTTCCTTGCATTGTTGGCATTGTTGTTGTTTTCGGCTGCCATATCTTCTTCTTTGAAGAATTCTGTTAGGTCCTCTACAGAGAGTTGTGCTTTAGCTTCTCTTAGCTTTCGCTTCAAGGTCTTTTCAGGTTCAGGGTCAGCCTTAACAAGAATGCTTTTGTCTTTGCTCCTGCTCATATGAAAGAGAAGAGAAAAAGAAAATATGGAATCCTCTATGTCACAGTATAGAGATTCCTTGAGGTGTCAGAGGAAAAGAAAAATAGAAGGAAGAGGTAGAAGAATTCGAACTTAGAAAGATAGAGTTCGATAGAGTTCGAATTGTACATGTTAGTCCATAAATAGAAGGATGTGAGAAGAGGGGAAGAAATTTTCAAAAATTAAAGTGAATTAATTAAAAGAAATTTTGAAAAATGGTAATTGATTTTCGAAAACCAAGAGTGGGAAAGAAATTAAGTAATTTTTGAAAAAGATTTTGAAATTGGAAATAAAAAAGATATGATTTGAAAATAATTTTGAAAAAGATGTGATTAAGAAGATATGATTGAAAAGTTATGGTTTTAAAAAGATATGATTGAAAAATAATTTAAAAAGATTTGATTTTTAAAATCAGTGACTTGGCTAACAAGAAAAGATATGATTCAAACATTAAACCTTTCGCAACAGAAAAAGGCAACATACTTGAAATGTTGAATCAAATCATTAATTGTTAGCAAGTATTTTTGAAAATGGAAAGAAATTGATTTTGAAAATATATGATTGGAAAGATATGATTTGAAAAAGATTTGATTTTGAAAAATTATGAAAACTTGAAAAAAAAATTGAATTGAAAACAAAATCTTCCCTCTTGTGCCATCCTGGCGTTAAACCCCCAGAATGGTATACATTCTGGTGTTTAACGCCCAAATTGCTACCGTTTTGGGCGTTAAACGCCCAGCCAGGCACCCTGGCTGGCGTTTAAACGCCAGTTTTCCTTCTTCACTGGGCGTTTTGAACGTCCAGCTTCTTCTGTGTAATTCCTCTGCTGTATGTTCTGAATCTTCAATTCTCTGTATTATTGACTTGAAAAGACACAAATTAAAATTTTTTTTTGGATTTTTAATGATGAGAAAAAATCAAAATGCAACTAAAATCAAATAAACAATGCATGCAAGACACCAAACTTAGAAGTTTGTATACTACTGACACTAACAAATTGAGAATGCATATGAGAAACAACAAAACACACAAAACAAGAGAATTTAAAGATCAGAGCAAGTAAATCATCAAGAACAACTTGAAGATCAATGAAGACAAATGAATGAATGCAAGAAGAACAGAAACATGCAATTGACACCAAACTTAAAATGAGACATTAGACTCAAACAAGAAATATTTTTGATTTTTATGATTTTGTAATTTTTTTGGTTTTTTTTTGAAAATTATATGGAGAAGAAAATAAAGAGATTCAAAATTTTTAATAAGAATTATAGGAATCATGCAATGTTAGTCTAAACCTTTAGTCTAAAGGAATTAGACATGGCTAGCCAAGCTTCAGCAGGACATTGCATTCAAAAGCTAAATTGATGAGAATCAATCAGCTTTGGTGATGATGAAAACATCACCTTGAAACACTAGAATTCATTCTTAAAAATTCTGAAAAATACCTAATCTAAGCAACAAGATGAACCGTCAGTTGTCCAAACTCAAACAATCCCCGGCAATGGCGCCAAAAACTTGGTGCACGAAATTGTGATCATCAATGGCGCCATCAACATGGTACACTCAATTGCAATCTCAACTCTTTATCACAACTTCGCACAACTAACCAGCAAGTGCACTAGGTCGTCCAAGTAATAAACCTTACGCGAGTAAGGGTCGATCCCACGGAGATTGTTGGTATGAAGCAAGCTATGGTCATCTTGTAAATCTCAGTCAGGCAGATTCAAATGGTTATAAATGATTTATGAGTAAAGTATAAAATAAAGATAGAGATACTTATGTAATTCATTGGTGAGAATTTCAGACAAGCGTATGGAGATGCTTTGTCCCTTCCGTCTCTCTGCTTTCCTACTGTCTTCATCCAATCCTTCTTACTCCTTTCCATGGCAAGCTGTATGTAGGGTTTCACCGTTGTCAGTGGCTACCTCCCATCCTCTCAGTGAAAATGTTCAACGCGCTCTGTCACAGCACGGCTATTCAGCTGTCGGTTCTCAATCATGTCGGAATAGAATCCAGTGATTCTTTTGCGTCTGTCACGAACGCCCCACAATAGCGAGTTTAAAGCTCGTCACAGTCATTCAATCATTGAATCCTACTCAGAATACCACAGACAAGGTTTAGACCTTCCGGATTTTCTTGAATGCCGCCATCAATTCTAGCTTATACCACGAAGATTCTGATTAAGGGATCCAAGAGATAAACATTCAAGCCTTGTTTGCTTGTAGAATGGAGGTGGTTGTCAGGCACGCGTTCATAAGTGAGAATGATGATGAGTGTCACATAATCATCACATTCATCATGTTCATGGGTGCAAATGAATATCTTAGAACAAGAATGAGCTGAATTGAATAGAAGAACAATTGTAATTGCATTAATACTCGAGGTACAGCAGAGCTCCACACCTTAATCTATGGTGTGTAGAAACTCCACCGTTGAAAATACATAAGAACAAGGTCTAGGCATGGCCGAGAGGCCAGCCCCCATGATCTAAGATAGCATAAGACTACTCAAAGATAGCTACCAAGATGTCTAATACAATAGCAAAAGGTCCTATTTGTAGAGAACTAGTAGCTTAGGGTTTACAAAGATGAGTAAATGACATAAAAATCCACTTCTGGGCCCACTTGGTGTGTGCTTGGGCTGAGCATTGAAGCATTTTGGTGTAGAGACTCTTCTTGGAGTTAAACGCCAGCTTTTGTGCCAGTTTGGGCGTTTAACTCCCATTCTTGTGCCAGTTCCGGCGTTTTACGCCAGAATTCTTGAGCTGACTTGGAACGCCTATTTGGGCCATCAAATCTCGGGAAAAGTATAAACTATTATACATTGCTGGAAAGCCCAGGATGTCTAATTTCCAACGCAGTTAAGAGCGTGCCAATCGAACTTCTGTAGCTCCAGAAAATTCACTTCGAGTGCAGGGAGGTCAGAATCCAACAGCATCTGCAGTCCTTTTCAGCCTCTGAATAAGATTTTTGCTCAGTTCCCTCAATTTCAGCCAGAAAATACCTGAAATCACAGAGAAATACACAAACTCATAGTAAAGTCTAGAAAAGTAAATTTTAACTAAAAACAAATAAAAATATAATAAAAACTAACTAAAACATACTAAAAACATACTAAAAACAATGCCAAAAAGCGTACAAATTATCCGCTCATCATTGCCTTTTTATAAGAGAAAAGGTTACACAATTGTGGCATCATTTAAAAATTGTAGTCTTAGGTATTATAGAAATCACTTATAAAGCGTAGCCGTAGGTTGATATCTATGGGTTCACTTTTTGTATCAAAGATAACGCTTTTAGAGGGTAGCATATTTGTTAAGTTTTGGGTGCGTTTTAAAAGTATTTCCTATGACCAAATGCCCAACACTTAGTCATTTTTTTCCCTTTTCACCAATATACCCACCAACGTAACACTTCACTCTCACCAGGGCACCAAATCAGAGAAGAACTCACTCTCACTACCAACGCTTTGCGCCACTCAATCCCAAATCGGAGGAAGTTTTTGCCGTCACCACTTACCACGCACTACTCGCCACTCCACCAGAACCATAGCTCCTCTTCCACACTCACTGCTCCTCTTCTTCACTCACCACTTGAGAACCATCGCTCCTCTTCATTGCGTGCTCGCATCGGGAAGAGTCTGCAGTCAGCATCGTCGTCCCTTCGCTCACCATCGTCGAGAAGGTATGTATTCAACTTCATTTGGTTCTAAAATTTAAGAGGGTTCCAATTTTAGGGTTTACATTTTGGGAGTTTGGCTATTGTTACGGCGCAGGTGAACTCGTCTCCCTTTTCAGTTGTCAGGCTCCTTCTTTGTTCTTCATCAAAGGTTGTTATTCCATCCATCTTATATATTATTGTTTTTATTCTATACTAATTGATTCTTACGATGTTAATATTAAGATTGATTGTGCTCTGCTTTTGTTCTTCCCTCTTATGTGGGGAATTTCATTGTTGGTTTCATTCTTACCGTCACTCACTCACTCGCTAATTAATCTTTGTATTTCCTTGCTTTGAGAGCTAATTAATTTGCACAAGTGACTATGATTAATGAGTCTCATGGATTTACAACTCACGGATTCCCAAACACAAGATTGGAAAGATAACTAAGTGCTGTCATTCCATCCTCAGATGATTTAAACAAAGTGACGAAGGGTTATAAACAAAAACATATTAACCACATGCATTTAAACAAAGATAATTAAGTCTCCTTTGGTCTCCCTCTACTATCTGGTCTCTTGTGCTTGTGCTTTCACTAATTTGTTTATTATGCTTGAATCTGCTTTGAATTTGCCTTCTTATCTTTTAATCTGCTTTGTTAAGTTTTGAATCCGCTCTGCTATAGCATAAAATATTACCATATGATTCAGGCATTCAATGTTATTTTCTTAATTTACTATGTTATGCTCTGTTCTAACCTCCTTGAATTCTTCGATTTTTGTTGTTGTTGTTGTAACACCCTACCACACAGAGTCTTATGCTTAAGTCATAAAATAGAGGTGGTGAGGTATTACAACCTCTATAAATAAAATTCAGTATATATAGTAGTATAAAAAGGTTTATAACGAGGAGCCTTTGAAGAAAAAGGGATAAATCAAAACCATTAAATCAAAAAGCGCAACACTCCGATCGATAATGTAAATGAAACAGATAAAGGATAAGCTAACATGAAAGGATGTACAGAAGAGTGCCAATAATACATATATCAAGGCTCCGGACTCGGTTTGTGAAATTAACCAGTCAGAGCATAACAGTATACACACACACACACACACACACACACACACACACACACACACACACACACATATATATAAGAACTATCCAAAATTAAACCCCAAAAAGACAAAATACAGGACCTAATTTTCCAAAATAACCTCTAAGAGGAGATAATACAAAATATATATATACAGTGGAGAATATAGTATCTAAACAAGTACAAAATGATCAAAATAAAATCCCAAGATATTAAGGATCTCTGGCAAAAGGAAGTCTCCAGCATGCCTTAGTGAGGAGCCTCACGTCCTACATCTGAAAATCATAAAATCCGCATGGGTGAGAACCGGAGGTTCTCATTATGGTAACGGTGCCCAAAATATCTAACATGTAATGTCCTGGGAAAGCCGAAGGCAATCCTAGAACTTTTAGATTATAATCAAAGTGCATAAACATGCTAAACCATAAGAAACATAAATAGGCGACTAACTTAAGTATCTTCAGACTAACTAACATCACCTTTCCATGTCTTGCAAACCTCCCTACTGCCAACAGTAACAGAGATGCAAGCACAAGTAAATCAAGCAAGGAATGTACAAGTAAGAAGCAGATAAGACAATTAAGCAATTAGCAAGTAATAATGCAATCAATTAGGTAATCAAGACAATTCACATATAATGCATATGATGCATGCCTGTCCCAGTGGCTGATGAGTCTCATCTGTCGGTTATAAAGCCAGCCCGACAAGTCCTGGTAGCTAACAATTGGACTGTCCCTCTGTCGTGCATCCCCAACTTGAGTTATCTCATAACATAAACATCATATATATATATCCAACACCCTCACTGGTGTATATTTATGGGGGCGAGCATATCCGGAACTTTCACAATGTCCGGCTACACTTACGACATAGGGTCAGGAGAGTATCGAGTCTACGTGGTGGCTAGTGATAAACCCCAATTTTGTGGTTTATCTTGTGTTGAATTTAGGGGATTTTATCAACTTATCTCACATTTATTCACTAAAATAGCATGGTTTTGTAAACTCTCCCTAATTTTTGCTTAAGAGTAAAAACAGGTTTTTTATGCCCAAAAATTGATAAATTTAATTCACTTTAATTCTATTCAATGCCTTGATATGTTTGTTAAGTGATTTAAGGTTTAGAAGGCAAAGATTGGATTGAAGGAATGAAGAAAAAGCATGCAAAAATGGAGAACTCATGAAGAAATGATGGAATTGCTAAGTTGTCAATCTTGACCTCTTCGTACTAAATCGATCATAACTCTAGTTATAGAGGTCCAAATGAGGCGTTTCTAATTTGGTTGAAAAGCTAACATCCAATGCTTCAAAATGATATAAAATTTGCCATAGTTGCCCGGCGTTTAAGGATGCGTATGCGTCATTCCACGCGCACGCGTCGTAGGATCAGCGTGACTCACTAAAAGTAACTCGTGCCCAGCAATTTCTGAAGCATTTGGTACCAATCCATCTCATTTCTGGTGCTATTGAACCCAAGGATTGGAGGGGAATGAACCAAGGAGTCATATTTTAGTTTTCATCATGTTGTATGTTAGAATTTTAGAGAGAGAAGCTCTCCTTTATCTCTAGAATTTAGGTTAGTTTAGGTTTAATCCCCTTAGATTCAACTTTTAATTCTTGTTTTGATTTAGTTTTCCCTTTTAATTTTTTGTTATTACATCTTTGCTCTTCTACTTTTACTTGTCATTTCTTATTTTGCTCTCTTTTATGTTGATAAATCATTGTTGGATCTTCATTCCTTCTAATGAA
This sequence comes from Arachis hypogaea, assembly GCF_003086295.3. Taxonomy (NCBI): domain Eukaryota; kingdom Viridiplantae; phylum Streptophyta; class Magnoliopsida; order Fabales; family Fabaceae; genus Arachis; species Arachis hypogaea. The sequence goes on from NC_092036.1 coordinate 50,734,920, forward strand.
ATTTTATGTTTCCATGTCTTCTTTTATGTTTATCTTCGTTGCTATTGTTGAATTCTTGCTTATGTTAGTCATGGATTTTGTTAATTCTTGTATTTTGTGATGTTTACTTTTATTGCACTCTAGGTGTTTGATGAAATATTTGCTCTAGTTTTTGAGTACTTTTCTTTACTCTTGGCCTAGACTAAGGGAATTGAGTGACCTTGAGTCATTGAGTCTTATTAAATTGGTGATTTGAGAACCTTTAGTGGTAAATTTGATAACCATTGACACTAGCCTACTACTAAGTCAATTGGTAGCTAGGTTAGGACTTATGGATTGATATTGATCAAGCTTAGTTAACATACTTAATGCCTTGAAGTAGACATTATACTTACTTCGAACATAGGAGTAGACTTAATGGGTTGGTCTCTCATAACTGTCAATATATGGTTTGTAGACAAGGATGCTGATCTCAATTACCTATGTCTAGCCAAGAGTTCTTCTCGTTTATTTTATTAGTTCTTCTCATTTTACTTTCTTGTCATTTATTTTTCTTGCCAATTATAAATCAAACCCCCTTATTCCTTTATAGCCAATAATTGAGCACTTCATTGCAATTTCTTGTGAGACAACCCGAGGTTTAAATACTTCGGTTAATTTTCATTGGGGTTTGTACTTGTGACAACCAAATTTTGATTGGGAGGATTGTTTGTTGGTTTAGAACTATACTTGCAACGATATTTCATTGAGAAATTTCTTTACCAACACAATAATTCCCTCTTCATCAAGTGGCGCCGTTGCCGAGGAATTGCAATGGTGTTATATTATTGGCTATTGTGAATATTGTGAATATGTTTGCCTTTTGCTTATTTGTTAGTTTTTGTTAGCTTTAGGACTTTGTTGCTTGTTTTTATTAGCTTTGTTTTATTTGCTATTATGAATTCTTACCCCTTTGGCTATAATTTTGGCTCAAATTATGTTGTAGGAAATGGAAACTATAATGATAATATGCATCAAGGATGGAACAATCAAAGGTGGGAGAAGCCTCAAAGGATTGATCAACCTCCTTGGCAACAACCTCCTCCGATCCCTTATAGGTATAATTCTACTCCTAATGAATATCAATCTAATGGATGTGGTGACCCTCATTGTGGTTGTCAACAACCACCACCATATGCTTATGAACCATCCCTCAACATGACTTTGAACCACCTTACTCACAAGGCCCCTACCACCAAACACCTCCTTATGACCCTAACCCATATCTACCAAACCAACCACCATATGAGCTATACTTAGAGCCACCACCATTCCAACACCAATACTCCCATGAACCACAATTTTCTCATACACCACCTCAAAAATTTTACCAATATGAACCACCTTCCAACTACAATACCTTTCCCTCAAATAATGAACCTTCCCTTCTACCACTGCCCCCCAATGAAGCCCTCATGCTAGAACTAAGAGATATTGGCTCTCATATCCAAAGACAACAAGAGGGGATAGAAAAGGAGTTTAAGGAGCTTGAAGCCAAGATGGCCACTATGAATGAAGCCATTAGTCACATAGCCTTCTGCCTAAGCCTATATGATCAAGGCACTCCCATTGTTGAATGTGGAGGAGCAATCAAGGAGCAGAGTGAGGAAGTGAGTTTGGAGCTTCAAGGTGAAGAAGAGGAGTTGAAGCAAGAGTTGACACAATGGGAGAAAGTTGAGACAATTGAGCCGGAAGAAGTGGTTAAAGACCTAGGAGATGTTGGATGTCCATGGGAATGTAGAATCAAAGAGCCCTCTTCCAAGAATCTTGACATTGATGTTGAGGAAGGTGTGCAACCTCCAAAGCATATCATGATTGAAGATTTTGAAGAGAATGATCAGGAGATGGATTCAATCATTGATGAATTCTTATGTACAATTGAATCTTCCCTCATTGGGCTTGACATGGAGATTAAAGAAGAAGATACCTCACCTCCCATACCCTTGGCGAGCAATGAAGAAGAGATTGAATTGGAAGGAAGCTACCAAGAGGAAGAAGTTAAGCAAGAAGCAAGCTCCATCATTGAAGACAACTCTACACCAAGTGACATTGGTGACCTTGTTGAATATTCTTCCAATGGATGTGAAGTTGATGTTGAAGTGGACTTCACACAACCTCCAAAATTTGATATGATTGATGATGATGAGGAGTTGGAAGAAGTTGACAAGCAAGGAGAAGTTGAAGGAATTTGTCAAGAGGTGGAACTCATCAAGGAAGAGCATAAGGAATGACACTTGCAAAACCATTAGAGGTATCTCTTCCTAAGTCACCATCCAACATAACATTCAAGTGGGTAAAATTCTTATCCCTAAGCTTTACTTTCTCACTTGAATATGGTTTGATTGAAAATGATGGTCAACTTAGAGCTCTTTGTGGAGTTAAGAATGGGAGAGAATTGTGTAGTGGTTGGAAAAACAATGTTGGGCTCATTAAGGTTGAACCCTGGTGCACGGAATTATGATTCACACTTTTCACAACTCCGGTACAACTAACCAGCAAGTGCATTGGGTCGTCCAAGTAATAAAACCTTATGCGAGTAAGGGACGATCCCACGAAGATTGCTGGCTTGAAGCAAGCTATGGTCATCCTGTAAATCTTAGTCAGGCAGATTCAAATGGTTATGAGATTTGATAATTGAAAGACAAATAAAACATAAATTAAAATAAAGATACTTATGTAATTCCTTAGTGGGAATTTCAGATAAGCGTTTGGAGATGCTTTGTTGCTTCTGAACCTTTGCTTTTCTATTGTCTTCATCCAATCATGTGTGCTCCCTTCCATGGCAAGCTGTATGTTAGTGGATCACCGTTATCAATGGCTACCATCCATCCTCTCAGTGAAAATGGTCCAGCTACGGTTTCTGTACGACTAATCAACTGTCAGATTTCTCGTCTTGGATGAAAAATACCAGGCACAGCTACCGCATGGCTAATCATTTGTCGATTCTCACTTGTGTCAGAATAGAATCTCTCTATCCTTTTGCACACTGTCACTGCACCCAATATTTGTGAGTTTGAAGCTCGTCATAGTCATCCCATCCCAGATCCTACTCGGAATACCACAGATAAGGTTTAGACTTTTCGGATCTCAGGAATGCTACCAATTGGTTCTAGCCTATACCACGAAGATTCTAACCTCATGGACTCGGTCCGTGGATCAAAGACCCAAGAGACTATACTCCAAGTGTTGTCCAATGACTACGTTGAACATCATGTAGACCACTTGTGGTTGTCAGGCACGCGGATCTTTGCTAAGCGAGTAACAAAGATAGTGGGTGATTGTCACGAATCACCCCTTCATTCTGACTTAACTGAATTAAGTACGAGGGTATATCTTGGAGAAGAAGTAAGCGTGAATTGAAAGAGAAACAATAGTACTTGCATTAATTCATGAAGAACAGTAGAGCTCCGCACCTTAATCTTTGAGGTTTAGAAACTCCACCGTTGGAAAATACATAAGAGAAAATAGCCTAGGCACGGCCGAGAGGCCAGCCAAGCATAAAGTTGATCAAAAGATCAAAAGATGATCCAAAGATGAAATACAATAGTAAAAAGTGCTATTTATACTAAACTAGTTACTAGGGATTGTATAAAATAAGTAACTAAGTGCAAATAGTGCAAAAATCCACTTCCGGGGCCCACTTGGTGTGTGCTTGGGCTGAGCATTGAGCTTTACACGTGCATAGACTTTTTCTGGAGTTAAACGCCAGCTTGGATGCCAGTTTGGGCGTTTAACGCCAACTCTGGTGCCAGTTTGGGCGTTTTACGCCAGAAAAGGGTCTCTGATGGGTGTTTGAACGTCAGTTTCGGCTATCAAATCTCAGGCAAAGTATGGACTATTATACCTTGATGGAAAGCCCAAGATTTCTAATTTCCAACACAATTGAAAGCGTGCCAATTGGGCTTCTATAGCTCCATAAAATTTACTTCGAGTGAAGGAGGGTCAAAATCCAACAGCATCTGCAGTCCTTTCTCAGCCTCTAAATCAGACTTTTGCTCAGGTCCCTCAATTTCAGCCAGAAAATACCTGAAATTGCAGAAAAACACACAAACTCATAGTAAAGTCTAGAAATGTGATTTTTGCATAAAAACTAATAAAAATATAATAAAAAGTAACTAAAACATACTGAAAACTATGTAAAAACAATGCCAAAAAGTGTATAAATTATCCGCTCATCAAACCCTCAAGGCATATATACCATGGTTGGAGGAATGTTAAATTGTATGGGTCTAGGAGGAGAATTTGGTGCCTTAAGGATAATTCTATGTACCTACCACCCAATTAGAATCAGATGATCAATTAGAAGATGTGTGTGAAAATAAGATATGGGATCCCGGATCACAACACGAAGACCAATTTTGGGAGCTCATATCTTGGGAAGAACTTCTCCCAAGCTTGGTGAATATGGTTGGAAGTTCTGACAACCAATTGAAGAGCAAGCATTATTGGAGGTTCAAGGATGAATACAAGCATAAGCCACCTTGACAAGGAGCCTCCCAAATGTCCAACTTAAAGACTTAAACTAAAAGTGCTAGGTGGGAGACACCCCACCATGGTAAACACTTCCCATTCTCTTGTAAATATAATCAATGAATGAATTGAGTTGCCATTGTAGGTAGTTTTTCTTATTTTTTATACTCTTATACATTTTGCTTTTATTGATAGGTTGTTTGTTAAATTCATGTTTTGATTAGAATAGTTGTTGTATTTTCCTTGAAGTGTAAGTTTTGTGTGTTTTGTATTTGAAAATTTTCAAAAACTAAAAAGATTTATTGTTAAATATGATTTTTGATTGTTTTAGAATGCTTGTAGATTAGATAACTGCCCTGTTTCTGTTTTCATATGTTAAAAAAATGGCGAGCCACACGTAAGCGTGGCCGACGTGTATGCGTCGTATGCCATCTTGGGACTCCCGGTATAAAAACCCGAGAGTTGTGCAAAACTGGCACTGGAACTGTGTGTTTAGCACAATCTAGATCCACGCGTTCACATGGGTGATGCTTACGCGTCACCTGGACTTTATGCGTTTCACGCGTACGCGTGGGCGATGCTTACGCATCACTTGTCTGTCCCGCCTCTCACGCGCACGCATGGGTAACGCTTACGCGTCGCCTTCCACGCCCTGTTTTCCCCTATTTCTGCCCTGTTTTCGTCCTCCCTTCTTCTCTTCTTTTCCTTCTTCTTTCTTCTTTCTCTTTTCTTCTTCTTTCTTCTTTCTTCTTCCCTCCTTCTTCTTTCTTACTTTCTTACTTTTCTCTTTTCAAAATTCCACTTCTCATTTTTCATAATTTTTTATTTTCTTTTATCTATTGCATTTACTTATTCTCATCCATTGCTATTTAATTTTGTTTTTTTAGCTTGTTCTTATTTTTTTCTAAGTTTCTTATTTTAATAATGGTGTTGATTTCTCTTACTCAATTGTTGAGAATTTCTTGGATTGTTTTGGTTCTTTTTGACTTGTTTGGTATTGTTGGGTGATGAAATTTTTAAGTCAATGCTTAGTCTTTGATGACTCTTGCATTCTTTGTGCATTGACATGAACTTTTAATGTCTCTCATCATCCACTCTTTCTTGTTTGAACTTGATGCTTAACATGCTCTTCATGGCATTCCCTTGTGCTTTGATTTTACTCTTGCATCAAGTAGTGGTTGATATGCCTTTGCTTATATTGCTCCCTCACCTACATGCGTAGCAAACATGTAGTGAGAACCTTACTCTTATCTAGCATTATCCTGCGCTTATGTTCTACTGCTTTGATATCTTTGTTGTAGGCTTAATTTACTTTCTTTTTCTTTCCTTTTAGGTTGGCCACCGTGAAGGAAAGGAAAAGCTTCTAAATGGGGCAACAAACAAGTCATCCGCACAACCTTTTGAAGAAGCTCATCAGTTGTTTCAATCCGTCCACCTTGCTCTTCTTTGTATGCACCAAGGACAGTGCAATCTTTAAGAGTGGGAAGGTCATTCGACTGATCTCCGTGGGTAACAATTTTCTTTTTCAACACCAATGTTAGTTAGTTGTTGCATTGCATGATAGCTTGCATGTTAGTTAGAATCTGTACATATTTCACCACTTCTTTTTATGTTAGGACTACTTGGTTAGGGAGATGATTTCTTTTCCAGGAAAGCTGTTTTTAGGGCACCCTACCAATTTGAAATTTTTTTTTGTTAAACTTGTTTGAAGAATTTATTTTAGAACATGGTTTTTGAGCTAAGAACACAAGCACGTGAGATTTGAGCCTTAGTGTGTGGTTACATCATATAACCAGTTATTTTCATTCTTGTGTGATTATTCTCTTTTTATGATTGTAATCTTTGATTTGTTTGATTCTATATGTCCATTATTCCAGGTACACATGCACTTATATAATTGAGGACATCATTTCATTTAGCTTACTTATCCAAATAGCCTACCTTTCATCAAACATTGTTAGCCAATTTTGAGCCTATTTAATCCATTTTGTTCTTAATTGTAGCACATCACAAGCCTTAAAGCGAAAAATAATAAATGTCCCTAAATTTGGATCTTTGATTAGCTTAGGCTAGTAAAGGTGTGTATCATTTGGGTGTGGGAAATTTGGGAACATTGGCTAAGGTAAAAATGTACTTTGTATTTTTATTGAAAATATTGGGAATTTGGTACATACTCATGTATTAATTATGTTTAAACCATATGCATTGATACTCTTGTATATAATTTATTGTAAAAAAAAGAAAAAAATACAAAATAAAGAAAAATATAAAGAAAAAATAGAAAAATAAAAAAAATATATAAAAATATGCAATAAAAAGGGGATAAAAATGCCCCAAAGCAAAGTAATAATAACAATGCATATGGAATGTGAATTAAAGAGAATGCATGAGTATGTGAAAAAGTGGGAATCATGGGTAGCTAGGTATTGTATTATAATTGTATAGGTTGTTATATCTGTTAGGTGAGAGCTTAAGTTAATCAAAGATTCAAATTTCAAGCTCACTTGACCATATGCATCCTTACCTTTACCCTAGCCCCATTACAACCTAAAGATATGCCCTCATGATGAATGTATGCATGCATTGAATAATTGTTGATTGTTAGATGATAAACAAATCTTAGAAAGCATGATTAGAGGAGAATTGAGTGAATCAACCCTATACACTTGAGCGACTATAGCGGATACACTTCCGATGAGGGTTCGATGCTCAATTCCTTGTTCCCGGCTTTCATGAGCTCTCTTCTTGCAAGTTTGTTTACACTTCATTTTGATATTTGAATTGGTGGGATTCATAAATCATCATACTACTTAGCCCTACATGTGCATATGTGTACTTGGAGATTGATTTACTTTTAACTTGCATGTAGTTGCATTCATGTAGATAGGTGCATATAGTATATTTGCATTGAATAAATGTTCATACCCCATTTTTAGTCTTTCTTGGTTTAGCATGAGGACATGCTTAGTTTAAGTGTGGGGAGGTTTGATAACCCCCAATTTTGTGGTTTATCTTCTGTTGAATTTAGGGGATTTTATCAACTTTTTCCATATTTATTCACTAAAATACATGGATTTGTAAATTCTCCTTTAATTGTGCTTAAGAGTAAAAACATGTTTTTTTAGGCCTTTAAATTGCTAATTTATTTCACTTCAATTTCATTCGATGCCTTGATATATTTGTTAAGTAATTTCAGGATTAGAAGGCAAAGATTGGGTTGAAGAAATGAAGGAAAAAACATGCAAAAAATGGAGAACTCATGAAGAAATGAAGGAATTGCTAAGCTATCAATCCTGACCTCTTTGTACTAAATTGATCATAACTTAAGCTACAGAGGTCCAAATGAGATGGTTCTAGTTGGGTTGAAAAGATAACATCTGGGGCTTCAAAATAATATAAATTTTGCCATAGTTTTCTGGCTTTTAGGGATGCTTACGCATCGTTCGACGCTCACGCATTGCAGGATCAGCGTGACTCACTAAAGGCAATTTGTGGCCAGCGATTTCTGAAGCATTTTGGTCCCAATCCATCTCATTTCTGATGCTATTGAACCCAAGGAATGGAGGGAAATGAACCAAGTAGTCATAGTTTAGTTTTCATCATGTTGTAGGTTAGAATTATAGAGAGAGAAGCTCTCGCTTCTCTCTAGAATTTAGGGTAGTTTAGGTTTAATCCCCTTAGATTCAACTTTCAATTCTTGTTTTGATTTAGTTTTTCCTTTTTATTTTTTGTTATTAAATCTTTGCTCTTCTAGTTTTACTTGTCATTTCTTATTTTGCTTTCTTTTATATTGATGAACCACTGTTGGATCTTGATTCCTTCTAATGAAATTTTATGTTTCCATGTCTTCTTTTATGTTTATCTTCATTGCTATTGTTGAATTCTTGCTTATGTTAGTCATGGGTTTTGTTAATTCTTGCATTTTGTGATGTTTACTTTTATTTCACTCTAGGTGTTTGATGAAATGTTTGCTCTAGTTTTTGAGTAGTTTTCTTTACTCTTGGCCTAGGCTAAGGGAATTGAATAACCTTGAGTCGTTGGGTCTCATTGAATTGGTGATTTGAGAACCCTTAGTGGTCAATTTGATAACCATTGACACTAGCCTACTACTAAGTCAATTGGTAGCTAGGTTAGGACTTACAAATTGATGTTGATCAAGCTTAGTTGATGTGCTTAATGCCTTAAAGAAGACATTATACTTACTTCAAGCATAGGAGTAGACTTAATGGGTTGGTCCCTCATAATTATCAATATATGGTTTGTAGACAAGGATAGTGATCTCAATTACCAATGTCTAGCCAATAGTTATTCTCCTTCATTTTATTAGTGCTAATCATTTTACTTTCTTGTCATTTATTTTTCTTGCCAATTATAAATCAAACCCCCTTATTCTTTCATAGCCAATAATTGAGCACTTTATTGCAACTCCTTGTGAGACGACCCGAGGTTTAAATACTTCGGTTAGTTTTCATTGGGGTTTATACTTGTGACAACCAAATTTTGATTGAGAGTATTGTTTGTTGGTTTAGAACTATACTTGCAATGAGATTTCATTGAGAAATTTCTTTACCAACACAACAATTCCCTCTTCATCAGCTAGCCACTTCTTTCACCCAGGAAAACTCGTATCTCAGATAGGTGGAGTGCAAACAATCACAATATTCAACCATTCAGCATATATGCATTTAAATCACAGCCATATATTAACATTCATCTCAGCCATTCGGCTCACAATTCACAATTCATAATTAGGCATAATCATCATCACACACGGCCATCCGGCTCATATCACACTCAGCCATTCGGCTCATATCATATACAGCACTCCACCATCCTTACCAACAGCTCCTTTCATCACACACATCATAACATCCCCTTTCTTCACCCACAAGTTACCCTCTCCCCTAGCTTACTCTCATTTGCTAGGCATTCTATATCAATTTAAGATTTACGGAATGAAATTGATGGTTTATAAGTGTGAAATAACACCTTAGAAGGTTACAAGCATGTTGGGAATGCGAAAGACTTGAAAACAAAAGCTTTAGAAAAGAACTGAGTCGCGTGCGTACGCACAGGGGTGTGCGTGCGCACTCCCAAAAGTATTTTCAAAAAGTTAAAGTTCCAGGGTTGAGTGCGCGCACAAGGTGTGCTAGCACCATCAACCAAATGGCATTCCCAATGTGTGCGTGCACATAGGCCTGTGCGTATGCATAGCTCGCAATCCTTCGTTGGTTGTGTATACGCAAAGGTTCAAAATTCCACGGGGTGTGTGTGCGCACACAAACCAGAAATCACAAATTCTGCAGAAGTTGTAGAATTCAGATTTTTTGCCCGAACTTCCAACGATCATATCTCCTTCCACAAAAATCAGATTTCCACCAAATTTGAACCATTTTAAAGCTTATGAAATCATCTTTCAATTGAAAAAGAATCATCAAATTCCAAAAACCATAACTCAAGATATGATCCGTTGAAGTTCATCAAAATTCCACTTTTACCAAAACTTATAAACTCCCAAGTTTTGAATCATATTCTTACCAATCCATCCCAAATCAACCCAAAACTCAACCATTCCAATCATTAGTTATTTCCAAACCTCTTTCAATCATCAACTCATCAATTTCCACCATATATAACCAAATCTCACATAATAAATCAACATTTCATATCCCAAACTCCAAATAAACATTCAATGTATCAATCACCATATATATATATATATATATATATATATATATATATATATATATATATATATAACAAGTTCATTCCTCAAATCATGCTCACCAACAAAATCCTCAACTCTATCATCAATCCAACATATTAATCCACATCACATACCATATTTCGTACTTCACCAACCAATACAGCCACACACAATCATTTACACCATCATTCTAAAGCCCTATCCTAGGGTCACTAGCCGACGTTTTCACAACTACATTACATTTTAAATACAGAAAACCGAAACTATACCTTGGCTGATTCCCGCTTAACCCGGAACACTCTTTAATTAAACTCCTAAGGTCTCCAAAACCTCACCAGTAGATTACCAAGCACAAAATCTCCTTTCCAATCTTTCTAAAACCACCAATTAAGCTCAAATACACATATATTTAATACCTAAGCTATAATATCACACCAAAACACAATAACTCAATACCCAATACCTTAAATTCACATTTTCACTAGGGTTTGAGATCTCTTACCTTATCCAAGGATCAAGGGAGCAAGAACAAGCTTTTCCCTCAAGCTAATTTGATCCTACAACACAAGGAGCTCACAAATTTCAACATCTTTGCCCAATAAATTTGAAATCATGGGCTGGGATTCGAAGAAAGAAGTGTGGCTTACCTCAAGAATGTTTGTGTGGGTTTTGTAGAGATCGACGCTGCGGTTACTTGGCCGTAAATAGTGCGTCAATCGGAGCTCCGGATCAAAAGATATTATTAATGGAAGGTTGATGTGAATAGGAGCAAGGGTTCATGTTCTTCCTTCCTCCCCCAAGTGTTTCAACGTGTGTGTTTAGAATGGGGGGAAGAAGAGTTGTGCCTTTCATTAAATGGGGTATTGGGCTGAACCAAGGGCGCAATACGGGTTCGTTTGGCGCGTTTGGCCCATTCGGCCCAATCTTAGGCGATTTCTTTAAAATTGGTGTCAAAATTCTCGTTTTAAATTTCTCTATCACATTAAACCATAAAAACCTCATTTTCTCATTTTCTAGAATATATTTTAATTTATGGGTTAATTAGGCATTAATTAACCGCGTTTTACAGTTCTTGTGACCTAATTGGGAATTTTGCCAACAAAATTCGAATTCAGTTACCTGAGAATAGGTGTGGGTAGTCCGCTCACATCTCTGACTCAGGTTTCCAAGTGTGCTCCTCAACACCGGCTCGAATCCATGCCACTTTCACTAATGAAACCTCTTTTCCGTGCAACTTCTTAATACTCGTGTCATCATTCCTGACCAGAGTCACCGGGAGAGTCAAATCATCTTTTAACTAAAACGATTCAGGTTCTAACACATGGCTAGCATCAGAAGTATACTTCCAATGCTACAACACGTGAAATATGTCGTGCAGATTCAAATGGTGAGGTGGTAGAGCCATCCGATACGCCACCGGTCCAACTCTCTCAAGAATCTGAAACAGACCGATGTATTGAGGATTCAGTTTCTTCGTCTTAATCTCTCTACCTACTCTTGTTATCAGAGTAACCTTAAGGAAAACATGGTCTCCTTCCTCAAACTCAAAGGGTTTCCACCTCTAATCAATGTAACTCTTCTGACGGCTCTGAGTAGTGAGCATCCTATCTCTGATTTTCTTAACTTGCTCGGTAGTTTCAGCTATCAATTTCGGCCCTAACAAGCTCTTTTCCCCGGTTTTATACCATCATAGCGGAGATTGGCATTTATTCCCATACAAAGCCTAGTATGGAGCCATTCCGATGCTCGCATGGTAACTATTTTCATACGCAAACTTCACTTGCGGCATATACCGATCCCAACTCGCCGGTTGGTCCAAAACACAAGCCCTCAACATATCTTCTAGGGTTTGGATTGACCTCTCAAATTGACCATCTGTTTGAGGATGGCAAGCTGTACTTAAGCTCAAACGGGTTCCAAAAGCTCTCTGAAATACACCCTAGAACCTTGAAGTGAAACGGGGATCTCTGTCAGAAATTATAGTCGTAGGCACACCATGAAGTCTTACAATCTCCTTTATATATAGGCGTGCTAACTCCTCAAGGGTATAGTTCATCCGAATGGGTAAAAAGTGAGCCGATTTCGTCAGCCGGCCCACAATTACCCAGATAGCATCAAAACCGGTCCTAGTCCTCAACAATCCCAACACAAAATCCGTCGCAATGCTCTCCCACTTCCATTGCAAAATCTCCAAGGGCTGCAATGTCCCAGAAGGTCTCTGATGTTCAATCTTCACCTTTTGACAAGTTAGGCACTTTGAGACATATTCCGCCACATCATTCTTTAAACCAGGCCACCAAAACATAGCCTTTAAGCCATGGTACATCTTAGTATTCCCAAGGTGAATAGAAAATCTACTTTTATGTGCTTCCTTTAATATATCTTGCCGTAAAGTCTCAACATCTGGCATAATGATCCTACCCTTGAATCTCCATAACCTATCAGATCCCATGACACTCTCCACTACTTTCCTTGTTAAATAGCTGGTAACACCTTTGGTAACACATCATCATTCTGATGAGCCTTTAGGAGCTCGGATTTAAAATCACTTAAGATATGTAATTGGTTCAAACACAGAGTTCTGGCCACTTCCTGAACACCAACCTTCAGAATTTCGAATGCTCTAAGCAACTCCTCTTCTCGAAGCATCATCCAAGAAGTATACAAAAATTTCTAACTTAGCGCATCTGCTACGACGTTCGCTTTCCCAGGATGGTAATTCAACTCAAAGTCGTAGTCTTTCAATAACTCCATCCACCTCCTCTGCCGCATATTGAGCTCTTTCTGATCAGAGGTATTTCAAGCTCTTGTGATCAGAGAAAACTCAGAACTTAACTCGATAGAGGTAATGCCTCCACACCTTTAGCGCAAACACAACCATAGCGAGTTCCAGATCGTGTATTGGGTAATTAACTTCGTGAGGTCTCAACTGCCATGAGGCATATGCCACCATATTCTGGTGCTGCATTAGCACGCACCCCAAAACTTTAGTGAGGCATCACAATATACCTCAAATGGTTCATTCAGCTCGGGTAACACCAACACAGGCGCGGTAGTCAACTTTTGCTTCCACGCTTGAAAACTCTCCTCGCACTCAGAAGTCCAAACAAACGGTACGTCTTGGCAAGTTAGCTTGGTCAACGGCAAAGCTATCTGCGAGAAGCCTTTGATGAATATTCTATAGTAGCCAACTAAGCCCAGAAAACTCCTTATCTCAATCACTGAGGTCGGTCATCCCCAGTCCATCACTGCTTCCACCTTAGAAAGATCCACTACTATCCCCTGTTTACTCACCACGTGACCTAGAAACTTGACCTCACTCTTCCAGAATTCACATTTAGATAACTTGGCGTACAATTTTCTCTCCTTCAAGAGTTGTAACACGGTTCGCAAGTGCTCGACATGCTCTTCTTCGATCTTAGAATAAATTAGTATGTCATCAATGAAGACGACAACAAACTTATCCAAGAATGGGCTGAAGATTCTGTTCATGTAGTCCATAAATGATGCAGGAGCATTTGTCAACCCAAAAGACATTATAGCGTATTCGTAGTGACCATAACGAGTTCTGAAAGCGATCTTAGGGATTTCCTCAACTCTCACTCTTATCTGGTGATAACCGGATCGGAAATCAATCTTGGAGAAAACCCTGGCTCCTTGTAACTGATCCATGAGATCGTTAATCCTTGGCAGTGGGTAATTATTCTTTATTGTGACCTTGTTCAGTTGTTTGTAATCCATACAAAGCCGCATACTCCTGTCTTTCTTCTTCACCAACAATACTGGTGCTCCCCACGGAGAAATACTAGGGCAGATAAAATGCTTGCTTATTAAGTCTTCCAACTGAGTCTTGAGCTCGGCCATTTCCAAAGGCGACATTCTATAAGGGGAAATCGAGATTGGCCCTATTCCCGACACCAACTCAATTGTAAACTCAGCCTCTCAGCTAGGAGGGAATTCTTTAATGTCATCAAGAAATACCTCAGGAAATTCACAAACAACTGGGATTTACTCTAAGTCTTGTTCCTCACCCGACACATTCGCAGCTAACAGCATAACACCTTGACATTCCTCCCCTGAACAATTTACTACCACATAGTTCAAGTAGCAACCGTTCACCACAACCGGCCCTTCCGATCTTTCCGGCATGAAATGCAACGATTTCTCAAAGCAGTTTAACAAGACACAATTCTTAGATAACCAGTCCAATCCCAAGGTAAGATCAAGACCGGTCATCGGCAAAAAAATCAAGTCATGTACAAAATCACGCTGCTTGACCCTAAATGAAACTTGAGAATATCCTAGCCTAGTTACCATGACTTCATGGGTGGAATTATACACCTTCAAGTCATAGCCTAAAACCACAATCTTCAATCCTAACTCACTAGCCTTCTTAAATGCAATGAATAAATGTGATGCTCCAGAATCAAACAAGGCATTTAAAATCTGACCAGCCATTTCACAATTACCTCGAATAAGTGTCTCTGATCCCTCGGTACCCACAGCTGAAGTAGTAAACACCCGACCAAGCTATTGTACTCTCCCAGCACACTGTCTCTACTTTTCCAGATAGTTTGAGGCTTTATGCCCCGGCTTCCCACATGAGTAACACAACCCCCATCCAGGCTTGCACGGAACACCAAGATGGTAACTCCCACATCTAGCACACGCCTGCTCATTCTGAGGCTGCTTCCCAAATCTCCTCCTCAGAGCATTGTTGTTGTTAGGCCTCCTAAAGTTGTTCTGACCCTGAGTCCTCTGTGGTGCAAAACCTCCCCACTTGAAGGGCAGACCTCTAGGAGCAAAACTCTTCCCTCAGTTCAGCGGAAATAATCCCCTCTGGCTTCCCCTTTCTGTAGCTGCCTTCTTCACACACTCTTCGGCAACTCTGCTCTTGTTCACCAACTCAGAGAAAGTCCTTATCTCCATAGGCCCTACTGAGCTGCAGATGTCGCTTCGGAGCCCTCCTTCATACTTGATACACTTCCACTCCTCAAAGTCTTCCAAAGCTCCTTGACACATACAGGAGAACCTAAATAACTCCTCAATTTGTCTGTGTACTCAGATACAGCCATAGTTCCCTACTTCAGCTGCAGTAACTCCAATTGCTTTGCCGTCTGGGCAGAATTCAGAAAATACTTCTTGTAGAATTCCACCTGGAAGTCATCCCAGGTGATAGGGTCATCGCCCTGCTATATGAGATGTTGGGTTCCCTGCCACCAATGCGACACTTTTCCGGTGAGCAGATAAGTAGCAAACTCGATGCACTATTCCTTAGGCACTGAAGAACAAAACTCTCGCGCGATCTAGAATTTCCACAAATAAATTCCCGTTGTAAGTATAGCTTCAAGACCGACAAGATTTCCTTTCTTACAAACGTTTTGGTTGTCACAAGTAACAAACCCCTTTGAAATTGATAACCGAAGTATTTAAACCTCAGGTCGTCTTCTCAAGGAATTGCAGGGAAGTATAATTTATTATTGGATATACAAAGGTATATTTTGGGGTTTTGAAAAGGTTTGAACAAGAAAAATAGATTGCAGGAATTAATAATTCAATAACAATAAATCACTTGGCAAGGTATGAAAACTAGAATTCATATCCTAGTTATCCTTATCAGATGTGATAAGAATTGGGTCTTAATCCCACTTAGTTATCCCTTATTAAATAAAGGAAAGTCAAGTGGACTAATTAAAATGATCTTTGAGTTTCAGTCAACTTTTAGAGCGATCCAAATTAATTAGCAATTGCCAAATTCAACCACTGCTGAGTTTGATAACTCAAGTATTACCAATTAATTAACCAAAGCCAAAAGGGAAAATAAATCATAAATAAAGTAGAACAATCATGAGTCTGAAATACCTCAAATTATATTAACTAAGAAAATCCTAACATGAATGGTTCATAAGCCAATTGGGCGACATCAATCAAATACACATAAAAGCATCAGAATAAATAAAAATAAAAATAGAAGAGAAACATAAATTATTGAACCTGGTATGAAGAAACAATCCTAATGACTAAAAGAAATCCTAAATCCTTTAAGAGGAATCCTAATACTAAATCCTAAGAGAGAAGAGGGAACCTCTCTCTAAAAGCTACATCTAAAAACTCAAATTGTGAATTATGATCTCCTCTCCTGAGTCTCTGCATGTTCCCTGACTTCAATCTGTGTTTCTGGGCCAAAATTTGGGTCAAAATGCAGCCCAAAACTGTCTCCAGCATATTCTGTAATTTCTGCAGATTGCGCAGGTCACGCATACGTGTCATTCACGTGTACGCGTCATTCAGCATTTTCCTTGCCACGCTTGCACGTCAGGCACATGCTCGCGTCGTTTGCACGAACTCCAATCCACGCGTACGCGTCAAGCACGCATATGCATCACTGTGATTTTGTCTGATTCGTGCGCACGCGTCAGCCATGCGTGCGCGTCGCTGTCCGCTGGTTGTCTCCTTTACTTCTTGCGCTCCTTCCCTTTTTTTGCAAGCTTCCTCTCTATTCTCTAAGTCATTCCTGCCCTATGAAGCCTGAAATACTTAACACACATATCAAGGCATCGAATGGTAATAAGAGATGATTAAAATACACAAATTAAAGATTCTAGGAGGCAAGTTTTCAATCATAGAATAATTTGGGAAGGAATTGCAAATACATGCCAATCATATGAATAAGTGGGTAAAGACTTGATAAAAACAACTCAATTAAACACAAGATAAACCATAAAATAGTGGTTTATTAGGCACCAACTACACTTGCAGTGCGCGCTCCATAGCTTGAAACTAAGTGTGGGCTTCCGTCGAATTAATGGTTCCCTTAAGCTTTGGCGGATTGACCTTCAAGAAGGTTGCCAACGTTATTGGACCTTGAGTCCCGTTTCTTCTATTCCCCTCATTATTATGGTTGTTCATCTGCTGTCTGAGTGCCTTAGCAGTGGCCGACATTGTAGCAGCCATATTCTGCAATGCATCCATGAAGTTCACGGGGTCATTCGGGTTAGTTTTCGGCCCATAAGTACCGGCACGTCCTCTCCCACGGCCTCGACCGCATCCACGAGGCGCCATCTGGTTCCTATACACACCAAACAATTGATATCAAGTTGATTAGTCTCAATATTGGAAGTCTAGTGCTCAAAGTCCCAAATGCATGCTCATGAAATTTTATGCCAGTTATATCAGTCAAATATCCTAATAGCACATAAACACAACCACAAAGAATGCACAGAAGCATAGTCAGTTCGTCCTTCAGGCTCTGTAGGAACAAACTGCTTTGATACCATAATGTAACACCCTACCAAACAGAGTCTTATGCTTAAGTCATAAAACAGAGGTGGCGATATATTACGACCTCTATAAATAAAATTCAGTATATATAGTAGTATAAAAAGATTTATAACTAGGAGCCTTTGAAGAAAAAGAGATAAATCAAAACCGTTAAATGAAAAAGTGCAACACTCTGATCGATAATGTAAATGAAACAGATAAAGGATAAGCTAACATGAAAGGATGTACAGAAGAGTGCCAACAATACATATATCAAGGCTCCGGACTCAGTTTGCGAAGTTAACTGGTCAGAGCATAACAGTATACATATATATATATATATAAGAACTATCCAAAATAAAACCCAAAAAAGACAAAATACAGGACCTAATTCTCCAAAATAACCTCTAGGAGGAGATAATACAAAATACATATATACAGTGGAGAATATAGTATCTAAACAAGTACAAAATTATCAAATAAAATCCCAAGATAATAAGGATCTTCGCTAAAAGGAAGTCTACAGCATGCCTCAGTGATGAGCTTCACGTCCTACATTTGAAAACCACAAAATCCACATGTGTGAGAACCAGAGGTTCTCAGTATGATAACGGTGCCCAAATATCTAACATGTAATGTCCTAGGAAAGCCGAAGGCAATCCTAGAACTTTCAGATTATAATCAAAGTGCATAAACATGCTAAACCATAAGAAATGTAAATAAGTGACTAAATTAAGGATCTTCAGACTAACTAACATCCCCTTTCCAAGTTCTGCAAACCTCCCTACCGCCAACAGTAATAGAGATGCAAGCACAAGTAAATCAAGCAAGGAATGCATAAATAAGAAGTAGATAAGACAATTAAGAAATTAGCAAGTAATGATGCAATCAATTAGGCAAACCAGAAAATTCACATATAATGCATATGATGCATGCCTGTCCTAGTGGCTGATGAGTCTCATCTGTCGGTTATAAAGCCAGCCCGACAAGTCCTAGTAGCTAACCATTGGACTGTCCCTCTGTGGTGCATCCCCAACTCGAGTTAACTCATAACATAAACATCATATATATATATATATATATATATATATATATATATATATATTCAACACCCTCACCGGTGTATATTTACGAGGGTGAGCTCATCCGAAACTTTCATAGTGTCCGGCCACACTTAGGCCCCGTTTGTTTGATGTCCGTGTCTTGCCAAGACATAAACACGGTTGGACGTGTCTATTGTTTGGTTTGTGAGACACAAAAATAAGAAGGAGACGCTTAAACACAAGCATAGACAAAATACATGTATTTCATGTCTCAGTAAAATGGCGAGACACGAATTTTTGGTGATGGACACAGATCTGTATTCTTTTTTTTAGACTATTTTATCCTCATTCATTTTCTGAAATTCCAGATATCTCCCTTTTTTCTTACAAACCCTAACGAGTGATTTCTTCTGCAATTGTTCTGCACCATTGAAGCTGTACCTCCGCCACACATCCTCTCCGTTTCCCACTGACTCTCCTTTCTGATTACTGCGTGCTATGCTCCGGTTGCGGTGAGCATGTGTTGCTACTCCACCGCCTTTGCCTCTCCATCCCGCAGCCGCATTAGCCTCCTCCTAGCTGTGCTTTGCCTTGTTGCCTCTAGTATTTTCCTCTTGTGATATATTTTTTTTAATTTTGATTATTGATAAGATGTGTTATTATTTATTGAGTGCTATTCTAGTGTTTGGGTATATAGCTAGTCGGATTGTAGGTACACCTAGGATTTCTTTATAATTACTCATTTTATTTTCATCTTAATTCTTCAACAGACAATGGATAATTTCGGTGGTGGTTGTTTCAAAGTATTTTGAAGTTTGATAAGTTATTTTCCTTAATCAAAGAGGAAAAATAATGGAAAAAGCCATGTGTCTAATTCAAAGAGGGAAATTTATTTGTATTGTGTCTATAAAATTGGTTATTAATCTACTCACTAAGTTGTTGATCAAATTTTTTGTATTATGTGTTGTAGAAATTGAATAAGTTGGATGATAATTTTTTGTAGAAATTGACATGTTAATTTATAAGCTTGGATCTTTTTTCATTGTGATAGTAGTCAGAGTCAATTTTGTCTTAGAAAGTTATCAATCACCTATCTCAAAATATTATTTCCTTTCATTTACTTAACAAAATTACATATTAAAACTCTTAATTATTTTTAGCTCATATTTTTATTGATACGTATTTAATTAGATTTCAATCATGTCTTTTCTATTTTGTTCATCGCTACTTACATATGCTTATGTAATGAGTGTTTTCCCTATTTTTAGTTTAATTGAGCATCTTTCCTATTTGTACAAATTATTAGAGTTCTCCATTTATGTATTTACTTGTTATTGTTTCTTAGGAAGTGATGATGGATCGTTCTAAACAACTTAAGCTATGTGTTGGATATTACTGGATTATGAGAATGCAAATTGACACATTAATGCTGCTATTTTTAGTTACTTTATATATGTATATTAGGAATAGAAGGCGAGGTCATTCTTTGATTGGTCAAAAAGTGAACACACTGCCATTAAGGCGAGATGCATTAGATAATATCGTTGGAGAAGGTGGAGATAGAAATTGAATATAGGAGTTAAGATTGAGTTTAAATTCATTTGCAACTTTATGTGAATTGCTACAAGTTCAAGGTGGATTAGACGAAGACGGTCATGTTGGCATAGGTGAGCAAGTAACTACTTTCTTAATCATATTAGCTCACCATGCGAAAAATCGCGCCTTACAAGTTAGGTTCTATAGGTCTGGTGAAACTATTAGTAGTATTTTCACAAGGTATTGTGTTCGATTTTACGTGTCTAAAGTATCTTATTTGCAAAGGCAGACCCTGTACCAGAAGATTGTGTAGATCCCAGATGGAAATGGTTCAAGGTAGGCTGTGTGTGTAGCTCTTACTTTTATTGGTCAAGTTAACTCTGCGTGTAATAACTTTTTTTTTCATTTGATAGGGTTGTCTAGGAGCATTAGATGGAACTTACATAGATGTCACATGTAACACCCCAATTGGCCTAAGCTTTCCCTCGCGTCGTAAAGCAAAGATTAATCAAGGACTACGACAGTTCTAAGCTCATACATCTGATATATAAAAGGAATAATATTATCTAGAAGCTTGATGACAAGTCATCTTATGCTAGTTTTACAAGTATTTTTCACTAGTTTCATTAGGTTTTATGCACTTTCTTGCACAATAAGTAAGTAATTGGAGTAGCTTTTTATGATTATCTTGAATCAACCAAACATCATTTATTTTACACAAAATCATGGGTTTTATGCTAGAATTGATAGATTTTATAAATGATGCAAGGATCTAGTGATTTTGGTGGGACTTTGATTAGTTGTTTGGTTGTTTGTAGATGAAGAAATGATGGAAAAGAGGAAAGAAGGATTTTTGGGCACACTTTGAAGTTTGAGCATGCTTTGGACCTTAGGCCACGCTTTTCAAAGCATGGCCCATGATAGTAAAAGCATGGCAATCACCAAGGCTCACAAGGGCTAGCGCACAACCAAGGAAACCAAGGAAGGGTAGCGCTCAAACATTATAGCGCAGCGTTCACTCTAGTAAACGTTTTTGAGCACTCCATCAAGATGCACCAAATGGTGCAGCAAAAGCCAAAGGGTAGCGTTTGAAATAGTGAACGCCACTTTCACTCCTTCCACCTTTATCGTGGATTTAAGCTTCGAGGAAGGAAGCTCACAAGGAGAGTTCGAAGGTTGCAACGTAGCGCTCGAAGAGGGAGCATTAAGGGAGCTGAGCGCGCATCAAGACAAGGAAGGGTAGCGCTCCAAAATTTGAGCGTAGTGCTCCCTTTAGCCAACGTTCTCGTGACACTCTTGGCAAGGGAGCAAGGCCCAAGTGTGCAACAATGGAAGGGGCGTTCAGTAAAGTGAACGCCACGTTCACCAATGTGAACGTTTTCGGCCTCTTGGCGAAGGAAAGTAAAGGGTAGCACTCACCAAATATGCGCTGGCCAAGGTTCGAAGAGGGAGCATGCACCATGAAGAGCATAGCGCTCAATTAAGGAAGGCTCAGTATCAAGTGTAGCATTCACAATTTGAACATAGCATTCAAAGAGTGAACGCTAGGCAAGAAGGCTCAACACGTGACAAGGTACATAAGGCAAGAGTGAACACCAAGTTCATTAAACTCAACGGAGCGCTCCACTAGAGCATGCCTTCAGTCCAAATGAACCAAAGCCAACCGGACCCACCTTTCTTCAAATCCAAAATCAAACGATCCATTCCAAGATCTGAAGACCAAACATAGAAAGTGTATAAATAGGATCAAATTCAATTTGTAAAGGACCTTTAGCTCATTTTTAGTTTTTCAGTTTTAAATTTTCATTCTGAATTTGGGGAATTGGGATTTAATCTTGTTTTCTTTCTGTTTGTTCTTGCTTCTGTAACTTCTATTTTTTGTATTGGGTTTTTGAATTCAAATTGAGGAACTCCATTGAATTTCTTGATCTGAGAATCATCTTTGCTTTCCATTCATTTAGTCTTGAGAATTGGAGAATTGGATCAAGATCTTCTCTACTGTTTTCATTTTCATTTCTTCTGCAATTTCTTTTCTGTTTGGTCAAGGGAGTGATTGAGATCTAGATCTGCCTTCTGATCTCATTGCTCTTCTTCGATCTTCTGTTTCTCTTTAAGAATTTTATAATTGAGCTAAGTTTTCTTGCTGTTTGTTTTTTCAAGAAAATTTCCATTTCTGTTTGGCTACTGAGCTAAATCTCTTCATCTCATAGCTCTCTGGTTTACTTTAACTTGCATTTCCTTGTTCAATTCTGAATCCGAGCACCCAAATCGTTCTATTCTTCAAGAAATTTACATTTCTCAGTAATTTAAATTCAGCAATTTATATTTCTTGCACTTTAAGTTTCAGTCATTTATATTTCTTGCAATTTAACTTTCAGTTCTTTTACTTTCTTGCACTTTAAGTTTCTACAATTTTACTTCTTTTGTACTTTAGTTTTTATCCAATTTACATTCTGCACTTTAGTTTACTTGAAATTTCACTTCTATTGATCAAAATCACTCAAATCATCAAATATTTGCTTAATTAAATTCATCACCTAACTAAAATTGCTCAATCCATCAATCCTTGTGGGATCGACCTCACTCTTGGGAGTAATTACTACTTGATGCGACCCGGTACACTTGTTGGTGAGTTTGTGTGGAATCGTTTTTCCCTCATCAAATTTTTGGCACCATTGCCGGGGATTGATTTAGATTGACAATGATTAAGTAAGGTGATAATCTAGATTAAGTACTTTTTCTTTTATTTTTTCTTTCATTTCTGTTAAGCACACTAACTCTTTGAATTTTTGTTTAAGCTAACCTTAACATAACTCTAGCAACAGAGTGGATTGTGTTTCTTGGTTTCTGGTTTTGTGTGTATGACAGAAGCAAGGAGAGAGGTCTTCACCTCTGGTGATATTGATGAAAGAACTCTTCGAAGACTAAGAAGAGAATCCAGAGGAAAGGGAGCCATTAGTGGAGAGGAATCAAAGGAAGAGAACTAGGAGATGGAAGGAAATGCTCCAATCCACAAGAGGGAGTGGCTGACAACAATGGCCAACCTCAAAGGAGGGTTCTAGCCTCTTATACTTTTCCTAATCCAAGGCACTATGGGAGTAGCATTGACGTTAGGATTTTTGCTGGTAAAGAATTTGTAAAAATATAGTCGCGTTGTGAGGATAGATTCTAAACCAACAGAAAATCCCTTCGTACAAACGTTTTGGTTGTCACAAGTAACAAACCCCTTTAAAATTGATAACCGAGTATTTAAACCTCGGGTCATCTTCTCAAGAAATTGCAGGGAGGTATGCTCTTATTATTGGTTATGAGTCTTCTAAATTGGGGGTTTTTAAAGTGAGGAAGGAGTATGTTGAATGACAAGTAAAATAAATAAATAACTGTAAAATAAACTCTTGGCAAGATATGAGAAATTAGAAGTCCTATCCTAGTTATCCTTATCAGGTGTGATGAGAATTGGGTTTTAATCCCACTTAGTTATCCTTTACTAAAGCAAAGGAAAGTCAAGTGGACTAATTAGTTTGATCCTCAAGTCCTAGTCAATCCCTGTGGGAAGACTAGCTTTAGAGCAATCTAGATCAATTAGAATCTGGCAATTTCAACCACTACTAAGTTTGAAAACTCAAGAGTTACCAATTAATCAACCAAAGCCAAAAGGGAATAAAATCTACTTGAATGAAAATAATTTGGATAGAGCCCAAGCATCAATAACATATAAGTCTGAAATACCTCAATTTATATTAAATAAAGATGTCAATTCTAACATGGACAATATTCATAAGCCAATTGGGCGACATAAATCAAACACAAATAAAAGTATCGGAGTAAATAAAAGTAGAAGAGAAACATAAATTATTGAACCTAATACGATGAAGTAATCTTAATGACTAAAGAAATCCTAATCCTAAAACCTAAGAGAGAGGAGAGAACCCCTCGCACTAAAAACTACATCTAAAACCTAAAATTGTGAGTAATGATTGAATGATTCCTTCTGCTCCACTCCCAGCCTCTAATTTGTGTTTTCTGGGCCGAGAACTGGGTCAAAAATAGCCCAGAAATCACTCCTAGCACTTTCTGGTCCGTACAGGTCGCGGCAAAGTGACGCGGAGGCGTCATACACGCGTTTGTGTGGAATGAGATTCGCAAATGCAATGCATCCGCGTGGAGCGCGCTTTCGTGTCACCTATCTGTATGGCCACTATGGCAAATTATATATCAAATCGAATCCCCGAATGTTAGATTTCCAACGCAACTGGAACCATCTTATTTGGATCTATGTAGCTCATGTTATGACCATTTGAGTGCGAAGAGGTCAGGTTGGACAGCTTAGCAATTTCTTCAACTTCTTGTATTCCTTCCACTTTTGCATGCTTCCTTTCCATCCTCTAAGCCATTCTTGCCCTGTAATCCCCTGAAATCATTTAACACACATATCAAGGCATCGAATGATAATAAGAGAGGATTTAAATAAAAGAAAATAAAAGCCAAAGAAGCATGTTTTCAGTCATAGCACAAAATCGGAAGGAAAATGTAAAACCATGCAAATCATATGAATAAGTGGGTAAAGAGTTGATAAAAACCACTCAATTGAGCACAAGATAAACCATAAAATAGTAGTTTATCAACCTCCCCACACTTAAATATTAGCATGTCCTCATGCTAAGCTCAAGAGAAGCTATAAAGGAGTGAATAGAAATGATAGAGAGTATGCAATGCAACCTATCTATGCGGATGCAACTACATGCAAAATGTTTCTACCTACTTGGTTAAAAGTAAATATGTTCTTCAATACAAACTTGAATCAAATTCCACTAATTCAAATTACACAATAAAAGATAAGTAAACTTGTAAGAAGACAGCTCATGAAAGTAGGAAACATGGAATCAAGCATTGAACCCTTACTGGTAGTGTATATCACTCTTGTCTCTCAAGTGTATAGGGTACTTCACTCTAATCTTCTCTAATCATGCTTTCTAAACTTTGTTCTTCAGCTAACCAATCAACAAATATTTAGTATACCAATGCAAACATCATGAGGTCTTTTCAAGGTTGTAATAGGGCTGAGGTAAAGGTGAGGATGTATATATAAGGCTAAGTGAGCTAACAAAGTGAATCCTTGATTAGTCTAAGATCTCACCTAACATATACATACTTTATACAATTTAAAATGCTTTACCTAGCTACCCAAATTTTTCCACTTTTGTATTACATGCTCATGTATCGAACTTATTTTTGAATTTTGTCCCATGTGCATTGATTCTTTTTATTTTGCATTCGGGGTAATATATTTTTTTTGTATTCCTTATTTAATTACTTAATAATAAATTTTTTTCTTTTTTTTTGTCAATGCACATGGTAATTTAATTATTTTGATTTCATATGAGCATGCTTCCCAAATTTTCAAATAACTTATTCAATTTAATTTCCTTTTTTCCTATCATCCCATGTTCCCATAAAATTCCCCACACTTAAATTTTACACAATATCTATCTTAAGCTAACCAAGGATTCAACTTGGAGTTTTTTTATTTTGTTTTTCTGCTTAAGGCTAGTAATGTGGTTATAAAACGGAAGGGGATTAAAAGGCTCAAGGGAGCTAACAAAGATGATTTAAAGGGTAGTTTTATTTGGGATAAGTGAGTAAAAATTCAAATAATGGCCTCAATCATATGCAAGTATGTAAATATACTAAATAATGGACATATAGACTGGAACAAAATAAAGATTACAATCATAGAGAAGAAAACACACAAGAATAAAAATTTATGGTTAACTAATGTAACCATGCAATTAAGCTCAAAATCTCACGGGTTGTGTGTTCTTTAGCTCAAAAAACCATGTTCCAAATACAACTTCCAAACAAGTTTAACACAAATTTTTCGATTTAAATTAGTGAAATACTATAAAAATTTCTTGAAAAAGAAAATATTACTTCAACCAAGTAGTAACTAAATGCATAAAATCAAACAAACATGCAATCAAATACGGAAATGCAACAATGAACAAATTAACATTGGTGTTAAAAAAGAAGTAACTAACCCACGGATCGGTATCGACCTCCCCACACTTAAAGATTGCACCGTCCTTGGTGCATGCTAAGATGTACAAGTGGACGGGCAGCTCCAACTGATGTTTTTCTCTATAGATTGTGCAGAGTGACTTGTTTGTCTCCTCATATAGAAGTTCTTCCGTTTCTCTCTCTTTGTAGTGGCCATCCTAAAAGAAGAGAAAAAGGAAGGAACGTAACCCAAAAAAAAGATAAAAACATAAATAAAATATGGGTGTTAATGCCAAATAATAAAGGTCTCAAGTACATGGTAGCTACAACATGCAAGTGAGAAAATAGTAAGAACAAATGGCATATCAATAGTGCAAAAAGTGCAACAAAGGGAAAGAGAGTGTGGGTAATGCAAGATAGTGTAAGTACGTATCAATGCAAAAGGAATATCAGTATTATAAAAATAGCATTGATTTATGAATAATAATATCCAATCAGAATAAAACAAGTCATGAAGCACAAGAATAATTCAAGAAAAGATGCAATAGTTGAAGAAGAGAATTTTAACACCAATGGAAAAGAAAAAGAAAGTAAGAAATGAGGAAGAAAGAAATAAGAAGGGAAAGAAGAATTAGGATTTGGGGAAGAAAAGATAAGATATTTGGCTGATTTGGATAAGCTGTGCAGCGCAGGCGACGCGAGCGCGTGGATAGCGCTTCGATGAAGTGACGCGAATGCGTGGGTCACGCGTTCGCGTCAAGTGATTTGTGCTAGTGGCGCGAGTGCAGCTTCGCGTTCGCACAACTCTCTGTTTAAATGCATTTTGCCAAAAATCTGGGTGATGCAGTCACGTGGTTGACGCGATCGCGTGGATGGCCTAAATTTGAAAACGGCGCGGACGCGTGGGGCACGCGTACACGTGGTAGGGCTTGTGCTTCTAGCACGAGTCCAGCACAATTCTAGCTCAACTTTCAGCCATACACCCTTTTTACGTCGATTTCAGGGCACGCGTTCGCGTGGGTGACGCGGACGCGTGGGAGGCATTTTTCCCACATGATGCGGACGCGTCAGCGACACAGTCGCGTGGATCAATTTGTGCCAAAGGCACGCCTCTAGCCATGCTCTCGCGTGACTCTCTGTTCAATTTATTTTCTTCCTAACGCACCTATGACGCGGACGCGTCGGCGACGCTGTCGCGTCGCGTGCGAAATTTTTTTAAATGCAGTATGCAGAATGCAATGTTTAATATGAATGTTATGCAAGTATGCATGATTCCAGGTTCAATCAAAACTCAAAAACAAACGAAACATACTAGAATTAAAACTGAAAGAGGAACGATAATACCATGGTGGGTTGTCTTCCACCTAGCACTTTTAGTTAAAGTCCTTAAGTTGGACATTCTGGTGAGCACCTTGTCATGGTGGCTTATGCTTGTACTGATCCAGGAATCTCCACCAGTGTTTGGAATGCCAGCATCCTCTGGGGACCCAAACAAGGTACGCAAAGCCCTTAGGTGAGTTCAAAGAGGCTTGCAGGCTCCCGGAGTGTTGAATGGTAGAATAGATTCCATGATCCCAAATTCTACTTTTACACGCGTCTTTGTCTTGGTCTGCATTTTTCCAATCGGGTGATAAGTAATCCGAATTCTCACTACAGTGACCAAACAGCATCTGAGATCCTTCCAATTGAGCTTGACACCAATTCTTGCACCTCAAATTGAAGTGTGAAACCTTAGTGAATCTTGCATACCAGATCTGAGTGCAAGTCTTTTCCTATTTGCTTTTAAAGCTGCAAAGAGCTCTAAACTGGCCATCTGTCTCAAGTAAACCATATTCAAGTGGAAAAGTAAAGATGAAAGTCAAGGATTTTACCCACTTGAAGTTCGTATTGGGTGGTAATGGCCGTGGGATAAGTGTTTCCGGTGGTTCTGCAACACTTACTCCCTTGTGGTCTTCAGCGAATTCCTCCACTTCTTGGAAATTTTCTTCCAATTCAACCATGTCTTGATCAAGGTCACCGATATCTTCATCACTCGAGTCATAATTGGGAGGTTGAGAAAAATCGACCTCTGCATCATCTTCGTATTCACTTGGGGAAGATTCTTCTCTCTCAAAGAATTCACTTGCGGATGCAAGAGCATTACTAGGAGAACTTGAGTGGTGACTATCATCATCGAGAAAACTTGAGTTTTGGGTCATTCCGTCCAGTTCCTCATTGAGGAGCGGATAATTTATACGCTCTTTGGCATTGTTTTTAGTGTATTTTTAGTATGTTTTAGTTAGTTTTTATTATATTTTTATTAGTTTTTATTTAAAATTCACTTTTCTGGACTTTACTATGAGTTTGTGTGTTTTTTTGTGATTTCAGGTACTTTCTGGCTGAAACTGAGGGACCTGAGCAAAAATCTGATTCAGAGGCTGAAAAGGACTGCAGATGCTGTTGGATTCTGACCTCCCTGCACTCGAAGTGAATTTTCTGGAGCTACAGAAGCCCAATCGGCGCACTCTCAATTGCGTTGGAAAGTAGACATCCTGGAATTTCCAACAATATATAATAGTCCATACTTTGCCTGATATTTGATGGCCCAAACCGGCATGCCAAATCAGCTCAAGATTGCCCGGCGTTTAACGCCAGAACTGGCACAGAAATGGGAGTTAAACGCCCAAACTGGCACAAAAGCTGGCGTTTAACTCCAAGAAAAGTCTCTACACATGAAAGCTTCAATGCTCAGCCAGAGCACACACCAAGTGTGCCCGGAAGTGGATTTTTATGTCATTTACTCATCTTTGTAAACCCTAAGCTACTAGTTCTCTACAAATAGGACCTTTTGCTATTGTATTAAAAATCTTTTGATCACTTTAGATCTTAGGATCATCTTTGAACGTCTAGTTCTTAGATTATGGGAGGCTGGCCATTCGGCCATGCCTAGACCTTGTTCTTATGTATTTTCAACGGTGGAGTTTCTACACACCATAGATTAAGGTGTGGAGCTCTGTTGTACCTCGAGTATTAATGCAATTACTATTGTTCTTCTATTCAATTCAGCTTATTCTTGTTCTAAGATATTCATTTGCACCCAAGAACATGATGAATGTGATGATTATGTGATGCTCATCATCATTCTCACTTATGAATGCGTGCCTGACAACCACTTCCGTTCTACATGCAAACAAGGCTTGAATGTGTATCTCTTGGATTCCTTAATCAGAATCTTCATGGTATAAGCTAGAATTGATGGCGGCATTCTTGAGAATCCGGAAGGTCTAAACCTTGTCTGTGGTATTCTGAGTAGGATTCAAGGATTGAATGACTGTGACGAGCTTCAAACTCATGATTGTGGGGCGTTAGTGATAGACGCAAAAGAATCACTGGATTCTATTCCAACATGATCGAAAACCGACGGATGAATAGCCGTGCTGTGACAGAGCGCGTTGAACATTTTCACTGAGAGGACAGGACTGTAGCCATTGACAACGGTGATGCCCAACATACAGCTTGCCATGGAAAGGAGTAAGAAGGATTGAATGAAGACAGTAGGAAAGCAGAGAGACGGAAGGGACAAAGCATCTCCATACGCATATCTGAAATTCTCACCAATGAATTACATAAGCATCTCTATCTTTGTTTTATGTTTTATTCATCTTTTAATTATTAATCCTCCATAACCATTTGAATTCGCCTGACTTAGATTTACAAGATGACCATAGCTTGCTTCATACCAACAATCTCCGTGGGATCGACCCTTACTCGCGTAAGGTTTATTACTTGGACAACCCAGTGCACTTGCTGGTTAGTTGTGTGAAGTTGTGATAAAGAGTTGATATTGCAATTGAGCATACCATGTTGATGGCGCCATTGATGATCACAATTTCGTGCACCAAGTTTTTGGCGCCGTTGCCGGGGATTGTTTGACTTTTGACAACTGACGGTTCATCTTGTTGCTTAGATTAGGTATTTTTCTTCAGATTTTTTAAGAATGAATTCTAGAGTTTCAAGGTGATGTTCTCATCATCACCAAAGCTGATTGATTTTAATCAAATTAGCTCTTGAATGTAGTGTCCTGCTAAAGCTTGGCTAGCCATGTCTAATCTTTTTAGACTACAACTTTAGACTAACATTGCATAATTCCTGGAATTGTTATTAAAAGTTTTGATCCTCTTCATTTTCTTTTTCCACATAATTTTCGAAAAAAACCAAAAAAATTACAAAATCATAAAAACCAAAAATATTTTATGTTTCTTGTTTGAGTCTAGTGTCTCATTTTAAGTTTGGTGTCAATTGCATGTTTCTGTTCTTCTTGCATTTTTTCGAATTCATTCATGTGTCTTCATTGATCTTCAAGTTGTTTTTGATAATTTCCTTACACTGATCTTTAAATTCTCTTGTCTTGAGTGTTTTGTTGTTTCTCATATGCATTCTCAATTTGTTAGTGTCAATAGTATACAAACTTCTAAGTTTGGTGTCTTGCATGCATTGTTTATTTGATCTTAGTTTCATTTTGATTATTCCTCATTATTAAAAATCCAAAAAATTTTTAATTTGTGTCTTTTCAAGTCAATAATATAGAGAATTGAAGATTCAGAACATTTAGCAGAAAAACTACACAGAAAAAGCTGGGCGTTTAAAACGCCCAGTAAGGAAGGAAAACTGGCATTTAAACGCCAGCCAGGGTGCCTGGTTGAGCGTTTAACGCCCAAAAGGGTAGAGTTTTGGGCGTTAAACGCCAGAATGGATACCATTTTGGGCGTTTAACGCCAGGATGGCACAAGAGGGAAGATTTTGTTTTTAATTCAAATTTTTTTTTAATTTTTCATAATTTTTCAAAATCAAATCTTTTTCAAATCATATCTTTTCAATCATATATTTTCAAAATCAATTTCTTTCCATTTTCAAAAATACTTGCTAACAATTAATGATTTGATTTAACATTTCAAGTATGTTACCTTTTCTGTTGAGAAAGGTTTAATGTCTGAATCATATCTTTTAAATTTCTTGTTAGCCAAGTCATTAATTTTAAAAATCAAATCTTTTTAAATTGTTTTTCAATCATATCTTCTTAATCACATCTTTTTCAAAATAGTTTTCAATCATATCTTTTTTATTTCTAATTTCAAAATCTTTTTCAAATTTCACTTAATTTCTTTCCCAATCTTAGTTTTCGAAAATCAATTACCATTTTTCAAAATTTCTTTTAATTAATTCACTTTAATTTTCAAAAATTTCTTTCCCTCTTCTCGCATCCTTCTATTTATGGACTAACACTCCTCCTCAATGCACAATTCGAACTCTATCTCTCTTGATAAGTTTGAATTCTTCTACCTTCTCCTTCTATTCTTCTTTTCCTCTGACACATCAAGGAATCTCTATACTGTGACATAGAGGATTCCA
Source organism: Arachis hypogaea (assembly GCF_003086295.3). Taxonomy (NCBI): domain Eukaryota; kingdom Viridiplantae; phylum Streptophyta; class Magnoliopsida; order Fabales; family Fabaceae; genus Arachis; species Arachis hypogaea. The sequence continues at coordinate 50,766,339 of NC_092036.1, forward strand.
TACTTTCTTGTTCTCTTCTCTTTCATATGAGCAGGAGCAAAGACAAAGGCATTCTTGTTGAAGCTGACCCTGAACCTGAAAGGACCTTGAAGCGAAAGCTAAGAGAAGCTAAAGCACAATTCTCTGTAGAGGACCTAACAAAAATATTCAAAGAAGAAGACATGGCAGCCGAAAACAACAACAATGCAAACAATGCAAGGAAGGTGCTGGGTGACTTTACTGCACCTACTCCCGACTTCTATGGGAGAAGCATCTCTATCCCTGCCATTCGAGCAAACAACTTTGAGCTTAAGCCTCAATTAGTTTCTCTAATGCAATAGAATTGCAAGTTCCATGGACTTCCATTGGAAGATCCTCATCAGTTTTTAGCTGAATTCTTGCAAATTTGTGACACTGTCAAGACCAATGGGGTTGACCTTGAGGTCTACAGACTTATGCTATTCCCTTTTGCTGTAAGAGACAGAGCTAGGATATGGTTGGACTCATAACCTAAAGAAAGCCTGAACTCTTGGGAAAAGCTAGTCAATGCCTTCATGGCAAAGTTCTTTACACCTCAAAAATTGAGTAAGCTTAGAGTGGAAGTCCAAACCTTCAGACAGAAGGAAGGTGAATCCCTCTATGAAGCTTGGGAAAGATACAAACAATTGATCAGAAAGTGTCCTTCTGATATGCTTTCTGAATGGAGCATCATAGGTATCTTCTATGATGGTTTGTCTGAACTGTCCAAGATGTCATTGGACAGCTCTGTTGGAGGATCTCTTCATCTGAAGAAGATGCCTGCAGAAGCTCAAGAACTCATCGAAATAGTTGCAAATAACCAATTCATGCACACTTCTGAAAGGAATCCTGTGAACAATGGGACGAATTAGAAGAAAGGAGTTCTTGAGATTGATACTCTGAATGCCATATTGGCTCAGAACAAAATATTGACTCAGCAAGTCAATATGATTTCTCAAAGTCTGTTGATGAGCGGATAATTTATACGCTTTTTGGCATTGTTTTTAGTATGTTTTTAGTATGATCTAGTTAGTTTTTAGTATATTTTTTATTAGTTTCTAGTTAAAATTCACTTTTCTGGACTTTAATATGAGTTTGTGTGTTTTTCTGTGATTTTAGATATTTTCTGGCTGAAATTGAGGGCCTTGAGCAAAAATCTGATTCAGAGACTAAAAATGACTGAAGATGCTATTGGATTCTGACCTCCCTGCACTCAAAGTGGATTTTCTGGAGCTATAGAAGCCCAATTGGCGCGCTCTCAACGGCGTTGGAAAGTAGACATCCTGGGCTTTCCAGCAATATATGATAGTTCATACTTTGCCTAAGATTTGTTGGCCCAAACTGGCGTTCAAAGTCACCATTAGAATTCCCAGCGTTAAACGCCGGAACTGGCACAAGAATGGGAGTTAAACGCCCAAACTGGCATAAAAGCTGGCGTTTAACTCCAAGAAGAGTCTCTACACGAAAAATGCTTCAATGCTCAGCCCAAGCACACACCAAGTGGGCCCAGAAGTGGATTTTTATGTCATTTGTAAACCCTAGACTACTAGTTCTCTATATATAGGAACTTTTTGCTATTGTATTTTCATCTTTGGATTATTTTAGATCCTTTGATCATCATCGGGAGATCTTTGAATCTTTTGATCATTGGGAGGATGGCCTCACGGCCATGCCTAGACCTTGTTCTTATGTATTTTCAATGGTGGAGTTTCTACACACCATAGATTAAGGTGTGGAGCTCTGCTGTACCTCGAGTATTAATGCAATTACTATTGTTCTTCTATTCAATTCCGCTTGTTCTTGTTCTAAGATATCACTTGTTCTTCAACTTGATGAATGTGATGATCCGTGACACTCATCATCATTCTCACCTATGAACGTGTGCCTGACAACCACCTCCGTTCTACCTTAGATTGGGTGGATATCTCTTGGATTCTTTAACCGGAATCTTCGTGGTATAAGCTAGAATTGATGGCGGCATTCAAGAGAATCCGGAAGGTCTAAACCTTGTCTGTGGTATTTTGGGTAGGATTCGATGATTGAATGACTGTGACGAGCTTCAAACTCCTGAAGGCTGGGCGTTAGTGACAGACGCAAAAGAATCACTGGATTCTATTCCAACCTGATTGAGAACCGACAGATGAATAGCCGTGCCGTGACAGGGTGCGTTGAACATTTTCACTGAGAGGATGGGAGGTAGCCACTGACAACGGTGAAACCCTACATACAGCTTGCCATGGAAAGGAGTAATAAGGATTGGATGAAGACAGTAGGAAAGTAGAGAGACGGAAGGGACCAAGCATCTTCATACGCTTATCTGAAATTCCTACCAATGAATAACATAAGTATCTCTATCTTTATCTCTATGTTTTATTCATCATTCATAACCATTTGAGTTTGCCTGACTAAGATTTACAAGGTGACCATAGCTTGCTTCATACCAACAATCCCTGTGGGATCGACCCTTACTCGCGTAAGGTTTATTACTTGGACGACTCAGTACACTTGCTGGTTAGTTGTGCGAAGTTGTGTTTATGCCATGGTATTGAACACCAAGTTTTTGGATTCATCACCGGGGATTATTTGAGTTGTGTAAAGTATTGATCACAATTTCGTGCACCATCTGTCTGGAATGCAAGCTGCACCAGGCAGTATGGTGCACGAATTTGTAATCCGTACAACTAACCAGCAAGTGCACTAGGTCGTCCAAGTAATACCTTACGTGAGTAAGGGTCGAATCCCACGGAGATTGTTGGTTTGAAGCAAGCTATGTTTATCTTATTATTCTTAGTCAGGATGCCAACAACAGTGTTTTTCAAGTTCAGTGAAGAAAGGGAAAAGGGCATAAAATAAATACTTGTTATGCAGTAATGGAGAATATGTTGGAGTTTTGGAGATGCTTTGTCTGATTTATTCCTGTAATGTAATATTTCATCCATGGAAAAGTGCAAAGTTCCCTCCATGGCAAGCTGTATGTAGGGTGTCACCGTTGTCAATGGCTACTTCCCATACTCTTAGTGAAAATGGTCCAAATGCTCTGTCACAGCATGGCTAATCATCTGTCGGTCCTCAATCAGGTTGGAATATAATCCAATGATTCTTTTGCGTCTGTCACTAACGCCCAGCCTTCAGGAGTTTGAAGCTCGTCACAGTCATTCAATCCCGGAATCTTACTCGGAATACCACGGAAAAGGTTTAGACTTTCCGGATTCTCATGAATGTCGCCATCAATCTAGCTTATACCACGAAGATTCTGATTAAAGAATCTAAGAGAAGCTCATTCAATCTGATGTAGAACGGAGGTGGTTGTCAGGCACATGTTCATGGATTGAGGAAGGTGATGAGTGTCACGGATTATCACCTTCTTCATAATTAAGTGCGAATGAACATCTTAGATAGGAACACACACGTTTGAATGGAGAAATAGAAACAATTGCATTAATTCATCGAGACGCTGCAGAGCTCCTCACCCCCAACAATGGAGTTTAGAGACTCATGCCGTCAAAGTGTATAAAATTCAGATCTGAAAATGTCATGAGGTACAAGATAAGTCTCTAAAAGTTGTTTAAATAGTAAACTAGTAACCTAGGTTTACAGAAAATGAGTAAACTAAGATAATTGGTGCAGAAATCCACTTCTGGGGCCCACTTGGTGTGTGCTGGGGCTGAGACTAAAGCTTCTCACGTGCTTGGGCTGTTTCTGGAGTTGAACGCCAGGTTGTAACGTGTTTTGGGCGCTGAACTCCAACTTGTAACCTGTTTCTGGCGCTGGACGCCAGACAGCAGCATGAAACTGGCGTTGAATGCCAGTTTACATCGTCTATCTTCGCGCAAAGTATGGACTATTATATATTGCTGGAAAGCCCTGGATGTCTACTTTCCAACACCATTGAGGGCGCGTTAATTGGATTCCTGTAGCTCCAAAAAATCCATTCCGAGTGCAGGGAGGTCAGGATCCAACAGCATTAGCAGTCCTTTTTCAGCCTAACTCAGATTTTTGCTCAACTCAATTTCAGCCAGAAAATACCTGAAATCACAGAAAAACACACAAACTCATAGTAAAGTCCAGAAATATGATTTTTGCCTAAAAACTAATAATATTTTATTAAAAACTAATTAAAACATACCAAAATCTATATGAAATTACCCCCAAAAAGCGTATAAAATATCTGCTCATCACAACACCAAACTTAAACTGTTGCTTGTCCTCAAGTAACTAGATAAATAAAATAGGATGAAAAGAATTTAAGAAGTAATAATATCTTAGAGTTTTAAATGGAGCTCAGATTCTTATTAGATGAGCGGGGCTTGTAGCATTTTGTTTCTGAATAGTTTTGGCATCTCCCTCTATCCTTTGAAATTCAGAATGATTGGCATCCATAGGAACTCAGAATTCAGATAGTATTATTGATTCTCCTAGTGTAGTATGTTGATTCTTGAACACAGTTACTTTATGAGTCTTGGTCGTGGCCCTAAGCACTTTGTTTTCCAGTATTACCACCAAATACATAAATGCCACAGACACATGACTAGGTGAACCTTTTCAAATTGTGACTCAGCTTTGCTAAAGTCCCCAGTTAGAGGTGTCCAGAGCTCTTAAGCACACTCTTTTTGCCTTGGATCACGACTTTAACCACTCAGTCTCAAGTTTTTCACTTGGACCTGCATGCCACAAGCACATGGTTAGGGACAGCTTGATTTAGCCGCTTAGGCCTGGAACTATTTCCTTGGGCCCTCCTATCCACTGATGCTCAAAGCCTTGGATCCTTTTCACCCTTGCCTTTTGGTTTTAAGGGCTGTTGGCTTTTATTCCTTTTCTTGATCCAATGATTTCTTGTAAATTTTTCTTTTTTTTTACTGCTTTTTCTTGCTTCAAGAATCAAATTCATGATTTTTCAGATCATCAATAATATTTTTCGTGTTCCTCATTCTTTTAGGAGCCAATATTCATAAAATTCAAGATAAAAATTATACACTGTTCAAGCATTCATTCAAAGAACAAAAAGTGTTGCCACCACATATAGTTAATTATAATTTTTATTATTAAGAACTCGAAAAAAATAAATTACTTCTTTATTCTAATTATCTACTATTTTATTCATGCCTGATGATGATGAGAAAAATAAATTATAACTTAATTGGAAATAAAACCAGAATAGATATACTAATTACTACTTACACTACTATATATATCTCCTAAGGTAAATTTCTATAATAACACTATCACAGAGTTAAACCTAAAATTAGAACTCAACAACCTGTGTTTTGGGAAGTAGATGTTCCTCTGATCTGTGGGGTACTTGGTCCTTCAAGGATTAATTTCTGGCGCTTCAGCTCCCTTAAATCACGCCCTTGCTCTTCCTGTTCCTTAAGCAGTTTGCAAAGCATGCTACTTTGATTGTTCTGTTCTTCCTTTATTTGGTTCATAGCTTCTTGCAATTTGGAAATAGATGCCTCAAGATGTTCCCAAAATTCGAATTGAGGAAGTTCTGGGAGGACTTCCTGTGCTCTCCTCTTGATTGGATCATCCTGCAGCTGTTGTCTTTCCATTGATATTTTAGTGATTGGCCTTTCAACTGAGATATACTCTGTTATTCCCATCTTCACTCCAGCATCTCTGCAGAGCATAGAAATTAAGCTTGGATAGGCCAATCTGGCATCCTTGGAATTCCTGTTTGCTATTTTGTATACTTCACACGAGATCAGTTGATGGACTTCTACTTCTTTTCCCAACATGATGCAGTGAATCATCACTGCTCTTTTAATAGTAACTTCAGAACGGTTGCTGGTGGGCAATACAGAACGCCCAATGAAATCCAGCCAGCCTCTGGCTACTGGTTTGAGATCTTCTCTTTTGAGTTGATTTGGGATGCCAGTCGTGCTGGTGGTCCACCTGGCTTCAGGGTTGCATATATCCTCTAGAATCTTGTCCAAGCCTTTATTTACCCTCATCATTCTCCTATTAAAGGAGTCTGGGTCATCTTTCAGTTGAGGGAGCTTAAAGATCTCCCTGATTTTGTCAGGATGGGTATGAACAATCTTTCCTCTGACTAAGGTCCGATGATCATAGAGGGCAGCTCCAATTATTCTTTGCCTGTCTGTCTGCCATAGATTTGCATAGAACTCCTGAACCATATTCCTTCCCACTTTCGTTTCAGGATTAGCTAGGATTTCCCAGTTCCTGTTTCGAATTTGTTCTTGGATCTCCGGATATTCATCTTCTTTCAGATCAAACTTGACTTCCGGGATCACTGATCTTAGACTCATTATTTTGTAGTAATGGTCTGAATGTTCTTTAGTTAAGAACTTCCCTTGATTCCAAAGTGGCTTTGGAGTATTCTCTTTCTTGCCTCTTGGGTTGGGTTGTTTTCCTTTAGGGGCCATGATCAAAGTGAGGGCCATGATCAAAGTGAGAATGTTTTTGTGATCACGGATAAGCACACCAAACTTAGAGGTTTGCTTGTCCTCAAGCAAGAGAAGAGAGAGAAGAGGGATAGGAGGAGAGCAAGTGTGGAATGGTGGATGATGAGTGGGGCGCCGAAAGTGAATTTAAAGGGAGGGGGTGGGTGTTCGAAAATAAGAAAAAGATATAAGATAAGAGATATGATTTATAAAAGATAAATATGGTAAGAAAAGGATATAATTTTTAAAAAAATCTGAAATAAATCTAAATTTTTAATTTGAAAAAGATATTAAAAGATAATTAAATTTTGAAGAACCTAAAAAAAAGAGTTGGATTGGATTGGAAATCATCTGTCTTTTATGGATGAAGATGCATGTAAAATTTTTGAAAAAGGGATTTCAGAAATTAGAGATTTTAGAAATTAGGATTTAAAATTTTTGGAATTGAAGGATGATATTTGGAAACATGTTTATGCAAGAAATCATGAATTGAAACATAAAAACTAGAAAATTTTTGAAGAAAAACGAATTTTACCTCCTCCCCACCATCCTGGTGTTAAACGCCCAACTGCTGCATGTTTTGGGCGTTTAACGCCCAATTGTTGCTTCTCCTAGGCGTTCAACGCCCAGCTGTTGCTTCTTTCTGGCGTTGAACGCCAGGAAGTCCTTTGTCACTGGGCGTTTTTCTGAACGCCCAAGATGCTATCAATCTGGCATTAAACGCCCAGAAGGTGCTTCTTTCTGGTGTTCAACGCCCAGAAGATGCTCCTTTCTGGCGTTTAACGCCTAGATGGCTACCCTTACTGGCGTTGAACGCCCAGTGGGTGCTTCTTTTGGGCATTCAACGCCCAAAACATTTCTTACGGGTTTTTTTCATGCCAGTGAGCTTCCAAATTTCCCTGTAACTCTGTGAATTCAATCAATTGCTATTTTACCTTTTGAAGATACTCTGACATATATCTGTAAAAATTAATTAATTAGCAGAAACAAATAAAATTAAATTTTGTGAATGGCTGGGTTGCCTCCCAGCAAGCGCTTCTTTAATGTCGTTAGCTGGACTATTACTGAGCTTTTAATCAAGTCTCAGTTTTGAGCATTCTTGCTCAAAATTGCTTTCAAGATAATGTTTAACTCTCTGTCTATTTACAATGAACTTTTTGTTATATTCATTATCCTGAAGCTCTACGTATCCATATTGTGATACACTTGTAATCACATATGGACCTCTCCACCGGGATTTTAATTTCTCGGAGAATAATTTGAGCCTAGAATTAAATAGCAGAACTTTCTGCCCCGGCTCAAAGACTCTGGATGACAATTTCTTATCATGCCATCTTTTTGCTTTTTCTTTGTAAATTTTTGCATTCTCGAAAGCATTGAGTCTAAATTCCTCTAGCTCATTTAACTGGAGCAGTCGTTTTTCTCCAGCTAACTTGGCATCAAGGTTTAGGAATCTGGTTGCCCAGTAGGCCTTGTGTTCCAGTTCCACTGGCAAGTGACATGCCTTTCCATACACAAGCTGGTATGGAGAGGTCCCTATAGGGGTCTTGAATGCTGTTCTGTATGCCCACAGAGCATCATCCAAGCTTCTTGCCCAATCCATTCTACGGTTAATTACAGTCCGTTCCAGGATTCTTTTGAGTTCTCTATTTTAGACTTCAGCTTGCCCATTAGTCTGTGGATGGCATGGAGTGGCTACCCTGTGGCTAACTCCATAACGAACCAAAGCAGAGTAAAGCTGTTTATTGCAGAAATGAGTGCCCCCATCACTGATTAATACTCTAGGGGTACCAAATCTGCTAAAGATGTGTTTCTGAAGGAATTTTAACACTGTTTTAGTGTCATTAGTGGGTGTTGCAATAGCCTCCACCCATTTGGATACATAATCCACTGCCACTAGAATATAAGTGTTTGAGTATGATGGTGGGAAAGGTCCCATAAAGTCAATTCCCCATACATCAAACAACTCAATCTCCAAGATCCCTTGTTGAGGCATGGCATAACTGTGAGGCAAATTGCCAGATCTTTGGCAACTGTCACAATTAAGTACAAACACTCGGGAATCTTTATAGAGAGTAGGCCAATAGAAGCCACATTGGAGGACTCTTGTGGCTGTTCGCTCACTTCCAAAATGTCCTCCATACTGTGATCCATGGCAGTGCCATAGGATCTTCTGCGCTTCTTCCTTAGGCGCACATCTACGGATTACTCCGTCTGCACATCTCTTGAAGAGATATGGTTCATCCCAAAGATAGTACTTTGCATCTGTGATCAATTTCTTTGATTGCTGCCTACTGTACTCTTTGGGTATGAACCTCACTGCCTTGTAGTTTGCAATATCTGCAAACCATGGCACTTCCTGGATGGCAAAGAGTTGCTCATCTGGAAAGGTTTCAGAAATCTCAGTAAGAGGGAGGGACGCCCCTTCTACTGGTTCTATTCGGGACAGGTGATCTGCTACCTGATTCTCTGTCCCTTTTCTGTCTCTTATTTCTATATCAAACTCTTGCAGAAGCAACACCCATCTTATAAGTCTGGGTTTTGAATCCTGCTTTGTGAGTAGATATTTAAGAGCAGCATGATCAGTGTACACAATCACTTTTGATCCTACTAAATAGGATCTGAATTTGTCAATGGCGTAAACCACTGCAAGTAGCTCTTTTTCTGTGGTTGTGTAGTTCTTCTGTGCGTCATTTAGAACACGGCTGGCATAGTAAATGACGTGCAGAAGCTTGTCATGCCTTTGTCCCAACACTGCACCAATGGCATGGTCACTGGCATCACACATCAGTTCAAATGGCAATGTCCAGTTTGGTGCAGAGATGATTGGTGCTGTGACCAATTTAGCTTTCAGAGTCTCAAATGCCTGCAGACACTCCTTATCAAAGACAAATGGCGTGTCAGCAGCTAGCAGGTTACTTAGAGGTTTGGCAATTTTTGAAAAATCCTTTATAAACCTCCTATAGAATCCTGCATGCCCCAGAAAGCTTCTGATTGCCTTAACATTGGCAGGTGGTGGTAATTTTTCAATTATCTCTACCTTAGCTTAATCCACCTCTATTCCTTTATTCAAAATTTTGTGCCCAAGGACAATTCCTTCAGTTACCATAAAGTGACATTTTTCCCAGTTTAAAACCAGGTTAGTCTCTTGGCATCTCTTTAGAACAAGTGCTAGATGGTCAAGACAGGAGCTGAATGAGTCTCCAAATACTGAAAAGTCATCCATGAAGACTTTCATAAATGTTTCCACCATATCAGAGAAAATTGAGAGCATGCACCTCTGAAAGGTTGCAGGTGCATTGCACAAACCAAATGGCATCCTTCTGTATGCAAATACTCCAGATGGACATGTGAATGCCGTTTTCTCTTGATCCTAGGGATCCACTGCAATTTGATTATAACCTGAATATCCATCCAGGAAGCAGTAGTATTCATGACCTGCTAGTCTTTCTAGCATCTGGTCTATGAATGGTAAAGGAAAATGATCCTTTCTGGTGGTTGTATTGAGCCTTCTATAATCAATACACATACGCCACCCTGTAACTGTTCTTGTAGGAACCAGTTCATTTTTTTCATTATGAACCACTGTCATGCCTCCCTTCTTAGGAACGACTTGGACAGGGCTTACCCAAGGGCTGTCAGAAAGAGGATAAATAATCCCAGCCTCTAGTAATTTAGTGACTTCCTTCTGCACCACTTCCTTCATGGCTGGATTCAGCCGCCTTTGTGGTTGGACCACTGGCTTGGCGTCACCCTCCAATAGGATCTTGTGCATGCATCTGACTGGGCTAATTCCCTTAAGATCACTGATGGACCACCCAAGAGCTGTCTTGTGTGTCCTTAGCACTTGAATTAGTGCTTCCTCTTCCTGTGGCTTTAAGGTAGAGCTTATGATTACAAGAAAGGTATCACCTTCTCCCAGGAATGCATATTTTAGGGATGGTGGTAATGGTTTGAGCTCGGGTTTAGGAGGTTTCTCCTCTTCCTGAGGAATTTTTAGAGGTTCTACTATTCTCTCTGATTCCTCTAGCTCTGATTCGAGACTCTCAGCCATATTGATCTCTCTTACCAGAGAGTCAATAATATCAACACTCATGCAGTCATTTGGGGTGTCTGGATGTTGCATGGCTTTGACAACATTCAACTTGGGGAACAAGATCCTGGTAAATTCTTGATATCTTGTACCATAGGCACCATGACCTTTAAGAAGGCTCTGTGTAACCTGGGGTCAGGTATACATCTTATGCCACTCTCTGTAATGGAGAAGCTGGGGATCTTTAAGGTACAAGTTGCAAAAATCTCATTAGAGATGGCAGAAAAGTCAATAAAACAAGCTTATGGATTAGTAGAGGATGTGTTAGTAAAGGTTAAAGGCCTTTACATCCTTGCTGATTTCGTAAGCTTAGACACTAGGAAGGAGGAGGATGAATGCATCATCCTTGGAAGACCCTTCCTAGCCACAGTAGGAGCTGTGATTGATGTTGATAGAGGAGAGCTAGTCCTTCAATTGAATGGGGACTACCTGGTGTTTAAAGCTCAAGGATTTTCCTCTACAACCATAGAGAGGAAGCATGAAAAGCTTCTCTCAATACAGAGTCAAACAGAGCCCCTACAATCAAACTCTAAGTTTGGTGTTGGGAGGCCACACCCAAACTCTAAGTTTGGTGTACCAAACTCTAAGTTTGGTGTTGAGAAACCCCCACATCCAAACTCTAAGTTTGGTGTTGGGAGTCTACAACATTGACCTGATCACCTGTGAAGTTCCATGAGAGCTCACTGTCAAGCTACTGACATTAAAAAAGCACTTATTGGGAGGCAACCCAATTTTTATCTATATATATTTTTATTGTTCTTTTATGTTTTATTAGGTTCATGATCATGTGGAGTCACAAAACAATTACTAAAATTGAAAACAGAATCAAAAACAGCAGAAGAAACAGCACACCCTGGAGAAAAAGCTCAGTGGCGTTTAAATGCCAGTAAGGAGCATCTGGCTGGCGTTCAACGCCAGAACAGAGCATGAATCTGGCGTTGAATGCCAGAAATAAGCAGCAGTCTGGCGTTTAAACGCCAGGATTACACCCTGAGGAGAGTTGGCATTAAACGCCAGAAACAAGCATGGAACTGGCGTTTAACGCCAGAAACATGCTGCAGACTGGCGTTGAACGCCCAAAATAAGCATAGAGCTGGCGTTCAACGCCAGAAACAAGCATCAATCTGGCGTTAAATGCCAGGATTGCATGCAGAGGGCGTTTTACACGCCTAATTGGTGCAGGAATAATAAATCCTTGACACCTCAGGATCTGTGGACCCCACAGGATCACCTCAGGATCTGTGGACCCCACAGGATCCTCACCTACCTCAACTCACCTTCTCTCTTTTTCACACAATCCAATAACACTCTTCCCCAAAAACCCTTCACCAATCACCTCAATCTCTCTTCCCATTATATCTTCACCACTCACATCCATCCACTCTTCCCCATAAACCCCACCTACTTTCAAATTTAAAATCCCTTTCCCACCCAAACCCACCCTAATGACCAAACCTACTACCATCTCCCTCCACTATATAAACCCCTATATCCTTCTTCATTTTCACACATCACAATTCTCTCTTCTCCCCTTGACCGAAACACAAACCTCTCTCCCTCTCCTCCATATCTTTTTCCTCTTCTTCTATTCTTTCTTTTCTTTGCTCGAGGGAGAGCAAAATTCTAAGTTTGGTATGGTAAAATCATAGCTTTTTTGTTTTTCTATAACCATCTATGAACCTAAGGCCAGAGAAACCTCTAGAAAGAGGAAAGGGAAGACAAAAGCTTCCACCTCCGAGTCATGGGAGATAGAGAAATTCATCTCAAAGGTCCATCAAGACCATTTCTATGAAGTTGTGGCCAAAAAGAAGGTGATCCCTGAGGTCCCCTTCATGCTCAGGAAAAATGAGTATCCGGAAATCCGACATGAGATCCAAAGAAGAGGTTGGAAAGTTCTGACCAACCCCTTGAACAAGTCAGAATTTTAAAGGTTCAAGAGTTCTATGCCAATGCATGAATCACTAGGAACCATGATCAAAGTATGAACCCGAATCCAAAGAATTATCTTACAATGGTTCAGGGAAAATACTTAGATTTCAGTCTTGAAAATATAAGGTTAGCATTCAACTTGCCTATGATGCAAGAAGATGCACGCCCTTACACTAGAAGGGTCAACTTTGATCAAAAGTTGGACCAAGTCCTTATGGACATATGTGTGGAAAAGAGACTCAAAAGGCAAGCCGGTTCAATTGAGAAGACTGGACCTTAAGCCTGTGGCTAGAGGATGGTTGGAGTTCATCCAACGCTCCATCATCCCCACTAGCAACCGATCCGAAGTTACTGTGGATCGAGCCATCATGATCCATAGCATCATGATTGGAGAGGAAGTAGAAGTTCATGAAGTCATCTCTCTTGAATTCTACAAAGTAGCCGAAAAGTCCTCCACCATGGCAAGGCTAGCTTTTCCTCATCTTATCTGCCGACTATACTACTCAGCTGGAGTTGTCATAGAAGGAGACACCCTCATTGAAGAGGACAAGCCCATCACTAAGAAGAGGATGGAGCAAACAAGAGAGGCCATCCATGGATCTCAAGAGATGCATGAGGAAGTTCATCATCAAGAAATCCCTGAGATGCCTCAAAGGATGCACTTTCCTCCAAACAACTATTGGGAATAACTCAACACTTCTCTAGAAGGATTGAGTCATGATATAAACCAATTAAGGGTGGAACACCAAGAGCACTCCATCATTCTCCATGAGATTAGAGAAGATCAAAGAGCTATGAGCGAGGAGCAACAAAGGCAAGGAAGAGACATAGAGGAGCTCAAGGACATCATTGGTCTTTCAAGAAGATGACGCCACCATCACTAAGGTGGACTCATTCCTTAACTTCCTTGTTCCTATTTCTCTGTTTTTCGGTTTTAAGCTTCATGTTTATCTATGTTTGTGTCTTTACTACATGATCATTAGTGTTTAGTCTATGTCTTAAGGCTATGAATAAATCCATAAATCCTTCACCTTTCTTAAATGAAAAATGTTTTTAATACAAAAGAACAAGAAGTACATGAGTTTCAAATTTATCCTTGAAATTAGTTTAATTATATTGATGTGGTGACAATACTTTTTGTTTTCTGAATGAATGCTTGAACAGTGCATATTTTTTATCTTGTTGTTTATGAATGTTAAAATTGTTGGCTCTTGAAAGAATGATGAACAAGAGAAATGTTATTGATAATCTGAAAAATCATAAAATTGATTCTGGAAGCAAGAAAAAGCAGTGAAAAAGAAGAAGCTTGTGAAAAAAAAGGTGGCAAAAAAAATTAGAAAGAAAAAGAAAAAGCAAGCAGAAAAAGCCAATAGCCCTTAAAACCAAAAGGCAAGGGTAAAAAGGATCCAAGGCTTTGAGCATCAATGGATAGGAGGGCCCAAGGAAATAAAATCCAGGCCTAAGCAGCTAAATCAAGTTGTCCCTAACCATGTGCTTGTGGCATGCAGGTCCAAGTGAAAAGCTTGAGACAGAGTGGTTAAAGTCGTAATCCAAAGCAAAAATAGTGTGCTTAAGAGCTCTGGACACCTCTAACTGGGGACTTTAGCAAAGCTGAGTCACAATCTAAAAAGGTTCACCTAGTCATGTGTCTGTGGCATTTATGTATCCGATGGTAATACTGGAAAACAAAGTACTTAGGGCCACGGGCAAGACTCAGAAAAGTAGCTGTGTTCAAGAATCAACATACTTAACTACGAGAATTAATAACACTATCTGAACTCTGAGTTCCTATAGATGCCAATCATTCTAAACTTCAAAGGATAAAGTGAGATGCCAAAACTGTTCAGAGGCAAAAATCTATAAGTCACACTCATCTAATTAGAACTAATATTCATTGATATTTTAGGATTTATAGTATATTCTCTTCTTTTTATCCTATTTAATTTTCAGTTGCTTGGAGACAAGCAACAATTTAAGTTTGGTGTTGTGATGAGCGGATAATTTATACGCTTTTTGGCATTGTTTTTAGGTAGTTTTTAGTAGGATCTAGCTACTTTTAGGGATGTTTTCATTAGTTTTTATGCTAAATTCGTATTCCTAGACTTTACTATGAGTTTTTGTGTTTTTCTATGATTTCAGGTATTTTCTGGCTGAAATTGAGGGACCTGAGCAAAAATCTGATTCAGGCTAACAAAGGACTGCTGATGTTGTTGGATTCTGACCTCCCTGCACTCGAAATGAATTTTCTGGAGCTACAAAACTTCAAACGGTGCGCTCTCAACCGCGTTGGAAAGTAGACATCCAGAGCTTTCCAGCAATATATAATGGTTCATACTTTGTTCGAGCTTAGATGACGCAAACTGGCGTTCAACGCCAGTTCCATGCTGTATTCTGGAGTAAAACGCCAGAAACACGTCATAAACCAGAGTTAAATGCCAAAAACACGTTACAACTTGGCGTTTAACTCCAAGAGAAGCCTCTGCACGTGTGAAGCCCAAGCTCAGCCCAAGCACACACCAAAGTGGGCCCCGAAAGTGGATTTCTGCATTTAGACTTATTTCTGTAAACCCTAGCAATTAGTCTAGCATAAATAGGACATTTTACTATTGTATTAGACATCTTTGGATTATTTTTGGATTACCTTATGATCCTTTGATCAGGTTTATGGGGGCTGGCCATTCGGCCATGCCTCGACCATCACTTACGTATTTTCAACGGTAGAGTTTCTACACACCATAGATTAAGGGTGTGGAGCTCTGTTGTACCTCGAGTTTTAATGCAATTACTACTATTTTCTATTCAATTCAGCTTATTCTTGTTCTAAGATATTCATTGCACTTCAACATGATGAATGTGATGATCCGTGACACACATCATCATTCTCACCTATGAACGCGTGACTGACAACCACTTCCGTTCTACCTTAGAACGAGCGAGTATCTCTTGGATTCCTTGATCAGAATCTTCGTGGTATAAGGTAGAACCCTTTGGCGGCCACTCTTGAGAATCCAGAAAGTCTAGACCTTGTCTGTGGTATTCCGAGTAGGATTCAGGGATTGAATGACTGTGACGAGCTTCAAACTCGCGATTGTTGGGCGTAGTGACAGACGCAAAAGAATCAATGGATTCTATTCTGACATGATCAAGAACCGACAGATGATTAGCCGTGCTGTAACATGAGCATTTGGACCATTTTCACTGAGAGGATGGGATGTAGCCATTGACAACGGTGATGCCCTACATACAGCTTGCCATGGAAAGGAGTATGAAGGATTGAAGGAAAGCAGTAGGAAAGCAGAGATTCAACAGGGACAAAGCATCTCCATACACTTATCTGAAATTCCCACCAATGATTTACATAAGTATCTCTATATTTATTTTATGCTTTGTTTATCTTTATATTCGAAAACTCCATAACCATTTATTATCTGCCTAACTGAGATTTACAAGATGACCATAGCTTGCTTCATACCAACAATCTTCGTGGGATCGACCCTTACTCACGTAAGGTTTATTACTTGGATGACCCAGTGCACTTGCTGGTTAGTTGTGTGAAGTTGTGACAAAGTGTGATTCACGTTTGAGAGCGCTACCAATTTTTGGCGCCATTGTTGATGATCACAATTTCGTGCACCACTCCCCAATCTTGATACTATAGATCATGATGGCCCGATCCACAGTTACTTTGGATCGGTTGCTAGTAGGAATGATGGAGCATTGGATAAACTCCAACCATCCTCTAGCCACAGGCTTAAGGTCCGGTCTTCTCAATTGAACCGGCTTGCCTCTTGAGTCACTTTTCCATTTAGCTCCTTCCACACATATATCTATGAGGACTTGGTCCAACCTTTGTCAAAGTTGACCTTTCTAGTATAGGGGCGTGCATTTTCTTGCATCATTGGCAAGTTGAACGCCAACCTTACATTTTCTGGATTGAAATCTAAGTATTTCCCCTAACCATTATAAGCCAATTCTTTGGATTCGGGTTCATACTTTCATCATGGATCTTAGTGATCCATGCGTTTGCATAGAACTCTTGAACGATTAAGATTCTGACTTGTTGAATGGGGTTGGTGAGAACTTCCCAACCTCTTCTTCGAATCTCATGTCGGATCTCCGGATACTCATTCCTTTTGAGCATGAAAAGGACCTCAGGGATCACTTTTTCTTGGCCACAACTTCATAGAAGTGGTCTTGATGGACCTTTGAGATGAATCTCTCCATCTTCCATGACTCGGAGGTGCAGGCTTTTTCCTTCCCTTTCCTCTTTCTAGAGGTTTCTCCGGCCTTAGGTGCCATAAATAGTTATGGAAAAACAAAAAGCAATGCTTTTACCATACCAAACTTAAAAGGTTTGCTCGTTCTCAAGCAAAAGAGGAAAGAAAGAAGGGGAAGAAGAAGAAAATGGAGGAGATAGAGGGAGAGATAGGTTCATCCAAGGGGTAGGAGAGTGTTTGTGATGTGTAAAAATAAAGGAGTGAAGAGGGGTATTTATAGGGAAAGAGAGGGAGAGTGGCCAAATGGAATTAGGTGGGTTTGTGAAGGAAAAGTGTTTGGATTTGAAAAGTGAGGTATGTGCGGTTTTTGGGGAGAAGGATTGAGGTGATTGGTGAAGAGAATATAGGGAAGAGAATAGGATTTGATAGGTGAGTGGTGTTTTGGGTAAAGTGTTATAGAGATGTGTGAGTGGGAGAGAAAGAGGTGGGGTAGGTGGAGATCCTGTGGGGTCCACAAATCCTAAGGTGTCAAGGATTTTTCATCCCTGCACCATTTAGGCGGGTAAACGCCCTCTGTATGCAATACTGGCGTTTAACGCCAGACTGCTGCCTGTTTCTGGCATTGAACGCCAGCTTTTATACCTTTCCAGGCGTTTAACGCTAAGCTGTAGCTTGTTTCTGGCGTTAAACACCCAGAATGGTGCCAGACTGGGCGTTTAACGCCCATTCTGCTACTCTTACTGCCGTTTAGACACTAGTAAGTTCATCCTTCAGGGTGTGCTGTTTTTAATGCTGTTTTTGAATTTGCTTTGATTTTTGCAGTTGTTTTTGTGACTCCACATGATCATCAACCTAAATAAAATATAAAATAATAATGGAAAATGGAATTTTAACATAGATAAATGAAAAGTGGGTTGCCTCCCAATAAGCACTTCTTTATTGTCAATAGCTTGACAGTGGGCTCTCATGGAGCCTCACAGATAACTAGAGCATGGTTGTGGCCTCTCAACACCAAACTTAGAGTTTGGTTGTGGCTTCCCAACATCAAACTTAGAGTTTGAATGTGGGAACTTTGTTTGACTCTGTATTGAGAGAAGCTTTTCATGCTTTTTCTCCATGTGTATAGAAAGAGAACTTTGAGTCTTGAATACAAGGTAGTCCTCGTTCAATTGAAGAACCAACTCTCCTCTATCAACATCAATCACAGCTTTTGTTGTGGTTAGGAAAGGTCTGCCAAGGATGATGGCTTCATCCTCATCCTTCCCAGTGTCTAGGATTATGAAATCAGCAGGGATGTAAAGGCCTTGAACCTTCACTAGCATGTCCTCTACTAGTCCATAAGCCTATTTCATTGATTTGTCTTCCATCTCTATTGAGATTCTTATAGTTTGTACCTCAAAGATTCCTAGTTTCTCCATTACAGAGTGTGGCATGAGGTTAATACCTGACCCTATATCACACAGAGCCTTCTCAAAGGTCATGATGCCTATGGTACATGGTATTAAGAATTTACCAGGATCATGTTTCTTTTGAGGTAAACTTTGCTGAACCTAGGTATTCAGTTCATTAATGAGCAATGGAGGTTCATCCTCCCAAGTCTCATTACCAAATAGCTTGGCATTCAGCTTCATGATTGCTCCTAAATACTGGGCAACTTGCCCTTCAACAATGTCTTTATCTTCTTCAGAAGATGAATAGTTATCAGAGCTCATGAATGGTAAAAGGAAGTTCAATGGAATCTCTATGGTCTCTGTGTGAGCCTCAGATTCCTTTGGTTCCTCATTGGGGTACTCCTTAATGGCCAGTGGACGTTCCCTGAGGCCTTCCTCACTGGGAATCACTACCTTTTCACTCTCTCCAGGTTCGGCCATATTGGTGACGGTTATGGCCTTGCACTCTCTTTTGAGATTCTCTTCTGTATTGCTTGGGAGAGTGCCTCCAAGTTTCTGATGGAGAACGTTGTTTCATTCATGAAACTGAGAGTGGCCTTAGATAGATTAGAGACTATATTTACTAAGCTAGATGGATTCTGCTCAGAATTCTCTGTCTGTTGCTGAGAAGATGATGGAAAAGGCTTGCCATTGCTAAACCTGTTTCTTCCACCATTATTATTGTTAAAGCCATGTTGAGGCTTTTGTTGATCCTTCCATGAGAAATTTGGATGATTTCTCCATAAGGGATTATAGGTGTTTCCATAGGCTTCACCCATGTAATTCACCTCTACCATTGCAGGGTTCTTAGGATCATAAGCTTCTTCTTCAGAAGATGTTTCTTTAGTACTGTTGGATGCATTTTGCAATTCATTCAGACTCTGAGAAATCATAGTGACTTGCTGAGTCAACATTTTGTTCTGAGCCAATATGGCATTCAGAGCATCAATTTCAAGAACTCCCTTCCTCTGAGGCATCCCATTATTCACAGGATTCCTTTCAGAGGTGTATATGAACTGGTTATTTGCAACCATTTCAATGAGTTCCTGAGCTTCTGCAGGAATTTTCTTCAAGTGAATAGATCCACCTGTAGAATGGTCCAATGACATCGTAGACAATTCAGATAGACCATCATAGAATATATCCAGGATGGTCCATTTTGAGAGCATGTCAGAATGACACTTTTTGGTCAGTTGCTTGTATCTTTCCCAAGCTTCATAGAGGTATTGACCTTCTTTCTGCCTGAAGGTTTGAACATCCACTCTAAACTTGCTCAGCTTTTGAGGAGGAAAGAATTTGGCTAAGAAAGCCGTGACCAGCTTATCCCAAGAGTTCAGGCTATCTCTAGGTTGAGAGTCTAACCATATTCTAGCGTTGTCTCTTACAGCAAAAGGGAAAAGCATAAGCTTGTAGACCTCGGGATCAACTCCATTGGTCTTAACAGTATCACAGATCTGTAAGAATTCAATTAAGAACTTAAAAGGATCTTCTGATGGAAGTCCATAAAACTTGCAATTTTGTTGCATCAGAGAAACTAATTGAGGCTTTAACTCAAAATTGTTTGCTCCAATGGCAGGGATTGAGATGCTTCTTCCATGAAAGTTGGAAGTTGGTGTAGTAAAATCACCAAGCACCTTCCTTGCAATGTTATTGTTGTTGGGTTTGGCCATTACTTCTTTTTCGAGATTCTCTGTAAGGTTTTCTCTGGATTGTTATGCTTTAGCTTTTCTTAGCTTCTTCTTCAGAGTCCTTTCAGGTTCAGGGTCAGCTTCAACAAGAATGTTCTTGTCCTTGCTCCTGCTCATATGAAAAAAAAGAGAATAGAAAAGAAGAGGAATCCTCTATGTCACAGTATAGAGATTCCTTTATGTGAGTAGAAGAGAAGAATAATAGAGGAGGAAAAATTCGAACACATAAAGAGAAGAGAAATTCGAAAATTATTTTGAAATATGGGTTAGCAATTTTCGAAAAAGTTAGACGAGATAAAATTAGAATTTAAATCAATTAGTTAATTAAAGAGATTTTTTTTTTGAAAAAGAGGGAGGTGATTTTCGAAAATTAGAAGAGAGAGAATTAGTTAGGTGGTTTTGAAAAAGATTTTTGAAATTAATTTTGAAAAAATAAGAAGTTAGAAAAAGATATTTTGAAATTAAAGTTTGAAAAAGATATGATTTGAAAAAGATATGTTTGAAAAGATATGATTGAAATTTATTTTGAAA
This sequence comes from Arachis hypogaea, assembly GCF_003086295.3. Taxonomy (NCBI): domain Eukaryota; kingdom Viridiplantae; phylum Streptophyta; class Magnoliopsida; order Fabales; family Fabaceae; genus Arachis; species Arachis hypogaea. Next base: position 50,786,625 of record NC_092036.1, read on the forward strand.
AAGATTTAATTTTTAAAATTAGAATTAATGACTTGACTCACAAGAAATCAAAAGATATGATTCTAAAATTTAAAGTTTGAATCTTTCTTAACAAGAAAGTAACAAACTTGAAATTTTTGAATCAAAACATTAATTGTTAGTATTAATTTCGAAAAATATGAGGTAAAATTAGGAAAAAGATTTTGAAAAGTTTTGAAAAAGATTTTTGAAAATTTTCGAAAAACAAAGGAAAAGAAAAAAAATGAATAAGATTTGATTTTGAAAAGATAAATTTTTGAAATTAAAATCTTGACTTGACTAAAAAAAAACAACTTATTTTAAAAAAATTTTGACTATGTCAACCCAAAGATTTCGAAATTTATGAGTGAAATAAGAAAAATATATTTTTTTATTTTTTTGAATTTAATGAGGAAAGAGAAAAACCACAAAATGACTCAACACATAAAAATTTTGGATTAAAACAAAAGATGCATGCAAGAACACTATGAATGTCAAGATGAACACCAAGAACACTTTGAGGATCATGATGAACATCAAGAATTTATTTTTGAAAAATTTTCAAGAAAAGAAAAACATACAAGACACCAAACTTAGAGATTTTTCATGTTTAGACACTATGAATTCAAAAATGCATATGAAAAACAACAAAAGACACAAAACAAGAAAATATGAAGATCAAACAAAGAGACTCATTAAGAACAACTTGAAGATCATGAAGAATGCAATGCATGAATTTTCGAAAAAATTTTTTTCAGAAAAATTAAAACATGCAATTGACCCCAAACTTAAAAATTGACACTAGACTCAAACAAGAAACACAAAATATTTTTTGGTTTTTATGATTTTATTAATTTTTTTGTATTTTTTTCGAGAATTATTTAGGAAAAAGAAAATAAGAAACTCAAAATTTTTAATAAGAGTTCAAGGAATCATGCAATGTTAGTCTAAAGCTTCAGTCTAAAAAGATTAGACATGGCTAGTCAAGCTTCAGCAAGACATTACATAATACAGCCAAATTGATGGGAATCAACTAGCTCTTGTGATGCTAAAAGCATCATCCGTAACTCTTGAATTCATTCTTAAAAATTCTGAAGACAAAATAAAAAGAAAATTACCTAATCTAAGCAACAAGATGAACCGTCAGTTGTCCAAACTCGAACAATCCCCGGCAACGGCGCCAAAAACTTGGTGCACGAAATTGTGATCTCTGACAACGGCACCAAAAACTTGGTACACGCGATCGTAATCTCAACACTTTCCTCACAACTCCGCACAACTAACCAGCAAGTGAACTGGGTTGTCCAAGTAATACCTTACGTGAGTAAGGGTCGATCCCACGGAGATTGTCAGCTTGAAGCAAGCTATGGTCATCTTGTAAATCTCAATCAGGCGGATTCAAATGGTTATGGAGTTTTGATAATTAAAAGATAAATAAACATAAAATAAAGATAAAAATACTTATGTAACTTATTGGTGGGAATTTCAGATAAGCGTATGAAGATGCGTCATTCCTTTTGAATCTCTGCTTTCCTACTGTCTTCTTCAATCATTCATACTCCTTTCCATGGCAAGTTGTATGTTGGGAATCACCATTGTCAATGGCTACCTCCCATCCTCTCAGTAAAAATGGTCCTCTACGATTTCTGTACGGCTAATCAACTGTCGGATTTCTCGTCTCGGATGAAAAATACCAGGCACAGCTACCGCATGGCTAATTAGCTGTCGGTTCTTGATCGTGTCGGAATAAGATCCAATGATCCTTTTGCGCAGTATCACTACGCCCCACAGTCGCAAGTTTGAAGCTCGTCACAGTCATCCCTTCCCAGATCCTACTCGGAATACCACAGACAAGGTTTAGACTTTCCGAATCTCAGGAATGCTGCCAATTGTTTCTAGCTTATACCACGAAGGTTCTAATCTCATATTCAGATGCACCATTGTCAGAGGGGAAACGATGTGAATCGTTGATTAGAGTCCCAAGAGATATGCATTCAAGCTTGTTTTCTTGTAAAACGGAAGTGTTTGTCAGGCATGCGTTCATAAGTGAGAATGGTGATGAGTGTCACTTGATAATCACATTCATCATGTTCTTGTGTGCGAATGAATATCTTGGAATAAAAATAAGCTTGAATTGAATAGAAGAACAATAGTACTTTGCATTAAGACTCGAGGAACAGCAGAGCTCCACACCTTAATCTATGGTGTGTAGAAACTCCACCATTGAAAAAACATAAGTGATGAAGGTCCAGGCATGGCCGAATGGCCAGCCCCCAAAACGTGATCAAAGATGATCTAAGGATAATCCAAAGATGAAAATACAATAGTAAAAGGTCCTATTTATAATAGACTAGTTATTAGGGTTTACAAAAATAAGTAAATGATGCAGAAATCCACTTCCGGGCCCACTTGGTGTGTACTTGGGCTGAGCATTAAAGCTTTCATGTGTAAAGACCTTTCTTAGAGTTAAATGCCAGCTTTTATGCCAGTTTGGGTGTTTAACTCCAGCATGTATCCTATTTCTGGCGTTTAATGCCAGAATAGGGCAGGAAGTTGGCATTTGAACGCCAGTTTGCGTCGTCAAAACTCGGGCAAAGTATGGACTATTATATATTTCTGAAAAGCCCTGGATGTATACTTTCCAACACATCTGAGAGCACACCATTTGGGTATCTGTGAAAATCTATTTCGAGTGCAAGGAGGTCAGAATCCAACAACATCAGCAGCCCTTTTTCAGCCTCTGAATTAGATTTTTGCTCAGGTCCCTCAATTTCAGCCAGAAAATACCTGAAATCACAAAAGATACACAAACTCATAGTAAAGTCCAGAAATGTGATTTTTGCTTAAAAACTAATAAAATATACTAAAAAGTAGCTAGATCCTACTAAAAACTACCTAAAAACAATGCCAGAAAGCGTATAAATTATCCGCTCATCAGTGTCCAGATGGGATGATTAGAAGATGCATCCCTGAAAATGAGATGAGAGACATATTGTGGCACTGTCATGGCTCAGCTTATGGTGGACATTTTGGGTCAGAAAGAACAGCAGTCAAAGTACTTCAAAGTAGATTTTATTGGCCAACCATATTCAAGGATGCTAGAGAGTTTGTTCATCAATGCAATGAGTGCCAAAGAGATGGAGGATTAATAAGAATGAATGAGACACCTCAGAACTACATCTTGGAGGTAGAACTATTTGATCTTTGGGGAATAAATTTTATGGGCCCTTTTCCACCATCATATTCCTTCAAGTACATACTTGTAGCAGTAGAATATGTCTCAAAGTGGGTGGAAGCCATAGTAACAACCACATGTGATGCACAAATTGTCCTTCAATTCCTTAAGAAACACATTTTTACTAGATATGGAGTGCTTAAGGGTCTTGTCAGTGATGGTGGTAGTCATTTCTGCAACAAACAGATGGAGAAACTACTTAACAAATATAGGGTGATGCACAAAGTAGCTACACCATATCATCCATAGACCAATGGCCAAGCAGAGCTTGCAAATAGGGAGTTGAAGAGGATTTTGGAGAAGACAGTGGGGAGTACAAGAAAGGATTGGGCCAGAAAATTAGAAGATGCTCTCTGGGCATATAGAACAGCATTCAAAACCCCCATTGGAAAGTTTCCTTTTCAGCTGTTATATGGCAAGTCTTGTCACCTTCCTATAGAGCTTGAACATAAAGCTTTCTGGGCTACTAAACTCCTCAACCTTGATTCTCAAGCAGCAGGAGAGAAGAGGCTATTGCAATTAAATGAGTTGGATGAGTTTAGACTGGAAGCCTATGAAAATGCTAAGATATACAAAGAAAAAGCTAAGAGATGGCATGACAAGAGGATCTCAAAGAAGGAGTTCAAACCAGGACAGCAAGTACTCTTGTATAACTCCTGACTGAAAGTTTTCCCTGGCAAACTCAAGTCTAAATGGGCTGGTCCCTACTTGGTGACAAAAGTTCTTCTTTATGGAAGCCTTGAACTGCTAGGTGAAGCAACAAAGAACAATTTCACCGCAAATGGTCACAGGGCAAAGTATTACTTGGGAGGCCATTGGGACAAAGAGAAGGAGATTCAGACATTAAGCTGAGCAAGAATGAAGGATCTCAAGCTAGTGACATTAAAAGAGCGCTTGTTGGGAGGCAACCCAACCAAAGGTAGTTTTCTTTGCTTAACTATGTAAATAAGAGGGATAAGTAGATTTATCTGTATTGGAAGGAGCTAAGTTTGGTGTTGTACACCAAAACAATTTAAGGGAGAATAAAGGATGCTAAGTTTGGTGTTCCACCAAAAATTTTATTTAAAAACACATTTTCACCTTCTGCATGAATAGTTGCTAGCTCCAAGCAATCAGAAAAACTACTTAACCATTGTTTGTTTTCTAGTTTTTATGACCATTAGCAAAGACACGAGGTTTCATATATATGGTTGACTTGTTGCATAAGAAACATTGGTAAGGAACTAAGTTTGGTGTTTATACACCAAAGTAAGTTCAAAAGCCTACAAACAAATTCTGCATACTAACCAGTTGCCTAAGGGCTTGGGAAACAAGCAACTTGTAAGGATTGTGTAGGGAAACATTCAACCTTTGGAGGGGATCTGCATCATTATCCCAAAAGAGATGCAATAAAGAGAAATGATGAGAACAGAAAAAAAGCTGAGACACACTTCCAAGAGGTTGTATTGACACTTAATCCTTTTTGTTGAGAAATGTTTTAACTTGGAGATTCCTATATGTCTTGTTGAAGTGTTCAATTAGTTGTAAATGTAGATATCTGCTAAGTATTCTAGTCTGCAAAATGCTTGTTGTCATTTTCATCTGCTTAAGATCATGTTTTGTCTCCCTTTTGTATCAATAAGAGAAAATGTTTGAAATGGAAGGTGATTGTCCAATGAACCAGAGATTAGAATGAAGTTTTGTGGTGGTAATTGCTTAATTAAGATGGAAAGCTCAACAATAAAAGTTGCATAATAGAATGTTCTATGTAGTGTGAACTTAGTTGCTGCCATGAGACCTTTTATTAATGAACATCCCTGCAAAATGAAGCAAAGTAAGAAAGAAAAAGAAAAGAAAAGCCAAGAATTGGCAAAGAAACAAACAATAAGGCTAGACACCAATAGCTTGGACCTTAGGACATATGTCTGTGGTGCTTTTTGTACTAGGATATGCTTGGACAATTAGGTTTTGAGGAGTCTTTTAAAATTTGGTAACTTGGATTAACTAATCCGGGATTACCAACCGAAAGTCCATTATCAAGAGCAACCTAGCTACAAAGCATTTAGTAACCCAAAGAGGTGCTGGGCATCAATGTTCCTAAGAAGATTTGTGAGCCAAGTGTATGTAGTGAAGAAGTGTTGAGCAAAATGAAGCCAAAAGGATGCTGCAACACTTGACACTAAGCTATCCTTAAGAAATAAGCTTTCTAAGCAAAAGAAAGAAAGAAAAAGCTAACAGGGATCAATAGAAGAGCAAGGAATTATAGCAGCAACTCTAGTAAACCTTCAAGGGACATTGCATATCTAACAGCAAAGAATAATTGAGCTGCATTTTTGTCTGCATAAAACCCCATGGTTCAAATTCTATTATCTGCCAAATAAGGACATGAATGCTTCTTTGTTTCATTTCATTCCTTCTCATGTTTAGTGCTTATTTGGGGACAAGCAAGATTTAAGTTTGGTGTTGTGATGACAAGTCATCTTATGCTAGTTTTACAAGCATTTTTCACTAGTTTCATTAGGCTTTATGCACTTTCTTGCACAATAAGTAAGTAATTAGAGTGGATTTTCATGATTATCTTGAATCAACCAAACATCATTTATTTTACACAAAACATGGGTTTTATGCTAGAATTGATTGATTTTATAAATGATGCAAGGATCTAGTGATTTTAGTGGGACTTTGATTAGTTGTTTGGTTGCTTGTAGATGAAGAAATGATGAAAAAGAGGAAAGAAGGATTTTTGGGCACACTTTGATGTTTGAGCACGCTTTGGACCTTAGGCCACGCTTTGAAAGGCGTGGCCTATGATAGTAAAAGCGTGGCGATCACCAAGGCTCATAAGGGCCAGCGTTCAACCAAGGAAACCAAGGAAGGGTAGCGCTCAAACATTATAGCCCAGCGTTCACTATAGTGAACGTTTTCGAGCGCTCTATCAAGGTGCATCAAATGGTGCAGCAAAAGCCAAAGGGTAGTGTTTGAAATAGTGAACGCCACGTTCACTCCTTCCACCTTTATCGTGGATTTAAGCTTCGAGGAAGGAAGCTCACAAGGAGCGTTCGAAGGTTGCAATGTAGTGCTCGAAGAGGGAGCACCAAGGGAGCTGAGCGCGCATCAAGACAAGGAAGGGTAGTGGTGCAAAATTTGAGCGTAGCGCTCCCTTTAGCCAACGTTCTCGTGACACTCCTGGCAAGGGAGCAAGGCCTAACTGCGCAACAAAGGAAGGGGCGTTCACTAAAATGAATGTCACGTTCACCAATGTGAACATTTTCAGCCTCTTGACCAAGGAAAGTAAAGCGCAGCATTCACCAAATATGTGCTGGCCAAGGTTCGAAGAGGGAGCATGCACCATGAAGAGCATATCGCTCAATTAAGGAAGGCTCAGCATCAAGTGTAGCGTTCATAATTTGAACGTAGCGTTGAAAGAGTGAACGCTAGGCACTCAACACGTGACAAGGCACACAAGGCAAGAGTGAACGCCAAGTTCACTAAACTCAACGGAGCGTTCCACTAGAGCATGCCTTCAATCCAAATGAACCAAAACCAATCGGACCCACATTTCTTCAAATCCAAAATCAAACGGCCCATTCCAAGATCTGAAGACCAAACATAGAAAGTGTATAAATAGGATCAAATTCAAAATGTAAAAGACCTTTAGCTCATTTTTAGTTTTTCACTTTTAAATTTTCATTATGAATTTGGGGAGTTGGGATTTAGATCTTGTTTTCTTTCTGTTTGTTCTTGCTTCTGCAATTTCTACTTTTTGTATTGGGATTTTTGAATTCAAATTGAGGAACTCCATTGAATTTCTTGATCTGAGAATCATCTTTGCTTTCCTTTCATTTAGTCCTGAGAATTGGAGAATTGGATCAAGATCTTCTCTGCTGTTTTCATTTTCATTTCTTCTGTAATTTCTTTTCTGTTTGGTCAAGGGAGTGATTGAGATCTAGTCTGCCTTCCGATCTCATTGCTCTTCTTCGATCTTCAGTTTCTCTTTTAGAATTTTATAATTGAGCTAAGTTTTCTTCCTGTTTGTTTCTTCAAGCATTTTTTCCTTTCTGTTTGGCTACTGAGCTGAATCTCTTCATCTCATAGCTCTCTAGTTTACTTTAACTTGCATTTCCTTGTTCAATTCTGAATCCGAGCACCCAAATCCTTTTATTCTTCAAGCAATTTACATTTCTCATCAATTTAGATTCAGTAATTTACATTTTTTGCACTTTAAGTTTCAGTCATTTATATTTCTTGCAATTTAAGTTTCAGCTCTTTTACTTTCTTGCACTTTAAGTTTCTGCAATTTTACTTCTTCTGCACTTTAATTTTCAGCCAATTTACATTCTGCACTTTAGTTTACTTGCAATTTCACTTCTGTTGATCAAAATCACTCAAATCATCGAATATTTGCTTAACTAAATTCATCATCTAACTAAAATTGCTCAATCAATCAATCCCTATGGGATCGACCTCACTCTTGTGAGTAATTACTACTTGATATGACCCGGTACACTTGCCGGTGAGTTTGTGTGGAATCGTTTTTCCATCATCAAAGCCTGATGAAAGATGTAGTTCAAAAATAGAATTTAAAAGCGCAAAACAAACTAACAAAGCGTCTAACTCAAAGCACAAGGAACAGATGTGACATAAACAAAGTAATAGTATAATAGTATAATATCATAGGAAACTAGCCACGGCTCATGGAGTTTAAGCCGGCTAGCCAGATATACAGATAAGAGGAAACTGGAGTTTAAAATGGCTTATACAAGTTTTGTTCTCTCTCAAACACAAGCCTCTAGGCCAAAATAAAAATACAATATTGAGAGATATCTATTAATAAACAAAATAAATCAAAGAGACTCATAAGGTATCCAGATCCTCCGCTTCTGTCACCAACCAAACAACTCACCGAAGTGGGTTACGACCTACATCTGAAAAATACAACAGAGATATGGTATGAGAACCGGAGGTTCTCAGTATGGTAACAGTGCCCAGTGATGTAGGATATAAGACCCCGGGACACCAAGGGCAATCCTAGACTCCATATCCATCACAAGATTCAAACTTAAAGCATTCTAAAACAAATAAGCATAACTATATAAATCTTAACATAACTAAACTGGGTATTCTAACTTAAGGGATTTCTATGCTAACTGAATACCGCTGTCCCACAGCCTTCACCCACCTAACCTCCATGCAATCCCATCGCCACCGCCTTCTGAACCTCCTCAATCCTAGTAAAAAGCACAAGTATATACAATACAAGTAAAACACAAGTAGAAGCATATATATCAATTAACACAAATAGCAATTAGCCATGTTATACAAATAGGAAAACAATGTCAAGTCGGCAAAGCATACAAACAGGTAGAAAATGCATATGATGAATGCCTGCCCTACTGGCTGTGATATCACATTGTCAGTTCAACTGCCAATCCGACACATCTCCATGGAGATGTTGCCCTTCGGATTCATGGTGTGGGAACCCTCGAGATATAATGCTCAGATCACTATGCAAGGTTTCGCGCCTGTACGCTCTGATGATCCAAAAGGATGCGAGCGGGATCTATTGCCACCGACCTCACATCTAAGCGCAAGTGAGATTAACCACCGTCCTTACGCCGCCGCCGCTACCTCGACAGGTAGGATTAACCACCGTCCCTGCCGGGCGCATAGCGTATCATAATCTCAATATACAAATAATACACCAGTGGTTTTCAGAAAACATTTTCAATATATCATGGTTTCATCAACTCATTCAGTGTCCTCGAATCATTTCAACCACTATCAATTCAACATTTCCATTCTTCACTCCCACTATACCAACCCATCCTCAGTGCACCAGAAACCTAAACCTCTGTTCGCTAATTTGTCATAATAATCATCACCTAAAACCCTTAGCTTATCCCCAATATTTTCCTACTCAAAAATTAGCCCAAAAGCCTTAAAATGGTGTTATAGAAGCTTACAATCTTGTTGGGAAGGTGAAATAGTTGAAAACAAAGTTTAAATTTGTGAAACAGGGCGTGTGCGAACGCACAAGGGTATATGTGCGCACGCCCAGGAAGGTTTTAAAAGTGTGCATACGCACAAGGGTGTGTGTACGCACAGGTACTAAAATATGTAAAGTCTGTTCACTCGCACAACCTGTGCCAGCGCCCCTAACAAACTAGCCTTCCGAATGTGTGCGTGCGCACAGGGCTGTGCATACGCAGAGGTTGCAATTCTTCGTTGGTGTGTGCGCGCACAAGTTATGCTAACGCTGCAAACAGTGAGCCTCCCTCTGCATGTGCAGATGCACAAGTCTCTGCATGCACACAGATTTAAGTTTTCACAGAGGTGTGCGTCCGCACACATCAAAAATCATGAAATTTTACAACTTTGCAGAATTTCAGGTTTTTACACCAATCTTTGAATGAACATAACTTCCTCTACAAAATTCCAATTTTTACAAACTTTATATGGATTCGAAGGGTTTTGAATAAACTTTAATTCTAAACTAGTTTCAAAAGATTTTGAAAATCGAGGCATTAGTTATGATCAGACAAAGTTCACCAAAAGTCAACTTTTACCAAAACTCACAAGAATCTCAATTTACCAACTTTCATAACCCAAACCAACCAAAACCACATTAATTCTTTCACAGATCAGAATTTACCATTTGCCATACTCCAATTTACCTCTCCACCATATATAATAATCAATTCTCACTATCAAATACATAATAATACCCTTACTAACCATCATCATTTGTAATTTCAACATCAATCTCCAACATCATACTATCAACATCAATATAGCCATTTATCAACAATCCCAACACTCACCCTCAATTATCAACAATATCAATATTTATCATCCATTATCAACCACAGCAACAACCCTCATCAACAACAATAAATCACACATTTCCCATTAACCTTTATAATCATTAAATTCCAACAACCTCATTACCCATCATCAATCATTAAATACCAACAACCTCATCAACAACACTAATAATCATTACTCATTAACACCAAAAATTCCCCATAATCATCCTTAACCACAATATTTCAATGACACCAACAATTAGCATCAATTCACATATGATTCATACACCAACAACCTTCAATCCTATCTTAGGGTCAACTGGCCTAAGTGTCTATGAATATTATATACTACATAGAGGAATCCGAAACCATACCTTGGTCGATCCCGAATATGCACCAAAACCCCAAATTGAGCCAAAGACAAGCTTTCAAGCACAATCTATGCCACCAAGAATCTCCAACAAGCATCAACAAGCTCCAAACATCAACATAAACAAGCTACATGTACATAAACCATCATAAATCAACTTAGGGCTAATTATAATTGAAATTTCACAAGAGTTTCAATGCCTCTTACCTTGCCCAATAGTTTTGGAAGCCAAAACCAACATTAATCAAAGGCTAGAGTGTACCTAAACACCCAAAAATCATAAAAACTCACTTAGCCAAAACCCTAAAAACTCAAAACTTTGAAGAGAAGAATAGAAAATATTTTGTGGTTACCTATCCAGATTCTTGTATGGGTTTTGTAGAGCTCTTCACAAGGAACGCGTGGCCGTAAATGGTGCGGCGATCGGAGCTCTGTTGCTCAAGATATGACCTTGAGAAGATGAAGGTGAATAGTGTCCATGGTGTTTCTCTTCTTCTTCTTCTTCTCAGCTGGTGTGGGTGTGTTTATGATTGTGTTGTGCTGAGTTGGTTTATTAATGAACCTTTTAATATGTTGGGCTTGAGCCCAACTTGGGCCCGGTCCAACCCATTAGCATTTCACTATTTCCATTTTCTCTCGTGCTGTATCGGGCAGACTTGAATCGGTTCAACTGCCGATTTGCGGTTTTTCACGATTTTTCGCAGAAAATACATTTCCTGACTCAGAAAAATCTACTGAGTCCAAAAATCATATTTAAATCCCCAAATTCTCATCCTAACTTTTAGGAATTTAATTTGGGTATTTAAATGATTTTATCCGTAAAAAATCCAGTTCTTACATCCTCCCCTCCTTAAAAAGATTTTTGCCCTAAAAAATCTGAATCACACGATGTAACTCCATGAAGCATCCTACTTTCAACGTTGCCAACCCAACAAGTTGTCAAAGCATCTCGTTCACCATCATCCTACCATGTCGATGTTCTCTCTTGCCAACTCCTCCGTAGAATAGTTCACTCGGATAGGCAGAAAATTAGCGAATATGGTTAAGCGAACCACGATCACCCAAACCGGATCAAATCCCGACCTAATCCTCGGCAAACCGGTCGCAAAATCAATCGCGATTCCTTCCCACTTCTACTGAGGAATCTCAAGAGGCTGTATCATTCCTGACGGCTTCTAATGCTCTATCTTCACCTTCTAACACGTCAAACACTTGGATACCGCTGTAATTGCATCACCTTTCATCTCAAGCAACCAGAACATCTTCTTTAAGTCATAATACATCTTCGTACTTCCGGGATGAATAGAAAATCCACTGTGATGAGCCTCCAACAACATGTCTTGTCTCAAACTCCCGACATCTGGTATGCAAATTCTTCCCTTATACCTCCACAATCCCTCACCATCCTTGGTGAATTCTCTAAGCCTCTTCTCACCAACTAGTTGGAACAATTGCCGAAGCTTCTGCTTATCCTGTTGAGCCCTTTGAATCTCCCTCTTAAACATACTTGAAATCTACAACTAGTTCAAACAAGCTCTTCCGGCAACCTCACCAATGTCCAACTTAAGATTTACAAACTTATCCACTAGTTCCTCTTCCTTGATTCTCATCCAAGCAATTGTTAAAGACTTCCAACTCAGTGTCTGCTACCACATTCGCCTTTCCAGGATGATAATTCATTTTAAAATTATAGTCCTTAAGCAACACCATCCATCTTCTCTGACACGTATTAAGCTCTTTCTGATCAAAGATGTACTTGAGAATCTTATGATCAGAAAAGACGCTAAACCTTACTCCATACAAGTGGTGCCTCTAAATCTTTAGTGCAAACGTAATCGCTGCTAATTCCAAATCGTAAATTGGGTAGTCCACCTCATGCGGTCTCAACTGATACGATGTGTAAGCCACTACATTTTGGTGTTGCATCAACGCGCAACCTAAACCTTTCAGAGAAGCATCACAGTACACTTCAAACGGTTCATGCGGTTCCGGTAAGATCAAAGTGCTGACGTTAACTTTTGGTTCAAAGTTAGGAAACTCTCTTCACACTCCGACGCCCACAAAAGGCACCTCCTTTCTTGTCAACTTAATCATCGGTAGCGTAATCTGGGAAAATCCTTCAACGATTCTCTGAGAATATTCGGCTAAACCCAAGAGGCTTCTGACTTTCGTCACCGCTTGTCGGTCTTTCCCATTCCATCATCGTTTCCACCTTAGAAGGATCTATGGTTATTTCTCTTTTCCTCACCACGTGACCTAAGAACTTTATTTCCTCCTTCCAGAACTCACAAGTTGACAACTTAGCGTACAGCTTCCGCTGCGTCACTCTGATTATCATCATTAAGAATCTAAAAATTTTCCTTAAACTAAATACCAATTTTGTAATATTTGTCAAAACCTTTAAAACAACCTCAATCTAAATGAGTCCATTGTTAAAACCTTATGAAAAGAGTCAAAAACCATTTAATTGTAAATTAAACATGTTAAAGCATGATTTGTCTAAATTCATCGAAACCTTTAAATCAAAACCTTTCCATTCGAATCCCTTTTGTTAAATTAGAATTTACAAACCAAAATCACAAGTGAACAAAACCTTAAGACTCACTTTTCCCTTTTAAATCGTCTCGTTTGATAAAAAAAACTCCCAATCTTAGTTTCAAAGCCAAATCATTCAAAACAGTTCATTCTAGACTAGGTCACCGTTGAATTTTCTAAAAGAAGTCAAAATAGTTTACTCGGAAGTTGCCTACTTCCAATCATGATTTTCTTAAATGAAAACTTTTCAAATTGAATCCCCTTTGATAAGAGAAATTGGAAACCAATTTTCACATTTGAATAAAATCGGAGAACTCACTGTTCGTTTAAACCTTATCTCTAAAATCAAGAGTTCTGACTAACTTTAAAAATAAATCATTTAAGCCAAAGTCCCAAACCAGAGTAGAAATCATTCTAAACCTTAAAACCGGAAAAATCATAGTTGAAAACTGCAAAGGCGTTAGTCGGTACTTCGGTTGCCACTAGTGCTGAACCGCACCCATCATCCATGCAGGGAACCGTTAAGACTTCTAGTCATACCTATTAACCATTCCAGCACGTCCACTCCAATCGTTCATCATCCCAAGTCTGAAATCCTCGGCTACCGCCACTAGAATCGTCCTTTCCCATGGTTTACTCCCAACAAAACCCTAAGCACTCGAAATCCTAACAAAGACTTTGCAAAAGATAAAACTAAGCTATCCTCAGGTCCAGGTACTATAATACTCAAAGCATACGCTTACCTCTTGTCGAAGGATCCGACCCTGTCGCATCACGTGCATCCACAGTACTTACACGGCCTAACTGTTGATTCTGAGTCTCATCTCGGTTCCTCCCGCGGAGACAATCTCTAACCAAATGTCCTAGTGCGCCACACTTGTAACATAGCTTCTTACCCAACTGGCATGGCTTATTCGGATGGTAGATCCCACACTGCTGCCATTTTATAGCAGGGGAGTAAGCTCTTGACCGCTTTCCTTCACCATATCTCTTGAAGTTTTGTCCCCTTGGTCCGAGATGATCATTGAGTTCCCTATTGGTATTCCCTCCATGAGTGTTCCTTGACGAGGCTACCGTCCTTACATAATCTTCAACAACCCTTGCAGTGTCCACCAATTCAGAAAATCTCCTTATCTCCAGTGGAGCCATAGTGTGTTGGATATCTTCCCTCAACCCTACTTCATATTTGACGCATTTTCATCCCTCAAAAGTACCCTGACTTATCCTCGAGAACCTACAGAGCTCCTCGAACTTGCTGGTGTATTCTACTATAGTCATGGACCCTTCCTTCAGCTGTAAGAGCTCCAATTCTCTGGTCTCCCTTAATGACTCATGAAAGTACTTCCGGTAGAAAACTTCCTTGAATAACGCCCAGGTAATGTTCACGTTCTGTTGGTGTATCAGTCGGCGCTCTTCTTGCCACCTATGCTGAGCTTCTCCCACTAGTTGATAAGTCACATATTCCACAAACTTTTCATACGGTACATGTTGAGTTAGCAATGCACGCTCCACAGCTTGAAACTAGTTGTCTACTTCAGTATGGTTTGTCGAACCATTGAAAACCAGTGGACCAGCTCTCCAAAAAGCAGCTAGAGTCCTCGGGACACCACTCAAGCTGTCCTCAGCACCTTCTCCATTTTCGTTTCTGCTTCTGGCCGATTGGATTAACCTCCTTACAACTTGCAGAGACACAGCGGCATTCGCTTCCATGGTGCTTGCCAGGTTTGCTATCACTGCCACGAACTCGGCATGGTTATCAGCTGGTTGCTCATTCCTATTCTCTCATGAATGTGCTCGACCTCATCCGCGAGTGGCCATTGGGTTTCCTGCCTACAACAAACAATCGATATCGAGGTGATCAGTCCCAATATCAAAAGCCTAGTGTTTCAATTATCCCAAACAGGACCTCACAAACAAGCATGTTATGCAATATCAAATAAATAACCTAATAGCATCAAAGAAAAGACACACAGAATATGCAATGAAGCACAATCGGTCCATCTCTCAGGCTCACGAGGACGAACCGCTCTGATACCACTAAATGTAACACCCTAATTAGCCTAAACTTTACCTCGCGTCGTAAAGCAAAGATTAATCAAGGATTACGACAGTTCTAAGCTCCTACATCTGATATATAGAAGGAATAATATTATCTAGAAGCCTGATGAAGGATGTAGTTCAAAAATAGAATTTAAAAGCGCAAAACAAACTAACGAAGCGTCAAACTCAAAGCACATGGAACAGATGTGACATAAACAAAGTAATAGTATAATAATATAATATCATAGGAAACTAGCCACGGCTCGCGGAGTTTAAGCAGGCTAGCCAGATATACATATAAGAGGAAACTGAAGTTTAAAATGGCCTATACAAGTTTTGTTCACTCTCAAATACAAGCCTCTAGGCCAAAATAAAAATACAATATTGAGAGATATCTATTAATAAACAAAATAAATCAAAGAGACTCATAAGGTATCCAGATCCTCCGCTTCTGTCACCAACCAAACAACTCACCGAAGTGGGTTGCGACCTGCATCTGAAAAACACAACAGAGATATGGTATGAGAACCGGAGGTTCTTAGTATGGTAACAGTGCCCAGTGATGTAGGATATAAGACCCAAGGACGCCAAAGGCAATCCTAGACTCCATATCCATCATAAGATTCAAACTTAAAGCATTCTAAAACAAATAAGCGTAACTGCATAAATCTTAACATAACTAAACCAGGTATTCTAACTTAAGGGATTTCTATGCTAACTAAACACCGCTGTCCCACAGCCTTCACCCACCTAACTTCCATGCGATCCTATCGCCACCGCCTTTCGAACCTCCTCAATCCCAGTAGAAAGCACAAGTATATACAATACAAGTAAAACACAAGTAGAAGCATATATATCAATTAACACAAATAGCAATTAGACATGTTATATAGATAGAAAAACAATGTCAAGTCGGCAAAGCATACAAACAGGTAGAAAATGCATATGATGAACGCATGCCCTACTGGCTGTGATATCACATTGTCGGTTCAACTGCCAACCCGACACATCTCTATGGAGATGTTGCCCTTCGGATTCATGGTGTGGGAACCCTCGAGATATAGTGTTCGGATCACTATCCAGGGTTCTACGCCTGTACGCTCTGATGATCCGAAGGGATGCGAGCGGGATTCATTGCCACCGACCTCACATCTAAGCGCAAGTGGGATTAACCACAGTCCTTACGCCACCGTCGCTACCTCGATAGGCGGGATTAACCACCATCCCTGCCGGGTGCATAGCGTATCATAATCTCAATATACAAATAATACACCAGTGGTTTTCAGAAAAAAAAATTTTCAATATATCATGGTTCCATCATCTCATTCAGAGTCCTCGACTCATCTCAACCACTGTCAATTCAACATTTTCATTCTTCACCCCCACTCTACCAACCCATCCTCAGTGCACAAGAAACATAAACCTCCGTTCGCTAATTTGTCATAATAATCATCATCTAAAACCCTTAGCTTATCCCCAATATTCTCCTACTCAAAAATTAGCCCAAAAGCGTTAAAATGGTGTTATAGAAGCTTATAACCTTGTTGGGAAGGTGAAATAATTGAAAACAAAGTTTAAATTTGTGAAACAGGGCGTGTGGAGACGCACAGGGGTGTGCGTGCGCACGCCCAGAAAGATTTTAAAAGTGTGCGTACGCACAGGTACTAAAATATGTAAAGTATGTTCACTTGCAGAACCTGTGCCAGTGCCCCTAACAGAGTGGCCTTCCCAACGTGTGCGTGCGTATAGGGCTGTGCGTACGCACAGGTTGTAATTCTTTATTGGTGTGTCCGCGCACAAGCTGTGCAAAGGCTGCAAATTGTGAGCCACCTTCTGCGTGTGCGGCTACACAAGTCTGTGTGTGCGCACATATTTAAATTTTCACAGAGGTGTGCGTGCGCACAAGGCTGTGCGTGCGCACACATCAGAAATCATGAAATTCTGCAACTTTGCAGAATTTCAAATTTTTACACCAATCTTTGAATGATCATAACTTCCTCTACAAAATTTCAAATTTTACAAAATTTATATCGATTCGAAGGGTTTTCAATAAACTTTAATTCTAAACCAGTTTCAATAGATTTTAAAAATCAAGGAATTAGTTATGATCAGACAAAGTTCACCAAAAGTCAACTTTTACCAAAACTCACAAGAATCTCAATTTACCAACTTTCATAACCCAAACCAACCAAAACCACATTAATTCTTTCACATATCAGAATTTACCATTTGCCATACTCCAATTTACCTCTTCACCATATATAATCATCAATTCTCACTATCAAATACATAATAATACCCTTACTAACCATCATCATTAGTAATTTCAACATCAATCTCCAACATCATACTTTCAACATCAATATAGCCATTTATCAAAAATCCCAACACTCACCCTCAATTATCAACAATATCAATATTTATCATCCATTATCAACCACAGCAACAACCCTCATCAACAACAATAAATCACACATTCCCTATTAACCTTTATAATCATTAAATTCCAACAACCTTATTACTCATCATCAATCATTAAATACCAACAACCTCATCAAGAACACTAATCATCATTACTCATTGAAACCAATAATTCCCCATAATCATCCTTAACCACAATATTCCAATGACACCAACAATTAACATCAATTCACATATAATCATTCATACACCAACAACTTTCAATCTTATCTTAGGGTCAACTAGCCTAAGTATCCATGAATATTATATACTACATAGAGGAAACTGAAACCATACATTGGCCGATCTCCAATATGCACCAAAACCACAAATTGAGCCCAAGACAAGCTTTCAAACACAATCTAGGCCACCAAGAATCTCCAATAAGCATTAACAAGCTCCAAACACCACCATAAACAAGCTATATGTATATAAACCATCATAAATCAACCTAGGGCTCATTATAATTGAAATTTCACAAGAGTTTCAATGCCTCTTACCTTGCCCAATAGTTTTGGAAGCCAAAACCAACATCAATCAAAGGATAGAGTGTACCTAAACACCCAAAAATCATAAAACTTCACTTAGCCAAAACTCTAAAAACTCAAAAATTTGAAGAGTAGAACAGAAAATATTTTATGGTTACCTATCCAGTTTCTTATATCGGTTTTGTAGAGCTCTTCACAAGAAATACATGGCCGCAAATGGTGCGGCAATCGGAGCTCTGTAGCTCAAGATATGAGCTTGAGAAGATGAATGTGAACAGTGTCCATGGTATTTCTCCTCTTCTTCTTCTTCTCATCTGGTGTAGGTGTGTTTGTGATTGTGTTGTTCTGATTTGGTTCATTAATGAACCCTTTTATATGTTGGGCTTCGGCCCAACTTGGGCCCGGTCCAACCCGTTAGTGTTTTTAGCTCATTCGGCACAACTTTGGGCCAAATCTTTAACACTAACGCCCAATTTTCCATTTCTAATTTTTTCTAAGGTTTTTGACTCTTTCCATTTTTTCTCGTGTGGTACCGGGCAGACTTGAACCGGTTCAACCGATTCGACTGACGATTTGTGATTTTTCACGGATTTTCGTAGAAAACACATTTCCTAACTCAGAAAAACCTACTGAGTCCAAAAATCATATTTAAATCCCCAAATTCTCATCCTAATTTTCTAGAATTGAATTTGGGTATTTAAATGATTTTATCCGTGAAAAATCCAGTTCATACATTATAGTCTCGAAGAGTGAGAAATCTAGATATTAAACAAGAAAATCTAGAATATCCACCAATGTCTTAGGAGTTTGCAATCGGAACATGAATTTCGTCTATGTCCTTAGCGGTTGGGAAGGATCGGCATCTGATTCACAGATACTTAGGGATGCTATTACTCGTTGCAATAGCTTGAAAATACCTGTTGGTATGTCTAAATCAAACTTTTGAAAAGAATAATAACTATTTTTTTATGAGAATTACAATCTATTTCATATATTTCTCCATCCTTCCATTTTAGGGTGTTATTACTTAGTGGATGTTGGCTATACTAATGGGAAAGGATTTTTATCTCCTTATAGAAATGTCTGCTATCATGTGAGTGAGTGGGTTCAAGGTCATCGGGCACCACAAAATTGTCTAGAGTTATTTAATAAGAAGCACTATTCGGCTAGAAATGTGATTCAGCGGTGTTTTGGGTTGCTTAAGAAAATATGGGAAATTCTACAAAGTCCCTCGTTCTATCTTATTAGGATTCAAAGTCATATTACTATTGCTTGTAGTTTGTTACAAAATTTTATTGTATGAACATGGATGTTGATCCTGAAGAAAATGCAACTCTTTTACTAGAACATATACCCGTAGGAGATGACACTATAGTTGATAAAGCCGATACAATTGATGTTGTGAAAAGTAGCCATGAGTGGACTCAATGGCGTGAGGACCTAGCAACCGACATCTGACAAATATGGAGAGGAGAACGTGGCGTGTAGAGATTTTATCTTTGAAAGTTTTGTTATGTATACAATTGTCCTAGACTATTTGTATTTGAATTCATTTGAGTTTTTTTCTTTGTGCAATATGTATTTGCCAATTCGAATTCATAACTTGTATTCTGGTTAAACATATAATTAGACAAGTGTTTGTTTTAATTGTTTTAATTTTTTTAATTAGACAAGATAATTCTACTACCATTGAACTCTAATTTTGATAGTAATTCTGCTGCCTTGATTTACTTTATTTGTTATTGTGCATAAATATTATCTAGCAGCAAATGGCCTCCATACGCCGCCAATGAACTGAAGAAAAAACTGAACAATTTGTGGTGTTCATGGAGGAATTGGTTGTTGAAGGCAAGAGGGCAGATGCCGGTCAATTTAAACCAGGGGCATTTCAAAAGCTAGCAGAAAAAATGAATGAGACGTTTCCTGGATGTGGTCTCACTGTAAAGCACATCAAAGAAAAATATATGTTTGTGGCTTAGATGTTGAGTTGTAGTGGTTTTGGGTGGAATTCTGAAAAGATGTGTGTTGAAGTGGATAGTAAACAAGTATTAGAAGCATGGGAAAAGGTGAGAATTTTTGAACATTTAATCATTCTTCTTACAAGTACTTTTTAATTTTCATGTAATTGTACGTATATGAATTTATAATGTATACTTTGTTTTATGTTGTATAGGGTTGCAATGTTACGCTTTACACTCCAGGCAAGCCATTTCCGTTGTTTGAACGTCTTGGAAACATTTTTGGCAAGGATAGAGCTACCGGTCTTGATGCATGCAGTGGAAAAGATGCTGAAGAAGATGTCACACTGGGCTCTACATTTGCTATGGCCACATCTGGTGGCTTGGGTTTAGGCAGAGACGATATTGACATGGAAGATTTAGCAGCTGCCGAGAGTGAACTACCCAACACCTTTTCGACCTCTTTTGCTTCATCAAGTGAGAGAAATCAAGTACATCAACTGCAACTAAGAAAAGCAACGATGCTGCAATCCTATCAAACTTGGCTGAAACTTTTAAGGCTGCGGTTGAAGATCAAGGAAAGCATGTGCAGGTACTAGCCAATGCAATGTCTAGGGTTAATGAGCAAGTGAATCCTGGCCGAACGTTGAAGAGTCTTGGTTTCAACACAATGAAGATCGTACAGATTGCAAAGAAATTTGTGCAAAATCCATAATTGAAGGCAACCTTTTGGAGTTTGGATGAGGAAAGAGCGACATTCGCACGAGATATAATGGACAACTTTTAGCTATTGTTGGTGATGTTGGTGGTCTTAGTTGTTAACTTATTATATGTATTTTGCTAGAACTTATTAGAATTTTTAGTGTTGTTATTTTTTCGGATGCTAATCAAGTGAAGTACACTAACTTGTTGTGAATGTTTATTGTGTTGTGCACTTTGCACTTAAAATTGTGTAATCCTACCAAATTCTATTGAATTCTGCATTATATATATTAATTTTCTGCACTTAAATTATTTATTAGGTGAGTGTTATTTGTATTGTGCAATTTTGTCTCATATTTGTGCAAAAATGCAAAATTCCATTGAATTCTGTATTATCTATGTTAATCTTCTACACTTAATTTATTTATCAGGTGAATACTAATTGTATTGTGTAATTTTGTCTCAAAAATTTATGCACTTCTGCAAATTTAGAATCAAGTCTTGCTTACAACTTGTGTTTTCCTAATCCTATGTTGATGTTTATAACTTGAATTCTTAAATTCTGCACTTACATATTTGTACAAATCATACAAGATATACTCCAAATACTATTAGCTAAAAAAAGAAACAGAGCAAATAAAAATAAACATCAAAGAAACAACTTTCCATTGAATTTTTAATTCATATAATTTCATTACAAATGAAGGACCCAGCAAAGATACAAAGCCATTGTTTGTCATGATTCATTGTAAAGATACAAAGCCAGATATCACAAAAGAAAAATACAACTTTCAAAGTCTATTAATATCCTAACAGCCATCATAAGATACTAGTACTTTGTCTTCTCCTCTTGTAGCTTTATTCCTTGAGATTTCTTTTCCTTTTTTTTCCTTTTATGCATTCTTGAAGTCATGTTTATCTGAAATGACACAAATATAATACAACAAATTGAACAGTTCACAACAGAAGAATTTAATAACAAAAGAAAATCATTAACAGATCAACTTTTGCCAGCAGTAAACAAGAACTTGGGCCTGAATTCAAAATCAACCTAGCTTGTTACAAAGATGATTGTAAGAATTTAAGCTTAATTTTCACTATTGATGTAAGGATCACTTTAACATATATATATAATTGTAGAGTTCAAAGATTGTACTATGAAATTAAATTGGTTACCTTGCCAGATTCTTGGTTAATGGTCCTTGGAATGCTTCTGGGACTATATTAATCTTCAAGAATGGGATAGTGGCAAGGATCACGCCCACACGTATATATAAAATAAGAGTTATATGCTTAAAGAAGTCCTATGAGCACAGAAGTTATTTAATTTTGAACATTATATGTAATGAATTTCAACTAATTGCAAAAATATCTTATTGAATTTTGTAGTATCCATCCTAAATAGGTCATACAAGATGCATAGCATTTTAAGTTTTCAACCTTTGTTAGGATAATTTTATATCCATTACACTTTGAGAAGTAATGAGAAATTATTAACTTTGTAACTAATTCACTTTCATAGTACCAAGAACTCATCATATGCTCTATAGAAAGTAACAAAAAAAAAATTGATATAAATTTAGAGAAAGAGAGTGGCACCTCCGGAGTATTTTGACGGTAATGAATAAAACCAAATATCAACATACAGCGCTTTTCATCGATGAGCAATGCTCTGTGAGTACCCTGGCTAAATGGACCTGCAAACACATGCCAAACAATTAAGAGGAGGAAGAAGAAGAAGAGGAAGAAGAAGAAGAATGAAGAGGAGAAGAAGAAGGAAAAGGAGATGGAAGAGGAGAACCACACAGAGATGCGCCCAGAGAAGATCCACCCAATGAAGAAGAAGGAGGAGGCCAGAAGAGAGATTTTTAGGAGTAGGGGTGAGGGGGAGAAACCCTCGAAGCCAATTTGGGGTTCCTGAAGTAGTTTTTTAATTATTTAATTTTTAATTTAAATTATAAGGAGAAAATGGTCTTTTATTAATGATGTAGTGTCTTGTTCTTAATAACAAACACAATATTAGACATTATCTTAATGTCATGTCTATTATATCCAAACACTATACACAAACACAAATATGTTATGTGTATGTCTCAAATTTCTATGTCTCAATGTCTATGTCTTAACACATTCACAAACCAAACGCAGCCTTACGACATAGGATCAGCAGAGTATCGAGTCTCTACCTGGAGCACGTGGTGGCTATCCACTGCTTTCACCCAGGAAAACTCGTATCTCAGATAGGTGGAGTGCAAACAATCACAATATTCAACCATTCAGCTTATATGCATTTAAATCACAGCCATATATTAACATTCATCCCAGCCATCCGGCTCACAATTCACAATTCATAATTAGCCATAATCATCATCACACCCGGCCATCCGGCTCATATCACACTCAGCCATTCGGCTCATATTATATACAGCACTCCACCATCCTTCCCAACAGCTCCTTTCATCATACTCATCATAACATCCCCATTCTTCACCCACAATTTACCTTCTCCTCTATCTTACTCTCATTTGCTAGGCATTCTATATCAATTTAAGATTTACGGGATGAAATTGAGGGTTTATAAGTGTGAAATAACAACTTGGAAGGTTACAAGCATGTTGGGAATACGAAATACTTGAAAACAAAAGCTTTAGAAAAGAACTGGATCGCGTGTGTACACGCAGGGGTGTGCGTGCGCACGCCTAGAAGTATTTTCAGAAAGTGTACATGCGCACAGGCTTGTGTGTACGCACAGAAAGTTAAAGTTCCATGGTTGAGTGCACGTACAAGGTGTGCTGGTGCCATCAACCGAATAGCATTCCCAACGTGTGCGTGCGCACAGGCCTGTGCATACGCACAACTCGCAATCTTTCGTTGGTTGTGTGTGCTCACAGGACATGCTAGCGCTCCCATCAGTTGCCCTGTCCCCGTGTGTGCGTACGCACAAGGCTGTATGTGCACATAGGTTCAAAATCCTGCGGGGAGGCTATGCGTGCGCACACAAACCAGAAATCACAAATTCTGTAGAAGTTGCAGAATTCAGATATTTGGCCTGAACTTCCAATGATCATATCTCCTTCCACAAAAATCAAATTTCCACCAAATTTAAACCATTTTAAAGCTTATGAAATCATCTTTCAATTGATATAAAAATAATCAAATTCCAAAAACCATAGTTCAAGATATGATCCGTTGAAGTTCATCAAAATCCCATTTTTACCAAAACTTATAAACTCCCAAGTTTTATCCATACCAAATCAACCCAAAACTCAACCATTCCAATCATTAGTTATTTCCAAACCTCTTTCAATCATCAACCCATCAATTTTCACCATATATAACCAAATCTCACATCATAAATCAACATTTCGTATCCCAAACTCCAAATAAACATTCAATGTATCAATCACCATATACAT
The DNA here is from genome assembly GCF_003086295.3 of Arachis hypogaea. Classification (NCBI taxonomy): domain Eukaryota; kingdom Viridiplantae; phylum Streptophyta; class Magnoliopsida; order Fabales; family Fabaceae; genus Arachis; species Arachis hypogaea. The sequence goes on from NC_092036.1 coordinate 50,810,611, forward strand.
ACACACACACACACATAACAAGTTCATTCTTCAAATCATGCTCACCAACAAGATCTTCAATTTTATCATCAATCCAATATATTAATCCACATCACATACCATATTTCATACTTCACCAACCAATACAACCACACACAATCATTTACACCATCATTCATACATATTTAATTCAATCCAAATGATCCAAGAACTACATCAACATTCCAAAGCCCTATCCTAGGGTCACTAGCCTACGTTTTCACAACCACATTATATTTTAGATACAGAAAACCGAAATCATACCTTGGCTGATTCTCGCTTAACCCAGAGCACTCTTTAATTCAACTCCTAAGGTCTCCAAAACCTCACCAATAGATTTTCAAGCATAAAAGCTCCTTTCCAAGCTTTCCAAAACCACCAAAGCTCCAATACACATAGATATAATGCCTAAGCCACAATATCACACCAAAACACAATAACTCAATACCCAATACCTTAAACTCACATTTTCACTAGGGTTTGAGATCTCTTACCTTATCCAAGGATCAAGGGAGCAAGAACAAGCCTTTCCCTCAAACTAATTTGATCCTACAATACAAGGAGTTTACAAATTTCAACATCTTTGCCTAATAAATTTGAAATCAAGGGCTGGGATTCGAAGAAAGAACTGTGGCTTACTGGCGGATGAAATTGTGATTGCCCTCTTTGTATTTGCATGAGATTTATTAAATGGCTCTTTGGCATATGTGATCACAACTACGTTCAACTTAACCAGCAAGTGTACTGGGTCATCCAAGTAATACCTTACGTGAGTAAGGGTCGATCCCACAGAGGTTGTTGGTATGAAGCAAGCTATGGTTACCTTGTAAATCTCAGTTAGGCAGATTATTGGTTTAAATTTGATTAATGGAATAAATAGAAAATAAAAGGGATATAAATACTTATGTAAATCAATAGTGGGAATTTCAAATAAGTGTGTGGAGATGCTGTGCTCCTCTTGAACCTCTACTTTCTTATTACATTCATCCAATCCTTCCTACTCTTTTCCATGGCAAGCTGTATGTAGGGCATCACCGTTGTCAATGGCTACATCCTATCCTCTCAGTGAAAACGTTCCTATGCTCTGTCACAGTACGGCTAATCATCTGTCGATTTTCAATCAGGTTGGAATAGAATCCCTTGATTCTTTTGCGCTTGTCATCACGCCCAGCCTTCAGGAGTTTGAAGCTCGTCACAGTCATTCAATCCCAGAATCCTACTCGGAATACCATAGACAAGGTTTAGACTTTCCGGATCCTCATGAATGCCGCCATCTATCTAGCTTATACCACGAAGATTCTGTTGGCGAATCTAAGAGATATGCGCCCTGCCTAAAGTAGAACGGAAGTGGTTATCAATCACGCGCGTTCATAGGTGAGAATGATGATGAGTGTCACGGATCATCACATTCATCAAAGATAAGTATAACGTATATCTTGGAATAAGGATAGAAGAGAATTGAATAGAAATTAATAGAAATTATATTGAAACTTGAGGTACAGCAGAGCTCCACACCCTTAATCTATGGTGTGCAGAAACTCCACCGTTGAAAATACATAAGTGAAAGGTTCAGGCATGGCCAAATGGCCAGGCCCCTGAATGTGATCAATAGCCTCCTAAGATGAAGAATAAAACAAAACTGAGACCAAATATGTCTAATACAATAGTAACTTATCCTATTTATACTAGACTAGCTACTAGGGTTTACATGAGTAAGTATTTGATGCATAAATTCACTTCCGGGGCCCACTTGGTGTATGTTTGGGCTGAGCTTGATCTATCCACGAGCTGAGACTTTTCTTGGAGTTGAACTCCAATTTATAACGTGTTTTGGGCGTTCAACTCCGGATCATGACGTTTTTCTGGCGTTTAACTCCAGACAGCAGCATGTACTTGGCGTTCAACGCCATGTTACGTCGTCAATTTCCGAGTAAAGTATGGACTATTATATATTGCTGGAACGTTCTGGATGTCTACTTTCCAACGCCGTTGAGTGCGCGCCAATTGGAGTTCTGTAGCTCCAGAAAATCCATTTCGAGTGCAGGGAGGTCAGATTCCAACAGCATCAGCAGTCCTTTTGTCAGCCTTTTTTCAGAGTTTTGCTCAATTCCCTCAATTTCAGCCAGAAATTACCTGAAATCACATAAAAACACACAAACACATAGTAAAGTCTAGAAATGTGAATTTAACATAAAAACTAATGAAAACATCCCTAAAAGTAGCTTGAACTTACTAAAAACTACCTAAAAATAATGCCAAAAAGCGTATAAATTATCCGCTCATCACAACACCAAACTTAAATTGTTGCTTGTCCCCAAGCAACTAAAAATCAATTAGGATAAAAAAAAGAGAATATACTATAAATTCCAGACTATCAATGAATATTAATTATAATTAGATGAGCGGGAGTTGTAGCTTCTCACTTTTTCCTTTGAAGTTTAGAATGATTGGCTTCTCTAGGAACTTAGAATTTCGGATAGTGTTTTTGACTTTCCTAGTTAAGCATGTTGATTCTTGAACACATCTACTTTTATGAGTCTTGGCCGTGGCCCTAAGCACTTTGTTTTTCAGTATTACCACCGGATACATAAATGCCACAGACACATGACTGGGTGAAGCTTTTCAGATTGTGACTCAGCTTTGCTAGAGTCCCCAATTAGAGGTGTCCAGAGCTCTTAAGCACACTCTTTTTGCTTTGGATCACGACTTTAACCACTCAGTCTCAAGCTTTTTACTTGGACCTTCATGACACAAGCACATGGTTAGGGACAGCTTGATTTAGCCGCTTAGGCCTGGATTTTATTTCCTTGGGCCCTCCTATCCATTGATGCTCAAAGCCTTGGATCCTTTTTACCCTTGCCTTTTGGTTTTAAGGGCTATTGGCTTTTTCTGCTTGCTTTTTTCTTTTTCTTTCTATTTTTTTCGCCTATATTTTTTTTTCTTTTTTTTTCGCAAGCTTTTTACTTTTCACTGCTTTTTCTTGCTTCCAGAATCAACTTCATGATTTTTCAGATTATCAATAACATTTCTCTTTGTTCATCATTCTTTCAAGAGCCAACAGTTTTAACATTCATAAACAACAAGATCAAAAATATGCACTGGTTAAGCATTCATTCAGAAAACAAAAAGTATTGTCACCACATCAATATATATAAATTAAATTCAAGGATAAATTTGAAATTCATGTACTTCTTGTTCTTTTGAATTAAAACATTTTTCATTTAAGAGAGGTGAAGGATTAATGGATTTTATTCATAGCCTTAAGACATGGTTACTACATACTAATGATCATGAAGTAGAGACAAAAAAACATAGATAAACACAACATTAAAAACCGAAAAACAGAAAGAAATAAGAACAAGGAATGAATCCACCTTTAGTGGCGTCTTCTTCTTAAAGGACCAACAATGTCCTTAAGCTCTTCTATGTCCCTTCCTTGCCTTTGTTGCTCCTCCCTCATTGCTCTTTGATCTTCTCTTATTTCTTGGAGAACGATGGAGTGCTCATGATGTTCCACCCTTAATTGATCCACATTGTGGCTCAAATCTTCCAAGGAGGTGTTGAGTTGCTCCCAATAGTTGTTAGGAGGAAAGTGCATCCCTTGAGGCATCTCAGGGTTTGTTGATGATGAGCTTCCTCATGCATCTCTTGAGAACCGTGAAGGGTTCCTCTTGCTTGCTCCATCCTCTTCTTGGTGATGGGCTTATCCTCTTCAATGGAGATGTCACCTTCTATGATAACTCCAGCTGAGTAACATAGATGGCAAATAAGGTGAGGAAAAGCTAGCCTTGCCATGGTGGAGGACTTGTCGGCTATTTTGTAGAATTCATTGGAGATGACCTCATGAACTTCTACTTCCTCTCCAATCATGATGCTATGAATCATGATGGCCCGATTCACAATAACTTCAGATCGGTTGCTAGTAGGAATGATGGAGCGTTGAATGAACTCCAACCATCCTCTGGCCACAGGCTTGAGGTCCAGTCTTCTTAGTTGAACTGGCTTGCCTTTGGAGTCTATTCTCCATTGAGCTCCTTCCACACATATGTCCATTAGGACTTGGTCCAACCTTTGATTAAAGTTGACCCTTCTAGTGTAGGGGCGTTCATCTCCTTGCATCATGGGCAAGTGAAACGCCAACCTCACATTTTCCAGACTAAAATCTAAGTATTTCCCCCGAACCATTGTGAGATAATTCTTTGGATTCGGGTTCATACTTTGATCATGGTTCCTAGTGATCCATGCATTGGCATAGAACTCTTGAACCATTAAGATTCTGACTTGTTGCATGGGGTTGGTTAAGACTTCCCAACCTCTTCTTCGGATTTCGTGTCGGATCTCCGGATACTCATTTTTCTTGAGCTTGAAAGGGACCTCAGGGATCACCTTCTTCTTTGCCACGACATCATAGAAGTGGTCTTGATGGCTCTTGGAGATGAATCTTTCCATCTCCCATGACTCGGAGGTGGAAGCTTTTGTCTTCCCTTTTCCTTTTTCGGCCTTAGGTGCCATTGATGGTTGTGGAAACAAAAAAGATTGTGCTTTGACCACACACCAAACTTAAAATATTGCTCGTCCTCGAGCAATAGCAGAAAGAAGAGAAGAAGAAGAAGAAGAAAATATGGTAGAGGGGGAGAGATGTATGTTCGGCCAAGGTGAAGAAGAGGGGGTTGTGTTGTGTGAAAATGAAGTAGAATGGAAGGGTATATATAGGGAGAGGGGGTAGTGTTTGTTCGGCCATTTAGGGTGGGAATGGGTGGGAAAATGGTTTTGAATTTTTGAAGGTAAGTGGGGTTTATGGGGAAGAGTGGATGGATGTGAGTGGTGAAGGGGGTGATTGGGAAGAGGAATTGAGGTGATTGGTGAAGAGTGTTGGGAAGTGTGACATGGGGAATACAAATCACAAAAATAGGATTAGGAGGTAAAGAGGGAATATAGTAGGTGGGGATCCTGTGGGGTCCACAGATCCTGAGGTGATCCTGTGGGGTCCACAGATCCTGAGGTGTCAAGGAATTCCATCCCTGCACCAAATAGGCATGTAAAATGCCTTTGCACACCATTCTGGCGTTTAAACGCCCATTGGTGCACGTTCTGGGCGTTCAACGCCCATGTAAAGCATGTTTCTGGCGTTGAACGCCAGTTTCATGCTTGTTACTGGCGTTCAGCGCCAGCTTTTCTTCTCTAGGCACATTCCTGGCGTTCAACGCCAGAATGTAGCTTGTTTCTGGCGTTCAGCGCCAGAATGATGCTCTGTTCTAGCGTTGAATGCCGGCCAGATGCATTTTACTGGCGTTGAACGCCAGCCTGTGCGTCCTCTAGGGTGTAAATTTTTTCTTCTGCTGTTTTTGATTCTGTTTTTAATTTTTATGATTTTTTCGTGACTCCTCATGATCATGTACCTAATAAAACATAAAATAACAATAAAATAAAAATTAGATAAATAAAATTGGGTTGCCTCCCAACAAGCGCTTCTTTAATGTCAATAGCTTGACAGTGGCTCTCATGGAGCCACAAGGTGATCAGGTCAATGTTGTATAGTCCCAACACCAAACTTAGAGTTTGGATATGGGATCTTAACACCAAACTTAGAGTTTGGTTGTGGCCTCACAACACCAAACTTAGAGTTTGACTGTGGGGGCTCTTCTTGACTCTGAACTGAGAGAAGCTCTTCATGCTTACTCTCTTCTGTCACAGAGGGATGGCCTTGTGCCTTAAACACAAGGTAGTCCCCATTCAATTGAAGGACTAATTCACCTCTATTGACATCTATCACAGCTCCTGCTGTGGCTAGGAAAGGTCTTCCAAGGATGATGCATTCATCCTCTTCCTTCCTAGTGTCTAAGATTATGAGATCAGCAGGGATGTAAAGGCCTTCAACCTTTACTAAAACGTCCTCTACTATTCCATAAGCTTGTCTCAATGACTTATCTTCCAATTGTAATGAGAACAAGGCAGGTTGTACCTCAATGATCCCCAGCTTCTCCATTATAAAGAGTGGCATAAGATTTATCCCTGACCCCAGATCACATAGAGCCTTTTCAAAGGTCATGGTGCCTATGGTACAAGGTATTAAGAACTTGCCAGGATCTTGTTTCTTTTGAGGTAAGTTTTCTTAATCCAAGAATCTAGTTCACTAATGAGCAAGGGAGGTTCACTTTCCCAAGTCTCATTACCAAACAACTTGACATTCAGCTTCATGATAGCTCCTAAATATTGAGCAACTTGCTCTCCAGTTACATCTTCATTCTCTTCAGAGGAAGAATAGTCTTCAGAGCTCATGAATGGCAGAAGGAGATTTAATGGAATCTCTATGGTCTCTGTATGAACCTCAGATTCCTTTGGATCCTTAATAGGAAACTCCTTCTTGTTTGAAGGACGTCCCAGGAGGTCTTCCTCACTAGGATTTTCGTCCTCCTCCTCCCTTATGCATTCGGCCACATTGATCACATCGCCTTGCACTCTCCTTTTGGATTCTCTTCTGTATTGCTTGGGAGAATACTGGGAGGAGTTTCAATAACTTTCTTACTCAGCTGGCCCACTTGTGCCTCCAGATTTCTGATGGAGGATCTTGTTTCATTCATGAAACTGAAAGTGGCCTTTGACAGATCAGAGACTATATTGGCTAAATTAGAAGTTTTTTGTTCAGAATTCTCTGTCTGTTGCTGAGAAGATGATGGATATGGCTTGCTATTGTTCAGCCTATTGCGTCCACCATTGTTAAAGCCTTGTTGAGGCTTTTATTGATCCTTCCATGAGAAATTTGGATGATTTCTCCATGATGAATTATAGGTGTTTCCATAAGGTTCACCCATGTAATTAACCTCTGCCATGGCAGGGTTCTCAGGATCATAAGCTTCTTCAGAAGCTGCCTCTTTAGTACTGTTGGATGCATGTTGCCCTCCATTCAAACTTTGAGAGATCATATTAACCTGTTGAGTCAACACTTTGTTCTGAGCCAATATGGCATTCAGAGCATCAATTTCAAGAACTCCTTTCTTCTGAGGTATCCCATTATTCACGGAATTCCTCTCTGAAGTGTACATGAATTGGTTGTTTGCAACCATGTCAATGAGTTCTTGAGCCTCTTCAGGCATTTTCTTTAGGTGAATAGATCTACCTGCAGAATGATCCAATGACATTTTCGAAAATTCAGATAGACCATAATAGAATATATCTAATATGGTCCATTCTGAAAACATGTCAGATGGACATCTTTTGGTCAGCTGCTTGTATCTTTCCCAAGCTTCATAGAGGGATTCACCATCTTTTTGTTTGAAGGTTTGAACATCCACTCTTAGCTTGCTCAGCTTTTGAGGAGGAAAGAATTTATCCAAGAAGGCAGTGACCAACTTATCCCAGGAGTCCAGGCTATCCTTAGGTTGTGAATCCAACCATATTCTAGCTCTGTCTCTTACAGCAAAAGGGAAAAGCATGAGTCTGTAGACTTCAGGATCAACTCCATTCGTCTTTACAGTCTCACAGATCTGCAAGAACTCAGTTAAAAACTGATAAGGATCTTCAGATGGAAGTCCATAAAACTTGCAGTTTTGTTGCATTAAGGCAACTAGCTGAGGTTTCAGCTCAAAGTTGTTGGCTCCAATGGCAGGAATGGAGATGCTTCTTCCATCAAACTTGGATGTTGGCTTTGTGAAGTCACCAAGCATTCTCCTTGCATTATTATTATTTTCGGCTGTCATCTCCTTCTCTTGTTCAAAATTTTCTGAAAGGTTACTTCTGGATTGTTGTAATTTAGCTTCTCTTAATTTTCTCTTCAGAGTCCTTTCAGGTTCTGGATCAATTTCAACAAGAGTGCCTTTATCCTTGTTCCTGCTCATATGAAAGAGAGAAGAAAACAAGAAAAGAAAGAGGAATCCTCTATGTCACAGTATAGAGATTCCTTTATGTTAGTAGAAAAAGAAAAGAGAGAAGAAAGTAGAAGAGGGGATTCGGATATTAGGTGGAGAGGGGTGAAGAGAAGTGTTAGTAATTAAATAATTAAATAGAATAAGAGAAGAGAAGGAAAATTTCGAAAATAATTTTGAAAAAGGGGTTAGTAATTTTCGAAAATTAAAGATAAGATAAGTTTAAAGTTAAAATTTAAAACAAAAAGAATTTTTGAAAAAGGGATGAGATATTTTCGAAAATTAGAGAAGGAAAAGTAGTTAGGTGGTTTTGAAAAAGATAAGAAACAAACAAAAAGTTAGTTAGTTAGTTGATTGAAAAAGATATTAAAATCAAATTTTGAAAAGATAAGAAGATAAGAAGTTAGATAAGATATTTTGAAATCAAATTTTGAAAAAGATAAAATTTTTGAAAAAGATAAGATAAAAGATAAAAAGATATATTTGAAAAAGATTTAATTTTTAAAATGACTTAACTAACAAGAAACTACAAGATAAGATTCTAGAACTTAAATGACTTAAAGATTTAATTTTGAACCAATCACATTAATTGTTAGCTAATTTTCGAAAATATGATATAAAGATAAGAAAAAGATTTTGAAAATATTTTGAAAAAGATTTTTGAAATTTTCGAAAAAATAGAAAAAATGAAAAAGATATAATTTTTGAAAAAGATTTTGAAAAGATAAGATTTTTTAAATTGAAATTTCGAAAATTTGGAGGGAAATAAGGAAAATATATTTTTTTTATTTTTGAAATTTTTAAGATGAGAGAGAAAAACACAATCATGACCCAAAACATGAAAATTTTGGATCAAAACACTTAATGCATGCAAGAACACTATGAATGTCAAGATGAACACCAAGAACACTTTGAAGATCATGATGAACATCAAGAACATAATTTTGAAAAATTTTTTATGCAAATAAAACATGCAAGACACCAAACTTAGAAATCTTTAATGCATGGACTCTAACAAACGAAAAATGCATATGAATAACAACAAACAACACAAAACAAGAAATCATCAAGATCAAACAAGAAGACTTGTCAAGAACAACTTGAAGATCATGAAGAACACTATGAATGCATGTATTTTTCGAAAAATGCAAGAAAAATTTTTTAAGCATGCAATTGACACCAAACTTAAAAATTAACACAAGACTCAAACAAGAAACATAAAATATTTTTGATTTTTATGATTTTATGTTTTTTTTTTGAATTATTATTAAATTTTTTCAAAAATATTTTTAGAAAAACGAAAAAAGAAAAGAAAAATTTGAAAAAGATTTTTTTTGAAAAAATTTTGAAAAGAAAATTACCTAATCTGAGCAACAAGATGAACAGTCAGTTGTCCATACTCGAACAATCCCCGGCAACGGCGCCAAAAACTTGGTGGACGAAATTGTGATTGCCCTCTTTGTATTTGCATGAGATTTATTAAATGGCTCTTTGGCATATGTGATCACAACTACGTTCAACTTAACTAGCAAATGTACTGGGTCATCCAAGTAATACCTTACGTGAGTAAGGGTCGATCCCACAGAGATTGTTGGTATGAAGCAAGCTCTAGTTACCTTGTAAATCTCAGTTAGGCAGATTATTGGTTTAAATTTAATTAATGGAATAAATAGAAAATAAAAGGGATAGAAATACTTATGTAAATCAATAGTAGGAATTTCAGATAAGTGTGTGGAGATGCTGTGCTCCTCTTGAACCTCTACTTTCTTATTACATTCATCCAATCCTTCCTACTCTTTTCCATGGCAAGCTGTATGTAGGGCATCACTGTTGTCAATGGCTACATCCCATCCTCTCAGTGAAAACGTTCCTATGCTCTGTCACAGCACGGCTAATCATCTGTCGGTTCTCAATCAGGTTGGAATAGAATCCCTTGATTCTTTTGCGCTTGTCATCACGCCCAGCCTTCAGGAGTTTGAAGCTCGTCACAGTCATTCAATCCCAGAATCCTACTCGGAATACCATAGACAAGGTTTAGACTTTCCGGATCCTCATGAATGCCGCCATCTATCTAGCTTATACCACGAAGATTCTGTTGGGGAATCTAAGAGATATGCGCCCTGCCTAAAGTAGAACGGAAGTGGTTGTCAATCACGCGCGTTCATAGGTGAGAATGGTGATGAGTGTCACGGATCATCACATTCATCAAAGTTAAGTATAACGTATATCTTGGAATAAGGATAGAAGAGAATTGAATAGAAATTAATAGAAATTGTATTGAAACTTGAGGTACAGCAGAGCTCCACACCCTTAATCTATGGTGTGCAGAAACTCCACCGTTGAAAATACATAAGTGAAAGTTTTAGGCATGGCCGAATGGCCAGCCCCCTGAATGTGATCAATAGCCTCCTAAGATGAAGAATAAAACAAAACTGAGACCAAAGATGTCTAATACAATAGTAACTTATCCTATTTATACTAGACTAGCTACTAGGGTTTACATGAGTAAGTATTTGATGCATAAATTCACTTCCGGGGCCCACTTGGTGTATGTTTGGGCTGAGCTTGATCTATCCACGAGCTGAGATTTTTCTTGGAGTTGAACTCCAAGTTATAACGTGTTTTGGGCGTTCAACTCCGGATCATGACGTTTTTCTGGCGTTTAACTCCAGACAGCAGCATGTACTTGGAGAGTATGGACTATTATATATTGCTGGAAAGCTCTGGATGTCTACTTTCCAACGCCATTGAGAGCGCGCCAATTGGAGTTTTGTAGCTCCAGAAAATCCATTTCGAGTGCAGGGAGGTCAGATTCCAACAGCATCAGCAGTCCTTTTGTCAGCCTTTTTCAGAGTTTTGCTCAATTCCCTCAATTTCAGCCAGAAATTACCTGAAATCACAGAAAAATACACAAACTCATAGTAAAGTCCAGAAATGTGAATTTAACATAAAAACTAATGAAAACATCCCTAAAAGTAGCTTGAACTTACTAAAAACTACCTAAAAATAATGCCAAAAAGCGTATAAATTATCCGCTCATCACTTACCTCAAGAATGTTTGTATGGGTTTTGTAGAGCTCAACGCTATGGTCGCATAGCCACAAACGGTGCGTCAATCAGAGCTCCGGATCAAAAGATATGATCAATAGAAGCTTGATGTGAATAGGAGCAAGGGTTCATGTTCTTCCTTCCTCCCCCAAGTGTTTCAGCGTGTGTGTTTAGAACGGGTAAAAGAAGATCTGTGCCCTTCATTAAATGGGATATTGGACTGAACCAAGGGCCCAATACGGGTCCGGTTGGTTCGGTTTAGCCCGTTCGGCCGAATCTTGGGCTTATTTCTTTAAAATTGGTGTCAAAATTTTCGTTTTAAATTTCTCTTTCACATTAAATCATAAAAACCTCATTTTCTTATTTTCTTGAATATATTTTAATTTAAGAGTTAATTAGCCATTAATTAACCGAGTTTTACAGTTGTTGTGACCTATTGATCTGTAATCCAATCTCTTTATAGGATATAAATTTTAGTTTGAGTGACTGTGCAATGGCATCAAATGAAGCTACAATTATATATATATATATATATATATATATATATATATATATATATATATATATATTTGCAGTTAAGGACAAACTTATTAGAAAAAGTGATAGTGATTTGATTTCAACAAAGACTTGACTTTGGGCTTGTATGTTCATATATGTAAACATGAGCTTCTATCATACGGTAAGTTTTCTTTTTTACTTGCATAAATATTCAACTATAATTGTATTTATTTAAATTTTGTATTACAGTCTTCAATGCCAGTTACTATAAACATTCAATTTAGTAGCATTAACTAATCAATATTCAATAATGAATTTGGCTTTACATATATAAAATGAAATCACACCTGCATATATAGCTGGAAATTATATATTCAAGTATAATGTAGGAACTGAATTATGACATATATTCATATTCACTATCCTACCTAATAGTTTAACTTTATGGTTTTTGCTTACATTGGTGCCAACTGCCAAAGGTACACGTTCTGATGTGAATAAAGATGTCTGAAGTATAATAAAATTTACATATATGAAATTTAAGTACCATACCTCAAATTGCATTAAAACCATATATGCGTAGTAGTATTCTCCATGCAAAAATCTTTTGTTGACTTGGACAAATTTTTAAATTGCATTTAAATTATGCTTGAAAAGAGTACCTAAAACATGAAATAGTACTTACTACTCACTGCATGATTTATAAATTCAATTGTTATAAATAAATACTATCATGAGCTTCTTCTGCTTTTATATATAATTTTGCCACAAACAATTTTTATTATTCAATCAAATGAAGCTATAATTAATTAAAAAGTACATAAAAATATCTATTTTATATGCTTTCTTTTTCCCTTTCTTTATTGAGACACGCATGGAAGAGACAAGAGTTTCAGATTGGATAGTTATATTTGCTTGGTCTCATGTATAACTTTCTTCGTTCAGTATTCTCTTAAGAATTCTTGATTTGGTGTTTTGCTTGGTATGTTATCTAATTGTCTAAGATCTTCTTTGCTTGTGATATTGACGTTAGGATTTTTGCTAGTAAAGAATTTTATAAAGTCGCGTTGTAAGTATAGATTCTGAACCAACAGAAATTCCTTCGTACAAACATTTTGGTTGTCACAAGTAACAAACCCCTAAATAAATTGATAACCGAAGTATTTAAACCTCGGGTCGTCTTCTCAAGGAATTGCAGGGAGGCATGTTCTTATTATTGGTTATGAGTTTTGTAAATCGGGGGTTTTGAGAATGAGGAGCAAATATGATAAATGACAAGTAAACTAATACTACAAGAAAAACACCCATTCAGGTACACTTGAAAAGTGTAGCCAAAAGTGAAAAAAAATGATGCCTTAGGCTACGGCTACGCTTTTTGGGCTACGGCTACGCTTTTTAGAGTGATTCCTATTCGGCCGTTGCCTATTCTCAAAGGCTACGCTTTTCTGCACCAAGGGCTACGCTTTTGGCGTTTGGGAATAGGCTACGCTTTTCAAGTGATGCTATCCAGGACCAAAGGCTACGCTTTTCAGCTTTCATTTTTCTAGAATAGGCTACGCTTTTCAACGCTACTGCATCACTAAGCGTAGCCACATTGTATTCCATAGCTACTTTTTATAAGCGTAGCCTTAGGTCCCTCTTTTTTTTTGTATACTATAGCTACTGTAAATAAGTGTAGCCTTAGGTCTTGTTTTTTTTTTTGCACACTACAGCTAATAATTCTACATTTTTATTTAAATGAGTTGAATATTACAAAATAAAAATAAATATATAATTATACTAAATAATTTCTCTAAATAACAAATTATCTGCAAACAATATATATTTACAATGATCCAAAAATACTAGAATAGAAGTTAATTTTGAATATTCATACATCTCACACTAAATTAAGCATAGCTTTATCAAAATAAGCATGCATGAGATCACTTAGAATTTATTACTAATACTCTACGAAAAACTAAATTAAAATATTATATCCTACATAAATATCTTCTAATAAAAATTATTAGTCAACGATACATATATTCATTCCGAACACTACTCCATCTTAGCCAATAAACCACAATCATAAACAGATTAATCTTCATTATCATCCTCAATATTATCCTGCATAATTATATAGAAAAATAATTAAAAAACATTTATAATGACATTTGCAATTATAAAAATAAAAAATTAAAATAATTATATTTAACAAGGCAAAAATTCAGATATAAAATATAAATTAATTGTTCAAATATACTTAATTAGTTTTCAACATTGAGACTTTCATGGGGTGTTTCGCCTTTAATTTCCCTAAGGACAAAGCAGTTTAAAATAAACCACTTGATGCATTTTCAAAGAGAAAAAAATGCCAATATAAACCAGGATGCCTCTCTCATCAGTAACTGTCCTCTTTACATTACTGCATCATGATTGTTTGAACTTTTAACGAAGTTCCCATTTCAGACATGCAAATGGACTGGCCATCCTACTTTGGAGTATATTTCTATATTTCACTCTCCATATAAATGTTTCCTTATTCTCTTCTCTTCAATTTAAAATAGGAAATAATATCAAAGTTCTAAAACAGGAAAGGAGGAGGAGGGTTGGGTTTAAAACCTTAGGTATCGCTGATAACTCTGAGACTCTGCAGTTTCAAATACATAAAGATATGACCCCGAAAGCACTAGAAAACATGTTTGCCACGTAGCAACTGAATTCCCAATTCCCTGTAAGATAAGGGCTATTTAGGTTTCTGATTTAACGAAAAAAGTTATTACCTCAAATATAATCGCTAACGGAAACATTTTTAAAAGGTTTGCAGAAGTACCTTCGAAACTAGGATTCTACCATCAAAGATTTGGCACTTGAATGGATATACATGTCGATGGGTAACTTGGATGAGGCACTTTAATCTTCAGAAAACCAGAGGCACAAACAGGATAAGAACAAATTATGCTCAACAAAAATGCGATGCAGATCATTACTGTAGTACAGTTTTGATAAGTACACGACAGACAAACCTGATTAACAAGTACTGCCATTCCACACCTATCAATGACAGAATACACATTATCAGCTTCTTTGGCCCGTGGTGAGATTATTATTTGACTATCATGAGTTGGTTTAACCAAACTGCAACTCCCAAAATCAGAGCCACAGTCCGTAAAAAAGGCAGCAAAATCACGTCCTGGTATGTAAAATCGAGAATAAAGATTATGCCTCTGCTCATCAGACTGGCTTTCCTGTAAAAACACCAAATCATACAAGAGAAGGCCAAACAACGTTGTCAATAAAAAGGCCAAACAACAAAAGTGCAACTCAATTCCCACAGCTTAAAAGTGCAACTCAGTTCCCCACAGCTCAAGCAGCATACCGCAGTGTGTAGTGTAAATTGACCAAAGTCCAAAAGAAAATGACTATCACATCTGGTTGAACCACGAGATCTGAGAGGAATTCTAACTTTTGGAGCATCAAGATCAACATCGAATGCAAATCTGAAAGATCAACCAGAAACAGGAATCTGTAAATGAGCCTTCTATGCCTTTCTAAGTTAACCGAAAAATTTAATAAGATATTCGAAGTTTGTTCATCTGCTTAAAACTAGTGGAAAATTTCCCCTTGGGGCACAATAACTGCATTAAACTACACATCTCATGAAATGTGGTTCAAGAAGATCCCTACCCTGGAAATTCTTGTTAGAGGCAATAAAGAATTTGATCGGGACACAGGAGAATATGTCTCTAATACTCCGTGCAATTTTCATATTATGTTTGGGAATAACACATGTACAGAAATTATTGTGCATCTTATCTTTTATCCTAGCTTCATGTTATTTTCTTCTTATTTATGGCTACTCTAATCCAGTACCCAATATATTCAAAGTAACAAAAAGATTAAAGACAGAAAATAAAACATAAATAAAACCGAAGTTCATATTCTTTCTACAAAAGCACCGCAAACAGAAGTCTTTTATGGAAAATAGCACAACTCAAATTTTATTATTTTTCTTACAACAATTATCTTAAATCAAACGTAGTAGAAACATACCAGCCAAGAAGAAACACCAGGCCATTCAGGATACAAATGAATACAAAAGTGCTTTTCCATCCAGAATTGGTGTAAATAGAAGCTGCAAAATGAATATGAATTTTAATAACAAAAAGATGAAGTACCAAACCATGTTTTTAATTAATGCATGAAAATCAGTTCAATAGTTCATAGCCCCAGAAGTAAAGATAAGATATCCACATGTTTTCTTTTTCTCTAAATTTGCTTCTTCAAAATTCAAAATGTGGACATTGCTTTTACACACATCAACCTTGATATGAAGACTATTAATCACAATCCCAACAGTTCCGATCAATGGCTTTGCAAGCTTAGCAAACATCAAAATACTCATTTCATTTGTGTCCCAATCTAAACCCAGTTTTAGGACTCACTGTGAAATACCAAGAAAATGCTCATTTTATTTGTGTCTGAATCAAAACCTGCCGAATTGCATACTAGGCAGAGCCCCAATAAGATGATGGCAATGTGGATTTTAGCCATTTCGTGCAACCACCTGAATACTGCAACAAGTTCAAGAGGATTTCGATTAATTCCAAGTACATAAAAAAATATGTCAGTCGTGTGCATATGCCTCAGATTCAACACATTGAATCTCAAACAAGAACAAACCCCTCTCAATGTATAAAAGAATGCACAGCTTCTAGGACTAGTAGAGATGGATCACTTAAAAGATGGTGCAAAAGAAAACTAAAATGGAACATAATGTTGATTACTCATTGAAGCTGGCAAAGTGCAGTTGGAAACTTGAGCAATTCATTTACTTAGAACCATCAAGATTTAGGATAAAAATTCATTCATATGATTTCACAGGAACAACTTTAGCTCAAACTATGTGGAAAAATAATTCATGATATAGGGATATCATGAATTAAAACATAATCATGTCAAATATTCTTAATAAAATATCTAAAACTACTATTTTTCAGGTTATAATATTGAAATGTGAAGGAAGTAAAACCTAATCAACAATAGTTGACCAACGCATCCCTTGAAGACCCATACTAGGAGGGCATGAACCCAATGAAAACTCCTGCAGCTTGACACTTTCCTACAGAATGATTTCCCTAGTTTAGCACGCACGTATGAAATTTCCAGCACCTATTGCTTTCGTTTATGCCAAACACAGAAAGGAATCATAACAAATTGAGAATCAGAAGGCGAAACCCCCAAAATTAGAAAACCTAAAATTAGAACCCAAAACCCCCCAAAAATTCACAGAACCAATTGAAAATTGATACATACCTTCTGTATCTCAATTAGCCATTGCAGTTCATCATCACTATCAAAATCATACACACCTTCGAACTACAAAGTGAGAGCGAGTTAGAGAATGAGCAAGAAAGAGAGGATACAGAATAGAGAATACTTACCTGGTGACAGAGGATACGACGATGGTGTTGAGCAGTGACAGTGAAGAGATGAGCGGCGACGTAACGGCTTGGAGACGGTGCAACAGCTCAGCGGCGAGCTCCAATCGATGGCAGCGCCGCGACAGAGCACGAAGGCGGCGATACATCCCTCCTTCCTCCCTTCGAGCTCCTCGGCGGGGGCACAGAAGCCCGACGGTGGTAGAACGGCGACATAAACAAGCCCTAGCAGTGGTGGTGGAGCTTCAGCGGCGACGGAGCACCTCCTTTTTCTCTCCTCCATCGCGTTTCCTCTCATCCTCGAGCTCTCTCTCTCACTGGCGCTCAACGATGACGGCGACGGTGGCGGAGCCCTAGACGGCGTCGTCCTCTCTTTCCTTCCTTCCCTTCTCTTCTCTGATTTCTTCTCTCTTTCGTGTTTGTGTATGTTGAGTGAGGATGAGAGTGTGTGCTGCACTGCTGCGTGAGTGAGGGGGAGGGCCAACAAATTTTTTTACCAAGTGTTTATTGAGGATTCTCATATCATCAGGAGACATTTTAAAAGCGCACCCAAAATAGAATAAATAAGCTACTCTCTAAAAGCGTTCTCTTTGATGAGAAAAGTGTATTTATAGATATTTAGATAAGGCTACGCTTTATAAGTGATTTCTAAAATACCTAAGGCTACACTTTTTAAATGATGCCACAATTGTGTATCCTTTTCTCATATAAAAAGGCAACACGGAGAAAAGCGTAGCCTATTCTATAAATAGACTATGCTTTTCAAATGTAGCTTAAAAAAAGTGTGGCTGAATGGGTATTTTTCTTGTATAGATGTAAATAAATGACTGTAAAAAAAACTCTTGGCAAGGTATGAGAACTAGAAGTTCTATCCTAGTTATCCTTATCAATTGTGATGAGAATTGAATTTTTCTCCCACTTTGTTAACCTTTAACTATGAAGGTAAGTCAAGTGAATGAATTAATTCGAATCCTCAAGTCCCAGTCTTTCCTTGGGAAAAGTTAGAGTTATTGGATCTCGAATTAATTCTTGAAGAATTCCAATTTTCGGTCAACAATGAGTTTGATAACTCAAGAGTCACCAATTAATCAACCAGAGCCAAAAGGTAGAAAAATCTAAATTATTTATATCATAAATAAGAGAAACAAATCATAGATCTAAAAATATCTCAAATAATATTAATTCAAAGAAAATCATAACATGAATGTAGCATAAGCCAAATAGGCAACATAACTAATATAAGCATTAAAGTATGTGAAAATAAGAGATAAATATAAAGTAAAAGAACATTGAACTTGGGATTGAGAGTCACTCCTAAAACCTAAGAGAAATCCTAAATCCTAATTCTAAGAGAGAGAGGAGAGAACCTCTCTCCATAACTAAATCTAAATCATGGAAAAGTGACTAAAATTCGAGACTCCCTGAATGGATGCCTTCCCTCACTTCATAACCTCTGGTCTATGCCTTCTGGACTTGGATTTGGGCCAAAAAGGGCTTCAGAATTTGCTATGAGCATTTTCTGCAATTTCTGGTGCGTGGCCTCTGTCACGCGTCTGCGTGGGTCACGCAGTCGCGTCAATTGGAGTTTTGCTTGTCGCACGGTCGCGTCAGTTATGCGACCGCGTCATAGGTGTTCTTCTTTAGGCGCGCGGTCACGTCAGTCATGCGGCCGCGTCGCTACTTCTTCGCGCTTGGCATGCGGCTGCGTCGTTTATGCGGTCGCGTCGCTGCCAGTTTCTTCACAAACTTCGTTTTATGCTTTCCTTCCATTTTTGTATGTTTCCTTTCCATCCTTTAAGTCATTCCTGCCTTAGAAGATCTAGAACAACTCAACACACCAATCACGGCATCGAATGATAATAAAGGGTAATTAAAATAATTAATTTCAAAGCATAGGAAACATGTTTTTCACTAATATCACATAATAAGGAAGGGAAAGTAAAACCTTGCAATTTACATGAATAAGTGGGTGAAGGATTGAATAAATCACTCAAATTAAGTACAGAATATATCATAAAATATGGGTTTATCAACCTCCCCACACTTAAACAATAGCATGTCCTCATGCTAAATCCAAGGTAAAAAGTAAGCTTAAAGTGGTGGAATGTCATGCAATGCAATTTAATCTAAATGCAACTAGCTAAATGAATGATGCATCATGCAATTCTAATTTGTTATTCACTTGTATATAAAGCTTACATATAGTTAAATTAATTCACATTCTCAAGGAATATATATATATATATATATATATATATATATATATATATATATATATATATATATATATATAGCCAAACCTTAGATAATGATAAAGTGCCTTTACAATTGAGATGGGAGAGAAAAACATTTTATAAACTTGCAAGACAATTAATAATTTAAGCAGAGATATATGTTAATGAGCTATTGAACCCTCACTGGATATTGTGTTACTCTCTAGTCACTCAGTGTTTAATGGGTTAATCACTCTATTCTTCTTTTTATCCTTACTTTCTACAACTTTATTCTACATCTAACCAATCAACAATTGTAGAATATAGACATACCAAAAATCATGAGGTCTTTAATTAAGGTTGTAACGGGGTCAAGGTAAAGGTAGGGATATATGTATAAGGCTAAGTGAGCTAATAAGTGAATCCTTAATTAGTCTAAGATCTCACCTAACATACATAGTTTCTAAGTAAAGCTTCTTTACCTATTTTCCCAAATTTTTCCCACTTTTGACGCTACATGCTCATGCCTTATTTTAACTGTTATCCTATGTGCATTGTTTTCATTTTGCGATTGGGGGATTCTCTTGTATCCCCTTTATTCAAATAAAATAATTTTTTTAATGCACATGGTAATTTAATTACTTTAATTTCACATGAGCATGTTTCCCAAAAATTCTTAATTGGAACATCTTTATTCTTTTCAACTTTCTACCCTGTTTTTCATCATCCATGTTCCCAATAGGTTTCCCCACACTTAAACAATACACAATTTCTATCTTAAGCTAACCAAGGATTCAACTTGGGATTTTTATTTTATTTTTCTGCTTAAGGCTAGTAATGTGGTTATAAAACAAGAGGGGATTTAAAGGCTCAAGGGGGCTAACAAGGGTGATGTAAAAGGTAGGTTAATTTTTTTTTCTTTTGGGGATAAGTGAGCTAAAATCAAACAATGGCCTCAATCACTTTCTTGGCATGTATCTATATTCTATAATCGGACATATAGATTAAAACAAAGTAAAGAACACCAGAATAAATAAGAAGGGCAAAACACATAGGAATAAAATATTATGGCTTAAATGTAACCATACAATGAAGCTCAAAACTCACAGGCTGCGTGTTCTCTAACTCAAAAATCATATATCATTCATATATGTCATGCAGGTTTAGTTAAAAATTCCCATTATTCTCAATGTAAAACTTAAGGTGGCTTTAAAGTTCTAGTGTTTCTCCTTGATGAAATGTTGTTAACTAACTAACATGTAATGCTATATATACAAGGTGTATGGATTTGATTCTGTTATGTTCAAGTCTCTAGTTTACTTCCTTTTTATATTTTTCAATTTAAATTAAGCTGTCTTATGCTAAAAAGGGTAAACTATACTAATTAATCCACAATTTTTATAACTAATAAGTTAGAATTACAAACTAAACTAAATGGCTAAAATATGAACTAAAGTGAAAAATGCAGAAACAGAGTAGAAATACATGAAAAGAGTAATGTATAAGTACCAAAAAAAATAAAAATAAAGAGAAAAATACAGAAAAATAGCCAAAATAAAATAGAAGGGTCTATAATGGTTCACCAAAAAATACGCCAGAGATGGCAACCTCCCCACACTTAAAATAAAGCATTGTCCCCGATGCTCACTCAAGTAGGGTGTGAAGGGGTGTCATCACTGGAAGGATAGGTAGCCGGAGTCTCTGTGGTGGTGGTATGAGGATCTGCAGACTGGATGAGGGTATGAGGATCTGTCTGCTGCAGAGGAGGATCTGACTGGATAGGAATCTCAGGATCTGTGGCCTGTATCCAGTGTGACACCTCAGTGTGTGACATAGCCTGCTCCGGGCCTGCCTGCTCAGCCTGTGTGGGTACCGGCTCCTCATGATCAAATGCCTCCGCCTCAGATGTATCAGAAGGGGTGTGAGGCTCGGAGGGGATGTCGCATCCGGACCGGATCATCAACTTGCGACGCTCCATACGGTCCAAGTGGGCGAACAGTCGATGCACCAAATAGTAAATAGGCTCATGAGTAGCTGGAGGAGCAGTGGGCGGGGTAGGTGCAGCAGTGGAAGAAGAGGGGGCAGCTGAAGGTGTGGCTGTCTCATCTGAAGGAGTAAGGAAATCAGGTTTGTAGCCTAAGGCCAGAAAGTTCCTGCTGTGAGGGATAATCTTCTTGCATTCTGCAGCAGGTGGCCTCTCATCAGCATCTTCCCATGGTACGTCAGCTCGACGTCCGAGCTAGGTAATCAGATACGGAAAGGGGAGAGTGCCTCGGATGTAGACCCTGGCCATGTAGGACCGGATAAAACGTGGCAGATACAAGTCCTTACCCTCCATCACACACCAAAGGAGGGTGATCATAGCGGCCGGGATCGCTGTCTCATGGGTACTCGGCATAACATAGTTGCTCAAGATCTGATGCCATAGCTGAGCCTCATCATTTAAGTAAATCCACTTGATTCCCTTAGGCATGGTGGTGTCCTGACCTATTTCCCATGGAACAGTCGGGTCAAGGGCTATCCTTGCCTTGACAGCATCCCAATCAAACTTCATGAAACGCATGTCCTCCTCAGCCTTTTTGTACCCATCAGGCTGATCGAATTTATGCGGAAGCTGTAAAAGATCCTCAATGGCCTCTTCAGTGACTAGAATCTGCTTCCCTCTTAGGATCACTACATCTAGGGAAGTTTTGAAGTAATTGCAGTAAAATTCTCTTACCCAAGATGCATTGACCTCTGTAAGTTTTCTCTCCAGGAAGAACCAGCCTCTTTCTCTGATTTGATCAGAGGTGTATTGCTGGAGTTCTTTTGGGATTTTCAGAGTCCGCTCTAAGTACAGGTTCCTGGACGTTGCAAATGCCGGATATTTCAACTCGCAGTATCGGTTTGCAAACTTTATGGGATCAGTAGCAGGGAGTAGCTGGTCAGCCTTCTCCTGCGCGGTAAAGTGTTTCTCCCGCTAGGAGGCATCATGCATGAGATCTATGATAGACATAGAAGATTCTCCTCTTTTACGTTTGTCAGTAGTGGCCTTTGCTTTTCCCTTTCTCTGGGAGGCAGACATCCTAAAAAATAGAAAACCAGGATATAATAGAAATAGGAAAACAAATAGGCAAATAGTCAAAAGAAACACAAAGTGGCAAAGGAGAAATAGAATGAGGAAAATGAGTTAAGTAAATGTGCATTATGGATTGTATAGGAGTTAAAAGTTCGAAAGGAAGAATTGACAATCCAAAATGTAATAGAAAGCATGTTAATTAGGAAAAATTATCAGTATGCCATGGTTAGAAGGTTAAAAGAAAGTGAAAACCAGAAGAGATATTTTAAAAGATTAGTTTGGTTAGAATTGAAAAAGAGTTTAGGAAGTTAAAATTAGTGAGTTAGTGAAAAATGGGTTAAGGTAAGTGGCATAAGGATAAGTTTCTAAGTAACAAGCATTCATAATTAGAAGCTACAGGTAACTCATAATCAAACAAGGAAAACAGGTTGATGTTGATTCAGATAGATATAGAAATAGCAAAAATTGGAATCAAACATCAAAAATACAATTTATGAACCAGGAGATCAAAGAGAATAAGAATGCGTGCCCTGGCATTCATGAATTGGTTTGGGGGAATCTAAAGAAAGCATAGTTGAAAATGCCAAAACCAAGACAAGAAAGGAAGCATTTTACAGAAATTTGGGCAGCATTCCGGCTAAAATTGGATTGCCCTGGAAAATATACAGCAACAAAACAGTTCATATGAATGAAAATTAAAACATAGCTGCAATCACATATAAGGAGTATGAACATGAAAAGGCAATGTAAAAGGCAGCATGAAACAAGAAAGTACAGCATATGAACAATAGCAACATCACAGAAACATCAGAATTGCGAAATCATAAAGCAAGAAACATGAACAGTGCAATTATCAGGCCTAAATCCACTAACCACATCCTAGGCTACCTAACAACCTAAAATCCACTACAACATGCATATCTAACTAACCTAATGATGAACATAAATAGAAAAAGATAAAATTAACTATGAATGAGAGAAAGGTGGCGTTCGTCGGAACCTAGTAGGCGAATTAAGGAGAGTAGGGCAGAGAGGTGATTGGGGAATAGTGGTGGTGGCGTCTGGCACGGTGGAGGAGGGTGGCGCAGCGGTGGTGGCTGCTGTTTGGGGGTAGGGAGGGAAAGGTATGTGTAATGGGGGTATGGGGGTATAGGGGAAGGAAGGTGGCGTGGGTGGTGCTAGGCGGTGACGGCGGTGCGGTGATGGTGATCGTGGAGGGGGGTCAGTGGCGGTGGAGGGTGGAAGAAGGAGGAAGAAGAAGAAAGAGGGGGGAAAGGAAGGGGGTGGGTGGCGGCGGGATCTGGGTGGTCGGCGGGGTAGCGGCCGTTCGGTGATGGTGGTTGGGTGGTGGTGGTGTGATCGGAGAAGGAGAGAGGGAGGATAGGGGTTTGGGGGGGTGACGCGAATGGGTAGGGTTCGCGTGACTGAGGGGTTAGTAAATTTGAATCCACGCGATCGCGTGGGGCACGCGGTCGCGTGGCTGGAGTGAAATGGGGTTGACGCAATTGCGTGAGTGGCGCAATCGCATGGAATAGCTCAAAGAGTGAATGACGCGATCGCCTGGGGCATGCGATCGCGTCGCTGAAAATTGTGCTAAACACACAAATCCAGCGTCGTTTCAGTGCAACTCTCTGCCTCCTTTTGGGATTTTGTGTAATCCATGCGACGCGATCGCGTTGCTCACACTGTCGTGTGGGATTGCTGTTGTGCAAGTGACGCGATCGCGTCAGGGACGCGACCGCGTGGTTCATTTTGTGCGAAACGCACAATGGCCACACGATTCCAGCCCAACTTTCTGAGCGTTGGATCTTTACGCCGATTTCCAGGTCACGCGACCGCGTGCATGACGCAGACGCATGGAAGGTGTTTTGTCGCAACTGACGCGATCGCATGATCGATGCGATCGCGTCGCACGCCTTCTTTTTTTATCTGATATACAGGTATGTAATTATGCAGTATGCAGTGCTAAATGCAAATGTTATGAATAACATCCAGGTTCAATAGAAATAAACAATATAGAATAAACAAAACGAAATAAAATGGAAACATGAGCGATCATACCATGGTGGGTTGTCTCTCATCTAGCACTTTTAGTTAAAGTCCTTAAGTTGGACATTAGATGAGCTTCCTGCTATGGTGTCTTATGCTTGATATCGTCCAGAAATCTCCACCAATGCTTGGAATGCCAATAGCTCCGGGGTCCCAAACTAGGCATGTGAAGCTTCTGAGCAGTTTCAAACAGATTTTCAGGCTCCTGGGGTGATAAATATCAGAATATTTTCCAGGATCCCAAACTTTGGTTTCAAATCTGCTTTCGTTTTGATCTATACTTTTCCATCCGAGCGGTTTGGAAATTAGATTCTCACCAGGATGACCAAACGTTTTCCGAGATCCATTCGATTGAACATGATACCAATCCGTGCACTTTGAGTTGAAGCGTGGAACCTTATTGAACCTTGTATACCAGCTCTGAGTGCGAGCCATTTCCCTTTTACTCTTAAAGCCACAGAGAACTCTAAGCTGGCCATCTGTTTCAAGTAAACCGTATTCAAGTGGAAAAATAAAGATAAGAGTCAAGTATTTTACCCACTTGAAATCTGTGTTGGTTGGTAGTGGCCTTGGGATCAGTGTATTTAGTGGTTCTGCAAGCTCTACTCCCTTGTGGTCTTCAGTGAATTCCTCCACTTCCTTGCAAACCTTTTCCATTCCAGCCATGTCCTGGTCAAAGTCTTCCATATCTTCCTCATCACTTGAGTCATAATTAGGAGGTTGAGAAACGTTGACCTCTGCATCATCTTCGTATTTACTTGGGGAAGATTCTTTTGTCTCAAAGAATTCACTTGCGGGTGCAAGTTCATCACTAGGGGGACTTGACTGGTGACTATCATCATCAAGGAAACATGCGTCTTGAGTTACTCCGTCCAGTTCTTCATAAGATATCTGCATTGGAGGCTATGCAACCTCCTCTTTAGCGTCAATTGTAACATCCTTGACGGGGTCTTCCATGACTCTGTATTTCCTAGGAGGTTCAGCATCTCCTAAATCTTCAACCAACTCTTCTTCTTCTACAATGACAGCGTCCTCCACTTGTTCCAGTACGAAGTTATGCTCTATGCTGTCCACTGGAGTCTCTAGTGTCTTCTTCGTGCTGCGTTCTTCATTAGATTCTCCATATGAAGCCATGGGAGTCTGTTGAGTGTCTAAACATCTGGAAGATAATTGATTTATTGCTTGCTCCAGTTGATGAAGGGTTGCATTAAATTGATTTACTGATTCTTCGAGGCGAACCTGTGATTCTTGGCTCGACGGATATAGACATGGTGCATAAGAAAGTGGTGGTTCTTGGGAGTAATTGGATTGGCGTTGGGGTGAATAAGGATTATGTGGTAGTGAATGGTGAAAAGAAGCTTGTGAGTGTGGTGGTTCGAAGTTATGTCGAGAGGATGGTTTCTGAGCACAGGATGGGGCTTGTTGGTAGTTACAAGGTGGTCCACCAAATCTATCAGTTGGGCATGCATTGTAAAATGGTCTCTGTCCATGATATCTAGGAGGATATTGTTGCCTAAAGGGTTGATCGGATCTTTGTGGCTCCATCCATCTTTGATTGCTTAGACCTTGATGCATAGTCCTGTTATAGCTTCCATTCTTTGCAACAAAATTAGAACCAAACTCAAAGCGAGAGGGATGAGAATTCATAATAGATATCAGAAATAAGAGGGAAGAGAGAAAACAAATAAACAAGTAAAAGAAAAATATATATATATATATATTTATTTTTTTTTTTGAAAAATATTTACAATAACCAATAATAAGGCACACGATTGCAATTCCCAGCAACGGCAGCATTTTGACGTTAGGATTTTTGCTAGTAAAGAATTTTATAAAGTCGCGTTGTAAGTATAGATTCTGAACCAACAGAAATCCCTTCGTACAAATGTTTTGGTTGTCACAAGTAACAAACCCCTAAATAAATTGATAACCGAAGGATTTATACCTCGGGTCGTCTTCTCAAGGAATTGTAGGGAGGTATGTTCTTATTATTGGTTATGAGTTTTATAAATCGGGGGTTTTGAGAATGAGGAGCAGATATGATAAATGACAAGTAAACTAAATAAATGACTGTAAAATAAACTCTTGGCAAGGTATGAGAACTGGAAGTCCTATCCTAGTTATCCTTATCAATTGTGATGAGAATTGAATTTTTCTCCCACTTTGTTAACCTCTAACTATGAAGGTAAGTCAAGTGAATGAATTAATTCGAATCCTCAAGTCCTAGTCTTTCCTTGGGAAAAGTTAGAGTTATTGGATCTCGAATTAATTCTTGAAGAATTCCAATTTTCGGTCAACAATGAGTTTGATAACTCAAGAGTCACCAATTAATCAACCAGAGCCAAAAGGTAGAAAAATCTAAATTAGTTATATCATAAATAAGAGAAACAAATCATAGATCTGAAAATACCTCAAATAATATTAATTCAAAGAAAATCATAACATGAATTTAGCATAGGCCAAATAGGCAACATAACTAATATAAGCATTAAAGTATATGAAAATAAGAGATAAATATAAAGTAAAAGAACATTGAACCTGGGATTGAGAGTCACTCCTAAAACCTAAGAGAAATCATAAATCTTAATCCTAAGAAAAAGAGGAGAGAACCTCTCTCCATAACTAAATCTAAATCATGGAAAAGTGACTAAAATTTGAGACTCCCTGAATGGATGCCTTCCCTCACTTCATAACCTCTGGTCTATGCCTTTTGAACTTGCATGTGGGCCAAAAAGGGCTTCAGAATTCGCTATGAGCATTTTCTACAATTTCTGGTGTGTGGCCTCTGTCACGCGTCCGCGTGGGTCACGCGGTCGCGTCAATTGGAGTTTTCCTTGTCACGCGGTCGCGTCAGTCTTGCGGCCGCGTCATAGGTGTTCTTCTTTAGGCGCGCGGTCGCGTCAGTCATGCGGCCGCGTCGCTGCTTCTTCACGCTTGGCATGCGGCCGCGTCGTCCATGCGGTTGCGTCACTGCCAGTTTCTTCATAAACTCCGTTTTATGCTTTCCTTCCATTTTTGTATGTTTCCTGTCCATCCTTTAAGCCATTCCTGCCTTAGAAGATCTAGAACAACTCAATACACCAATCACGGCATCGAATGATAATAAAGGGTAATTAAAATAATTAATTTCAAAGCATAGGAAACATGTTTTTCACAAATATCACATAATAAGGAAGGGAAAGTAAAACCATGCAATTTACATGAATAAGTGGGTGAAGGATTGAATAAATCACTCAAATTAAGTACAAAATATCTCATAAAATCTGGGTTTATCAGATATATAAATCATGTTTTTTTCCGTACTACTACTGCAGTGTGTTTGAATCATTTGTTTCTATTTTGGATCATACTAACTCATGAATTATTTAGCTTCTTTGTTTCTATTTTGTTTTCTCTCTCTCTACTCCTAAGTAGTTCCTTCCTAACTCTCCCTACCATATATACAGCAGTCGTACATGTTCATCATGCATTATTATTATTATTATAAGTAAATGTTAGAGACAGTTCTTAACTCTTATCTATAATCACATACAAGACAGACATAACCCCACTTCTTTAATTTAATTTCGGAGATAGACATGCATACATACACTACATTTTCAAGAATAAATTGATAATAAACTAATTTACTTAAGCAGTAGCTAAAGCACGCTAAAACTTGAAAGGAAAATAGTTCAGGCATGGGATTTTATATGCTTGAAATAAGGCATCTAAAGTTGTCTCTCTATAGCTGTCCATAGTTTATTTCAATTCCTAATAATTTTTAATTTGTATTTTTAAAATGTAAAGCATTTATGTTACAAAAATAATATTTTAGATGTGACTTGGTAATTTTTTTCTTTTTATTATGTGATTTGGCCTAATCTCCAATTATGATTATAGTCTAATCTCTTGAAATTTTACTTGGTAACAAACAGATTGAAGTTTTTGGTTAAGGTCTTTCAAGTAGATTTTGTCAAAACGTTGATTGTGTCATGACAAAGTACAATGCATATTTTTTATTCTTTTCAATTTATGACTATGCTATTGATTCATGTGTAGCTTCACCTTGATTGTTTTGTTAATTTTGAAGTTTCAATTTAAGTTATTATATTTGTACTATAAATTCTTTATTTTTCTTTATTTGTTTTACTTGAAGTCATATAAAGATTAATTGCTGCTAGATTGTCTTTTTTTTTCTGCCCTATTTTGTTGTTTTGCCCTTATCTCTTTAATGATTTAATTGTTGCTACTGCTACTGGGTCCCATTCTGTTTGATTATATCAATTTAACTCTTGCTAAATGATGATTGTGCTAAATTTATGGTTAAATGGTTGCATATGGCAATGATTCTCCTCTGTTTAATTATACATAAACATCTCTCTCTCTCTATTTTTTTTCTTCAATCTTGTGTTGAGAGTCTTGTATGTCTTGGTGAATTAATGATATCAGTCATTGATAATTTTGAGTTTGATTTTTTAATTTTTATAATTACGAATGTCATTATGAATATTTTTCTAACTACTTTTCTATATAATTATGTAGGGTAATAATGAAGATTAAGCTGATTATTATTGTGGTTTATTGGCTAAGAAAAGTAGTGTTGAGAATGGATACATGTATGGTTGACTAATGCCTTTTATTAGAAGATACTTAAGTATGTAGGTTATGTTTTTTTGTAGAGTATTAGTAGTAAATTCTAAGTGGTATTATGGTTATTTTGATATGGCTATGCTTACTTTAGTGTGAGATGTATGAATTTTTACAACTAACTTTATTCTAGTACTTTTGGATCATTATTATAAATATATTTTGGTTAGAGATAATGTTTATTATTTAAAGAAATTATTTAGTATAATTATGTATTTATTTTTATTTTATAATATTTAACTTATTTAAATAAAAATGCAGAATTATTATACATGTAATCATATTACTAACTACTATGTTATATTAATAATTATTAGAAAATTATATATATATATATATATATATATATATATATATATATATATATATATATATAGGTGATGCAGTAGCGTTGAAAAGCATAGCCTATTCTGGCAAAAATAGAAGCTGAAAATCGTAATTTTTGGTCCTGGACAGCATCACTTGAAAAGTGCACCCTATTCTCAAACGCCAAAAGCGTAGCCGTTTGATGCAGAAAAGCGTAGCCTTTGAGAATAGGCATCGGTCGAATAGGAATCACTCCAAAAAGCGTAGCCGTAGCCTAAGGCATATTTTTTTCACTTTTGGCTACAATTTTCAATTGTACATGAATGGGTATTTTTCTTGTAATGTTAATTTATTTTATAAATATTTTAAATACTAAAATTCAATTTAAACTTAAAATTTTATTAATTCATTTTATCATTAAATTTTATTTTATTTCCAATAGAAATTTAAGTTATCCAAATATGCAATTCAATTCTATATAACGAATAGAATGTTAGACTATTCTCTTTTATTTTTCTGTAATATTTTAGTTTTGATTGAATAGAGAAAGATTGACGTGATAGAAAAATCTCTCTTGGAAGATAACATGATTATGTGAAATCCTCACCCATTCTAGATACCCTTCCAATTTGCCTCATCCCTATAAAACCCTTTTTCATAGCTATCCTATTTTACTTTTTCTTATCCCATACCCTATAAACCCATTTTCACTCCGGTTCTTATTTTAATTTTAGGGGTATTTTCCAAAGGGCATGATGGCATTCGCGTTCTTCTCCTTTCCAGGCTCTTTGTTTCATGTCACTCAACATCTCTTTTGTAGACCTAGAAAAGCTACCCCTATATGAAGGAAGCAGATGTTCAACAACTCTTCCACTGGCTGTCCATTTCATGTCGCTCAACAGGTCTTCCCAGGCTCTCCATTTCATGTCGCTCAAAGACGATATATTTTCCTGCTGCAGCGTTCCATGGGTTCCGATAATGGCGGTGATGAAGAGCTTCTCTCTCCTATATGATGATGACATGGTGAAGATCTTCTGTCAGAACATGCATAGGGTTTTATGTTGATTTGATGAATGTTTGGGGTTAGCAATCACAGGGCATAGTAGAATTTACTACACAGGTACTCTATTAGATTTGTAGTTGCCTATTAAATCGCTAATTGTAACTACTTCAACTTCTGTACTGTGATTTTGTATATATTTGAGTCATTTTTTTCTATGGAAGTGACTGATGGATTCGAATAGCTATCCCTTAGGGTTGCTGTTGATCATGATGATTCTAATATCTACTGGCTGTATTTTAGTCGAAATTCTTTTGGAGTAGGTGTATTAGGGTTTTCTTTTCATTGATTTTAAATGTTATTGGAATTTGTTATTTCTGATGTTTCAATTTGCTTTATTGGTCCTAGAAAAAGAGTTTTCTTTTGTATGTTCTTTCTTCTTTGAATTATTATTCAACATTGGGTATATCCTTTCATTTCTTGTGTTGGTTCTGGCGATGGATGCAGCAAATGAGATTTGTGTGGTGTCAACTGCTTCACAACAATGCCTTCATAACATCACTTCTTGGAATGAGTATTGGAAAATAACCGTTAGGGTGATCAGGATGTAGAGTTTATGTGATCCCAGAGAGGAAACTGATGAACCTGCTTTTCTTTATATTGTGGTCATGGATAAATCAGTGAGTTGTTATATATGTTTTAAGACATTTTTTTAATCCGAGAGTTATTATATATGTTTTCAGACTTTTATTTAATTTTTCAAGTTTACTCTCTGGTGCAGATTCAGTCTATCTAATTTTGTATTGTTTTGAGTTGAATTAGATACTTCAATAGAAGGTTTTTCATCATTAGAAGAAGCTATGTAAAATGTGGAAAATTATAATTTATAGTTTTATGATTCCAAATGTTTTTTTTTTGTTGTTATTGATATGAGGTCTTTCTTAATTGTTTGGTATGCATAATCTAATCTGTGTAAATTAATGCATGAATATTGCTTGATAAAATGCCTATGTGAATAATTTGAAAGCTAAATTTAATGTTATATATCTTTACAACCATCTAATGAAAATAATAAAAAAGTAATAAGATAAATAAATTTCTAATATTTTTGTGATGATCAATTTACAAGTTTTTAAGAAAAAATATAATGTAGATCTTTAAAAATGTTTTGTAATAGATTCATAAGTTTCTGATGAAAAAAATTCTTAATGTCACATGTATGCAGAAATTCATGTAATTTTTTTGTCCATACATATCAAGCCATTGATTTCTACTTAGAATGGAATGAACTTGAAAGTTTAGGAGGCCATGGTCTAAACATTACCTAACTTCTCATTCTCCATCAATTTTTTATTTGGTATTCTATGTATCTCTAGTTAGTTTCTTTTTTCACATCCAACAGGCTAAGGTTGTCAATTTCACATTAATACACAATTTCATCCTTGGCAATTTTTCTGTGAATTTCTTCATTTGTCATTCTTTCAAACATGTTATTTAATACAAAGACATGGATATGCTGATCACTTGCTTTGTGTAACTTGTGTTGCTCTTTGAAATCTATTGATAACTAAAATTTTGCTATTTACTACTTTATTTTTTTATTCTACAAGGACATGGATTCAAAAGAACTAGACAGTCAATCATGCTGGTTTAGTTTTAATGTGTTCTTTGGATAGGACAATGCTTATTTAGTGAAATGACAAGCTTTAAAGTTTCTCAAGTAAATTTTTACTCATAATATGGGCTGAAATTTGTGTATAATTTGTTCGGAGTTTTGGTGTATTAACAACATGCTTGCAAATTTCAGTTTTTTATATTTTTTCATCAAAAGGTTTCAAGGTATTTTATTTTCGTTGTAAAGAGTTTGGTTCTATTCTTTGGATCTTTAATCTTGAGTTTAAAAATGCTAAAAGTTTTTGAAAATAAGTGAACATGTGTGGTTTTAATTTAATCAGTTTGTGTGCACGTTATTAAAGGTGATTGAGTGTAACAAGTTTTATAAAAATCACAATTGCAAATCAACCTTTATGATTTGGACTAAGTAGTTTAAATTTTTATATTGTATTTGGTGACACGTAATTCAAAAAGTTGAACAATATCTTATCATAACCATCTATAAAAGGCTGACATTTCATTTTGTTCGTTGTCCTTTATTTTCTAATTTGTTGTATTATGTGTGGCTCTTAAAGTATCTTTAATTGCTTAAAAGTAGGACTTTTATACAATAAAACCAGATTAAGAAATATTTAATTGTTTTGAATGCTCACCTGAGTTGAATTACACTTATTTATTCCGATTGAAAGGTCTCAAATTCATTTTTCTTACTTGAGTTGAATTTTCGTTTAACTTGTGTGTCACTCTAGAATACGCCAATGCTTGAGATGTTGCTAAAAACTACTTTATGCTTTTTCCTCTACAAGAACATTGATCCAAGACAAATAAACACCCAAATTTACTAAAAAATCCTAGCTGTATAGTTTTTGATATATATATATATATACTCTAATCTCACATTTTGACTACATTGAAATTATTGAGAGAGATTGTTGAATATGAATTAGGACATCAAACGTTTGTTTTGTTATATTCAGCTCATGACTTATGGTTGAATACATTTGGTGACAAAAAAAGTAAATAGAATATTTTGATACAGATTACATTTTATGCTCGAATGGTGCATCAGTAAGAGATGTTAATGGGTTTGAGCCATTGACCATATTCAATCAGTTGGATCATGGGGGACCATAAATTGAAATGATGCAACCACATGTATACATGCATCTGAATACTTCAATACTAATACTACTTAGTCTCATTATTTGCTTAATTTTTGTTTCTCTTTCAATTTTATATTTGGTATCCTACATATCTTTATTTAGTTTCTTATCTCACATGCTGTCGTAGTTCTCATTTAGTGATTTTTGAAAATGACATACTCATTTAGTGAAATGACATGCTTTATAGTTTCTCAAGAAAAAGTTTACTCATAATAAAGTCTAAATTTTCTGTATAATTTGTTCTGAGTTTTGGTGTATTATTTCTACCTTTTATGTTCGGTTCGAAGATGCATAACTTTTATTTCATTCTTTGTTCTCAGTTTTCCTGTGTCGTTTGTGGATTTTATTCTGGGGTAAAAATGCTAAAGTAATTTGAATAGCGTAAAAGTGTAGTCTGTGTGTTCAAATCAGTTTAATTAAAATTTAGTTTCTTCAATTAGTCACTTGAATTGGATATTGCCTATTTAGTGAAATGACATGGTCTAAAATTTTAGTTTTTTATATTTTCTTATTAAAAGGTTTGAATGTTCTTTTTTGTTTCTTGTCAAAAGTTTGGGTGTATACTTTTGGATACTTAACTTGGAGTTTGAAAATCCTAAAAGTTTATCAAAATAATTGAATAATTGTGATTTTAACTTAATCAATTTGTGTGCACTTTCTTAAAAGTAGTTGAGTTCAACAAGTTCTATAAAAATTCCAATTGCTAACCAAGCTTTATATTCTAGACTACGTAGTTTATCATTTTATATTGTATTGTGTCACATAATTTATGAAATTAAACAATTTTCCTTAGAAATTGGAGTGTGTTACGTTATTTCTTAATTAGTGTGAGAGGAACAAATTTGTTTTCATGGTAAAAAAAATAATTCAGTCATATTTTGAAGCGATTTTTTGTAAATTTATTTAAAAATAAGGTTTTTTTATCTTTTATAATTATTAATTTTATGCTAACTCGTTTTTTTTTTTTTGCCAATGGCAATCAATTAAAAAAATAATAAAAAATTTAAGGATCAAACTTCAAATAATGTTTTTAAGAAAAATTGGAATGAATATATAAATTATTTGTTAGTTATAAAAAGATAGTGCATTTTTTTGTAAACTGGTACAATTTTAATTAGAAAATTAATATACTATAAACCCCGCTAAAATTGGTAAATAATTAGTTAATAAATTGAATTTTAATTAGGAAAGCTAAAAATGCAAAACTAATATTAAAATAGGATAGAGCTCCTGATCAATTTCGAAAATTTGGCGCAAAATCGGACCAGAAGGGCTGAACTGGTTGAACTAGGGCCAAACCGGGCCCATAGGTCCAACCAGAACCAAAGATTTAAACAAAACAGCAGCTTCTTCTTCCCCATTGCATGAAACGAACACAAACAGAATTGGGGAAGGGAGGAGGAGCTCTCAATCCTCACAACCTTTGATCCACCATAACTCCTCCGTCCGGGCTCCAATCGCCGCACCGTTTGCGGCCACGCGCTCAGTGCGTCGAGCTCTACCTTTCTATCTAAACAATTTCACTGTTAAGCTTCATATTTGGTTCAGAATCTCTATCCCTCTTTCTTTGGTGAAATTGAAAACCTATAGTGAATCTTCTCCAATTTTTGTGTTCTAGGTTCAAGTTAGCTTCTGGGACTTGTGTGCTCAAGCTATTGAGCATATAGGTATGGTAAGAACACCTTAACCCTAGCTCAATCTTGTATTTGTAAAGGAAAAACTGAAATTGGAACATGTATATGTATTATATGTAGATTGAGTGGGTATATAAGCATTGGAATTGAATTGGGAGTAAGTGGAGGCTTGTTGGTGATCAAAGCTTGGTTTGGGTCTGTTTTAATTGAGTTTGAAGGGGCTATAATTTTGTGTTGTGAGGCTGCCTTGGGTGAACTAAGTGATCGGCCAAGGTATGGTTTAAGTTTTGCACGTTTAATATTTACGGTGTTGTGAAAACTTAGGTTAGAGGAACCATAGGAGAAGCTGAATTTGTTAATTGCATTTAATGAGTAGTTTTTCAATGTTGTGAGAATAAATTGTTAATGAACATATATTGGAATTATGAGGTATTGAGGTTATTAATTGTTATGCTCTTGAACTTGCTTATGATGGGTTGTGTTGATGTTGATGTATATTGATGAATTAAGGTTGGTGTTTGTTAATAGAGAGTTGTTATGTCAAGTTGATGGATTAATGTGTATGAAGGGTTGATTTATGTTAATGGCATTTAATTGGTACATGTTGATCGAAGGTTGATAAATATATGATGAAGGTTGGTATTGGTAAAGAGTTGATATAAACAAATGAAGGGTTATTGATGTATGAGGGAATTTTGGCGACGTATGCGGGAGAGGCATGCGTACGCGTGTGTGCATATTCATGCATACGCATGACTCACGCATACGCATGACTTGATGCACGCTCCATGCGTGCACGTGGCCTACGCGTACGCGTGGATGCTGCCTGCTGCAAAAACTGGTTTTGACTATTTTTAGACCAATTTACCACTTCTAAACCTCCATTTTCTTCCCTTTAAGGCTTAAAGTATGGTTCTAAGTCCAGTAGATAAAAGAAGATAGGAAAACAAGATAACTTGAGGGTGAAGAAAGTTGTAAATGGTGGCTTTTATGAAGAGAATAAGAATATTAACGAAGTTTAACGCTAAGGCTTGATATTTGAAGATGTATTGATAATGAAATTGCCCTGGCTTATGAATAATGATATATGAGATACGAGTTTCCCTGGGTAAAAACCGTGGCTCGCCACCACGTGTTCTAGGTTGAATCTCGATACTCTGTTGACCCTACGTCGTAAGGGTGACCGGGCACGTATAAATTCCCGGGTATGGATAGCCCCTATTGAGTGATTATATGATGATTGAATGTGAACTCTATGCATAGACTCTTGGGGATGCACGATGGTGGATAGTCTAAGATTTTCGGACTTGTCGGGTTGGCTGGATAACTGACAGATGGGTCCCATTAGCCATAGGACAGGCATGCATCATATGCATTTGTTTGTTTTGATTGCTATGCATTTCCTGGGTTTGCCTAATTGATATATATCACCTGCTACCTGTTACACTTGCTATTTGTAATATCTACTCTTTACTTGTGTGTGAACTTGTTTGGTTGCTTGTTTCTGTTGCATTATAGATGATGGAGGGATGAAGGAGATGGAGAAATGGTTTGGTGTTAGGTTAGGATTCAACATGAGTAAGTTAGGTAGATTTAGAATATATACCCCCTGTTTATGGCTTCTATTTAGTACTTAAGTTGGATAACTGAATAACAGAGTTCTAGGATTGCCTATGGCATTCTCAAGGCCTTATTTATTATATGCGTGGCACGTTTACCATGCTGAGAACCTCCGGTTCTCATTACATATTGTATTGTTGTTTTTTATATGCAGGTCAAGAGGCTCCTCGCTAGGCGTCTGGATCTTGGGACGCGAAGTAGTACTTGGGTGTATTTTGGTTTTCTGTTTGTATATATGTATATATGTATTTAGCTTACTCTCTAAGTAACTTATGTATGCTGCTCCTCTTAGAGGTTGAGGGAGAGATAGGAGTTTACTTTGGTATTTTAGTATATTTTGGGAATACTTATATATATATATATATATATATATATATATATATATATATATATATATATATATATATATATATATATATATATATATATATATATATATATATCCTTCGACCAGCCTTAGCTTCGCAGGCTGAATCAGAGGCTATTTATGCTGTTGATAAGCAAAATTGTGACTCATACTTTTCATAACTCGAACAATTCCTAGTAATGGCTCCAAAAACTTGGTGCACAATACTATGGTTCACACACATTCCTCACAACTTCGCACAACTAACCAGCAAGTGCACTGGGTCGTCCAAGTAATAAACCTTACGTGAGTAAGGGTCGATCCCACGAAGATTGTTGGTTGAAGCAAGCTATGGTCATCATGTAAATCTCAGTCAGGCGGATTCAAATGGTTATAGTGGTTTTCGAATATAAAGATAAATAAATCATAAAATAAAGATAGAGATACTTATGTAATTCATTGGTGGAAATTTCAGATAAGCGCATGAAGATACTATGTTCCTTCTGAATCTCTACTTTCCTACTGCTTTCATCCAATCATTCTTACTCCTTTCCATGGAAAGCTGTATGTTAGGTATCACCGTTGTCAATGGATACGTCCCGTCCTCTCAGTGAAAATGGTCCGAATGCACTGTCAACGCATGGCTAATCATTTGTCGGTTCTCGATCATGTTGAAATAAAATCCAGTGATCCTTTTGCGTCTGTCACTATGCCCAACACTCGCGAGTTTAAAGATCGTCACAGTCATCCTATCTCAGATCATACTCAGAATACCACAGACAAGGTTTAGACTTTCCGGATCTTAGGAATGGCCGCCAATAATTCTAGCTTATACCACGAAGACTCCGATCTTTCGGAATGGAGGCTAAGAGATACATGCTCGATCTAAGGTACAACGGAAGTGGTTGTCAGTCACGCGTTCATAGGTGAGAATGATGATGAGTGTCACGGATCATCACATTCATCATGTTGAAGTGCAGCGAAAATCTTAGAATAAGAATAAGCTGAATTGAATAGAAGAATAATAGTAATTGCATTAATACTCAAGGAACAGCAGAGCTCCACACCTTAATCTATGGTGTGTAGAAACTCCACCGTTGAAAATACATAAGTGATAATAAGGTAGGCACGGCCGTGAGGCCAGCCCCCAGTGTCTAAGGACTAACAATAATCAAAGATGTTCCAAAAGCTCTTCCCTAGATCTCGTCAAAGACAATAGTAAAAAGGTCCTATTTATACTAAACTAGCTACTAGGGTTTACAGAAATAGGTCTAAGTGCAGAAATCCACTTTCGGGGCCCACTTTGGTGTGTGCTTGGGCTGAGCTTGAGCTTTACACGTGCAGAGGCTTCTCTTGGGGTTAAACACCAAGTTGTAACGTGTTTTTGGCCTTTAACTCTGGTTGACGTGTTTCTGGCGTTTTACTCCAGAATGCAGCATGGAGCTGGCGTTGAACGTTAGTTTGCATCATCTAAACTCGAATAAAGTATGAACTATTATATATTGCTGGAAAGCCCTGGATGTCTAATTTCTAACGCAATTGAGAGCGCGCCATTTGGAATTCTGTAGCTCCGAAAAATCCATTTCGAGTGCAGGGAGGTCAGAATCCAACATTGTCAGCCTCCTATCAGATTTTTGCTCAGGTCCCTCAATTTCAGCCAGAAAATACCTGAAATCCCAGAAGAACACATAAACTCATAGTAAAGTCCAGAAATGTGAATTTTGCATAAAAACTAATAAAAACATCCCTAAAAGTAGCTAGATCCTACTAAAAACTACCTAAAAACAATGCCAAAAAGCGTATAAATTATCCGCTCATCACAACACCAAACTTAAATTGTTGCTTGTCCCCAAGCAACTGAAAATCAAATAGGATAAAAAGAAGAGAATATATTATAAATCTCAAAATATCAATGAATATTAGTTCTAATTAGATGAATGGGACTTGTAGCTTTTTGCTTCTGAACAGTTTTGGCATCTCACTTTATCCTTTGAAGTTTAGAATGATTGGCATCCATAGGAACTCAGAGTTCAGATAGTGTTATTGATTCTCCTAGTTAAGTATGTTTATTCTTGAACACAGCTACTTTTATGAGTCTTGGCCGTGGCCCTAAGTACTTTGTTTTCTAGTATTACCACCGGATACATAAATGCCACAGACACATCAATATAATTAAACTAATTTCAAGGATGAATTCGAAACTCATGTACTTCTTATTCTTTTGTATTAAAAACATTTTTCATTTAAGAAAGGTGAAGGATTCATGGAATTATTCATAGCCTTAAGACATAGACACTAGACACTAATGATCATGTAATAAAGACACAAACATAGACAAACGTGAAGCTCAAAAACCGAAAAACAGAGAGATAAGAACAAGGAAGTTAAGGAATGAGTCTACCTTAGTGATGGTGGCACCTTCTTCTTGAAGGACCAATGGTGTTCTTGAGCTCCTCTATGTCTCTTCCTTGCCTTTGTTGCTCCTCCCTCATAACTCTTTGATCTTCTCTAATCTCATTGAGAATGATGGAGTGCTCTTGGTGTTCCACCCTTAATTTGTTCATGTTATGATTCAATCCTTCTAGAGAAGTGTTGAGTTGTTCCCAATAGTTGTTTGGAGGAAAATGCATCCCTTGAGGCATCTCAGGGATTTCTTGATGATGAGCTTCCTCATGCGTCTCTTGAGATCCATGAATGGGCTCTCTTTTTTGCTTTATCTTCTTTTTAGTGATGGGCTTGTCCTCTTCAATGAGGATGTCTCCTTCTATGACAACTCTAGCTATGTTGCATAGATGGCAAATGAGATGAGGAAAAGCTAGCCTTGCCAAGGTGGAGGGCTTTTTTGGCTACTTTGTAGAGTTCTAGAGGGATGACTACATGAACTTCTACCTCCTCTCCAATCATGATGCTATGGATCATGATGGCCCGATCCACAGTTACTTCGGATCGGTTGCTAGTGGGGATGATGGAGCGTTGGATGAACTCCAACCATCCTCTAGCCACACGCTTAAGGTCCAGTCTTCTCAATTGAACCGGCTTGCCTTTTGAGTCTCTTTTCCATTGAGCTCCTTCCACACATATGTCCATGAGGACTTGGTCCAACCTTTGATCAAAGTTGACCCTTCTAATGTAGGGGCATGCATCTTCTTGCATCATAGGCAAGTTGAACGCCAACCTTACGTTCTTCGGATTGAAATCTAAGCATTTCCCCCTAACCATTGTAAGCCAATTCTTTTGGTTTGGGTTCATGCTTTGATCATGGTTCCTAGTGATCCATGCATTTGAATAGAACTCTTGAACCATTTAGATTCCGACTTGTTGAATGGGGTTGGTGAGAACTTCCCAACCTCTTCTTCGGATCTCATGTCGGATCTCCGGATACTCATTTTTCTTGAGCATGAAAGGGACCTCAGGGATCACCTTTTTCTTGGCCACAACTTCATAGAAATGGTCTTGATGGGCTTTTGAGATGAATCTCTCCATCTCTCATGACTCAGAGGTGGAAGCAATTGCCTTCCCTTTCCTCTTTCTTGAGGTTTCTCTGGCCTTAGGTGCCATCAATGGTTATGGAAAAACAAAAAAGCTATGCTTTTACCACACCAAACTTAGAAAGTTGCTCGCCCTCGAGCAAAAGAAGAAAGAATAGAAGAAGAAGAAGATATGGAGGAGAGGGAGAGAGGTGTGGGTTTCGATCAAGGGGGAGAAGAGAGGGTAGTGTTGTGTGAAAATGAAGAAGGATAGAGGGGTTTATATAGTGGAGGGAGAGGGTTGTGGGTTCGGTCATTTAGGGTGGGTTTGGGTGGGAAAGAGATTTTGAATTTAAAGGTAGGTGGGGTTTTGGGGAAGAGTCAATGGATGTGATTGATGAAAGGGTAATGGGGAAGATAGATTGAGGTGATTGGTGAAGGGTACAGAGTTATTGGATTGTGTGAAGAAGAGAGAAGTGGAGTAGGTGGGGATCCTGTGGGGTCCATAGATCCTGAGGTGATCCTGTGGGATCCACAGATCTTGAGGTGTCAAGGATTTCTCATCCCTGCACCTTTTAGGCGTGTAAAATGCCCTCTGTATGCAATCCTAGAGTTTAACGCCAGCCTGATGCTTGTTTCTGGCGTTAAACACCCAGATGTAGCCTGTTTTGGCATTTAATGCCAGCCTGATGCTTGTTTTTGGCATTAAACACCCATATGTAGCTTGTTTCTGGATTTTAACGCCAGCTTGATGCTTGTTTCTGGCGTTAAACGCCAGCTTGGTGCTAGTTTCTGGCGTTAAACGCCAGACAGATGCTTGTTTCTGGTGTTTAAATGCCAGACAGCTCTTCCTCCAGGGTGTGCTTTTTCTTCTGCTATTTTTTATTCTGTTTTTAATTTTTGCAATTGTTTTGTGACTCCACATGATCATAAACCTAATAAAACATAAAAGAACAATAGAAATATAGATAAATAAAAATTGGGTTGCCTCCCAATAAGCGCTTCTTTAATGTCAATAGCTTGACAGTGAGCTCTCATGGAGCTTCACAGATGTTCATAGCATTGTTGGGACCTCCCAACACCAAACTTAGAGTTTAAATATGGGGGTTCAACACCAAACTTAGAGTTTGGTTGTGGCCTCCCAACACCAAACTTAGAGTTTGATTGTGGGGGCTTTGTTTGACTCTGTATTGAGAGAAGCTTTTCATGCTTCCTCTTCATGGTTGCAGAGGAAGATCCTTGAGCTTTAAGCACAAGGTAGTCCCTATTCAATTGAAGGACTAGCTCTCCTCTGTCAAGATCAATCACAGCTCCTGCTGTGGCTAGGAAGGATCTTCCAAGGATGATGCATTTATCCTCATCCTTCCCAGTGTATAGGATTATGAAATCAGCAGGGATGTAAAGGTCTTTAACCTTCACTAACACATCCTCTACCAATCCATAAGCTTGTTTTATTGACTTGTCTGCCATCTCTAATGAGATTCTTGCAGCTTGTACCTCAAAGATCCCCAGTTTCTCCGTTACAGAGAGTGGCATAAGATTTATACCTGACCCCAGGTCACACAGAGCCTTCTCAAAGATCATGGTGCCTATGGTACACAGTATTAGGAATTTACATGGATCTTGTTTCTTTTGAGGTAAAGTTTGTTGAACCCATGTATTCAGTTCACTAATGAGCAAGGGAGGTTCATCTTCCCAAGTCTCATTACCAAACAACTTGGCATTCAACTTCATGATGGCTCTTAGATATTGAGCAACTTGCTCTTCAGTTACATCTTCATCCTCTTCAGAGGAAGAATAGTTCTCAGAGCTCATGAATGGCAGAAGAAAGTTTAATGGAATCTCTATGGTCTCTATATGAGCCTCAGATTCCTTTAGGTCCTCAATAGGGAACTCCTTTCTGTCAAGAGGACATCCCATGAGGTCTTCCTCATTAGGATTCACATCCTCCCATTCCTCTTTGGATTCGGCCATTTTGATTATATCAATGGCCGTGCACTCTCTTTTTGGATTCTCTTCTGTATTGCTTGGGAGAATACTAGGAAAAGTTTCAGTGATTTTCTTACTCAGCTGACCCACTTGTGCCTCCAAGTTTCTAATGGAGAACCTTGCTTCATTCATGAAACTTAAAGTGGCCTTAGATAGATAAGAGACTATGTTTGCTAAGCTAGGGGGGCTCTGCTCAAAATTCTCTGTCTGTTGCTGAGAAGATGATGAAAAAGGCTTGCTATTGCTAAACCTGTTTCTTCCACCATTATTAAAGCCTTGTTGAGGCTTTTGTTGATCCTTTCATGAGAAATTTGGATGATTTCTCCATGAGGGATTATAGGTGTTTTCATAGGCTTCACCCATGTAATTCACCTCTGCCATTGCAGGGTTCTTAGGATCATAAGCTTCTTCTTCAGAAGATGCTTCTTTAGACTGTTGGATGCATTTTGCTATCCATTCAGACTTTGAGAAATCATGTTGACTTTCTGATTCAACATTTTGCTCTGAGCCAATATGGCATTCAGAGCATCAATTTCAAGAACTTCACTCTTCTGAGGCATCCCATTACTCACAGGATTCCTCTCAGAGGTGTACATGAATTGGTTATTTTCAACCATGTCAATGAGTTCTTGAGCTTCTGCAGGCATTTTCTTTAGGTGAATGGATCCACCTGCAGAATGGTCCAGTGACATCTTAGAGAATTCAGATAGACCATCATAGAATATATCCAAGATGGTCCATTCTGAAAGCATGTCAGAAGGATACTTTTTGGTCAACTGCTTGTATCTTTCCCAAGCTTCATAGAGGGATTCACCATCTTTTTGCTTGAAGGTCTGAACATCCACTCTAAGCTTGATCAGCTTTTGAGGAGGAAAGAACTTGGCCAAGAAGGCCGTGACCAGCTTATCCCAAGAGTCCAGGCTATCTTTAGGTTGTGAGTCTAACCATATTCTAGCTCTGTCTCTTATAGCAAAAGGGAAAAGCATGAGCCTGTAGACTTCAGGATCTACTCCATTAGTCTTAACAGTATCACAGATCTACAAAAATTCAGTTGAAAATTGATAGGGATCTTCTGATGGAAGTCCATGAAACTTGCAGTTCTGTTGCATTAGAGTAACT
The DNA here is from genome assembly GCF_003086295.3 of Arachis hypogaea. Lineage (NCBI taxonomy): Eukaryota > Viridiplantae > Streptophyta > Magnoliopsida > Fabales > Fabaceae > Arachis > Arachis hypogaea. The sequence goes on from NC_092036.1 coordinate 50,853,667, forward strand.
AGTTGAGGCTTCGGCTCAAAATTGTTTGCTCCAATGGCAGGGATTGAGATGCTTCTTCCATAAAAATTGGAAGTAGGTGTAGTATAATCACCAAGCATCCTCCTTGCATTATTGTTGGGTTCGGCCATGTCTCTTTCTTTTTCGAGATTCTCTGTAAGGTTTTCTCTGGATTGTTGTGCTTTAGCTTCTCTTAGCTTCTTCTTCAGAGTCCTTTCAGGTTCAGGATCTGCTTCAACAAGAATGTCCTTATCCTTGCTCCTGCTCATATGAAAAAGAAGAGAACAGAAAAGAAGAGGAATCCTCTATGTCACAGTATAGAGATTCCTTTATGTGAGTAGAAGAAGAAAAGAATAGAAAAATAAGGAGAAAAATTCGAACACAAAGGAGAAGAGAGGGTTTGAATTTTTAGATGAAGAGAAGTGTTAGTAATTAAATAAATAAATAGGAAGATATGAGAGGGGAAGAATTTCGAAAATTATTTTTGAAAAAAAAGGTTAGTGATTTTCAAAAATTAAGAGAAGAAATAAAATTAAAATTACAATTTGAAACAATTAGTTAATTAAAAAGAATTTTTTTAAAAAAGGGAGGTGATTTTCGAAAATTAGGGAGAGAAAAGTAGTTAGGTGGTTTTGAAAAAGATAAGAATTAGTAAAACAAACAAAAGGTCAATTAGTTAATTGAAAAAGATTTGAAAATCAATTTTGAAAAGGTAAGAAGTTAGAAAAGATTTTGAAATTGATTTTGAAAAAGATATGATTTGAAAAAGATATGTTTGAAAAGATATGATTGAAATTTATTTTGAAAAAGATTTTTTTTTAAAAAAAAAGAAATCAAAAAGATTTTATTTTTAAAATTAAAATTGATTACTTGACTAACAAGAAACTAAAAGATATGATTTTAGAATTTAAAGATTGAACCTTTCTTAACAAGAAAGTAACAAACTTCAAATTTTTGAATCAATCACATTAATTGTTAGTAAAGTTTTTTGAAAATCATGAAATAAAGATAAGAAAAAGATTTTGAAAATCAATTTTAAAAAATTTTCGAAAACAACAAAAGGAAAAAGAAAAGATTTGATTTTGAAAAAGATTTTGAAAAGATAAGATTTTTAAAATTGAAATCTTGACTTGACTAACAAGAAACAACTTACTTTAAAAAATTTTTTGACTAAGTCAACCCAAAGATTTCGAAATTTATGAGTAAAATAAGGGAAAGATATTTTTTATTTTTGAATTTTTAATGAGGAGAGAGAAAAACACAAATATGACCCAAAACATGAAAATTTTGGATCAAAATCAATGATGCATGCAAGAACACTATGAATGTCAAGATGAACACCAAGAACATTATGAAGATCATAATGAACATCAAGACTTATTTTTTAAAAATTTTCAAGAAAAGAAAAACATGCAAGACACTAAACTTAGAAATTTTTCATGTTTAGACACTATGAATTAAAGAATGCATATGAAAAACAACAAAAGACACAAAACAAGAAAATATGAAGATCAAACAAGAAGACTTATCAAGAACAACTTGAAGATCATGAAGAATATCATGCATGAGTTTTTCGAAAAATGCACAAATTTAAAAAACATGCAATTGACACCAAACTTAAAAATTGACACTAGACTCAAACAAGAAACACAAGTTATTTTTGATTTTATGATTTTATAATTGTTTGGATTTTTTTAAACTATTTTTAGAAAAATGAAAAAGAAGAAAAATTTTGAAAAGATTTTTGAAAACTTTTTGAAAAGAAAATTACCTAATCTGAGCAACAAGATGAACCGTCAGTTGTCCAAACTCAAACAATCCCCGGCAACGGCGCCAAAAACTTGATAGGCAAAATTGTGACTCATACTTTTCATAACTCGAACAATTCCTAGTAATGGCTCTAAAAACTTGGTGCACAATACTATGGTTCACACACATTCTTCACAACTTCGCACAACTAACCAGCAAGTGCACTGGGTCGTCCAAGTAATAAACCTTACGTGAGTAAGGGTCGATCCCACGGAGATTGTTGGTATGAATCAAGTTATGGTCATCTTGTAAATCTCAGTCAGGCGGATTCAAATGGTTATAGTGGTTTTCGAATATAAAGATAAATAAAGCATAAAATAAAGATAGAGATACTTATGTAATTCATTGGTGGGAATTTCAGATAAGATCATGAAGATACTGTGTTCTTCTGAATCTCTGCTTTCCTACTGCTTTCATCCAATCATTATTACTCCTTTCCATGGCAAGCCGTATGTTGGGTTTCACCGTTGTCAATGGCTACCTCCCGTCCTCTCAGTGAAAATGGTCCGAATGCGCTGTCAACGCATGGCTAATCATTTGTCGGTTCTCGATCATGTTGGAATAGAATCCAATGATCCTTTTGCATCTGTCACTACGCCCAACACTCGCGAGTTTGAAGCTCGTCACAGTCATCCCATCTCAGATCCTACTCAGAATACCACAGACAAGATTTAGACTTTCCGGATCTTAGGAATGCCCACCAATAATTCTAGCTTATACCACGAAGACTCCGATCTTTCGGAATGGAGGCTAAGAGATACACGCTCGATCTAAGGTAGAATGGAAGTGGTTGTCAGTCACACGTTCATAGGTGAGAATGATGATGAGTGTCACGGATCATCACATTCATCATGTTGAAGTGCAGTGAATATCTTAGAATAAGAATAAGCTGAATTGAATAGAAGAATAATAGTAATTACATTAATACTCGAGGAACAGCAGAGCTCCACACCTTAGTCTATGGTGTGTAGAAACTCCACCGTTGAAAATACATAAGTGATAATAAGGTAGGCATGGTCGTGAGGCCAGCCCCCAGTGTCTAAGGACTAACAATAATAAAAGATGTTCCAAAAGCTCGTCCCCAGATCTCGTCAAAGACAATAGTAAAAAGGTCCTATTTATACTAAACTAGCTACTAGGGTTTACAAAAATAAGTCTAAGTGCAGAAATCTACTTCTGGGGCCCACTTTGGGGTGTACTTGGGCTGAGCTTGAGCTTTACACATGCAGAGGCTTCTCTTGGAGTTAAACGCCAAGTTGTAACATGTTTTTGGCGTTTAACTCTGGTTTGTGACGTGTTTCTGGCGTTTTACTCCAGAATGCTACATTGAACTGGCGTTGAACGCCAGTTTGCGTCATCTAAATTCGAATAAAGTATGGACTATTATCTATTACTGGAAAGCCCTGGATGTCTACTTTCCAACGCAATTAAAATCGCGCCATTTGAAGTTTTGTAGCTCCAGAAAATTTATTTCGATTTCAGGGAGTTCAGAATCCAACAGCATCAGCAGTCCTTTGTCAGCCTCCTATCAGATTTTTGCCCAGGTCCCTCAATTTCAGCCAAAAAATATCTAAATTCACAGAAAACACACAAAATCATAGTAAAGTCCAGAAATGTGAATTTTGCATAAAAACTAATAAAAACAACCCTAAAAGTAGCTAGATCCTACTAAAAACTACCTAAAAACAATGCCAAGAAGCGTATAAGTTATTCGCTCATCAGCTGTTTCCTTGGCTTTCCTTTATTCTTTTGCTTATCTTTATCATGTCCCTATTAGGTTTCTTAGCATGCGAGTAATCATTTCCATTGAGCGTTGCGCTTTTCATTTTTGCGATTTTTGTTTACCGTTTTGTTTCAAGGCTCCTAGTATATTATCATCTTCTCTATTATGTATTTATTTTGCTGTTTAGAGGTCCGTAACACCACACTACCTCTGTTCTACGACTTAAGCATAAAACTCTGTGTAGTAGGGTGTTACATATACCATTTTTTTAACAAGCAATTTTATCAAAAGAATCAAACTACTTAAGAGACAAATAATAATTTATTACAATTTTAATTAGAAAACTAATATATTATTCTTTTAAAATTATTTTATTCTCAATTAAATTTTAATATGATTACATCAATGGTTGGTTTTTGTACCCTTTAGAAGACACTAGAGGAAGCAATTCTAAATGCAGTTTAATTTTCCAACTGCTTGGATGGTTATCCCATATATATAAAATAAAATAATTCATAAAAACATATCACTTACCCAATAAAGTGAAACAGAGCGCGGCTTGTGTGATTACTATAAAAAAATCTTATGGATTTTGCAACATTAGGATCCATGAATGGTGGCGGTGGTAGCTTGAGTTGTGCCTTCAATTAAATTTGCACTTAATCTCATTTGCATTTTTAAAAATTAAATGGAATCAAATTAGGAAACTAACTTATTATTTTTAACAAATTATATTTATTGTGGTCTTCTTAATATTTTAATGTTTATTCCGTTTTTCACATGGTTAATACATATCTAAATTTTCAAGTTGAAACTCCTAATATGTTTTGATCTTTAATCTTTCTTATTAGTGGTGATAGTATTGTGTTTGCATGTGAACAAGACACTGTATGCTACGAACTTTGTTGTTTAAATTTGTAAACTGTGTTTGGTGTCATGTGATTTATGAAGTTGAACAAGATACAGTGTACTTTGAAGAAGGAGGTCATTAATCAATTCGGAGAAATTCTCAAAGAAGGAGAGCTGTATTCTATATCTCGAATCACGGTAGTTCTGAATATTGGTGCAGCAAAAGTTGTAAAGCATCGATATAAGTTGCTTTTTCGGTTTGACACGGAGGTTATTCCAATTTCTAATGTTCATTTTCCAAAGGCTTCATATTCATTAGAGACTGTTGAGAGTGTTGTTCATATGGGACAAGATTCAATATACTTGATTGGTATAATTATGATTTACTATCTTAAGTGTATTCTAATCACAAATAAAATGGATATGTATGTTATAAATTATCATTGTGTGTTAATCTCTTTCTATTTGATGTGATCAGATGTCATGGGTTTCTTGATAAGTGTTCGTGACTATTCTGATGTTGAACTTGACAATGGGAAAAAGTTTAAATTAGTTCTCATCCAATTGTATTCAAATGGGTTAGCATTTTATTTGATTGTTTATTGTTTGTTGTAATTTTTAGTATGTGATTTGGATTTTTTTTCATTCTTTATATGTTCGTATTCATGGAGTCTATTAATAAACAAATTAGTTAGTACTTATGTTGAATACATCATATTGCAGCTCTTATCTCATCTGTAATTTACTTGGAAATTTTTTAACAAAGATGCGGTTGGCTCTTATGAATGCTGTCTCACAACCGCCAATCATTTTACTACAATCTGTCAAGGTCAAGATTTATGAAGGTATTCTGAATTTTCTTTTAGAATTTGTTGTTTCGTAAAGAATTTCAATACTAAACATATGGCTTCAAATATTTAAGTTACACCTGATTTACATAAGTTTTATAAAAAAAATTAGTAGGTTATTATAATGTGTGAATAAAGTTAATGTATTAATTAATGTCAATCTAATTATAAATGAATAGTTCAAAAGTTAAAAACAAAGATAATGAAAAGATTAGAAACACTGAAGCATGTGATAAATATGATATTTTGAGTTATTCTCACTTTGTCAAATTAAAGAAGTATAACTCAGTCAAAAAAAATTGTTAGAGAAGTTTATGCCCTTATTAATATACTATTGATAATAATATTTGATTTTATGACTTCAATTAGTATTGTTTGCGGATGAAAAAGTTTATTTTGATGTTATTTTTTTCACAGAAAAATAATATAATGAGTTTGATTATTTTTATTTTACCAAAAATAGGGAAGGTTGTAGTACAGAATGTAATAGATTGTAGCAAAATCATAATCAATCCTGATATTTCAAAGGCTGTATGATTTATTACTAGGTGAGCATCAATTTTTCTTCTAATTGGTGTTGTGTATTTTGTGTATATTGATATTAATATTGGTATTTAGTAACTTTTTTTGTGACTGTAAAATATGTAGATTGGATCCTTCTGAGTTATATTTCATTGACTCTATCACCCTCGGTAATGGATTTGTTGTTGCTGATGTCGATGATGATTTTGTCAATCTCTTTATGAATGGGAGTATTAAGGAATTAAGAGAAAATGATGCGGTTAGTGGAACTTAATTTAACATTTTTATGATTGCTATAAACTATGTGTAACTTTGCTTATTATAGTTGTCTTTCTTTGAAAATTTTTTTTTGTGTTGGTCATCATTGTAATTATTTCTAATTTAATATTTGTGATATAGGATGGTTTCTTCAATTTTGTTGCAAAGATTAAAAGTTTATGCAACAATTTCGATTGGTGGTACTACTCATGTGTCTGTGGTTATCCTTTGGAGCTTTTTAGAAGTCGTTTCAGTTGTTTCGAATGTGCAAGGAAAATAAAGAATGCTGTGAAGAAGTATGTCCAATTTACTTCTAAGAAATATCTTATGTTATATAATTTATATGTAAAAATAGTTCATTGTTAAAAGATCTTATAATTATTTTATGTTTTAATTTAGGTACAAGGTTTTAGTAGATGTTAAGGATGCTACTGGAAGTGCTAGATTTGTTTTGTATGATCGTTTCGCAGCGCTCTTGATGGTGTTTTTGCGGAAAAATGAATTTCCAACACACAAATCCAACCGGCAAGCATACCGGGTCGCATCAAGTAGTAATAACTCACTTAGAGTGAGGTCGATCCCACAGGGATTGATGGATCAAGCAATTTTAGTGGGTTCGACCTCACTCTAAGTGAGTTATTACTACTTGATGCGACCCGATATGCTTGCCGGTTGGATTTGTGTGTTGGAAATTCATTTTTTCGCAAAAACACCATCAAGTTTTTGGCGCCGTTGCCAGGGATTGATTTAGATCAACAATGATTAAGTGGGTGAGAAGTCTAGATCAATCATTTTCTTTATTTTTGTTCTCTGTTCTAAGTTGAAACCAAGGTGTTTGAGTTATTGCCTCACTAAGAAAATCATCTCTGAGATATGAATTTCAATTTTCCGTGGTGTTGTGTTTTACAAAATTCAAATGGAGTTCAACTCATCTTATGATCAAACAAATTTTATGGGATATTACCCACCATCACCAATCTCTAATGGTGGCTGGGAATATCACCAAGAGAATACACATTCTGAGCACTCCAATTCATGGAGATTTGCTTCAGAGACACAAGATGAGCAAGAAAATCATATGGGATACCAACCACCACCACAAAATGATTCATATCATTATCCTCATGGTGGATGGAAGTATCACCAAAGAATGGAAGAGCATCTACCCTCACATCCCAGTTTCTCATTTGAAAGTTCTTCATCACTTGATTATGATTACTCTCAACCTTCATCTCTTGAACAAACAGATGAGGATTACCTTCAAGCCATTGAAATACATAGAAAACTCGTGGAAAGATACACACAACCCCAATCCTGGACAGAAATCGTATTCAAGAAGATGAATGAGTCCTCAGAGCAAACAAGGAGGAACTTAGAACCATCCAACAGTGAGGATGAAGACAAATTTCTGAAGGATAAAGTGGAAGAGCAAGATGAGGAGGCTACTGCATTAAGTGAACTTTCAATGAAGAATGAGGTGGTTGGAAATGAAACTGCACTTGAGATGAAAAGGGAACATGAACATTCACAACCCTCACAAACTTTTCTTGAATATATGATCGAAAAATATGAAGAGGAGATGAAGAAATCTTGGGAAGAACAACAAACCTCCTCCATAAAAGAACTATTAAGTCAAATGTTGGGTGCAAGGGAGGAAGTGGAGGAGCAAGAAAGTGAGGAAGTCATTCCAAACTCAAGTGAAGCAGAGAAGTACAAAGAGGAAAAGCTCATGGAGCCACCAATTCAAAAGGCTCTGGATGAATACAAAACTCCAATAATCACACAGCAACCAAGTCTTGAATTCAAGGAAGTGAAGGCAATTAACAAAAGCACCGAGAAGAGGATTGTGACCAAGCTATCAAGGACAACATTCAAGAGGAGGTCAACCACAAGCAATCCAACCCCTGGACCAATAGCAAGCAAGCTCAATCAAGCCATGTACAAAAGAAAGCTTGCTGAGAGGAAGCCAAGACAGGGGACACTAGCTGAAACTTCTCCCCTCTTGGAGTCATTCCTCTTAACAAACTGGAAGAAGAGGAAGAAAGTGAAGAATAGGTAAACAGTAGGTAACATTTCTTCTCCTTGTCTTGTTTAAATTTCAATAAATGGGCATATGGTTACATTCTAAGTTCGGTGTTGCCTTGCAACAAAATTGTTTTCAATCTTTTTGGATGATTGCATCAAATCAAAAATGAAAGTGACGCACCAAGATTCTAAGTTTGGTGTGCCACTTATTTTTCTATGCAACTCATTAAGCAACACCACTTGTCTGCATAATCATAAGGCCTTTGCAGTGTTGTTTTTCTTTTGGTTTGACACTTTATTATTCTGTTTACTTTAGTTATTTCTTTATTTTTAATACTTCCACTTATTTTGCTTCTTAACTGTTATTGTTAATACATCACCAAGAGATCCTTATTCATGACATATTCTTGGCTTGGTGATTGTATTTAACATATAACAGTTTCTTTTGTTTAGTTTTAATTCAAATAAATTGACATATGGTCGTATTCTAAGTTTGGTGTTGCTATGCAACAAAATTTGGTTCCAATCCTTACAAGATACTTGCATCAATTCCAAGTGAAAGTGTCACACTAAGTTTGGTGTGCCACTTATATTTTTTTATGCAATGTATCATGCACACCATCTTATGTTTGCAATCATAGTGTTTTTATTTCTCCGTGCCTTGATTGTTATCCTCAATTTTGCTTGATTGAAACACATGTGCTACTAACATATCATTGTGCAAGACATTCATGATCCATCTTAGCCCCATAGCCATTGTTCTAATTGTTGCTTGAGGATGAGCAAGCATTCTGAGTTGGTATGGGAAGGAGAATAATGGGAGGAAAATGACAACAAAAGTGAAGATGAACTACAAGGTTGTAGAGTTCCTTTTCTTCTCATTTATTTCCAGCACTTTAAATTACATGATTGTCTTTATATTTTCTGTATACATGTGTGGTACGACTAAGCATAGCTTGAATTTGATTTGAAATATGTTGTTGTGACATTATGACTACCAACTTGAGTTTTGTGAATTCAAAAGCAGTAAAGCATCATGATCATAAACAAACAAGGAATTAAAGAAGAATTTAGCATGTGCATACAAGTATTGGAAAGCTAGTATGATTGATTGTTGCTCAATTGCATTGGATTTTATTTAATTGAAGTTTTTCATCTTGTACATTTTGTGAAATCTTTTGAAATCATGAAAAACTTGAAGGAAGTAAATGCCAAAAAAAAAAGCAAAAAAGGAAAAAGGGAAAGAATGAGAAAGCTGAAGGCTCTGAGTACCAATGGCAATTTATTTGCTAAGTGCTTGTGGTGTTTATGTATCAAGCCAAATGCTTGAAAACAAAACACTTAGAAGTCAAGGCTAGGCTCAAATGCAAAAGCACTCCCTCAAAGCTCAAGGCTATGAGCATCAATGATTAGAGAGTCAAAGAAAAGAAAAAAAATGAGCTTAATGAAAACCTCTAATTAAATGCTTGTGGTGCTTATGTATCAAGTGGTAATACTTGAAAACAAAGCATTTAGAAGTCGTAGCTTTGTTATTAACTCATGGGGCAAAGCACCCAAAAGGAGAAGCTAATAAAAAAAAATCAAATGCTTGTTTCAAGGAAAAATTATAAGGAAAAGATTTCATAAATTGAGCTAGATAGAAGCATCAATCATTTACATTTCTTTTGTGATTGTAGCATGCTTAGAAAACTAGCTTACCATAAACATTGAGTTGCTATTCTTCTTACCTTGGATTGTCAATCTTTATTGCATGATTCTTTTCTTACTTGGGGACAAGCAAGGATTAAGTTTGGTGTTGTGATGACATGTCATCATATACCTATTTTTCTATGCTTTTCATACAAGAAATTGATAATTTGTGCTTAAATATTGAATGCTTTTGTACTTAAATGATATATTTTCTTGATATTTTAATTTTATAAATCTTGTAGAAAATAAGAAGAAAAAGAAGCAAAGAAGCACAAAAAAAAGGAGAAAAAAAGAGCTTTGGGGTACACTTTGAAGTTGGGTACACTTTGGAGCCTTAGGCCACGCTTTTAAAAGCGTGGCCCATGACCAAATCAAAGAAGGAAGCAGCCAGCACGCACACTGCCCTTCGCTTGCCAAGGGCAAGGCAGAATCATGATGAAACAAAGTGAGGTTGGAGCAAATTTTCGCTAAGTTAAAATCTGGCCGCTCACATCATGACCATGCCTACTTCAAAGGGCTATAACTTGAGCTACAGATGTCCGATTGATGTGCTTCTAGTTGCGTTGGAAAGCTGACATTCAGAGCTTTCCAACGATATATAGCAATCCATATTTGGCATACAATTGAGGTAGGAAAGAAAGGCATCTTTAAGGGCCATGAGGAAGCAAGGAACTAGGCTTCATTATGGTGCCAAGAAAGCCAAGGAAAATGGGTAGCGTGTGTATCGCCCAAATCTCGAACACGGGACTTCAATTTGGAAACACTGCCCTGCCCTCCGTGAGGGCAGGGCAGCATTTTGTTGTGGCACGGCCAGCGCACCAACCTGGCGCACCAAGGGCATCATTCGGCAGCACCAGCAGCGCGCACAGGCACCAAACTGGCGCACCAGAATTTTTTGCCCTGCCCTCCGCGAGGGCAGGGCAGCATTCTGCAGCACGCACCAACGCACCACGACCGCACCAAGGCTGCAAGCACCAATTTTCTGCCCTGCCCTCCACAAGGGCAGGGCAGCCTCCTGGGAGCAACATGGGCCAAAATTCAACTAAAATTTCATTTAAATTCAATTCCTCTCCAAATTGAATCAAGGCCAACCAAACCCATTTCTCCTCAAATCCAAAGCAAGCAAAGCCCACATCATCACTCAAAGGCACATGGATCAATTAAATTAGGATTTTCATTTTTGTAATTTGTTTTAATTTCATTTTCATTTTATTTTGTAAAGCCTATATAAGGCATCATTTCCATCTCTGTAGGGGAGGCTAGCTCCACTAGGGAGTATTAGGATTTTAGAGCTCTCTCTCTTAGTTTTCATTGCTGTTTTGAAATTTTGGATTGAGGTTGGAGGAATTCTGTTTCAATCTTTAATTTGAAATCCATCTTTGTTCATCTTCTGCATAATTTCTAAGAATTGAAAGTTGAATCTGCGTTCTCATTTACTGCTTCCATCTTTCTTTCTTCTTCAATCTACTTTCTACTTTGATCAAGGAAGGAATTGAGATCTAGACTTGTTTTCTAGTCTCATTGATTCCCTGAGATCTTGTCTCTTTAAATTTCACAATTGAGCTGAGTTACATTCTGTGTTGCTTCTTCAAGCAATTTTCCATTTCTGTTTAAATCTGCTGCACTTATTTCATCTTTTAATTCTCTGCTTGATTGCTCTTTACATTTTCTTGTTGAATTTTAAATTTCCTGCACCCAATCCCCTTTACATTTAATGCAATTTACTTTTCGTGCAATTTAAGTTTTAGCTATTTTACTCTCTTGCACTTTAAGTTTTATGCAATTTTACTTTCTGCAACTTTAAGTTTTCTGCCATTTACTTTCTGTTGGCTACACTTCATCCAAATTCACTTCAATGTTAGCTTCACTAAACTAATCACCCACTAAAATTGCTTGATCCATCAATCCCTGTGGGATCGACCTCACTCTAAGTGAGTTATTACTACTTGATGCGACCCGGTATGCTTGCCGGTTGGATTTGTGTGTTGGAAATTTATTTTTCCGCAAAAACACCATCAAGTTTTTGCTAAATCAATCCCCGGCAACGGCGCCAAAAACTTGATGGTGTTTTTGCGGAAAAATGAATTTCCAACACACAAATCCAACCGGCAAGCATACCGGGTCGCATCAAGTAGTAATAACTCACTTAGAGTGAGGTCGATCCCACAGGGATTGATGGATCAAGCATTTTTAGTGGGTGATTAGTTTAGTCAAGCTAACATTGAAGTGAATTTGGATGAAGTGTAGCCAACAGAAAGTAAATGGCAGAAAACTTAAAGTTGCAGAAAGTAAAATTGCATAAAACTTAAAGTGCAAGAGAGTAAAATAGCTAAAACTTAAATTGCACGAAAAGTAAATTGCATTAAATGTAAAGGGGATTGGGTGCAGGAAATTTAAAATTCAACAAGAAAATGTAAAGAGCAATCAAGCAGAGAATTAAAAGATGAAATAAGTGCAGCAGATTTACACAGAAATGGAAAATTGCTTGAAGAAGCAACACAGAATGTAACTCAGCTCAATTGTGAAATTTAAAGAAACAATATCTCAGGGAATCAATGAGACTAGAAAACAAGTCTAGATCTCAATTCCTTCCTTGATCAAAGTAGAAAGTAGATTGAAGAAGAAAGAAAGATGGAAGCAGTAAATGAGAACGCAGATTCAACTTTCAATTCTTAAAAATTATGCAGAAGATGAACAAAGATGGATTTCAGATTAAAGATTGAAACAGAATTCCTCCAACCTCAATCCAAAATTTCAAAACAGCAATGAAAACTAAGAGAGAGAGCTCTCAAATCCTAATACTCCCTAGTGGAGCTAGCCTCCCCTACAGAGATGGAAATGATGCCTTATATAGGCTTTACAAAATAAAATAAAAATGAAATTAAAACAAATTACAAAAATGAAAATCCTAATTTAATTGATCCATGTGCCTTTGAGTGATGATGTGGACTTTGCTTGCTTTGGATTTGAGGAGAAATGGGTTTGGTTGGCCTTGATTCAATTTGGAGAGGAATTGAATTTAAATGAAATTTTGGTTGAATTTTGGCCCATGTTGCTCCCAGGAGGCTGCCCTGCCCTTGTGGAGGGCAGGGCAGAAAATTGGTGCTTGCAGCCTTGGTGCGGTCGTGGTGCGTTGGTGCGTGCTGCAGAATGCTGCCCTGCCCTCGCGGAGGGCATGGCAAAAAATTCTGGTGCGCCAGTTTGGTGCCTGTGCGCGCTGCTGGTGCTGCCGAATGATGCCCTTGGTGCGCCAGGTTGGTGCGCTGGCCGTGCCACAACAAAATGCTGCCCTGCCCTCACGGAGGGCAGGGCAGTGTTTCCAAATTGAAGTCCCGTGTTCGAGATTTGGGCGATACACACGCTACCCATTTTCCTTGGCTTTCTTGGCACCATAATGAAGCCTAGTTCCTTGCTTCCTCATGGCCCTTAAAGATGCCTTTCTTTCCTACCTCAATTGTATGCCAAATATGGATTGCTATATATCGTTGGAAAGCTCTGAATGTCAGCTTTCCAACGCAACTAGAAGCACATCAATCGGACATCTGTAGCTCAAGTTATAGCCCTTTGAAGTAGGCATGGTCATGATGTGAGCGGCCAGATTTTAACTTAGCAAAAATTTGCTCCAACCTCACTTTGTTTCATCATGATTCTGCCCTTCCCTTGGCAAGAGCAGGGCAGTGTGCGTGCTGGCTGCTTCCTTCTTTGATTTGGTCATGGGCCACGCTTTTAAAAGCGTGGCCTAATGCTCCAAAGTGTACCCAACTTCAAAGTGTACCCCAAAGCTCTTTTTTTCTCCTTTTTTTTGTGCTTCTTTGCTTCTTTTTCTTCTTATTTTCTACAAGATTTATAAAATTAAAATATCAAGAAAATATATCATTTAAGTACAAAAGCATTCAATATTTAAGCACAAATTATCAATTTCTTGTATGAAAAGCATAGAAAAATAGGTATATGATGACATGTCATCAGCTCTTATTCAAGAAAAGGCTTATTGAAGTTCTTCAGGATTTTGATGCTGAGCACTCGGTATAGATATATATTTCATAATACCAAAACACATATTTTATACTTTTTCACTTATTAATGATATTTGGTCTTTTAAGTGACATTCATTTATTTTGGTTGACTTCCTTTTTATTTTATACTTATTGTTATGGTATATTGTAAAACTTAAAAACAAATCTCAAAATAGAAATTGAATTCAACTTTCAAAATCTATCAATTTAATATAATTAAATTTATAGAATAAAATCACAAAATAAAAAAAATAGTAATAGAAAAATGAATTTGAATATTCAATAGGAGTAATATATTCAGATTTATAGTTTTTATTAATCTATTAAATTTCGAATCTATTCGAAATCCTCTATAAAGATTCTCTTCTCAAATTGAATACTATTCAATACTATTCTATTTATTTATTCTATTTATACGACTAATTTCTACGATTAATCCTTTTATATTATAAGTATTAATATAGAAGTATTAATAGAAAGAACTATTACTCAATTAATCTTCTATTAATAGATAAATCCTTATTAATAGAATAGGGAGATCTCATATATATATTTCATATATTTTCCATTTTTCGACTTTCTTTCAAATTACGCCTTAATTCTTTCGATTTTTAGTCTATTTCTTTATTGTTTCTAAATTCAAGAACTAATTCCCGAATTGAAAATAAAAAAAACGCGGGAATAGATTATAGATTTTCTATGACTTGTAATAGAACTTATGCTTGATAGAAACATTATTATCATCCTATATAGTTGACGGATGAGATAAAGCCGAAGCTGAGTTCGTTCATTAAATAAAGACGAAAAATGGCAAAAAAGAAAGCATTCATTCCCCTTCGATATCTTACACCTATAGTCTTTTTGCCCTGGTGCATCTCTTTCACATTTCAAAAAAGTCTGGAATCTTGGGTTACTAATTGGTGGAATACTAAGCAACCTGAAATTTTCTTGAATATCATTCAAGAAAAGATTATTCTAAAAAAATTCATAGAATTCAAGGAACTATTCCTCTTGGATGAAATGCTAAAGGAATACCCGGAACTACGTTCACAAAATCTTCGTACCAAAATATACAAAGAAACCATCCAATTGATCACGACGCACAACGAGGATCGTATCCATGCAATTTTGCATTTCTCGACAAACATACTTAGTTTTGTTATTCTAAGTCTGTTTAATTGTAGGTTGTCTATGCAACCCCTTATCCACCATTCTTTGATGATGTAATTGGAAAGAAAGTTGTGTTTAAAATAGACCGGAAAAAAGTTGGAAATAGATGAAATGTTGGGACATTTAAAGTAGTCAATTGTTTTGATGATCATGTGATTGTAACCAAATTTAAGACAGATCCTGTTTCTAGTGTTAGTAGTTCCATTCCATGCTTTTACTTTGGACTTTGTTTACCGTGAATTGATCTTTTGTTCTTTTAAAGACATATAGTTACCATAATTTTTTTGTTTTTTTTTTCTTTTTTATTTCTATCTTGATCAATTAACATTTTGTGTAGAGACTTCTCCCATCAACTGTATTTTCGCCGATTCATGAGGATGTCATTCAAAATCCGCAGCCTCATGATGAAATATCATCTCTTGGTGGTAGAATCTCAGTTACTTCTGACAACATCGAATTTATTGAAGTTGATATGGAGGCTTTGGGTGCTGCGTATAACCTTACAAAGCCGGTACAAAATAGTTTAGATTATATTTGCAGATTAGTTAGCTAATATGATTTTGTATAAATTTAATGATATTAAGCATGCTGTTTGGATTCAATTTAATTATTTTTCTCGTATTTCTTTTGTTTCTTTTGGATCATAAAATTCAAAAAATTGTAGGATCCTTGTGTTCTGTTGGCTGGTACAATTACATCTATCTCTAATGATAGGAATTGGTGGTACTTAGTTTATTTGTGTGGTGAAAAAATAGATGCAGACTAATCTAAGCTTTTTTGTCACCTTTGCTTGACACATTGTTCTCATGGAGTTTTGAGGTTATCTTTTGAACTATGTTCATTTCTATTTATATATTATTTAATTGGTATATTTTCGGGTTAGTTTAGGACTTTTGGATTATTTTAAAATATTTTTACTGTTATTTTGTTATTGTAGATACAAAGTAAAAGTTTTTGTTAATCACACTGGTGGTTGCAATGCATTAATTCTCCATGATGGAGATGTGCAACACTTAATGGGGCGAAAATGTTCTAAGGTTTTAAGAGATGATGGCTCCTTTATCTTAGTTAGCTTCTTCACGAGTTACTTCTAAACGAGATTAATTTATTATTTATTTGTTACATTGATGCATATAATTTATCTAAAAAGTGTGAACTATTTAGACGTGGGTTTGATAACAACTCATTTATTTCATATGGTGCTATAAGTAATACTGAAAATCTGTATTTTTTACAACTAAGATTGAAATAAAATTAGTGAGGAGTTTATCCTTAGCTGTGTTATTATACACCACTTGAATTTTATTTGGATATGTTTAACATTTAGTTATTTATTGTTTGTAATCTAAAACTGATGATTGAGTTATTTCTCTCGGAATCGGTAATGTATTTAGGAGTTGGTTGTGTGTGTGTGTGTGTTTTTTTGTTAGTGATTTTTTATTTTAAAAATATTTTTATGTCTTGCAGGTCACATTCTAACTTTATTAGAAAACAAGATATTTATTTTAATTTCATTTATGATGCTAAGTTAGTTTCTAATCTTTGAATTATTGATGTTGTATTTCTTATTGGGGATTTAATTGAATAAATTAATAATGTTGTTGTTCTGCTTTTTTTTTACCATGTGCTCTAGACTGGAACTCTTTATCTCTTATATTTCTACCTATTAAATGATATATCTTTATTCATTTAATGTAAAAAAAACTGTTGTGGTCAAAAGTAGAAAATTCTGTAAAATTCGCTCTGGTGTGATATCAATTTATGGTTTCCTTAATTTGTATCTTAAAGATATATCATGTGTATCATTACTACTCTTTATTTTGTTCTCTTTCTGTGTCTTTGATTTTTTGGGTTTGATATTCTATTCTTTTTTTTCTCTGTATATTTAGATACTGATTTCTCTATTCTTCTATTATCAGAATGAACAATTTCACTTGGATGCATCTAATTTTTTGTACAAATTGATAGGGAAAAAATTGGTATTCATGGTTGATCCTCAGCCCGTTGAGAGTGACACAATATGCCCTGCGTATAATGTTTTTAAAGTTTCTACGCATGACTTTATGTTAAACCTGATTGAACGTGTTGAGAATTGTTTTTTGAATGCGGTTAGTTTAGTTTCCTTTATTGACTTCCAAGATATTTTTTAATAAGTGTTTATTAACTTTTAGTATTATGCGTAACAATGATATTGTCTTTTCTATCAAAATATGTATAATTAGCGTGCTATTGTTTCGACTTCAAATGTGGCTTCTATTGAAGACCCTGTTTCACATATTTCTGGTTCAGTATTACCTGCTGTAATTTTTCATCTCTATGTTGTATTTTCGACCATTATTCCTTGATATCGCATTTTTGTAGAACTGGTTTTTTTATTGCTTAAGTATTTCTTCTTTTATTAAATTTGAGTAAATTTAACAGATTTCATTTTTTTATCTTATTTCTTAGCACAAATCTGTTCGTGTGGTGAATGAAATTATTTGCAACAAGAGATTGGCATCCCCATACCGTGATGTACCAAGACTTACGAAGCAAAAACTTGAAGATGCCTTTTCTAGGAGTATAAATGAAACTTGGGATGATAATGAGGAGGCATCGTCATCTATGAATATTTAGGATCTGATTCAGTTGTTGCTAATGTGATTTGCCTAGAATGTTCGGTTACAATATGTGATTTAGTTTATTCGTGTTAAAGATATGGTATTGTAGTTTTCTTGAATTGGGTTGTTGTAAGTTGGCTGGACTTAGACATTCTGTTAAAATTTTACTTGCTAAACTTCTAAATTCAGATGTTTCCTTTTATTTGAGTAACCTACAATTTCAATTGCAACTTTATTAGTAAAGAGTGGAGTTTATGTTCTAATTAAGAATTTTTAGCATATGACTTGCGGAATTGATGCATGCATTTCTAACAGATGGTTTGGGAGAAGCAGTTCTCCCAAAGAATTAAGGTAAATATTTTTTCCTATTCCTTTGATTTTATATCAACTATATCTGATCATTTGTAATTTATTAGGATTTTTTTGGATATCTTTCCTGTATATATGAATTAACTATTCTTTTTCCTTTTTATATCGGTATCCGAGTACACTGATTTCAAAGTGCTATTTGTGGTGGAGTTACTGGAATTGATGGAGTTGGTTGTGTTAGGAGAATTACATGTATTTGAGATATTAGGTCAATAAATTTGCGACTTGCGTATGAAATTTTTTTTAAAGTTGATATTATTTGTTTGTCTTATAACTAATAACTAATATGAATTTTTTTAGTGTTATTATTATGTCTTACTGTTAACATTTTTTTATTTATTAGGAAACCAAATATTTCTTTTAGGTTCAAGTATGAAACTAAAGCAATTTTTACTCTTTCAATTACTGATGTGATTTTTCTCAATTTTGACTCTTATTTATCTCAATGTTAGAAGATCTAATGTTATGCATTTGAATAATAATATACTTTCATTGTAATACGTGAAAAAATCTATAAAATCTTATATGGTTCAATTTCAATTACTCTCTTCCTTAAATTTTAATGCCATGAAAGAATTTTTATATACATAAATTATATTGGTTTTGGTTCTAATTTGTGTTTATCTTCTTAATTGTGTAGTTTATATTTTTAAGTTGCATTTGTTGTTACATAATTTATGAAGTTGAACAAGATACAATGTTCTGTGAGACAGGATTCTTATAGCCAATTCTAAGATGTGCTCATCAAAATTAATGTTTTAAAAAGCAACGATACTTATGCAAACTATGAAGAGTTAGGAAAAAATTCTTATGTATTGAGTAGTGATAGAGTAAATAAATATGTTACATTTAGTTAAGAATTGAACAACAAAAATACTTTTAATTAACGTAAAAAGTGACAATCCAAGAACACTGAAAAAATAAATCCAAAACAAAAAACAGAAATTTTCAACCCGTGCGTTGCACGGGTGCTAGTATATATATATAGTTGAACATTGTAGTGTTTTCTGCATGTATACACTTTAAAATTAACATTAAAAATTCTCCGACAACATCAATTTAGACGAGATGTACCTCTAATAGGTTTAGAGACACAAGAACAAAGTAAGCATAGTACAAGGGAAAAAAAAGTTTGCATTGCCACATAGGCTGCATTTGTTTACATATACGAGATACTGAGACAAGAATAATGTGACATTAAATCGTATTTGGCAGATGAGACATTGACAAAGGCATTGTATTTAGAGACCTAACAAGAGACACAACTTATTTTTATCATTATTCTTGTTAATTTTTTATAATTATATTTTTTGTTATTATATTTTCTTCAAAACTTTTTTTAATGAAAAAAATGAGAATAAATTGAACTTTTAAAATATATTCAAGTTTATCACCGAACAAAATATAAAAACACTAATTTTTATGTTTTTATCTTTTGTATCTTGTTCTCAGTCCTCTTGTCTTGTCTTGTTTATCAAGAATATTCATGACGGCTAATTTTTTTGAATAGTAATTAAAATTATATTGAAATCCAAGAATAAGATGAGTACCTATACATACTAAAGAATATACATATTAAAAATCCACAAGAATTTTTAGGATATTATAAAATAAATAAATAAGAAAAAGGAAATAAATATAAAATAAAAAAGCATAAATAGAATACTCTAGTATTAAAATTCACTAATATTATTATCTCAATATAATAGAGATGATTCATATATATATATATATATGTTGCAGCTTATAGAGAGAAAGAGAATGGTATTTATTATGTATTATTGTTGTGTGAAATATTAGAGGCCTTGCTCTTATTTATACACGTACTAAACTCATATTTTTAACCTTCATTAATTTGATTTATTTGAAAACTTGAACCTTTTTTCTTCTTGAGAAAATGAGCAACCCAAAAATGAATGGGCATCCGCATTCATCCTTATCATAACATTCCTGCTTGGATGTCTGTTTAAAATTATGCCTCATTAAAAAACTTGTCAAGAAGAACCCAATAGGGAGAAAAACCTGACTAAGGAAAAAAAGTACAGTCTCCCCCCTCTTATTGACATTATTTAATATCTCGAAATCAGCGCATCCTAATCTGATGTACTAATATTTCAAAGGAGGATTTTAGAAGTGACTTTGTAAATAAATCTATCAGATTATCACTTGAGTAGATCTGTTGGACATCAATTATTCCTTAATTTTGAAGATCATGAGTAAAGAAGAAATTGGGAGAAATTTTTTTTGTTCTATCACCTTTGATGTATCCACCTTAAGTTGAGTAATGCATGATGTATTATCTTCAAACATAATAGTTTGAACTATTTTATGATCAATCAGTCCACATGATGATAGAATATATTGAATTAAACTCCTAAGTTAAAAACACTCGTGACTTGCTTTATGTATCGCTATTATTTCAGCATGAATAGAGGATGTTGCTACTATTATTTGTTTCGTGGACCTCCATGATATAGCTATACTACTATATGTGAATAGATATCTTGTTTGAGATATTTCTTTATGTGTTTCAGACAAATATTTTGTATCTGCATAGCCAACTAATTGTGATTTGGATTTATATGGATAAAATAGTCCCATATCAACTGTTCCATGAAGATATCGAAAGATTTGTTTGATTCTATTTCAATGTCTTCTGGTTGGAGAGAAATTATACTTTGCTAGTAAATTCACTGCAAATGATATGTCAAGTCGTGTATTATTAGCAAGATACATTAGTGCTCCAATGGCACTGAGATATGGTACTTAAGGACCAAGGATATCTTCATTTTCTTCTTTAGGACGGAATTGATCCTTTTTCACATCCAAAGCCTTTACGATCATTAGGATACTTGATGGATGTGACTTATCCATATAAAATCTCTTCAAAATCATTTCTGTGTATGTTGTTTGATGAATAAAGATCCCATGTTTTGTATGCTCAATCTGCAGGCCAAGATAAAATTTAGTATTTCCAAGATCTTTCATCTCAAACTCTTCTTTTAGAGATTTTTATAATTGTTGGAATTTCTTCAGGAGTTCTAGTGATATTTAAATTATTAACGTACACAACAATTATAATGAATCTAGATGTAGATTTCCTTATAAAAACACATGGGCATATTTCATCATTCTTAAATCTGTTTTTGGCCAGATACTCAATAAGACTATTATACCACATTCGTCCAGATTGCGTTAGGCCATATAAAGATCTTTGCAATTTAACTGAATATAACCCCTGCAAATATTCATTGGATGGTTTAGATATCTTTAATCCTTCAGGAATTTTTATATAGATATCACGATCTAATAATCCATATAAATAGGTTGTTACTACATCCATTAGATGCATATATAGTTTATGGTATGCGAATAAATTGACAAAATAACGCAATATTATTGCATCTACTACAAAGAAATATGTTTCTTCATAATCTATACTGAGCCTTTGTGAAAAATCTTGTGCCACAAGTCGAGTTTTGTAGCATACAACTTCATTTTTCTCATTTTGATTTCTCACAAATACCCATCTGTATCCAACAGGTTTTACATCTTCTGGTGTATGGACTACAGGTCCAAAGACTTCACGCTTTGCAAGTGAGTCTAACTCAACCTTCATAGCTTCTTCCCATTTTGGCCAATCATTCTTTTGTCGACATTCTTCAACTGTTCTTGACTCAAGATCCTTATTTTCATGCATGATGTGTATTGTCACATTATATGCAAATATTTTATTGACAATTATTTTATTTTGGTTTTATTTTCTCCTAAAAACATAATTTATCGAAATCTTATTATTTTCACAATTTTCAGAATTTTCAACTTCCTAAACATCTTCTAGCCTCAAAACTATATCCAACTTTTGGACACTTGCTAGTGTCTTTTCTATGTTTTTATCTTTTCAATAAGAATAGTAATTACCTCTTTTCTTGTTCGAGGATTTTTGTCTTTGAAACTGATAGTCCTACCATGCTTCTGACATGAATTCATTTCAGTGGCCATTTGTCCAACTAAGACATCAAATCAAATTGGAGTATTTTCAACTGATATATAGAATCTAGTTATCCTGTTCGTATCAGAAAATGTATCAAGCAATTCATTTGCTATTCTTTACCAATATATAATCTTTTGAACTTCTAGTTCACATTGCCCTGATCGAGGATCTAAATGCATCAAGGATGATGCATTCCAATTATGTTCCTTTTCAAGAAGCTTATTCTCTCCAAATAATGTTGGAAATTTTGATTCATTAAAATGACAGTTTGCAAATCGGGCTTGAAATACATCTCTAGTTTGTGTCTCAATATATCTCACTATAAAGGGAGAATCCTATCCCATATAAATCTCCAACTTTCTTTGAGGTCCCATTTTGGTGTGAGAATGTGGGATAATTGGAACATACATCGCACATTCGAATATTCTCAAATAAAAAACATTTGGCTGCTGCCTAAAAGCTAATTGCATAGGAGAAAAGTGATGGTAACTTGTTGGCCTTAAGCGAATAAGTGTTGCAGCACGTAAAATGGCATGCCCCAAGTAGAGGTTGGGAGATTTGTTCTCATAAGTAAAGGTCTAAAAATCAATTGGAGTCGTTTAATAAGTGACTCCGCATCATGGTTGTTCTAGGATGCCCCAATCGATCATGTCAAATTATGAATTCATGTGGGCTAGTAAACTTTTGGTTTACAATGGCATGTGACTCAATTGTACTGATTTTAGTATAATATAATCCAAAAAAAAGTGAGGTAACTTTTATAATATAATCTTTTTATTTAAATCATGAGTTGTGATACATAAGTACTCTTGATTTTTCTCATTCATTGTTTCAATATGATATCCATTTCGACGAATATCTTTGAAACTCAATAAGTTCCTTAGAGACTTAATAGATAATAGTGGGTGCATTATTTATTATGAATTTTGTTCCTCCAGAAAAAAATTATAGCTTTTTCGAAGCCTTCTATCACATTATCTAAGCCAATAATGGTATTAACACATTCTTTTTTTGACACAAGATGAGTAAAATATATATTACTTTTGAGAATGGTATGCGAACTTGCACTATCCGCAAGACAAACCTTCATTATATGTCTTTCCCATTTTCTTCAAAGACAAATAATAATAATAATAATAATAATAATAATAATAATAATAATAATAATAATAATAATGATAAAATGAGTAAAAATACATACGCAATAATATTGTATTCCTATTTTGGAATTATTTTTCTAAGAAGCACTATACATAAAAATAGTATCATATACTAAAATTTTATTATTATTATTATTATTATTATTATTATTATTATTATTATTATTATTATTATTATTATTGAATTTGACACATTTAGTGATTTTAAAATTCTTAAACATAAACATTAATATTTTATTAAACATTATTTATATACATCATACTTGAAATTTAAATACATAGGAAATAAAACTTAACATGAAATTTTTTACATTATTTATTTACATAAGTACTTAACGAATTCAAATATTATACATTTCCATCATTGATTAAATAACCAATATTTCCTTCAGGATCCTCAAAAAAATCAGATACTTCATAATGAGTGGTGTAATTTTCAGCAACTTCCTTCGAAACAATTTGTCTCCTTTCCTTTGTCATTCTTTTTCAAGAATGGTTGATAAAGATCAACCAAGTGCCTTGGAGTACGATAGGTATGATACCAATGGCCCTTTCCACCACATTTGCTTCAGTAAATAGAGCGGCGCCATCTAGGTAGGGGTGCACTTCATGATTTCTTAAAAGCAATTCATTGTTACGTTCAACAACAAGAAGGCAAGAAATTAGCTCTGAATATTTTTAAAATTTCTTTTCTCGATACTACTGCTGCAGGAGCACATTCAAGGCATGGAAGGTAAAGAAAGATTCTCTAACAACTCATTATCAATTATTTTTTCGCCACATAATGTCATTCGTGAGGTAATTCAGAACATTGTTGAATTGTATTCATTTATGAATTTAAAATCCTGTAAACGCAAGTGTGCCGACTCATATCGAACTTGAAGAAGTATCACTATCTTTTGATGATTATACCTTTCTTCAAGGATCTTCCACAGATCTACAGAATCTTTTAGTGTGAGATATTCATTTTTCATGGCCTTGGATTTATCCTTCTAGGATGCTTTATTTTCAGCCTTAACGATATCTCCAAGATCCATTGAATCAAGATCAATTTCGGCATCTAATATCCATGATAAGTAGTTGTTTTCAGATATCTCAAGAACATTAAATTCAAGATGAGAGAGTTTTGACATAATAAAAATTTTTACCTGAGTCTTCCTAAATTTTGATAAAAAAAATTCGTGCTGATAACATATTATAAAATAAATAAATAAGAAAGAAAAAATAAATATAAAATAAAGAAGTATAAATAGAATACTCTAATATTTACTAATATTATTATCACAATATAATAGAGATGATATATATATATATATATATATATATATATATATATATATATATATATATATATATATATATATACTAATTATGTTGTAGCTTATAAAGGAAAAGAAAGATATTTGTTATGTATTGTTGTTGCGTGAAATGTTAGAGGCCTTGCCCTATTTATATAGGTATTAAATTTATATTTCAACTTTTATTAATTTGATTCTTTAAAATTTTAAATTTTTCTTTTTTAAAATAAAAAATGAGTTGCCCAAAAATTAATGGGCATTCACATTCATCCTTATCATAGTATAGTGTTACGATAAATTTTAGAAGGTTAAATTTAACAGTGTTTGTATAGTTTTCTGGAGTATTTGAGAATGTTCTAGATGGTTCCGAAATGTTCTAGAATGACCTAGAAGGTCCCGAAATACCCTAGAAGGTTCTACAAGACTCTAGAAGGTCATATAGTATTCTAGAAGACTGTAGATGTATATAGAAGTATAAAGAGTAGTATGGAATAATCTAGAAACATTTAGAAAGTTGTGGTAGGATAGATATTTGTAAAGAAGGTTCTGGATAATTAATCTGGACCGTTGATTAGATTTAATCCTAACCATCCATTGAGCAATAAATAGGGGTGAGAGTTAGAGTTTGTGGGTGTGTGAATCATTTGTAACAAACACTTGAGCAATAAAGTGCTCTTTCCACCAAGCTTCCTTTCTCTTGTGTTCTCTTGTATTCTTAGCTTCTTGCTAAGTATTGAGGGTTAGGCTGACTTGGTCTTAGCTCAAGAGGTTGAGTAAGTCCGAGTGCCGGCACGGTAGCGTTGGAGTGTGTCCAAGGCCGTGACAATTTGGCATCAGAGCAAGGTTCGAGAGGGAGCACAAGTGGTTTGTGGGTATGGCTTCTAATATCACCTTCGAGCATGTTGAGTCTCAAAGAGGAAGGAATGCTATTCCTTCTCAATGGGGAGGAAAAAAGGTCCATTCTTCAAGTGAGCCTAGAGGTAAGGACTCTAGCTTCTTAGAAGAAAGAGTTTCTATGTTGTAGAATGTTCTATCCTCTATGGATGAGCGCTTCCAAAGGATAGAACATGACAAGGAGACCCTCGAGGCTCACGTGTTGAGAGAAATAGATGCTTTCAAAGAAAGCATGCTACAAATCGAAGAGAAGCTTGAGAATTCCTTAAAGCTATTTGAGGAAGTTCGATTTTGGTTCGAGGAGGCAAAATCTCGACCAACTATTATAAGGGAGACGACAAAGATTGATCTCCCAAAGCCAAAGGAGTTCAAGGGCGTGAGGGACGCTCAAGAGGTGGAAAACTTCCTATGGCAAATGGAGAAGTACTTTGAAGGCCAAGGGGTGGTCGAAGAAGCTATAAAGGTACGCACTGCAGCTCTCTACCTTTCTGATAATGCTACTTTATGGTGGAGGAGAAAGTGCGTAGATAAAGAGAAGGGTACTTGCAACATAACCACATGGGAAGATTTCAAAAGGGAGTTGAAAAGATAATTCTTCCCTGAGAATGTGGTTTATGAAGCAAGGAAGAAGTTGAGGGAGTTGAAGCACAAGAGTACGATTAGTGACTACGTAAAGGAGTTCACTACTCTCACGCTTCAAATCCCCAACTTAGCATCAGAGGATGCATTGTTCTTCTTCATTGATGGACTCCAACCTTGGACAAAGCAAGAACTACAAAGAAGGAATGTTAAGGATGTCGATGAGGCCATCATCGTGGCCGAATCACTCACTGAGTATCGTAAGGGAGACTCTAAACCCAAGTCTTCCTCCAAGCCTAGTTCTGCTAAAGGTGGGGGAGACAAGGGAAAGAGTTTCTCAACCAAGAAGGAAGGAAAATACTCTTCAAAGAAAGAGTACGAAGAAAAGAAGAAGGCTTTCGTGGCCAAAGGAGGATGCTTCGTGTGCAAGGGACCATACCAAATGAAGGATTGTCCCAAGCTAGGGACTTTGGCATCTATCTCCGAGGAACAAGAGGCTCAATCACAAGTGACTGAATGTGTTGAATCTGTCCAACTCATGAATGCTGTGAAGAGAAAGGAGACAAACCATGTAGAAAAGAAAGGCTTGATGTATGTCAAAGCCTTTATTAATGAAAAACCCGTCATGGCTATGATCGACACTGGTGCTACACACAACTTCATCACGCCTAATGAAGCAAAGAGGCTTGGGTTGAAAATCACCGAAAAGAATGGCTGGTTCAAACCCGTTCATACCAAGGGTGAACCCCGTAAGGGAGTAGCAAAATGGGTTGAGATGACTCTTGGTTCTTGGAAGGGCCTTGTGGATTTCTCAGTAGCACCCATGGACGATTTTAAAATAGCCATCGGGCTCGATTTGCAAAGGAAGGCAAATATAATACCTATGCCATACTACGATGTAGTATGCGTCATGGAGAAAAGGTCTCCATGCATGGTCCCTACATTCTCAAAAGTTGGAGGAATCCCAATGCTCTCGACCATGCAACTCAAGAAAGATTTCAAGAAGGGGAAGATGATGTCTTTGCTACAAGAGGAGTCAATGTCCAAAGGAGAAGTTGTTCCCCCTAAAATCAAGGAAGTCCTTGAAGAAAATAAGGATGTGATGCCTCCCGAGTTGCCAAAACAACTACCACCTAGGAGGAAGGTGGACCACAAGTTTGAATACAAGTCAGGCAAGACTAATATGGTAGTAGATGCACTGAGTCGCAAGGCTGAGTTGGTGGCCATTTCTATGGTTGAAGGAGATATTTTGCATACCATCAAGGAAGGGTTGCATCACGATCCACTAGCCAAGAAGTTGGCGGAGTTGGCTAGAGAAGGTAAGACCAAAAGATTTTGGTTAGAAAACGACCTTCTCTACACTAAAGGGAGAAGACTATACGTCCCTAAATGGGAAAATCTAAGAAGAAAATTTGTGAGAGAATGCCACGACACCAAGTGGGTTGGTCACTAAGGTCAGCAAAGGACGTTGGCACTCATTGAATCTTCTTATTATTGGCCTCAAATGAGAGATAAAATGGAGAGTTATGTGAAGACTTGTCTTGTGTGCCAATTGGATTAGATCGAAAACAAGACACCAAGCGGGTTGTTGGAACCTCTGCCTCCATCAGAGCGACCGTGAGAAAGTATCTCTCTAGATTTCATCTCTGCCTTACCGAAGTCCAAGGGGTTTAGATCTATTCTTGTGGTAGTGGATCGATTTTCAAAGTATGCTACCTTTATACCCGCCCCTACCGACTGCACTGCAAAGGAGGCAGCACGACTATTCTTCAAGAATGTGATGAAATATTCGGGATTGCCTAAGAGCATCATTAGTGATCGAGATCCACGCT
This sequence comes from Arachis hypogaea, assembly GCF_003086295.3. NCBI lineage: Eukaryota > Viridiplantae > Streptophyta > Magnoliopsida > Fabales > Fabaceae > Arachis > Arachis hypogaea. The sequence continues at coordinate 50,881,299 of NC_092036.1, forward strand.
TCACAGGACGACTATGGACAGAGCTGTTCAAACTCCTTGGGTCGGAGCTTCATTTTTCAACAAGCTTCCATCCTCAAACCGATGGGCAGACTGAGAGAGTAAATGCCTTACTCGAGTGTTACTTGAGGCATTTCGTAGGCGCTAATCAGAAGGATTGGACAAAACTCCTCGACATTGTTCAATTCTCATACAATTTGCAAATGAGTGAGTCTACAGGGAAGAATCCGTTCGAGATTGTGACTGGACAATAGTCTCTTACACCGCACTCTCTTTTTTCCACTTACTCAGGGAAGAGCCCGGGAGCTTATCATATGATTAAGTCTTGGGAAGAGCAAGTAGATCTCACTCGTTCTTACCTCGACAAAGCTGCAAAGAGGATGAAGAAATGGGCAGATAAAAAGAGGAGGCATGCAAGATATCAAGCAGGAGACAAGGTAATGATTAAACTTCTTCCACAACAATTCAAAGCTTTTCGCAAAGTTCATAAGGGTTTAATCCGCAAATACGAAGGGCCATTTGAGATCATTAGACGTGTTGGGGAGGTTGCTTACAAAGTACAACTCCCTCCCTCTATGAAGATCCATCCTGTCTTCCATGTGAGTATGCTTAAACCATATCATGAAGACCAAGACGAACCGAGTAGAAGTGACTCGAGTCGTGCTCCGCTCGTGTTGATTAGATCCTTTGATAAAGAAATCAAAGAAATCGTTGCTAATTGCATCGTGCGACAAAGAGGAGTACCACCAAGTATCCAATACTTAATCAAGTGGAAAGGATTCCCGATAACCGAAGATAGCTGGGAAACTCGTGAAGATTTGTGGCAATTCCAAGAACACCTACAACGCTATCATGAACAGAATGCGACGAGGACGTCTGCGCATTAGGTGGGGGAGAATGTCACGGTAAATTTAAGAAGGTTAAATTTAACAGTGTTTGTATAGTTTTTTGGAGTGTTTGAGAATGCTCTAGATGGTTCCGGAGCGTTCTAGAATGTCCTAGAAGGTCTCGAAATACCCTAGAAGGTTCTAGAAGACTCTGGAAGGTCATAGAGTATTCTAGAAGACTGTAGATGTATATAGAAGTATAAAGAGTTGTATGGAATAATCTAGAAACATTTAGAAAGTTATGGTAGGATAGATATTTGTAAAGAAGGTTCTGGATGATTAATCTGGACCGTTGATTAGATTTAATCCTAAAAATCCATTGAGGAGATGGATGGCTATAAATAGCAGTGAGAGTTAGAGTTTGTGAGTGTGTGAATCATTTGTAACAAACACTTGAGCAATAAAGTGCTCTTTCCACCAAGCTTTCTTTTTCTGGTGTTCTCTTGTATTCTTAGCTTTCTTGCTAAGTATTGAGGGTTAGGCTGACTTGGTCTTAGCTCAAGAGGTTGAGTAAGTCTGAGTGCCGGCACGGTAGCCTTGGAGTGTGTCCAAGGCCGTGACAATTTTGCATCAGAGCAAAGTTCGAAAGGGAGCACAAGTGGTTTGTGGGTATGGCTTCTAATATCACCTTCGAGCATGTTGAGTCTCAAAGAGGAAGGAATGCTATTCCTTCTCAATGGGGAGGCAAAAATGTTTATTCTTCAAGTAGCCTAGAGGTAAGGACTCTAACTTCTTAGAAGAAAGAGTTTCTATGTTGAAGAATGTTCTATCCTCTATGGATGAGCACTTCCAAAGGATAGAACATGACAAGGAGACCCTCAAGGCTCACGAGTTGGTAGAACTAGATGCTTTCAAAGAAAGCATCCTCTAAATCGAAGAGAAGCTTGACAATTCCTTAAAGCTATTTGAGGAAATTCGAGTTTGGTTTGAGGAGGCAAAATCTCGACCAACTATTATAAGGGAGACGACAAAGATTGATCTCCTAAAGCAAAAGGAGTTCAAGGGCATGAGAGACGCTCGAGAGGTGGAGAACTTCCTATGGCAAATGGAGAGGTACTTTGAAGGCCAAGGGGTGGTCGAAGAAGCAATAAAGGTACGCATTGCAGCTCTCTACCTTTCTGATAATGCTACTTTGTGGTGGAGGAGAAAGTGTGTAGATATGGAGAAGGGTACTTGCAACATAACCACAGAGTTGAAAAGACAAATTTTCCCTGAGAATGTGGTTTATGAAGCAAGGAAGAAGTTGAGGGAGTTGAAGCACAAGAGTAGGATTAGCGACTACGTAAAGGAGTTCACTACTCTCACGCTTCAAATCCCCAACTTAGCATCAGAGGATGCATTGTTCTTCTTCATTGATGGACTCCAACCTTGGGCAAAGCAAGAACTACAAAGAAGGAATGTTAAGGATGTCGATGAGGCCATCGTCGTGGCCGAATCACTCACTGAGTATCATAAAGGAGACTCTAAACCCAAGTCTTCCTCCAAGCCTAGTTCTGCTAAAGGTGAGGGAGACAAGGGGAAGAGTTTCTCAACTAAGAAGGAAGGAAAATACTCTTCAAAGAAAGAGTACAAAGAAAAGAAGAATGCTTTCGTGCCCAAAGGAGGATGCTTCGTGTGCAAGGGACTACACCAAATGAAGGATTGTCCCAAGCTAGGGACTTTGGCATCTATCGCCGAGGAACGAGAGGCTCAATCACAAGTGACTGAATGTGTTGGATCAGTCCAACTCATGAATGCTGTGAAAGGAAAGGAGACAAACCCTGTAGAAAAGAAAGGCTTGATGTATGTCAAAGCCTTTATTAATGAAAAACCCGTCATGGCTATGAACGACACTGATGCTACACACAACTTCATCACGCCTGATGAAGCAAAGAGGCTTAGATTGAAAATCACCGAAAAGAATGGCTGGTTCAAACCCGTGAATACCAAGGGTGAACCCCTTAAGGGAGTAGCAACAGGGGTTGAGATGACTCTTGGTTCTTGGAAGGGCCTTGTGGATTTCTCAGTAGCACCCATGGACGATTTTAAAATAGTCATCAGGCTCGATTTGCAAAGGAAGGCAAATATAATACCTATGCCATACTACGACGTAGTATGCGTCATGGAGAAAGGGTCTCCATGCATGGTCCCTACAATCTCAAATGTTGGAAGAATCCCGATGCTCTCGACCATGCAACTCAAGAAAGATTTCAAGAAGGGGAAGATGATGTCTTTGCTACAAGAGGAGTCAACGTCCAAAGGAGAAGTTTTTCCCCTAAAATCAAGGAAGTCCTTGAAGAAAATAAGGATGTGATGCCTCCCGAGTTGCCAAAACAACTACCACCTAGGAGGATGGTTGACCACAAGTTTGAATACAAGTCAGGCAAGACTAATGTGGTAGCAGATGCGCTAAGTCGTAAGGCTGAGTTGGTGGCCATTTCTATCGTTGAAGGAGATATTTTGCATACCATCAAGGAAGGGTTGCATCACGATCCACTAGCCAAGAAGTTGGCGGAGTTGGCTAGAGAAGGTAAGACCAAAAGATTTTGGTTAGAAAACGACCTTCTCTACACTAAAGGGAGAAGACTATACGTCCCTAAATGGGAAAATCTAAGAAAAAAATTAGTGAGAGAATGCCACGACACCAAGTGGGCTGGTCACTAAGGTCAGTAAAGGACCTTGGCACTCATTGAATCTTCTTATTATTGGCCTCAAATGAGAGATGAAATGGAGAGCTATGTGAAGACTTGTCTTGTGTGCCAACAAGATAAGATTGAAAACAAGACACCAAGTGGATTGTTGGAACCTCTGCCTCCATCAGAGCGACTGTGGGAAAGTATCTCTCTAGATTTCATCTCTGCCTTACCGAAGTCCGAGGGGTTTGGATCTATTCTTGTGGTAGTGGATCGATTTTCAAAGTATGCTACCTTTATACCCGCCCCTACCGACTGCACTGTAGAGGAGGCAGCACGACTATTCTTCAAGAAAGTGGTGAAATATTGGGGATTGCCTAAGAACATCATTAGTGATCGAGATCCGCGCTTCACAGGACGACTATGGACAGAGTTGTTCAAACTCCTTGGGTCGGAGTTTCATTTTTCAACATGCATCCATCCTCAAACCGATGGGCAGACTGAGAGAGTGAATGCCTTACTCGAGTGTTACTTGAGGCATTTCGTAAGTGCTAATCAGAAGGAATGGACAAAACTCCTCGACATTGCTCAATTCTCATACAATTTGCAAATGAGTGAGTCTATAGGAAAGAGTTCGTTCGAGATTGTGACTGGACAACAGCCGCTTACACCTCACTCTCTTTCTTCCTCTTACTCAGGGAAGAGCCTTGGAGCTTATCATATGATTAAGTCTTGGGAAGAACAAGCAGATGTCACTCGTTCTTACCTCGACAAAGCTACAAAGAGGATGAAGAAATGGACAGATAAGAAGAGGAGGCATGCAAGATATCAAGTGGGACACAAGGTAATGATTAAACTTCTTCCACAACAATTCAAAACCTTTCGCAAAGTTCATAAGGGTTTAATCCGCAAATACGAAGGGCCATTTGAGATCATTGGACGTGTTGGGGAGGTTGCTTACAAAGTATAACTCCCTCCCTCTATGAAGATCCACCCGGTCTTCCATGTGAGTATACTTAAACCATATCATGAAGACCAAGACGAACCGAGTAGAAGTGACTCGAGTCGTGCTCCGCCTGTGGTGATTAGATCCTTTGATAAAGAAACCGAAGAGATCTTTGCTAATCGCATCGTGCGACGAAGAGGAGCACCACCAAGTATCCAATACTTGATCAAGTGGAAAGGACTCTCGATAACCGAAGCTAGCTGGGAAACTCGTGAAGATTTGTGGCCATTCCAAGAACACCTACGGTGCTATCATGAACAGAACGCGACAAGAACGTCTGCGCATTAGGTGGGGGAGAATATCATGGTAAATTTTAGAAGGTTAAATTTAACAGTGTTTGTATAGTTTTCTGGAGTGTTTGAGAATGCTCTAGATGGTTTCGAAACATTCTAGAATGTCCTAGAAGGTCCCAAGAATACCCTAGAAGGTTCTAGAAGACTCTGAAAGGTCATAGAGTATTCTAGAAGACTGTAGATATATATAGAAGTATAAAGAGTGATATGGAATAATCTAAAAACATTTAGAAAGTTGTGGTAGGATAGATATTTATAAAGAAGGTTCTGAATGATTAATCTGGACCGTTGATTAAATTTAATCATAACCTTCCATTGAGGAGGTGAATGGCTATAAATAGGGGTGAGAGTTAGAGTTCGTAGGTGTGTGAATCATTTGTAACAAACACTTGAGCAATAAAGTGCTCTTTCCACCAAGCTTTCTTTCTCTTGTGTTCTCTTGTATTCTTAGCTTTCTTGCTAAGTATTGAGGGTTAGACTAACTTGGTCTTAGCTCAAGAGGTTGAGTAAGTTCGAGTGCCGACACAGTAGTGTTGGAGTGTGTCCAAGGTTGTGACAGTAGAAAAATAAATCACTGAATAACACAACTCCAATTTATTAGTCATCATCAAGTGGAATAATGATAATATGTATATTCCTACTTCCCCAAACAAACAAAGGCAGATTATGCCTTCCCAATCCAAACCTTGTTGGCCTTACAAGATACAGGCCTTACAAAACTCCATAAAAAATCCTGGGCTGACATATGTGATAGCTCAGATGAAGATGAAATAGACCTTACCAAACTTATCTCACAAATGGCAACTCAAAAAACCATTTGCAATGATCCAAAAGGAAAAACAATTGCCCAAACCCAGCCTGTCAACACTCAATTAAAACAACCATCCACATACATTTCAAAAAACAAGTTCTCATCTGTCCTTCTAATGGAACCCGAGTTTTGGGAAAAATCACCTTTTAAAGTTATTCCTAAAGTCTTTCCACCAGGATTCCATTTTAGACCAACAGCCTTGAACAAAACCAGACAGTTTTATGAATTCATATTAGTGGATTCAGATTCAGTCTCAATAAAACATTACAAAGATCCTAAAGATGCCACCAACATAACTCATTCAACCATTCAAATTCTAAAAGTACTCACCCCTAGTCAATTTGGTAAAAACCCAAACAATACAAAAAAATTCTCAAATCCTTATGACCCGATAGGATATTCTTATTGGGATTATGTGGATTCCTGGACAAGAGTATTTTGGTTACAAAATATTACAAATTTTTAAATGATGTTAGATTGCATATTCCTTTTTTTGAATGGTTTCATGCTTATTCCATAAAAAACAACATTGAGTATCCTTTTAAATGTAAACAAACTTCATTTTCAGCAAATGTTATTTCAACTTGGAAAGTCAAAGATGGGAACTTAGTTAGATCTGAGTTTCCTCCAAAAGGAGCTTTTATTATCTCAAATACGGAAGGACATAATCCTGTTATGGCCTCTCCCTTTAAAACAAAGAATGTGGATGAAGTTGTCGCCCCTAAAGATATTAAAATTCTCATTGAACAATCAAATTATACCAACAGATTTTTACAATGCTTGGGTGACAACCTTTCATCTTCAGGATCTACTTTCTCCTTGAAAAATGCTTCTGAAGCATCTACCTCTAAAAGTATTGAGAAACCTCTTTTTAAACCTTTCAAAATAAGTAGCAAGGCTAAGCAAAGTCTTAAAACCTCTATTTTAAAACAACAATCTAGTGATTCGAAAGTTATTCAAAAGATTGACCAACTTTTGAACCGTTTTACTACTATCCCTGAAACTCCTACAAACTCGGGTGAATCTACTTCTCGTATTCAAACACGCTCATCTAAAGCTATTAATGCCCTCGGCCTTGAGTCCAATGAATCTTGCTCTGAGCAAAGTGATGATTCTGGCAAATCATCTCTCAAGATCAGCCCCATTTTGACCAACTCCCTAACCAAGTGGAAGGGTTTAACTAAACTCTCTACGTATGGTTATAATCGTGTATCCGCTCCAGATCTAGCTCTCGAAGAAAGAGAACTAGGTTTTGTTAGCTTCAATGCCAATAATGTCTATGAATGGAATATAGATGGCAAAACGGAATATAATATCATGAGTATGCTCCAGCATATGACATATGACAATGGTAGGTACAGCCTATCAAGCAGCCCATGACACCTCTGAAGAAGCTATAGCCAATGTTATTGTTTCTGGGTTTAGTGGCCAACTAAAGGGATGGTGGGATAACTACATTTCCGATAACCAAAAACACTCAATCTTTTCTGCCATAAAAGTCAACGACCAGAACGAACCCATCATTGGTGACGATGGGGAACCTATCCCCGATGCTGTCAATACCTTAATTTTTACCATAGCAAGCCACTTCATTGGTGATCCATCTCTTTGGAAAGACCGTTCTGCTGAGCTGCTTTCCAATCTCAAATGCAAAACTTTGTCTGACTTTCGATGGTATAAAGACACCTTTCTTACTAGAGTTTATACCAGAGAAGACAGTCAACAATCTTTCTGGAAAGAAAAATTCCTTGCTGGACTCCCCAAATCCCTTGGAGATAAAGTAAGGGACAAAATTTGTAGCTCAACCCCTGACGGAATAATACCCTATGATGAGTTAAGTTATGGCCAACTCATTTCTTTTATCCAAAAGGTTGCACTAAAGATTTGTCAAGATGATAAAATTCAAAGGCAACTTGCTCGTGAGAAAACCCAAAATCGTATCGATTTGGGAACTTTCTGTGAGCAATTCGGTCTTCCTGCTTGTCATCCAAGGAAATCTAAAAGACCTTCCAACCGAAAAGTTTTTAAACCTAACCCTGAAAAGAATTTTAGAAGATTCAAAAAGGGTTTTCAAAAACCTAAAAATGAAACAGGTTTCAAAAGAATTTTCAAAAGTATCCCCAGAAAAACCCCATTATTTGTTACACATGTAAAAAACCAGGACATGTTAGCAAATATTGTCGGTTAAAAGGAAAGATTAATAATCTGAACCTTGATCCTCAGATTGAGGAACAGATTAATAATCTTATGATTGAGAGTTCAGATGATAACTCTGGGCCAGAATCTTCTGATGATAATATCAACAATATCCAAGTTGATGATGTTGAGTCATCCTCAGATTCAGATATCAAACAAATTAATGTTTTATCCAAAGATCAAGATCTCTTATTTGATGCTATCGAGGCTATTGACAATCCAAAACAAAAGAAAGACTTTCTTTTAAAACTAAAAAGATCTTTACAAAAGGAGAAAAAAACCAAAAATTTGGTCCTTAACAATAAATATGATGTCAAACCTATTTTCAAAAAATTAGAAAAACAAGTTATTCGTCCCATAACCATTCAGGACCTCCAAACTGAGGTTAACAATCTTAAGAGAGAAATCCAGGAAATCAAAAGAAACCAAAACGATCATCATCTTATTCTCTCGCAATTAGTACAAGAAGAAGAATCTAGTGATGAGGATCTTGGTTCTCTTTTAAACCAAACTGAGTGCTCTAAGGAACAAGAAAATAAAATTTCTAACGACAATGAGGTAAAACAAATGTTGAGAATAATAAATGTATTCTCCTTCATGAAGCATCGTGTTAATATCCAAATTGTCGTTAAAGATTTTGTTTTTGACACCATTGCACTCTTTGATTCAGGTGCAGATTCAAACTGTATTAGGGAAGGTCTGGTCCCCACAAAATATTTCGAAAAAACTACTGAACGCCTTAGCTCAATAACGGGTGAAAGGCTAAGTATCAATTTTAAAATAACTAATGTCTTTATTGAAAAGGGAAATATCAGAATTCCCACCGATTTCATCATAGCAAAAGATATAAAAAATGATGTAGTTTTGGGGACACCTTTCATAAATCTATTGTTTTCATACCTGGCAGATTTTCCTGGACTTACCTCTTTTGTAGGAGGACAAGTAACTTTCTTTGAGTTCTTAGACTCGCCAAAGCAAAGGTCTCTAAACATAATTGAATCCAAAACCAAACAGATTTGTTTTCTAAAAGAAGAAATCTCTTTCAAAACCCTCGAATCACAGCTTTCTCAACCAAAGATTCAAGAAAAAATAAAAAATCTTTTAAATCAAATTGAAAAATCTATTTGTTCTAATTTGCCTCATGCCTTCTGGGATAGGAAAGAACATATTGTTGATCTTCCATATGAAAAGAATTTCAAAGAATCAAAAATCCCTACAAAAGCCCGTCCCATTCAGATGAATGAGCAGCTTTTGCAGCATTGTCAACAAGAAATTAAAGATCTTTTGGATAAAAAATTAATCCATCCTAGCAAAAGTCCTTGGTCTTGCTCTGCTTTTTATGTTAATAAACAAGCTGAGATAGAAAGAGGAACTCCCAGGCTTGTTATCAATTACAAACCTTTGAATCAAGCTTTACAGTGGATTCGTTATCCCATCCCAAACAAAAAGGATTTGCTTAATAGATTAAACTCAGCAAATATTTTTTCAAAATTTGATATGAAGTCGGGCTTTTGGCAAATCCAAATCACTGAATCAGACCGATATAAAACAGCTTTTACAGTTCCATTCGGGCAATATGAATGGAACGTAATGCCTTTTGGTCTGAAAAATGCCCCTTCTGAATTTCAGAAAATCATGAATGATATTTTCAACCCATACTCAAACTTTGCAATCGTTTATATTGATGATGTCTTAATTTTTTCCCAGACTCTGGATGAACATTTCAAACATGTTAAAACTTTTATGTACATCATCCAAAAAAATGGACTTGCTGTTTCAAAACCAAAAATTATTCTTTTCCAAACAAAAATCCGATTTCTTGGTCACATAATTTTCCAAGGAACAATAACTCCTATTGAAAGATCAATTTTGTTTGCAGAAAAGTTTCCAGATTATATCCTCGATAAACCTTAGCTCCAGAGGTTCCTAGGATGTCTCAATTATGTTTCAGATTTCATCCCGAATCTGAACAATCTCCTTAAGCCCCTCCATGATAGGCTTAAGAAAAATCCTCCACCTTGGACAGACAAACATTCGGATATTATCAGATTTCTTAAAACCAAAGTCCGCAATCTTCCATGTCTTTACCTGCCCATTCCTTATGCATTCAAAATAGTAGAAACTGATGCATCAGATTTAGGATATGGTGGTATTCTAAAACAAAAACTGCATGATAAAGAATGTATCATTGCATTTACATCTAAACACTGGAATATTACTCAACAAAAATATTCCACAATCAAAAAAGAAATTTTAGCCATTGTTTTATGCATCACAAAATTCCAATCCGACTTACTCAATCAAAAATTTTTAGTCCGAGTTGATTGCAAATCAGCTAAGGATGTGTTACAAAATGATGTAAAAAATCTTGCATCAAAACAAATTTTTGCCAGATGGCAAGCAATTTTAAGTGTCTTTGATTTCAACATTGAGCATATCAAGGGTAACTCAAACTCTCTCCCTGACTTTCTCACACGTGAATATTTGCAGGGAGATAATCAAGGAAAAGATGCCTAAAAAGGCAACATTAGCCTCGGTAAGAGGCAGAGGTATTTGCCTAGCCCTTCCTGGGCCGACTAAGAAATCTGGGTCAAGTACCCCAGCTGGGTCATCTACCCAACAACCTTCCCCTTTAACCCAAGAGCCGACTGGGTCATCTACTCAGATCATAAAAAATGTAGTTGAGTCATCTACTCAACCCCCAAGTAGTCAAACAGCCAAACAAACAAAGGCAGATTATGCCTTCCCAATCCAAACCTTGTTGGCCTTACAAGATGCAGGCCTTACAAAACTCCATAAAAAATCCTGGGCTGACATATGTGACAGCTCAGATGAAGATGAAATAGACCTTACCAAACTTATCTCACAAATGGCAACTTAAAAAACCATTTGCAATGATCCAAAAGGAAAAACAATTGCCCAAACCCAGCCTGTCAACACTCAATTAAAACAACCATCCACATACATTTCAAAAAACAAGTTCTCATCTGTCCTTCTAATGGAACCCGAGTTTTGGGAAAAATCACCTTTTAAAGTTATTCCTAAAGTCTTTCCACCAGGATTCCATTTTAGACCAACAGCCTTGAACAAAACCAAACAGTTTTATGAATTCATATTAGTGGATTCAGATTCAGTCTCAATAAAACATTACAAAGATCCTAAAGATGCCACCAACATAACTCATTCAACCATTCAAATTCTAAAAGTACACACCCCTAGTCAATTTGGTAAAAACCCAAACAATACAAAAAAATTCTCAAATCCTTATGACCCGATAGGATATTCTTATTGGGATTATGTGGATGCCTGGACAAGAGTATTTTAGTTACAAAATAATCAGAACAGACATTCTTGGCTCATTTATTTCAAGAAAAATACCAATTATCAATTCCCAAATTGGTTCTCCCAATGGTGGGATTACTTTGGTCCTCTACCAGAAATCTTGCCCCCACCTGCCGATGAGGGGTTCAAAATTTTCACCAAAAAATTTGACCAACAGGAATCAACCATTCCTGCAGATCTTCAATTTTTCTCTGTTTTCTCCCTGGCCTGGGTATTCTCATGGCAGTACAGGTACGGCAAACAAGAACATCCAAAAGCACCACCTATGCTTCAAAGAAATGCCTATGTAAAATGGTGGTCTCAGTTTGATGCCGCCATGGCTCATCCAGATAAAGTTCGAAGTTGGTTCAAAGAGCACCCCAAGTTCACCAAACCATTCGACCATGAAGAATCAGTATTCCTCAACCAGAAAGCCCAAATTGCAGCAGCCCTTGCAGGGGCCCAATCAAAAGAAACCTTAGCAAGACACCTTCAACAAATCATGCAGATGATCGATGAAGACAAAAAACACAAAGATGATCCTACTCCCTCAGAAGAATCATCAAGTGATTACAATCAAAATGAAGACGATTGCTTTGGAATCAATCTAGGAGAAGGTTAGATCTTAAGCCAATTTTGCAAAAGACAAAAATGTATCAACTTGTACTGTACCAATAGTACCGGTTAACATAACCGGCACTATAGAAACAGTAATTTTCTCAACTATAAAAGGAGGCCGCGCTTTCATTGTAAGGCACCCTTTTCATTTTACAAAAACATAGAGAGAAGTTAGTGAGAGATGCTCTGAGAGTTCCCCTTGTAAGCTCTCCAGCTCTTCTTCCCTCTTCTCCCTTTTCAATACATTCAATAAAAATCTTTTATTCAGTTCTTCATCTGAGTATTTCCATATTTACATTTCTGCAACTGCATATGCAAGCGGACTACCGCCACATCTAACAACATAATTAACCTGCATATGCGTGCGGACTACCGCCGCATCTAACTTCATATTTACTTCTTTGCTCTTGCATATATCATACTGCATTCATACTGCATTCATCCTTCTTCCCCTTTCCCTCCTTGATCCACTTCGGGCCATCTGGTATCAGAGCCTGATGGGGAAGTAGGAATATACATATTATCATTAAACTTTCTCTGAAATTTATGGATCTGGGATTTTACTTACTGTTGCTCATATTCTTATTTACTGTTCATTTTGTACATAAGAAACAATACTTTAAATCTGGAAGTACAGGCCGTTTAACCTTATCACTCAAAAGGGACTGTAGCAGTAAGACCCTGGAATTCGGGCAGTAAGGCTAACTTGATGATGTCTTCAAAAGTGATAATGGTTCAAACGTAAGAACTCCTGGTGGCTATAGATTTAAAGGATTATTATTATTAAAAAAAAGAGTTAAAAACCCAGATTCAAAATTTGAGTGATAGTTTAGTGATAATATATATGTTCTCTCTGAACCAAAGGAGGGCCATGAAGAAGAAGTCTGCTTCGAAGATATCAATCAAGCCATTGACAATTGGGAAATACCCAAAATCCCACAAGATGAGTTATATGTCCCTGATGATAATAAGAGAAAATCTGATTATATCATCAAAACCGCTGAAAATAATATTCCTCTAGGACCCGATTCCGGTGAGGAATTCCATCTTCTAACTAAACAATCAGTTAGAGAACATGCGCGCCACTACAGATATCTTCACATAGGGTGTGTCCAAGTTGCAGTCAAACCACTCATCCGAGAAGGTTTGAATGCCTCTATCCTCATGTGTCTTAGAGACATTAGACACAATGACTTCCAAGACTCCTTAATCGGAACAGTTAAAACAAGTCTAGGACATGGTCCAGTTTACTTCAACTGTTTTCCAAACAAGACGGTCAGCCTGTTAGACCTTAACATTCTTGACTCTCTTTTCCTAAACATTCGAATTCATGGTCTTAACATGAAAGAAGGTTCCATTCCAGCCGCTTTAATCTATCGGATTCAATTCAAGGTCATGAACACTTGTAACTCTAGAGTCCTTCTTAAGTCCCAAGATCGTGAAACCACTTTGTTTGTCACAGACATGACAAAGGCCAACGTTATGATCCCAAGGCTCATAAGATGGGATGAAATTGACCTCCCTCAATCATGGTCAATTGACCAAGCCATTCCAACGCAACCTAGACAAGCACCTCTATTACGAGAGGTAAAACAAGATGAATCAGGGAAAGTGGAGATTTTCTTTGATAGACGAAACTCCTTTTCTTCTAGATCTGAAGCAGGAACATCTAATGATTTTGCTTCAGCAAGAAGATCTTTTTCAGTAACTTTCCAATCTCAGTTTTCAAAAATATCGAGACCAGCCAATTCTGAAATACATATTTCCGGATTACAAAACAATTCAAACATTTCTCAAGGAGTTTACCAAGAAGATGATGGTGATGTAGAATTTGAAGTTGAATCTTCTATTCCATCCCATCAATCTCCAACATATTCTTCTTTGAATGGTAAATGAATAACACGGAATTTATTATAAACAGAGAAGCCTTACGTAAAAACCTTAACTCTAAAGAGTATGACCTCCAAAGAGAATGGTATTTACGTACTTATACAGCTTCCCAAATCTCATCATTCAATAACATTGGCCACTAAACCCAGAAACAATAACATTGGCTATAGCTTCTTCAGAGGTGTCATGGGCTGCTTGATAGGCTGTACCTACCATTGTCATATGCTGGAGCATACTCATGATATTATATTCCATTTTGCCATCTATATTCCATTCATAGACATTATTGGCATTGAAGCTAACAAAACCTAGTTCTCTTTCTTCGAGAGCTAGATCTGGAGTGGATACACGATTATAACCATACGTAGAGGGTTTAGTTAAACCCTTCCACTTGGTTAGGGAGTTCGTCAAAATGGGGCTGATCTTGAGAGATGATTTGCCAGAATCATCACTTTGCTCAGAGCAAGATTCATTGGACTCAAGGCTGAGGGCATTAATAGCTTTAGATGAGCGTGTTTGAATACGAGAAGTAGATTCACCCGAGTTTGTAGGAGTTTCAGGGATAGTAGTAAAACGGTTCAAAAGTTAGTCAATCTTTTGAATAACTTCCGAATCACTAGATTGTTGTTTTAAAATAGAGGTTTTAAGACTTTGCTTAGCCTTGCTACTTATTTTGAAAGGTTTAAAAAGAGGTTTCTCAATACTTTTAGAGGTAGATGCTTCAGAAGCATTTTTCAAGGAGAAAGTAGATCCTGAAGATGAAAGGTTGTCACCCAAGCATTGTAAAAATCTGTTGGTATAATTTGATTGTTCAATGAGATTTTTAATATCTTTAGGGGCGACAGCTTCATCCACATTCTTTGTTTTAAAGGGAGAGGCCATAACAGGATTATGTCCTTCCGTATTTGAGATAATAAAAGCTCCTTTTGGAGGAAACTCAGATCTAACTAAGTTCCCATCTTTGACTTTCCAAGTTGAAATAACATTTGCTGAAAATGAAGTTTGTTTACATTTAAAAGGATACTCAATGTTGTTTTTTAGGGAATAAGCATGAAACCATTCAAAAAAAGGAATATGCAATCTAACATCATTTAAAAATTTGTAATATTTTTCTTTGAATGATGAGATTTTGGAAGCTGTATAATTACGTAAATACCATTCTCTTTGGAGGTCATACTCTTTAGAGTTAAGGTTTTTACGTAAGGCTTCTCTGTTTATAATAAATTCCGTGTTATTCATTTACCATTCAAAGAAGAATATGTTGGAGATTGATGGGATGGAATAGAAGATTCAACTTCAAATTCTACATCACCATCATCTTCTTGGTAAACTCCTTGAGAAATGTTTGAATTGTTTTGTAATCCGGAAATATGTATTTCAGAATTGGCTGGTCTCGACATTTTTGAAAACTGAGATTGGGAAGTTACTGAAAAAGATCTTCTTGCTAAAGCAAAATCATTAGATGTTCCTGCTTCAGATCTAGAAGAAAAGGAGTTTCGTCTATCAAAGAAAATCTCCACTTTCCTTGATTCATCTTGTTTTACCTCTCGTAATAGAGGTGCTTGTCTAGGTTGCGTTGGAATGGCTCGGTCAATTGACCATGATTGAGGGGGGTCAATTTCATCCCATCTTATGAGCCTTGGGATCATAACGTTGGCCTTTGTCATGTCTGTGACAAACAAAGTGGTTTCACGATCTTGGGACTTAAGAAGGACTCTAGAGTTACAAGTGTTCATGACCTTGTATTGAATCCGATAGATTAAAGTGGCTGGAATGGAACCTTCTTTCATGTTAAGACCATGAATTCGAATGTTTAGGAAAAGAGAGTCAAGAATGTTAAGGTCTAACAGGCTGACCGTCTTGTTTGGAAAACAGTTGAAGTAAACTGGACCATGTCCTAGACTTGTTTCAACTGTTCCGATTAAGGAGTCTTGGAAGTCATTGTGTCTAATGTCTCTAAGACACATGAGGATAGAAGCATTCAAACCTTCTCGGATGAGTGGTTTGACTGCAACTTGGACACAACCTATGTGAAGATATCTGTAGTGGCGGGCATGTTCTCTAACTGATTGTTTAGTTAGAAGATGGAATTCCTCACCGGAATCGGGTCCTAGAGGAATATTATTTTCAGCGGTTTTGATGATATAATCAGATTTTCTCTTGTTATCATCAGGGACATATAACTCATCTTGTGGGATTTTGGGTATTTCCCAATTGTCAATGGCTTGATTGATATCTTCGAAGCAGACTTCTTCTTCAAAGATATTGTGTTTGGGGGAAAGTTCCTCGGGACGAGTAACTTTCTCAGTAAGGGGATTGGAAGAAGAAGAATGGATCGGAGAGGAGGAAGAAGAGGACGGTGAAAAAAAGGAAAGGCGTCTAGAGAGAGAGGAAAGAGTTTGGACTTGATTACATAAAATCTGATATCATGGCTCTCCTTTGGTTCAGAGAGAACATATATATCATCACTAAACTATCACTCAAATTTTGAATCTGGGTTTTTAACTCTTTTTTTTTTAATAATAATAATCCATTAAATCTATAGCCACCAGGAGTTCTTACGTTTGAACCATTATCACTTTTGGGGACATCATCAAGTTAGCCTTACTGCCCGAATTCCAGGGTCTTACTGCTACAGTCCCTTTTGAGTAATAAGGTTAAACGGCCTGTACTTCCAGATTTAAAGTATTGTTTCTTATGTACAAAATGAACAGTAAATAAGAATATGAACAACAGTAAGTAAAATCCCAGATCCATAAATTTCAGAGAAAGTTTAATGATAATATGTATATTCCTACTTCCCCATCAGGCTCTGATACCAGATGGCCCGAAGTGGATCAAGGAGGGAAAGGGGAAGAAGGATGAATGCAGTATGAATGCAGTATGATATATGCAAGAGCAAAGAAGTAAATATGAAGTTAGATGCGGCGGTAGTCCGCACGCATATGCAGGTTAGTTATGTAGTTAGATGTGGCGGTAGTCCGCTCGCATATGCAGTTGCAGAAATGTAAATATGGAAATACTCAGATGAAGAACTGAATAAAAGATTTTTATTGAATGTATTGAAAAGGGAGAAGAGGGAAGAAGAGCTGGAGAGCTTACAAGGGGAACTCTCAGAGCATCTCTCACTAACTTCTCTCTATGTTTTTGTAAAATGAAAAGGGTGCCTTACAATGAAAGCGCGGCCTCCTTTTATAGTTGAGAAAATTACTGTTTCTATAGTGCCGGTTATGTTAACCGGTACTATTGGTACAGTACAATTGATACATTTTTATCTTTTGCAAAATTGGCTTAAGATCTAATCTTCTCCTAGATTGATTCCAAAGCAATCGTCTTCATTTTGATTGTAATCACTTGATGATTCTTCTGAGGGAGTAGGATCATCTTTGTGTTTTTTGTCTTCATCGATCATCTGCATGATTTGTTGAAGGTGTCTTGCTAAGGTTTCTTTTGATTGGGCCCCTGCAAGGGCTGCTGCAATTTGGGCTTTCTGGTTGAGGAATACTGATTCTTCATGGTCGAATGGTTTGGTGAACTTGGGGTGCTCTTTGAACCAACTTCGAACTTTATCTGGATGAGCCATGGCGGCATCAAACTGAGACCACCATTTTACATAGGCATTCCTTTGAAGCATAGGTGGTGCTTTTGGATGTTCTTGTTTGTCGTACCTGTACTGCGATGAGAATACCCAGGCCAGGGAGAAAACCGAGAAAAATTGAAGATCTGCAGGAGTGCTTGTTTCCTGTTGGTCAAATTTTTTGGTGAAAATTTTGAACCCCTCATCGGCAGGTGGGGGCAAGATTTCTGGTAGAGGACCAAAGTAATCCCACCATTGGGAGAACCAATTTGGGAATTGATAATTGGTATTTTTCTTGAAATAAATGAGCCAAGAATGTCTGTTCTGATTATTTTGTAACTAAAATACTCTTGTCCAGGCATCCACATAATCCCAATAAGAATATCCTATCGGGTCATAAGGATTTGAGAATTTTTTTGTATTGTTTGGGTTTTTACCAAATTGACTAGGGGTGAGTACTTTTAGAATTTGAATGGTTGAATGAGTTATGTTGGTGGCATCTTTAGGATCTTTGTAATGTTTTATTGAGACCGAATCTGAATCCATTAATATGAATTCATAAAACTATCTGGTTTTGTTCAAGGCTGTTGGTCTAAAATGGAATCCTGGTGGAAAGACTTTAGGAATAACTTTAAAAGGTGATTTTTCCCAAAACTCGGGTTCCATTAGAAGGACAGATGAGAACTTGTTTTTTGAAATGTATGTGGATGGTTGTTTTAATTGAGTGTTGACAGGCTGGGTTTGGGCAATCGTTTTTCCTTTTGGATCATTGCAAATGGTTTTTTGAGTTGCCATTTGTGAGATAAGTTTGGTAAGGTCTATTTCATCTTCATCTGAGCTGTCACATATGTCAGCCCAAGATTTTTTATGGAGTTTTGTAAGGCCTGCATCTTGTAAGGCCAACAAGGTTTGGATTGGGAAGGCATAATCTACCTTTATTTGTTTGGAGAAGTAGGAATATACATATTATCATATATATATATATATATATATATATATATATGTTATTCTGAAGAGAGAGAGAGAGAGAGAGAGAGAGAGAGAGAGAGAGAGAGAGAGAGAGAGAGAGAGAGAGAGAGAGAGAGAGAGAGAGAGAGAGAGAGAGAGAGCTGAAAATGACGGCTTGACCCCCCAACATTAGAATGACGGCAGGCATATGTATTATGATCCAATTCAAAAATAAATAAATAAAATGAAATGAAATAAAATTTTATGAATCTAATTTTACATAAATATTCATTGTAATATATATAGTGTGTTATGTGTGGAGTCTATGATGTCTCTAGTTATGGTGACTTTGAAAGCTATACAAGTGTTGATAAAATTAAAAAAAAAATCACATGTTTTTATATTTTACTAACATTTTTTAAATTAAAATATATTATTAAATAATAAACAAATATTACTTTACTTTTTAAGATGTCATTCCCACCATAACATAATCCCCAAAATAGGTTGAAGTTTATAGTTTACTACAACAATTGGAAATTGATTTATCGAAAAAAAAAGTGAATTATATTCTCTATTCTGTTTTCCACGCTAATGATTAGTGTATAGCATAGAGACGGAGAGAAATAAGTAAATAACGCTGTTATATATAAGAGTATTTAACAACGAAAAAATAATTAATTTATCTAGCATTTTGAACATAAGGGACTGATTTATTTGCTCAAATTTATTGACATTATTTATTAATTAGTACTAGCTACTCGATGTTAATATAAAGAAAGTTCTTATAGACTAGACACTAACCAACCATGCTCCTCTATATCTCTCCATAAAAATACTGTTATAAATAACTTTCGTTTTACAATGTCTAGGTCGAATGCTTCATGACAAGGATGCACATCGCTAGAGATTTCTTGTTGAAAAATTTGCCTTTTAGGAGTGGTTTTCAAACTGCTTTAACATTTGAGCTTGTAATCGTGGGTTCTCCTGCTCTCCAACTAGAAAAATGTCAGAAGATCAATATTTTTTATAAAATAAGTAAAATTATTAATTACTTAATATTTCTCATTTTGTTCTTACTATTAAATGATTAACAATTCTTTTGGGATGGACTAATTCTTCCTACACTGCTTTTAATTCAGACCAGAAACATATAAATCGCACGTCTTTAAGTATCTACTGCCATTTTCTCCTCATATACGAAACAAAATGTTAAAAACTCGCTTATTTTTTTTTTATTTTCTTTTCATAAAAAAAAGGGGGGCACGAGATGGAGCCCTAAAGTCGATGTCTAACACATCCCCCAACCCCACTTTTTTCCTTAAAAATGAGAGATATCTCAGCTTTTATCATTCAAATTCTCTAAAAAAATTACAGTGCTGATGACAATTACCACAACTAGTAAGAGCTATAAACATCTCAACTTAAAACTCGTACTTACAAATGACGAGAGATTTATGTAATTTCATGAAAACGCAAATAAATACTAAATATGCAAGACAAGAGACCTGAAAGACTGAAAAATAAGATAAAGATGTTCACGTTCGGAAATTGTTTAATTGGGACCTCCAAATTTGCTCATCATTTTCGCAATGACCGGAGCGACCTTAGGATTTGACTGATGCTTAGCCAAGTTAGCAGGGTTCTTCATAACTGCAATCAATCCAACAATGAGTACATAATGTTGCCATCAATGAATATATACATATAACTGAAAGGAACAGAAGATAAAGCCCCATTCCCCAAAATGAAAAAAACTAACAGAAGTTGATTTAATTTGTTTTGAGCACAATTGTCAAAAGGCACATGAAAAGGAAATTATGACATCTTGATAAAATTAAGTGGATCCTGTGAGTCTATGACTACATCGTTTAACCACCATCTATGACGCTAAAATGAACAACAATTCTTCCTCATCATTCCACATCCCCAGTCTTCGAATAAAGTTTGATATTTCACAAATATGCAATTCTATGAAGAAATTGACAAAATCTAAATCTTCATAATCTACATCCAAAACATGACATATGAAGCAACCCAATAGTTTCCTCAAGCTACTACGAATAACTACATGGTCATCAGATTTAGTTTGGTCAATTCCGCCAGCAACTTACGAAATCCAGAAAATGCTTGGACACATATCAAATATAAAGAAAGGAAAATGCAAATTTAATAGGAAAAGAAATGAGAATATATGTCAAAGCCAAAGATTACCGTCTTGTAGTGCAGCCATGACCTCCGGATCACTAAATGCCGCCATTAGCTCAGGGTCCTGAAATTTGTCGAAGTACATTTAACATTAGAACAAGAACATAAAGAGTGTTTTTCATAAAGCACTTTACATTAACAACATATATCCAGATATCCAGCTATACTTACATTCAAGATTTTGCTAAAATCAACATTTCCAGGCACTCCACCTGCCATTCCTCCCGGGAAGCCTCCCGGCATCCCTCCTGGGAAGCCTCCGGGCATACCCCCTGGCATGCCACCTGGAAACCCACCAGGCATGCCTCCTGGAAACCCACCAGGCATGCCTCCGGGGTTTCTACTGGAAGATGATTGATCTTGCTTCTTAGCCTTCTCATATGCAGCCTACAAAAATAGAGAGTATGTTAGCAGCATGCCAAAAACTAAATTACATGGGATTACATAACATGGCACGCCTTTCTTGTGATAGACAGCAAGTTACCAGCATGCCAGCAACTAAAATACATGGAATAATGCATCCATATCAAAATTGAGAACCTGAGCTTCAGCACGACGTCTTTGCCTCTCACGCTCAAGTTTTTTCTCCGCTCTTTCCTTGTGCAGCCTTTCATACTTCCGTCGGTGTTCCTCAATCTTGTGAGCATTTGGTTCCACCTAGACAATCCAGAATTCGCAGTAAGATCCCAAAGCAAAAGCAACCATTTATATAAGACAGATATTCAGAATACCCCAAATGATTTGATACAATTCACGGCATTCAAATTACAATAAACGATGTCAACCATTATCTCCTATTCAACTATTTTCTAGTCAAGATAAAACTAATTTTCACGTTTTATAAACTTCTAATGGATCAATGTTCTACATTCTAAGATATCTCTTTTATAAATGTAAGTCATTTCAATTATTCGATTGATTTGAATATTCAGGCCATATCAATGTTGTATTTCACTGATATAAACAACCATAATCAAACTTATCTGTGTCCGATATTTCTTTTAACTTGAGGTGATTCTAAACTCATTGAGGTGGGATTTTCTTAAAATCAATTGAGTATCTTATTATATTTATTTGTAGATGAAGTACATAATAGATTAGCAAATCTCATTCAGCTCATACGAAAGGACCACAGAACAAACCTTCTTAAGTACAGCACTTATTTCCTCATCATAATCAATGTTTGAAGCCACATGAAGATCCTTTGCAGCCTCTTCCCACTGACCAAGCATTGACCGTGCTATACCACGCGACTTGTAGCCTTTAGCAGAATCGGGATTGATCTGAATGAAGACAAATTTTAATACATACAACATAATGCATGTAAATGTACTGCCAATAAAAGACATCATATGGGTTATGCATTATGTACATTGTAGAATAGGAAATCATGTCGTGTTATGTTAGTATAAATTCATAATGTTCCCAAAACCAACTGTCGTTCAAAAATATTTTTAAGGAAACGCAAAAGGGAGTACCATGCACAATAATTTAGAAAAAAATAATTGCAAATCAACCCATCACCTTATATCTAATATTAATATCACTTGGGTATATTTGGAAACTATAACTTTTCCAAATACATTCACCGAGTACATTCATAGACCTATTTTAAGTCAAGTAAGGATATGATTCTGTCCATCAATCTGCGATACTAAGCGGAAAGAATATAACCTGCAAAGCAGCATTTGCATCACGGATCGCAGCATTTGGTTTCTTCATTTTGATGTAAACACTGGCTGTAAATGATCAACAAATATATAAAAGAATTAACAGATATCACATACTTATAAGAACAAACAAACAGATCATGTTGGCAAAAGGACCAAGTCATACCTCTGGTGGCATACATTATGGCAGATGTAGGATTAAGCAAGATTGCCTCGGTCAAGTTCTCAATTGCCTCCTCGAACTTGCCTGCATTAGAAAGATATGATATTAAGATTACTGCTGCATTACCAAACAAGCCTATGATTAATTCTCAAAGAAATAAACATTTCCAATGCTATATAAGACATAATAACACTAGATAGTTTTTCAAAGTTTAGACCATTCAGAGATATAGAAATTATACTGTTATATTTATTTTGAGATTTTGTAACTTACCAAATTTACTACCCGTAACATAACTTACTAGATAAGAAGTTTTTATCCATTCTAGAAATTGTGGAATTAGGCAAGTGTGACCAATCCTCATTAAATAGGCCAGTTCTTTGTGCTTCCTTTTGCCCTTCTTTTTCACATAATTGTTTGGTTCGTCAAATTCACAAGTGGTGTGACCAACGAAAGAGAGTTGCCATCCCACAAGGAAAGAGGGTAACATTGTCTAACGATACCATTGCAACCTACTTTTATTAGGAGGGTGCCACATTATAATCTAGGTTTATATCTACAGTTACTGGACCACTAAAATTTGAAATGTTGCTCTTTGATGAGAACAAAAGCACTACATGGCAGTGACTATCCATGATGTTTGTTAACAAGGTCTTATGTTAAAACTTGAGATGTGGAAGGTTGCCAAGAAACAGAAATGGTGAGAGAAGAGAGGCAGGGAGAAAGGAGTTATAATGAAGCAGATTTAATTGCTGAAGAAGAATGAAGAATCACAAAAAATAAGTTCAGTGCAGGTTCATCTAAGAGAACTAACTCTGGGTTAAAATCAGCTACAGCTTTCTAACTCAACTCTAACAGAATTTTAACTATGGTAAGTTAACAGATAACTAACTAACTAATCTAACAGATTGCTATAAATATAAGAGCTGAGCGGGTGAGCCGGCACTATATATCAACTAACATCTTACGAAAAAGATAATTTATGCATGCACGGATGGATACTCTTAATATAATAGCTAAGATTCAAACAAAATCCATGATCATGGGATTATGGATGACATTCTCTTTATACAATGAAGTGAATGAACCATCTCAATAAAGATGAAATAGATCCAAAAAGGATTCTTATCCAAGCAATTATCAGCACTGTAAATGTTGGTTCATCAAGTTGATGAAATAATCCTTCAATACTGCTTTCCTAGTGTACAGTATTGAATACAGACTTAAATAGGAGAATGCACTTAAAAGCTACGATAATGTGTAATCGTTGGACTTAGGAGATTCAGAAAAATATTACTTTTTCAAGATGCAAAATTGAAAATTTATTTTAATGTAATATTTAACTAGATCTCTACTTATTATAAAACAACTAATTAAGTCGTTTTCAAGAAGTTGAAAAAACTTGAAAAAAATCCTTTTTAATTTTATTCAGAATAATACATTAAAATGAGCTCATTATCCACTTCAAATTTCACAATGGAAAATTACCTTCAGAAATTGCTTCCATGGCTTTAGCTTTGGCAGACTGCGCAGCATCACGATTCTCTTCAGTGACCTCAACAGAAGCGTCTCCCATCTGAAACATCACATCACACCCATTCACCTCATCAAAAACCCTAACTTCAGTTTCAGAAACATATTATAACAAAAACAGAAACATTCATAATATTTTAAAAGAAAAAAAGAACCTTCTGCGGGGGATCATTGTCAGGCTCAACGGTTTCACCTTCGAGCTCAACATCAGATTCAATAATCTCGTCATCTTCCTCCTCTTCTACTTCATCCACCTTGGGTTGTTCCTCGTCTCCAGCATCCTCAAAATCATCATCACTCTCCACATCTCTCTACACGCATTCATATGTCAAACCATGATTTCAATTTTTCTCCGGAAAATTCATAGAACAGAAATGGAATAAACGTTGATTAATAATAATAATAATAATAATAATAATAATAATAATAATAATAATAATACACGGTACCGATTTGGAGTAAGCAGATGCTGGTAGCTTCGCTCCGAGGCTGCAACGAATGACAAACAAAGAAACGAATCAATCACAGAGGTGGTAAGTGACTAAGTGTGTAATTTGAATTGAAAAGAGAGGGATAGAATTGGAATTTTGGGGGGATTTACCTTTCGAGGTAGTCGCGGAAGAAGGAGAGGGAAGGATCGGCGAGGACGGAAGGATTGGACTTACACTGTTCAATGAAATGCTTCAATTGGTTCAGCTTCGAAGCGTCCATTACTCTTTCAATTTTTCTCCTTCTCCTCCACTCACACTCTAACTACTGCTACTCAAGCTCTGTGCGAAGCTTCGCGTTGTGTTGTTTTGTTTTCTAAGGTTTTCTCTTACTGTGGGCGCTAACCCTGGGGTCTCTCTTTACTCGCTTGACTTGTGAGTTGTTGTGAATGTGTTTGACGAGGTTATTCTAGTACCTTCTACTTCTAGTGGATATGCATTGTGCATTTTATTTTCTTTTAACTCGATTTCGAAACTTAACTCCTATTCAGTTTCCACGTTCAAGTCTCAACACCAACACATTTTACTTTGCATTTCCGTTAACTACTAGGATAGGTATCCCCTCAATCCAGGATGATGGTGGTTTTCCCAAAGTCTAGTTCTAAATATAATAATAAATAAATAATTTTAACTTTGAATTTTACTGATAAGTATATCAATCCCTAAAAATATTTGTTAAAGATTATTTATTGGTGTTGATTAAAAATTTTAAATTAATTTGCATGTAATAGAATTTTTATAACATATGGTTAAAAAATTGAAAAAATAAAATTTGAATTGAAAACAATAATTATTTATTTACTAAAAAATATTAAAAATTTAAAGAATTACCAAGAATGTTCAAAAGAGGTATTTGATTATTAAAAGAATGATGACAAAGCATGCAAGTTTTACAAATTTCATGATCATTACCAATGTAGTCTTAGTTGTTAAGAAAAAGAAATTATTATTTTATTAAGAAATTTAGTCTATATGAAATCATACATGCTTTGTGTATTATGTGTGTTCCAAATAATAAAAATTGTGTTATGATCGAGAATTGAGAGGTGTTCCTTTATTTTATGAGTGTTAGTGAGTTTGAGAGATGAAAAATATGATAGCGTCATTTATGTGATTGAGTAATTTTACGGCTAATATAATGTGGGTATTATACTAACATTTGGTATGAGAGCTGGTTAATCCAGCACCTGGTGTTTGAGAATTTGTAAGATGTGAGAGTTTTCACAAAGTTGTTTATTCATAAAGTCGGAATGGCAAACACTTTTAATATTGTGTGGTCCGATCCCAAGGTAGATAGAAAACTTGATTATAGTTATTGGGAGACTTTAATGTCTACCCATTTGAAGACCCAAACCTGTGAAATTTCATTGAACCGGGTTTTCAAGAAGGAGCAGATGCTGCCCAACAAAGGAGAGATCAATTGGCGCTATCTCAAATTCATCAAGGTGTAGATTATACGGTATTTAGCAAAATAGTAAAAGCCAAAAGTGCAAAAGATGCATGAAACACGTTGAAGCTGTCATATAAGGGCGTAGATAAAGCTCAGAAAGCAAAGTTACAATCTTTTAGAAGAGAATATAAAAGGTACGAGATGTCTAGCTCAAAAACTATTGAGCAATATTTTACTCGTGTTACGGATCTTGTCAATAAAATAAGAGTCTATGGAGAAGATATGCTCGATAGTAAAGTGGTGGAGAAAATTCTCTGCACCATGTCAATGAAATACGACCATGTGGTGATTACGATACTAGAGTCTCATGATATGGATACTATGACGATTGCAGAATTGTAAGGAACCATGAAAAGTGACATCAGTAGAATACTGGATAAGTAAAAAAAATCAACGGAAAAAGCCCTAAAAAGTCCAATGAATTTAATCAATGTTGCAGAATCAAATTGTACACAAGAAGGACAAGGTCATGGTTTTAATTTTTAAAGTAGAGGCAGAGAAAGTTTTAGAGGTAGATGTTGTGGCAATTACAACATGGAAGTTATAATAATTTTACACCACTTAATCAAGAAAGAGGTGGAACAAATTTCAAGCATGTCAACTGAGGAACAGGTCGAGGTAATTTTTATCAAGAAAGAACCAATTTCAACTGCTTTCATTGTGGAAAGTATGGACATAAAGCAGCAGATTGCAGATTTAAAATGGTGAATAATAATCAAGCACACATTGCAGAAAATCAGCATCAAAATATTGATGATTATCCAAGTACTCAAACTTTATTTTTTTACAAGTAATTCATGTGTTGAAGATGAAAATATATGGTACTTGGATAATGCCTGTAGTAATCATATGTCTGGTAGAAAGGAGTTATTTTCTTCACTAGATGATTCAGTTAAACTATTATTGAAGTTTGGTAATAGTACAAAGATTTCTATTAAAGGAAAATGGCACATACCAATTAGATTGAAGGATAGTTCTCTGAGTTATATTTCTGAAGTTTTCTATGCTCCTGAACTTTATTACAATTTATTAAGTATGGGGCAATTATCTGAGAAGGGATATAAGATGATAACTTATCGTGGATATTGCATTGTATTTTGACAACAATGGATGATTCATAGATAAAGCAAGATGACTTCAAACAGAATGTTTTCGTTAAAAATTCAACATGTAAATCCCTCTTGGTTGAGTTCTGTAATACTTGATGATAAATGGCTGTGGCATATGCGGTTTGGACATTTTTATTTTTCTGGCCTAAACTACCTATCAAGAAAAGGACTTGTTTCTGGTCTACCACGGGTTCATATTCCCAATTGTGTTTGTGAGATTTGTCAACTGAAAAAGAAGCATAGAGATTCATTCCCAACAGAAAAGTCATAGAGAGCTAGAAGATTACTTGAAATTGTGCATTCAGATATCTGTTCTGTTGAAGTTTCAAGCAATGGTGGTAGCAAGTACTTTATCACTTTTATTGATGATTTTAGTAGATATACATGGGTATACTTTTTGAAGCAGAAATCAGAAGTATGAGATGTCTTCATGACTTTCAAGGCGTTTGTCAAAAAAAAGTTGTTGTAAAATCAAAATTGTCATAACAGACAGAGAAACAGAATATCTTGCGTGTTTAGATTACTTTAAGCAACACGGAATTCAACACCAATTAATAACTAGATATACTTCTCAACAAAATGGAGTTGCTGAAAGAAAGAATAGAACCATCATAGATATGGTCAGATGTATGCTCAAGTCAAAACAAATGTCTAAAGAGTTTTGGGCAAAAGTAGTCGCAACAGCAGTTCATATTTTAAACACGTGTCCAATAAAGAGTCTTCGAGATAAAGCTCTAGTGGAAGCTTGGAGTGGAAAGTGGCCTTCCATTCATCATTTCAGAGTCTTTAGGTGTATTGCTTATGCCCACGTACTAGATCAATTAAGGAAGAAGTTAGATGACAAAGGCAAGAAGTGTATCTTTATCGGCTATAGCATAGACTCAAAAGCATACAAGTTGTACAATCTAGAAACAAAGAAAGTAATCATCAGCAGAGACGTGACGTTTGACAAGAAAGCTATATGGGACTAGGACACAAAGACAGAAAATCAGTCAATTGTAATTTCAAATACATGTGATGATGAAGAAGAAAGACAATCGAACATAACCGAATAACTAGAATCATCTAGAAGACCTCAAAAAGAGCAGAGACTACTGGTGCACGAAATTGCAATCACACTTTTGCAATCCCGCACAACTAACCAGCAAGTGCACTGGGTCGTCCAAGTAATACCTTACGTGAGTAAGGGTCGATCCCACGGAGATTGTCGGCTTGAAGCAAGCTATGGTTATCTTGTAAATCTTAGTCAGGATATCAGAAATTATCAGGATTGATTGTGAAAAGCAAAAGATCATGAAGTAAATACTTGTTTTGCAGTAATGGAGAATAGGTTGGGGTTTTGGAGATGCTCCATCCTCTGAATCTCTGCTTTCCTACTGTCTTCTTCTTCAAGCACGCAAGGCTCCTTCCATGGCAAGCTGTATGCAAGGGTTTCACCGTTGTCAGTGGCTACCTCCCATCCTCTCAGTGGAAATGTTCAACGCACCCTGTCACGGCACGACTATCCATCTGTCGGTTCTCAATCAGGCCGGAATAGAATCCAGTGATTCTTTTGCGTCTGTCACTAACGCCCCGCCTTCAGGAGTTTGAAGCTCGTCACAGTCATTCAATCATTGAATCCTACTCAGAATACCACAGACAAGGTTTAGACCTTCCGGATTCTCTTGAATGCCGCCATTAGTTCTAGCTTATACCACGAAGATTCTGGTTAAAGAATCCAAGAGATAACTACTTAATCTAAGGTAGAACGGAGGTGGTTGTCAGGCACGCGTTCATAGTTGAGAATGATGATGATTGTCACGGATCATCACATTCATCCGGGTTAAGAACAAGTATTATCTTAGAATGGAAGCAAGCATGATTGAATGAGAAACAGTAGTAATTGCATTAATCCATCAAGACACAGCAGAGCTCCTCACCCCCAACCATGGGTTTTAGAGACTCATGCCGTGGAAGGTACACAAAGAAACGTGTAAAGTGTCATGAGGTACAGATACAATGTCAAAAGATCCTATTAATAGTAAACTAGTAACCTAGGGTATACAGAAATGAGTAAATGACGTAAAAATCCACTTCTGGGTCCACTTGGTGTGTGCTTGGGCTGAGCAATGAAGCATTTTCGTGTAGAGACCTTTTCTGGAGTTAAACGCCAGCTTTTATGCCAGTTTGGGCGTTTAACTCCAAGTTTTATGCCAGTTCCAGCGTTAAACGCTGGAATTTCTGAGGCTGATTTGCCACGCCGGTTTGGGCCATCAAATCTTGGGCAAAGTATGGACTATCATATATTGCTGGAAAGCCCAGGATGTCTACTTTCCAACGCCGTTGAGAGCGCGCCAATTGGGCTTCTGTAGCTCCAGAAAATCCAATTCGAGTGCAGGGAGGTCAGAATCCAACAGCATCTGCAGTCCTTTTCAGTCTCTGAATCAGATTTCTGCTCAGAACCCTCAATTTCAGCCAGAAAATACCTGAAATCACAGAAAAACACACAAACTCATAGTAAAGTCCAGAAAAGTGAATTTTAACTAAAAACTAATAAAAATATACTAAAAACTAACTAGATCATACTAAAAACAATGCCTAAAAGCGTATAAATTATCCGCTCATCACAACACCAAACTTAAATTGTTGCTTGTCCCCAAGCAACTGAAAATCAAAATAGGATAAAAAGAAGAGAATATACTATAGACTCCAAAATATCAAGGAAACATAGCTCCAATTAGATGAGCGGGACTAGTAGCTTTTTGCTTCCGAACAGTTTTGGCATCTCACTCTATCCCTTGAAGTTCAGAATGATTGGCATCTATAAGAACTCAGAACTCAGATGGTGTTATTGATTCTCCTAGTTAAGTATAATGATTCTTGAACATAGCCAGTGTATGAGTCTTGGCTGTGGCCCAAAGCACTCTGTCTTCCAGTATTACCACCGGATACATACATGCCACAGACACATAATTGGGTGAACCTCTTCAGATTGTGACCCAGCTTTGCTAGAGTCCCCAATTAAAGGTGTCCAGGGTTCTTAAGCACACTCTTTTTGCCTTGGATCACAAATTCATTTCTTTCTTTTTCTTTCTCCTTTTTTTTTCTTCTCTCTTTTTTTTCGAATTTTTTTTTGTATCCACTGCTTTTTCTTGCTTCAAGAATCAATTAAATGATTTTTTAGATCCTCAATAACAGTTCTCTTTTTCCTCATCCTTTCAAGAGCCAACAATTTTTTAACATTCTCAAAACAACAAATTCAAGAGACATATGCACTGTTCAGGCATTCATTCAGAAAACAAAAAGTATTGTCACCACATCAAACTAATTCAACTAGTTTCAAGGATAAATTTCGAAATCCTGTACTTTTTGTTCTTTTGTGATTAAAGCATTTTTCATTTAAGAGAGGTGATGGATTCATAGGACATTCATAGCTTTAGGACATGAATTTTAAATTTTATTAATTATGAAATAAGAACAAGACCCAAAAATAGATATAAGATTAGACTAGAAAATAAAAATAGAAAACAAAAAATTTAAACTAGGCTCCTAATGATAGAGGTTTTCACAGAGTTAGGACTCAACAACCTTGATTTTGAGAAGTGGATGCTCCCTCAGCTTGAGAGGAGAGCTTTTGGCGTTTCAACTCTTGGAGTTCACGCCCCTGCTTCTCTTGTTCCTTCAGTAATTTGCAGAGCATGCAGTTCTGATTCTTCTTCCTTCAGTTGCTCCATAGTTTCTTGCAACTTGTTGATAGATGCTTCTAGGCTGGCCCAGTAGCCAATTTCAGGGAATTCAGGGAGGAACTCCTGCGCCCTCCTTTTGATAGAGTTGTCTTGCATTTGTCCTTCCATTGACTTCTTGGTGATTGGATGTTCAATGGGTATGAATTCATCTACTCCCATCTTCACCCCAGCCTCTTTACAGAGCAAGGAGATCAAGCTTGGGTAAGCCAATTTGGCTTCAGTGGAATTCTTATTTGCAATTGTGTAGATCTCACAAGCAATCACATGATGAACCTCCACTTCTTTTCCAAGCATAATGCAATGAATCATCACTGCTCTCTTGATAGTGACCTCAGAACGGTTGCTAGTGGGTAGTATGGAATGCCCAATAAAGTCTAGCCAACCTCTTGCAATTGGTTTGAGGTCTCCCCTCTTGAGTTGGTTTGGGACACCCTTTGAATTGGTTATCCACTTAGTTCCAGGGAGGCATATGTCCTCTAGAACTTGATCCAACCCTTTATCTGCTCTCACCATTCTCCTATTAAAGGATTCAGGATCATCTTGCAGTTGAGGTAATTTGAAGATTTCTCTTATTTTGTCCAGATGGAAGTACATAACTTTCCCTCTGACCATGGTTCTGTAGGTATGGTAAGCAGTTCCAGTCATTCTCTGCTTATCTGTTAGCCACAGATTTGAGTAGAATTCCTGAACCATGTTCCTTCCAACCTTTATTTCAGGATTGGTTAGAACTTCCCATCCTCTGTTTCGAATTTGCTCTTGGATCCCCGGATATTCATCTTCTTTCAGATCAAATTTAACTTCCGGGATCACTGACCTCAGACCCATTATTTTGTGATAATGGTCTTCATGTTCTTTGGTTAAGAACTTCTCTTGATTCCAAAGATTCTTTGGATTATTCTCTTTCTTTCCTCTTAAATTGGTTTGTTTTCCCTTAGGAGCCATGATCTTGATGAATCTTGGCTTAGTGATCACGGAAAAGCACACCAAACTTAGAGGTTTGCTTGTCCTCAAGCAAAAGAAAGGAAAGAAGAGAGAGAGAGGAAGAGGAAATTCGAATGGTGTGGTGGAATGAGGGGGGGCCAAACGTGTATTTATAAGGTGGGGAGAGGAGATTTCGAAAAAAGAAAAAAATTGAAAGGAGATTTGAGAAGATATGGAAAGAAATTGAGAGAAGGGTGAGTTTTTGAACAAAATTTGGGAATGATTTGAGAGAATTGAAGAATGATTTTAGATTTTTGAAAATTTGAAAGTGAATGATGAGAGATTGAAATGTGTTTTTGTAGAAAAGTATGGTTAAGAAAAGGAAAGTTTGAAAAAATTTGATTTGAAAACAAAATTGTGGTCCCCCCACCTTTCTGGCGTTAAACGCCCAGAATGGCACCCATTCTGGCGTTTAACGCCCATTTGTTGCCCCTTTTGGGCGTTTAACGCCCAGCCAGGTGCCCTGGCTGGCGTTAAACGCCAGAATTCCTTTATCACTGGGCGTTTTTCTAAACGCCCAGGATGCTGCACACCTGGCGTTAAACGCCCAGAATGGTGCCCATTCTGGCGTTTAACGCCCAAAATGGCACCATTCCTGGCGTTAAACGCCCAGAATGGTACCCATTCTGGCGTTTAACGCCCAAAATGCCCCTTACTGGCGTTTTTTCGCCAGTAAGCTCTTTTTCTCTGCTTTTTGAGCTGAATCCTTCTGTAACTCTGTGAATTCCTTCATTTTTGATACTTGCCTCTGTAAGAACAATTCATACAACCTCCTAATGACTGGGTTGCCTCCCAGCAAGCGCTTCTTTACTGTCTTTAGCTGGACCTTTACTGAGAATCACTCAAGTCTCAGTTTTGAGCGTTCCTGCTCAAAATTGCCTTCAAGATAATGCTTGATTCTCTGTCCATTAACAATGAACTTTTTGTCAGAATCAATATCCTGAAGCTCAACATATCCATATGGTGATACTCCTGTAATCACATACGGACCCCTCCACCGGGATTTAAGTTTTCCTGGAAACAGTCTGAGCCTAGAGTTGAAGAGCAGAACTTTTTGTCCTGGCTCAAAGACTCTAGTTGACAACTTCTTGTCATGCCATTTCTTTGCCTTTTCCTTATAAATTTTTGCATTCTCAAAGGCATTGAGTCTGAACTCCTCTAGCTCATTTAGCTGGAGTAATCTTTTTTCACCAGCTAACTGAGCATCCATGTTTAGGAATCTGGTTGCCCAGTAGGCTTTATGTTCCAGTTCCACGGGCAGATGACAGGCCTTCCCATACACCAATTGGTATGGAGAGGTTCCTATAGGAGTCTTGAATGCTGTTTTGTATGCCACAGAGCATCATCCAAGCTCTTTGCCCAATCGTTTCTTCGGGCTATCACAGTCCGTTCCCGGATTCTTTTTAGCTCTCTGTTAGAGACCTCAGCTTGCCCATTTGTCTGTGGATGATACGGAGTTGCCACTTTGTGGCTAATTCCATATCTAACCATAGCAGAGTATAGCTGTCTATTGCAGAAATGGGTGCCCCCGTCACTGATTAGTACTCTGGGAACACCAAACCTGCTGAAGATGTGTTTCTGGAGGAATTTTAGCACGGTCTTGGTATCATTAGTGGGTGTAGCAATTGCTTCTACCCACTTAGATACATAGTCCACTGCCACCAGAATGTAAGTGTTTGAGTATGATGGTGGGAATGGCCCCATGAAGTCAATTCCCCATACATCAAACAATTCTATCTCTAATATCCCTTGTTGAGGCATGGCATATCCATGAGGCAAGTTACCAGCTCTTTGGCAACTGTCACAGTTACGCACAAACTCTCGGGAATCTTTATAGAGAGTAGGCCAGTAGAAGCCACATTGGAGGACTTTAGTGGCTGTTCGCTCACTTCCAAAATGTCCTCCATACTGTGATCCATGGCAGTGCCATAGGATCCTTTGTGCTTCTTCTCTGGGTACACATCTGCGGATCATTCCGTCTGCACATCTCTTAAAGAGATATGGCTCATCCTAGAGGTAGTACTTGGCATCTGAAATTAATTTCTTTCTTTGCACTCTGCTGTACTCCTGGGGTATGAACCTCACAGCTTTATAGTTTGCAATATCTGCAAACCATGGAGCTTCCTGAATGGCAAATAATTGCTCATCTGGGAAGGTCTCAGAGATCTCAGTAGAAAGGAGGGACGCCCCAGCTACTGGTTCTATTCGGGACAGATGATCAGCTACTTGGTTCTCTGTCCCTTTTCTGTCTCTTATTTCTATATCAAACTCTTGCAGAAGCAACACCCATCTTATAAGTCTGGGTTTTGAATCCTGCTTTGTGAGTAAGTATTTAAGAGCAGCATGGTCAGTGTACACAACCACTTTGGATCCCACTAGATAGGATCTAAACTTGTCAATGGCATAGACCACTGCAAGTAACTCTTTTTCTGTGGTTGTGTAATTCTTCTGTGCGTCATTTAGGACACGGCTGGCATAATAAATGACGTGCAGAAGCTTGTTATGCCTCTGTCCCAACACTGCACCAATGGCATGGTCACTGGCATCACACATTAGTTCAAATGGCAATGTCCAATCTGGTGCAGAGATGACTGGTGCTGTGACCAGCTTAGCTTTCAGGGTCTCAAATGCCTGCAGACATTGTGTGTCAAACACAAATGGTGTGTCAGCAGCTAGCAGGTTACTCAAAGGTTTTGCAATTTTCGAAAAATCCTTTATGAACCTTCTGTAGAATCCTGCATGCCCCAGAAAGCTTCTGATTGCCTTAACATTGGCAGGTGGTGGTAATTTTTCAATTACCTCTACCTTTGCCTTATCCACCTCTATTCCCCTGCTTGAAATCTTGTGCCCAAGGACAATTCCTTCAGTCACAATAAAGTGACATTTCTCCCAGTTTAAAACCAGGTTAGTCTCTTGGCACCTTTTCAGGACAAGTGCTAGGTGATTAAGACAGGAGCTGAATGAGTCTCCATATACTGAGAAGTCATCCATGAAGACTTCTAGAAATTTCTCTACCATATTTGAGAAGATAGAGAGCATGCACCTCTGAAAGGTTGCAGGTGCATTGCACAGACCAAAAGGCATCCTTCTGTAGGCAAACACGCCAGAAGGGCAAGTAAATGCTGTTTTCTCTTGGTCCTGAGGGTCTACTGCAATTTGGTTGTAGCCTGAATAGCCATCCAAAAAGCAGTAATAATCATGACCAGCTAGTCTTTCTAGCATTTGGTCTATGAATGGTAAAGGAAAATGATCCTTTCTGGTGGCTGTATTGAGCCTTCTGTAGTCAATACACATACGCCACCCTGTGACTGTTCTTGTAGGAACCAGTTCATTTTTTTCATTATGAACCACTGTCATGCCTCCCTTTTTGGGGACAACTTGGACAGGGCTCACCCAGGGGCTATCAGAAATAGGATAAATAATCTCAGCCTCTAGTAATTTAGTGACCTCTTTCTGCACCACCTCCTTCATGGCTGGATTTAACCTCCTTTGTGGTTGGACCACTGGTTTGGCATTATCCTCCAACAGGATCTTGTGCATGCATCTAGCTGGGCTAATGCCCTTGAGATCACTTATGGACCACCCAAGAGCTGTCTTGTGTGTCCTTAGCACTTGAATCAGTGCTTCCTCTTCCTGTGGATTTAAAGCAGAGCTTATAATCACTGGAAAAGTGTCACCCTCTCCCAGAAACGCATACTTCAGGGATGGTGGTAGTGGTTTGAGTTTAGGTTTAGGAGGCTTATCCTCCTCCTGAGGAATTTTTGAAAATTCCTTTGTTTCCACTGATTCTTCTTGATCAGGTTGAGCATCTTTGAAGATGTCCTCAAGCTCTGATTCTAGGCTTTCAGTCATATTGATCTCTTCTACCAGAGAGTCAATAATGTCAGCGCCCATGCAGTCATTTGGTGTGTCTGGATGCTGCATAGCCTTTACAGCATTCAACTTGAACTCATCCTCATTGACTCTCAAGGTTACTTCCCCTCTCTGTACATCAATGAAAGTTCGTCCAGTTGCTAGGAAAGGTCTTCCTAGAATGAGAGTTGCACTCTTGTGCTCCTCCATTTCCAGCACCACAAAGTCAGTTGGAAAGGCGAATGGCCCAACCTTGACAATCATATACTCTATTATGCCTGATGGATATTTAATGGAGCCATCAGCAAGTTGGAGGCATATCCGGGTTGGTTTGACTTCTCCAGTCAACCCAAGCTTTCTGATAGTGGATGCAGGTATTAGATTGATGCTTGCTCCAAGGTCACATAGGGCTGTCTTGGTGCAAGCACCTTCTAATGTGCATGGTATCATAAAGCTTCCTGGATCTTGAAGCTTTTCTGGTAAGCTTTTTAGAATGACTGCACTGCATTCTTTAGTGAGAAATACTTTTTCAGTTTCTCTCCAATCTTTCTTATGGCTTAAGATCTCTTTCATGAACTTAGCATAAGAAGGTATTTGCTCAAGTGCCTCTGCAAACGGAATCTTTATTTCAAGAGTCTTTAGATAGTCTGCAAAGCGGGCAAATTGCTTATCCTGTTCCACTTGGCGGAGTTTCTGAGGATAAGGCATCTTGGCTTTATATTCTTCAACCTTAGTTGCTGCAGGTTTATTCCTTACAGAAGTGGTTGAAGAAGCCTTTTTAGAGGGATTACTGTCAGCACTCTCAGGTGTCGGATCCTCCCTTGGCATCTGAACGCCAGTATTGGGTGAAGATTGGGCGTTTAACGCCAACTTCTCTCCCTTTTCTGGCGTTTGAATGCCAGAACTGGGCAGGGAATGGGCGTTAAAGCCTGTGCTTGCCATGATCTTTTCCCTTAAACGGTTAAGTCTTTCAAAGGGTTAAGCTCTGATACCACTTGTAGAACCTATGCACAATTACTCAAGAGGGGGGGTGAATTGAGTATTGCAACAACAATTAATCTTTTTACGAAAGTTAAAGACAATATACAAAAAGTGTTATTGTACTAGTATTTTTCCAAGAGCTTAACTCAATTGCTAAGCATTTATAAGGAGCTTTTACTTTCCAATAGACACCAACTCAAATAAATTGATCAAGCTTTTCACCAATCGGACTTAAGCCACTCCTTAAGTACTTACGAAGCTACTTTTCGATCACAATTTATTTGCTCAAAGGTAAAAGACAATAATATTGAAGAGATGAGTTTGGAGAGATGCAAACGCTATTTAGAGTGGTTCGGCACAATCCTTGTCCTACGTCCACTTTCTTTCTCAATCGCAATTGAGAAGTTCCACTATTGCCAAGCTTCAAGGTGCTCGCGCAAAACCTTTTACAATCCGAGTCCTTAGTTTCTAACACCTCACGGTATATGATCACCACTCGTATACTAACCCACTCCACTTAGAGATACCTTCTCTAAGATTTGCCTTGAGTACTTAGTATACCTCTTTGGTATCCTCACCGACTATAGTGTTTATAACTCTTGACTCAACCTTGGAGATCACACTCCAATTTACAAGTTGTACAAGAAAACAATTCTCAAAGAATTGTTGAGATGAAATGAGTACTCTCTAGAAGAGTGTATGATTACAAGTTTAGCACTATTGAACCAATTGATATTGCTCTCACAAATTGTGTATTATATCACCTTAAAAAAAGTGTAGAATGAAAGAATATGACAAGATAGTTTTCAAATACTCAAAATTAGTGAAATAAGGCTTCAATCCATCTATTTATAGATTCCCCAAACCTTAGAAACGTTGGGGAATTAATGGGATGAAGCCTTTATGTCAAAACTAGCCGTTTTTTATGTTTTTGAATTATTTGCATCGATGCATAACACTTTGCATCGATGCAAATGTGTCTTTGACGCTGAAATTTGAATTTTCAGCTAGGTTGCATCGATGCAAACATCTTTGCATCGATGCAACAAGTCGTTGCATGCTTTGCATCGATGCAAGATGAGTGTGCATCGATGCAAACCTTAAAGAATGGCTTAAAATCACTTCAAAATGCTTAGGATTGATCTCAAACTTGTTGGAGTCAATTCCTATGCTTTTGTACCTTTGAAAAACAAGTTTTTAAACCATTTGGCTAGCATCGAATTGCAAGATGTGCATCAAAACATTTTGTGAGTGTGTGTTGAGAGATTTAGCAATTGGTTCTTAACAAGAAGTTACCTAAGTCCTAAGACACTATACTTGTCTTCAAATGTTGTGGACTTGAGTTTCTTGTTGTTGTTGTGTTGCTTTCAACTCTTCATGCTTGTTCATTCAAGTTGTTTGTTGGTTTGTCTTTTCATGTCGTTTGTTGGTTTGTCATTCATCAAAACCTACGAATACAAACTTCGCATACAAGCAACATGATTTACAATTTCCCCCTTTTTGATAATGACAAACCAATTTTGAGGATATGTATTTATAAATGATTTTGAAAGCAACAATAATGCACTTTGTTTTATAGAAAGCTTTGGAGAAGACTTCACAGAAAAAAAATTTTGCAGGAGTTCCCCCTAAATATGTGCATTCGTTCCTTTAAGGGGCGTTTATCAAAGAAAACGATTTAGATATCAAAGTTTTTGCTTAGCGGAAGTCTTTTTGAAATCATTGTTTCGCAAACTTATTTCTTCTTTTCAAATCCTCAAACTTCTTCTTTTTCAAAAGTTCAAAACTTCAAAATATCCTCAAATTTTTCTTCCTATTTCAAAAGTTCAAAACTTCAAATATCCTCAAACTTTTCTTCCCCCTTTTGACATTATCAAAAAGAAGGGAGTTTGAAATGTGTCATAGAAGCATGCATAAAACAATGAATTTTTTTTTTAAGTTCAATTTCTTTATTAATCTCAAGGATGAGATATTCCCCCTTTCAAAAAGAATTTGATTTCCTCTTTTTATATATAATAAGCATGTATAATTCCCCCTAAAGAAGTGAAATATATCAAGGCATGCATATTAACTTAAAATAGGGGTACCAAGCCTATTTTGAGTTATTCACCAAATAAGCATACAAGCAGTAATCATTAAACAAAAATATGAAGGAAATATCAAAGTATTTAGACCATAATAGAAATCCTTAGCTTACTAGGAGTTAGTTTAACAATTCATATAATCAAATAAGCATAAAGCAATAAAAAGATGATGAAAAAGGGGTTTTGTTGCTCAAAAATGCCAAATTCACGTGTTTTTGTGTAATTTGGTCGTGTTTGCATCGATGCAATAGGCTTTGCATCGATGCACATAGCACGTCGTGTGCTTTCCATCGATGCAAAGCTTGGTTGCATCGATGCAACATGCATCATTTTGCCCAAAATCACCAAATTTTCATCCTTTGGTGGTTCTTTCTTCAATCCTTTGAGTTTCATCATGTATATACTCACTTAAACTATGATAAACTTCAATTTGTTGATCCTCCATTGTTTATAATCTTCAAATTCTTCAATCTACCTCAAGATTAATCACTCATTCATCAACTCATAAACCTACAAAACAATGGCTAATTGGATATCTCCAATGCTTAAGTTAGTAAGAGATACAAAAAATAGCAATATGAATACAATGAATTCAAACAAATCATATTAGATTAGAATCCAAGATACCAAGTTCATTTCGGATGTTAAAAAAACTTTCTTTACATAAAGGTTTAGTGAAGATGTCCGCTAGTTGTTTACTAGTTTCGACAAATTCAATAACCACATCACCCTTTTCAACATGGTCTCTTATGAAGTGATGTCTAATCTCAATATGCTTGGTTCTTGAATGTTGAACCGGATTCTTGGTTAAATTTATTGCACTAGTATTATCACATTTGATAGGAATGTGATCAAGCATGAGTCCATAATCCATAAGTTGTTGTTTCATCCATAAAATTTGGGCGCAACAACTACCGGAGGCTACATACTCGGCTTTGGCGGTAGACAAGGCTACACTTACTTGTTTCTTACTATGCCATGAAACAAGAGAGTTTCCTAGCAAGTGACAAGTGCCGCTAGTGCTTTTCCTATCCAATTTGCAGCCGGCAAAATCGGAATCGGAATAACCAATCAAATCACAAGTGGATCCTTTCGGATACCACAATCCAACATTTAATGTTCCTATGAGATACTTCATAATCCTTTTTACCGCACTTAAGTGAGATTCCTTAGGATTAGCTTGGTATCTCGCACACATGCATACACTAAACATGATATCTGGCCTACTTGCCGTTAGATAAAGTAATGATCCTATCATGCCTCTATACTTCTTTACATCTAGGCTTTTACCTTGTTCATCTTTGTCAAGGTAGCAAGTAGTGCTCATTGGTGTGTCCATTGCCTTAGCATTATCCATTCCAAATCTTTTGAGCAGTTCCTTGCAATATTTGGTTTGGCTAACGAAAGTTCCTTCTTTTCCTTGTTTGATTTGCAGACCAAGGAAGAAGTTGAGTTCGCCCATCATAGACATTTCAAATTCACTTTGCATGAGGTTTGAGAAAAACTTGCAAAGTGATTCGTTAGTTGAACCAAATATTATGTCATCGACATAAACTTGTACCAAAAGGATATTTTTGTTTTCAATCAAGATAAATAAAGTTGTATCAACCTTCCCTCTTCTAAAACCCTTTTCTATTAAAAATTTGCTTAAACGTTCATACCAAGCTCTTGGAGCTTGTTTAAGACCATAAAGAGCTTTCTTGAGTTTAAAAACATGATTAGGATTTTCATAATCCTCAAAACCGGGAGGTTGTTCAACATATACTTCTTCTTTAATGAAACCATTAAGAAAGGCACTCTTAACATCCATTTGATAAAGTTTGAAGTTATAAGAGGATGCAAAAGCAAGTAGCATCCTAATTGCTTCTAATCTAGCTACGGGAGCATAAGTTTCGTCATAATCAATGCCTTCCTCTTGATTATAACCTTTAGCTACTAATCTAGCTTTGTTTCTAACAATTGTACCATTTTCATCGAGTTTATTTCTAAAAATCCATTTTGTTCCTACAATTGTTTGATTACTTGGTTTAGGCACCAATTCCCAAACGTCATTTCGTTTGAATTGGTTAAGCTCCTCTTGCATTGCCATAGCCCAATGTTCATCATCAATTGCGGACTCAATGGTAGATGGTTCAATTTGAGAAACAAAAGCACTATATGCAAATAAATTTCTAAAAGTGGATCGAGTTGTTACCCCTTTCGAAATATCACCAATGACGTTGTCTAGAGGATGATCCTTTGAAGTACGCCAATCCTTTGGAAGTGCATTTATTTGTGCTTGTGATGGTTCAATTTCTTCAACTTGAACACAATCCTTTGTTGAGCTTGTAGAGGCTTCATTTAAATCTTTTTCTTTGTCTTCACCATTCAGATTTAGTGAATCAAAGTTTTCTACATTTTCATCAAAATCTTTTCTAGCACAACAACGGTTAGTTTCATCAAAGGCGACATGAATACTTTCTTCCATAGTCATGATGCGTTTATTATATACTCTAAAAGCTTTGCTAGTTAAAGAGTAGCCTAAGAAGATTCCTTCATCAGCCTTAGCATCAAATTTGCCTAAGTTATCTTTTCCATTATTTAGAATAAAGCATTTACAACCAAAGACGTGAAGGTGGGAAATATTTGGCTTTCTTCCTTTGTACAATTCGTACGGTGTTTTCTTAAGAATAGGTCGAATGATAATCCTATTCATAACATAACACGCGGTACTAACCGCATCCGCCCAAAAGTACTTAAGAATATTAGCCTCATTGAGCATAGTTCTCGCCATTTCTTCTAAATGACGATTTTTCCTTTCAACCACACCATTTTGTTGTGGTGTTCTAGGAGAGGAAAAATTATGCTCAATGCCATTTTCTTCACAAAAAGTTTCAAAAAGATTGTTTTCAAATTCTCCACCATGATCACTTCTAATAGATGATATATGCAAATTCTTTTCATTTTGAATAACTTTGGCTAATCTTTTGAATGCTCGAAATGCATCACTCTTGTTTGCTAGGAACAAGGTCCATGTAAATCGAGAGTAATCATCAACAATAACTAAAGCATAGTAATTGCCACCAAAGCTCATAGTCCTAGAAGGACCAAATAAATCCATGTGCAAAAGTTGTAATGGCCTTGTTGTTGAAACAATGTTTTTGGATTTAAAAGAGGCCTTTACTTGTTTTCCCTTTTGACATGCGTCGCAAAGGACGTCTTTTTCAAAACGTAGCTTTGGTAAGCCAATTACTAACTCTTTAGAGACCAACTTGTTAAGATGGTCCATGTTAGCATGAGCTACTCTACGATGCCATAACCAAGTTTCATCATTTTTACTAACAAGGCATTTCACATCATTTGAGGAAACTTCATTTAGATTAATCATGTATACATTGTCAACACGGTGCCCAATTAGCACAATTTCATTAGTGTCTTGCCTTTTTATCAAACAACATTTTGAATCAAAGGTGACTAAGTTTCCTTTGTCACAAAGTTGGCTAACACTAATGAGATTATGTTTGAGACCTTTGACAAGTATAACATTATCTATGGAGGTAGAAGGATTTTTACCAACTTTTCCAACGCCGATTACTTTGCCGGTGTTGTTGTCTCCATAGATCACGTTTCCTCCGTTTGTAGGCTCTATTGCGGTGAACTTTGATTCATCGCCGATCATGTGTTTGGAGCATCCACTATCAACATACCAATTTGTATCCTTAGCTCCAACACGTACCTACAAAATAATTAAAATTGGGATTTAGGTACCCAAGTGAATTTGGGTCCTTGATGGTTAGTATGAGCATAATGCCCATAAGGTGCCCATCTCGTATCTTGACTACGAAAGTTTATATGTTTAATTCTAGTAAAGCATACGGGTGCTATATGACCTACTTTATTACAATAATGACATATGACATTTGGATTATGCATCCTATGCATGTTTCTAAATGGTTGCCTAGGTTGTTTCCTCAATGCAACATCTTTTGATCTATATGCATTGTGATTATAATTTCTAAATGAAGCATGTTGAGGAGGATGTTTAAAGGCTTCATTCCTTTTAGTCATGCTTGCCTTTTGGGCTTGCGGTTGCCTAATAGGAGTTTTAGCATTTTTAAATTTTCCTTTTTCAAAACCTAAACCTTCCTTATTATGAACATGCTTTTGGTTTTTCAACATTTTATCTAAGTTCTTTGAAGATTCATTGAACTTAGCTAAAGTGTTCTTAAGATTTGTAATTTCATTTTCATGCATTTTACAAGATTTGTATGGATCACTACTTGTGCTACACTTATCCTTTCCAAGATTGATATTCTCGTTTTTCAACATCTCATTTTGTTTTAAAAGTTCCATATTCTTTTTCTTTAGGAGAGAATAATCTTGGGTATGTTTTGTGTACACCTCAAGTAAGGCATCATATTCATCTTGTAAATTAAAAGAAGTGAAGTTGTCATCACTAACCTTTTCTTCGCTTGCCATTAAGCAAAGATTTGCAACCTCGTCGTTATCGGAGTCGGATTCATCCTCGTTCTCCCATGATATGTATGCTTTCTCCTTCTTCTTAAATTTCTTGTTTTTGTCCTCCTTTTGAAGTTTTGGACAATTGGGTTTGATGTGTCCAACTTCTCCACACTCATAGCATTTTGGTACCTTTGTTTTGCTCTTGAAGTTTTTCTTCATTGCAAACTTATTGAATCTTTTTAATAAGAGTGCAAATTCTTCATCTCCTTCTTCTTCATTATCATCACTCTCTTCTTGCAGTGATGTTGTTTTAAGGGCGAGACTTTTCTTCTTGCTTTCTTCACCTTTTTGTCTATTTAGCATAGTCATTTCATAGGTGAGAAGATTACCTCGTAGTTGATCAAATGTAAGTTGATCATAGAGCCTTCCTTCCACAATGGCGTTCACTTTGGAGTTCCATTTTGGTGTAAGGCTTGTAAGCACCTTGGTCACAATTTGTTTATCATTGTATTTTGTGCCAAGCATGCTTAGATTGTTGAAGATCTTGGAGAGTCTTTCAAGAGCTTCTTCAATGCTCTCTTCATCTTTCATTTTAAAATTTTTCCATTCATGAACCAACATAAATACCTTTGATTCTTTAACATGGTCGGTTCCTTCGTAAGTGATTTGGAGTTTATCCCAAATCTCTTTAGCGGTGTCACATGTAGAGATCTTCATATAATCATGCTCGTTAAGTGCACAATGAATGAAGTTGATGGCTTTATCATTCATTGCCACTTTCTTCCAATCATCGTCACTATATTCATCTTCTCCTTTCGGTACTTGCTTTGAGACGGAGACTTCTCCTTCTTTAGCGCTTGTTGTCTTTGTTGGAATGTGATTTCCATTCTCAATCACTTTCCAAATTCTCACATCTTGAGAACGGATCCAAATTCTCATCTTATTTTTCCAATAAGAGTAATTTGTTCCG
Organism: Arachis hypogaea; assembly: GCF_003086295.3. Taxonomy (NCBI): domain Eukaryota; kingdom Viridiplantae; phylum Streptophyta; class Magnoliopsida; order Fabales; family Fabaceae; genus Arachis; species Arachis hypogaea. Next base: position 50,925,109 of record NC_092036.1, read on the forward strand.
CTAAAAAGAGGAGGTCTAGCGGTTGAGTTACCTTCGCTAGTGTTGTTGTTGTTAAAGCCTGTGCTTGCCATGATCTTTTCCCTTAAACGGTTAAGTCTTTCAAAGGGTTAAGCTCTGATACCACTTGTAGAACCTATGCACAATTACTCAAGAGGGGGGTGAATTGAGTATTGCAACAACAATTAATCTTTTTACGAAAGTTAAAGACAATATACAAAAAGTGTTATTGTACTAGTATTTTTCCAAGAGCTTAACTCAATTGCTAAGCATTTATAAGGAGCTTTTACTTTCCAATAGACACCAACTCAAATAAATTGATCAAGCTTTTCACCAATCGGACTTAAGCCACTCCTTAAGTACTTACGAAGCTACTTTTCGATCACAATTTATTTGCTCAAAGGTAAAAGACAATAATATTGAAGAGATGAGTTTGGAGAGATGCAAACGCTATTTAGAGTGGTTCGGCACAATCCTTGTCCTACGTCCACTTTCTTTCTCAATCGCAATTGAGAAGTTCCACTATTGCCAAGCTTCAAGGTGCTCGCGCAAAACCTTTTACAATCCGAGTCCTTAGTTTCTAACACCTCACGGTATATGATCACCACTCGTATACTAACCCACTCCACTTAGAGATACCTTCTCTAAGATTTGCCTTGAGTACTTAGTATACCTCTTTGGTATCCTCACCGACTATAGTGTTTATAACTCTTGACTCAACCTTGGAGATCACACTCCAATTTACAAGTTGTACAAGAAAACAATTCTCAAAGAATTGTTGAGATGAAATGAGTACTCTCTAGAAGAGTGTATGATTACAAGTTTAGCACTATTGAACCAATTGATATTGCTCTCACAAATTGTGTATTATATCACCTTAAAAAAAGTGTAGAATGAAAGAATATGACAAGATAGTTTTCAAATACTCAAAATTAGTGAAATAAGGCTTCAATCCATCTATTTATAGATTCCCCAAACCTTAGAAACGTTGGGGAATTAATGGGATGAAGCCTTTATGTCAAAACTAGCCGTTTTTTATGTTTTTGAATTATTTGCATCGATGCATAACACTTTGCATCGATGCAAATGTGTCTTTGACGCTGAAATTTGAATTTTCAGCTAGGTTGCATCGATGCAAACATCTTTGCATCGATGCAACAAGTCGTTGCATGCTTTGCATCGATGCAAGATGAGTGTGCATCGATGCAAACCTTAAAGAATGGCTTAAAATCACTTCAAAATGCTTAGGATTGATCTCAAACTTGTTGGAGTCAATTCCTATGCTTTTGTACCTTTGAAAAACAAGTTTTTAAACCATTTGGCTAGCATCGAATTGCAAGATGTGCATCAAAACATTTTGTAAGTGTGTGTTGAGAGATTTAGCAATTGGTTCTTAACAAGAAGTTACCTAAGTCCTAAGACACTATACTTGTCTTCAAATGTTGTGGACTTGAGTTTCTTGTTGTTGTTGTGTTGCTTTCAACTCTTCATGCTTGTTCATTCAAGTTGTTTGTTGGTTTGTCTTTTCATGTCGTTTGTTGGTTTGTCATTCATCAAAACCTACGAATACAAACTTCGCATACAAGCAACATGATTTACAAGAACTCATTGCTAGAGTACAAATATTGGTTTCTAGCAACAGTGTCTATAAGCTCTTGAGCTTCTTCAATTGTCTTCCTCATGTGTATAGATCCACCAGCTGAGTGGTCTAAAGACATCTGAGCTCTTTCTGTAAGCCCATAGTAGAAAATGTCTAACTGTACCCACTCTGAAAACATTTCATAGGGACATTTCCTTAGCATACCTCTATACCTCTCTCAGGCATTATAAAGGGATTCATTATCCTCTTGTTTAAAGCCTTGGATGTCCAGCCTTAGCTGTGTCATCCTCTTTGGAGGGTAAAAATGATTCAGGAATTTGTCTGACAACTGTTTCCATGTCTTTATGCTTGCTGTAGGTTGGTTATTCAACCACCTTTTAGCTTGATCTTTTACAGCAAATGGAAACAGTAATAGTCTGTAGACATCCTGATCCACCTCTTTATCATGTACTGTGTCAGCAATTTGTAAGAACTGTGCCAGAAACTCAGTAGGCTCTTCTTGTGGAAGACCGGAATACTGGCAATTTTGCTGCACTATGATAATGAGTTGAGGATTTAGCTCAAACCTGCTTGCTTTGATGGGAGGTGTACAGATGCTACTCCCATATGCAGCTGTAATGGGGTTAGCATATGACCCCAGAGTCCTTTTGGACTGATCAATCCCACTTAGGTCCATAATGGATTGCAAATAGATATATTTTGTTTTTTTTTTGAATTAAACGAAAAAAATAGAATATAATAAAGAAAATAAAATAAAAATTTGAAAATTAAAAAGAAAATAAAATCAAAGCAAATTGAGAACTAAATCAATTAGTCAATTAAGAAGATTTTGAAAAGAGCAATTAAAAAGATATGATTGAAAAATTTTTATGAAAAAGATTTGATTTTTGAAAAGAAGAAAGAGAAAAACAACAAAATGACACCAAACTTAAAACTTTTAGAAAATCAAACACTAATTTTCGAAAATTTTTAAGGGAAAAACACAAAGAGGACACCAAACTTAGAATTTTTATAGATCAAAAAGAGACTAAGGACATGCAAAATCGAAAAACTAAAAGAAACGTAAAAGCATGCAATTGACACCAAACTTAAAATATGAAACTAGACTCAACTAAAAGACTCTAAACCAACAAAAACAAAACAGTCCTAATCTAAGCAACAAGATAAGCCGTCAGTTGTCCAAACTCGAACAATCCCCGGCAACGGCGCCAAAAACTTGGTGCACGAAATTGCAATCACACTTTTGCAATCCCGCACAACTAACCAGCAAGTGCACTGGGTCGTCCAAGTAATACCATACGTGAGTAAGGGTTGATCCCACGGAGATTGTCTGCTTGAAGCAAGCTATGGTTATCTTGTAAATCTTAGTCAGGATATCAGAAATTATCAGGATTGATTGTGAAAAGCAAAAGATCATGAAGTAAATACTTGTTTTGCAGTAATGGAGAATAGGTTGGGGTTTTGGAGATGCTCCATCCTCTGAATCTCTGCTTTCCTACTGTCTTCTTCTTCAAGCACGCAAGGCTCCTTCCATGGCAAGCTGTATGCAAGGGTTTCACCGTTGTCAGTGGCTACCTCCCATCCTCTCAGTGGAAATGTTCAACGCACCCTGTCACGGCACGGCTATCCATCTGTCGGTTCTCAATCAGGCCGGAATAGAATCCAGTGATTCTTTTGCGTCTGTCACTAACGCCCCGCCTTCAGGAGTTTGAAGCTCGTCACAGTCATTCAATCATTGAATCCTACTCAGAATACCACAGACAAGGTTTAGACCTTCCGGATTCTCTTGAATGCCGCCATCAGTTCTAGCTTATACCACGAAGATTCTGGTTAAAGAATCCAAGAGATAACTACTTAATCTAAGGTAGAACGGAGGTGGTTGTCAGGCACGCGTTCATAGTTGAGAATGATGATGATTGTCACGGATCATCACATTCATCCGGGTTAAGAACAAGTATTATCTTAGAATGGAAGCAAGCATGATTGAATGAGAAACAGTAGTAATTGCATTAATCCATCAAGACACAGCAGAGCTCCTCACCCCCAACCATGGGTTTTAGAGACTCATGCCGTGGAAGGTACACAAAGAAACGTGTAAAGTGTCATGAGGTACAGATACAATGTCAAAAGATCCTATTAATAGTAAACTAGTAACCTAGGGTATACAGAAATGAGTAAATGATGTAAAAATCCACTTCTGGGTCCACTTGGTGTGTGCTTGGGCTGAGCAATGAAGCATTTTTGTGTAGAGACCTTTTCTGGAGTTAAACGCCAGCTTTTATGCCAGTTTGGGCGTTTAACTCCAAGTTTTATGCCAGTTCCAGCGTTAAACGCTGGAATTTCTGAGGCTGATTTGCCACGCCGGTTTGGGCCATCAAATCTTGGGCAAAGTATGGACTATCATATATTGCTGGAAAGCCCAGGATGTCTACTTTCCAACGCCGTTGAGAGCGCGCCAATTGGGCTTCTGTAGCTCCAGAAAATCCACTTCGAGTGCAGGGAGGTCAGAATCCAACAGCATCTGCAGTCCTTTTCAGTCTCTGAATCAGATTTCTGCTCAGAACCCTCAATTTCAGCCAGAAAATACCTGAAATCACAGAAAAACACACAAACTCATAGTAAAGTCCAGAAAAGTGAATTTTAACTAAAAACTAATAAAAATATACTAAAAACTAACTAGATCATACTAAAAACATACTAAAAACAATGCCTAAAAGCGTATAAATTATCCGCTCATCAACTACTTACTAGATTATTAGATTAGGAAATTAGCAATGACAATGATCCGTTCGATGAAGAAATCATAAATTTTGCTCGATTTTCAGATTATGAGCCGTTGAACTTTGAAGAAGCCTCTAAAGACAATAATTGGAAGAAAGCAATGGATGAGGAGATTCATGCCATTAAGAAGAATGACACATGGAAGCTGACAGATTTACTAGCAGATAAGAAGCCGATTGGAGTAAAGTGGTTTTACAAAACAAAGTATAAAGCCAATAGTGAAGTTGTTCGTTTTAAAGTAAGATTAGTTGCTAAGGGATACAAACAAAAGTCAAGTATCGATTATTTTGAAGTATTTGCTCCTGTTGCAAGATTAGACATTATTCGTATGATTATTTCACTCTCGACTCAAAATAAGTGGAAGATACATCAAATGGATGTTAAGTCTGTATTTCTAAATGGAACTTTAGAAGAAGAAGTGTACGTTAAGCAACCTGCAGGATATGAAGTTCCTGGAGAAGAAAATAAAGTTTACAGGTTGAAGAAAACTTTGTACGGGTTAAAGCAAGCACCAAGAGCGTGGTACAAGAAGATTGATTCTTATTTCACTCAGAATGGTTTCAAAAGATGTCCATTTAAGCATACACTTCATATTAAGTTCGTTGAACCTGGAGATATCTTGATCGTGTGTTTTTATGTTGATGATTTAATCTTTACTGGCAACAATTTGAAGAAAATTGCAGAATTTAGGGATGCTATGATAAAGCAGTTTGAAATGATGGAGATGGGCTTGATGTCTTATTTCATTGGCATCGAAGTTCTTGAAAAAGATGATGGAATTTTCATTTTTCAGAGAAAATATGCAAATGATATTTTAAAGAAATTTCAGCTGGAACATTCAAAGCCAGTTCCTACTCCAGTCGAAGAGAAGTTCAAGTTACTGAGAGAAGATAAAGGAAGAGCAGTAAATCCTACATATTACAAAAGCTTGATTGAAAATCTGAGGTACTTAACTGCAACCAGACCAGAGATTGTGTTTGGAGTTGGTTTGCTTAGCAGATTTATGGAGAAGCCTTGTACCAACCATTTACAAGCGGCAAAACGGATTCTTCGATATATCAAAGGTACTTTAAATGATGGAATTTATTATGAGAATACTAATGAAATAAACCTTGTTAGGTACAATGATAGTGATTGGGCCGGAGATATAGAAATAATAAAAAGTACGTTGGGATTTGTATTTCATCTTGGTTCTGGTGCAATTTTATGGTCATCAAAGAAATAACTAGTAGTAGCACTCTCTACAGCAGAAGTAGAATATATAACAGCAGCAAGTTGTGCTATACAAGTAGTTTGGTTAAGAAGAATTCTTGAGGAATTGAATGAGAAACAAAGTACTCTAACAATAATAATTTGCGATAATAAGTCAGCTATTGCACTTTGTAAAAATCCAGTGTTCCATGGAAGATCGAAGCATATTGATATTCGATTTCACAAAATCAGAGAGTTGGTGAATGAAAAAGAAGTTTTGATTGAATATTGTTCACTGAAGACCAAGTTGCAGATATATTTACAAAGCCGTTGAGGATCGAGTCATTTTACAAGTTAAATAAGATGCTTGAAATGATTAATTCTGCAAGTTTGATTTAAGGGAGGTAATATTGATTAAAAATTTTAAATCAACTTGCATGCACTAGAATCTTCAGGACACATGGTTAAAAAATTGAAGAAGCAAAATTTGAATTGAAAACAATAATCATCTATTTACTAGAAGATGTTGGAAATTTGAAGAATTACCAACAATGTTCAAAAGAGGTATTTGATTATTAAAAGAATGATGACAAAGCATGCAAGCTCTACAAGCTTCATGATCATCACCAATGTAGTCTTAGTTGTTAAGAAAAAAAGTATTATTTTATTAAGAAGTTTAGTCTATATAAATTCATACATACTTTGTGTATTATGTGTGTTCAAATAATAAAAATTGTGTTATGAGAATCGAGAGGTGCTCCTTTGTTTTATGAGTGTTAATGAGTTTGAGAGATGAAAAATATGATAGCATTATTTATGTGAATGAGTGATTTTGCGGCCAATATAGTTTAACTATTATACTAACAAATGGAAATAATTTTAAACTTTTTAATATAAATTTATGTATTTAATATATTGAATAATTTAGTTGCATCAAGTTATGGTTTAACTTCAATTTTAATACACAAATGATAGAAAAAATTTAAAGTTTGAACCACTTTTATTATTTGTCAAAATATTTAAAATAATGGATTTTTATATTAAACAATCAACACGTATTTAGAATAAGGTTAATCAACGTATTTGATATAATATTTTAGCAATTAAAAAATAAATTTAAAAATATTAGACTAATTAAATCAAACACGCTAATAAAGATAAGATAAAACTTTTTAAAAATGTAACACAATAAAATAAATTATCCTAAGTAGTTGTGCATGATAGCAATTGTTTGGTTGCTTGTTAGAGTAACGATCGGATGGACGTCAGGTTGAAAGCAACGGGTTGAGTAAGGGTGTTTCTGGATCTGGGTGCGAGCTTTATATAGAAGTGTTATCTTGACCTAAGATGGGTCAGTAGGTGGGGTCACTTGCAAAGATACTCCGATGCTAAAGTAAGCGTTCATACGATAATGTAGCTAATTAGGGTAAACGTGACGTACCTCTGAGGAGGGACCTACCTTGTACTCGGGTGGACCCTTTAACTTGGGCCCGTATGTCTAAAAGCTTCTGCCAGCTATCCAGGTCTTCATCCAGGAGAGAAGTAACGCGTGGGTCACCTTTTTGTGCGGGTCGAGGCCTCAACGGGCGTGTACGGGTCAAGGACCCGTCGGGTCAGCAGTCCGCATGTTGGACCTCCGACCCTTATTGGGCTGGGCCGAAACAGTGCCTCAGCGTGACAAGTCGTGAGGCTCGCGATTGGCACATTTGAGTTACTGGTGTCTTCCCAGTTAGTGATTCTCCTCTGTTTGTGGATCTATTGATGAGATACACGCTCTTAGTGCGTGTGAGCTGCCCTCAACCGTTACTTGGGGCATTGTTTCGATATCCGTGTGATGGGTAGGATTTGTGCCGGTTTAGAATTTCCCAATTGAAATTAAATATTTTGTTGATAGCATAGTCCAAACCGGCAATTTAAATCCCATCAATCAAAGTTTAATTTCTAATTAAAATAATACTGAGAGTAATTAAACCTCGGGTCGTCTTCCCTAGGAACTGATGTCTAAGAGCGCACAATTTTGGTTGTGGAAAGAAAGGGGTTTTCAATGATGAAGCGAACAATTAAAGAAATAAAAGAATGATCAAAATTACAATTAATAAACTAATAAAGGAATCAAAGAACTATATGTGTAATATAAACAAGTAAGACTCAAAATTGATGGAATTGTGGTTCAAAACATAAATGGAACCTTAACTTGTGATGAGTTATAGAATCCCTTCCTTGCCATAACTACAACTATGATAATTATGATGGATTAATCTCATCTAGTCAACCCTTAACATTGAAGAGTAAGTCAAGTGAGTATAATTGTTATTAATCCACAAATCCTAGCTACCTTACTAATTACCTTAGTAAAAAGCTAGCGTTAGTGGAAACAATAACAACTGACAACCCAAGAATTATCACTAAATGTTGGACATTATGACTCTAGCATTCCATATACTCATTTCCCAAGCCAAGGGGTGGAAATCTACCTTATAATCAAAATTGGCATTTCATCGAACACATGGTAGGCATAATCATAAAACATGAAAAAATTAGGAAAATGATAAAAACTATGAACAACCAAATGATCAAAATCAACAAAAGCAACTCAATAAACATATAAAAACCGTCAAACATCAAATTCATTAACCAAAACTCAAAATTGCAAAATCATATATGTATTGACAAAGTGACTTAAAATAGAAGAAAGTGTAGAACAAATAGTGTAACAAAAGAGAAAATTGAGAAATGCTTACAATAGAAATAGCTAGAATCCAAGATCAAAATTGGGAATTGTAAACTTGAAATATAAACCCTAATTACATCCTAAGGAATTTGAGAGAAAATCTAAACTAAACTACTTTAAAACTACTCCTAAGTGTGTTGTATAATGTATTATAGTGTATGGTATCATGGGTGGTTGCTTGCCCCTCCTTATAAGCTTCAAAACCATCAAAAATGGGCCAAAGAGCCCTCAAAATTGCGAGCCACGTGACTTTTTAATGAAGTCACGCGCTGGTACCTGTGTGTACGCACAGACGTGTGCGTAGGCACACTTGCTGATTTTCATCCTGTGCATACGCACAGGAGTTGTGCGTACGCACACTTGCTGATCTCTATCCTGTGCGTGCGCATAGAGATTTGTGCATACGCACACGTGGTTGTGTGCTTCTCCTTTGTGTTTTTCATGTTTTCTCCCAATTGTATGCTTCTCTTCCACTCTTATCAATCCATTCCAACCTATTAAACTTGAAATCACTCATCAAAACTATCAAGGCATCAAATGGAATGAAAGTGGAATAAAATTGATTAAAATAAGCACAAAATAGCATATTTTCACAATTGGACATAATTTAGAGAGAAAACACAAAAGCATGCTATTTAGGTGAATAAATGTGAGTTTATGTGATGAAATCCACTCAAATCAATCCAAAATTTATCATCAAATATGGAATCATCACCGTGCAAATGACTGATTTACAAGCAAAGAAAAAAAGTCTGTTTTACCCTTTCCTTTTCTCGCTCCCTCCTGATGGTTACAATTTAGCACTCCTTTTATTTTCATAACTTCATTTCACATTTTCTTTCATAACTTCTTCATCCTCTTTTGCCTCTAATACTTCCCAATCCACATTCTACTCCTTACTTGCTGTGAGTTTCACCACATTTGCCTCTCATCCATCGCTTGCTTCTATTTCATTTACTGGCAAGTGATCCTTTCATGCATGTTTTGCCCATTTTTATACCTCTTTCATTGTCAATTGTTGTGTTTGCTTCTATTATTGCTATCGTTGTGCTTGTTGTGTTTGCTGTGTTTGTTTCTTGCTTGAATAGAACTTGCCATTATTAGCTAATTCTTAGGAGGGTACCATAGGTGTTCTTTTTCTTAGAGTTAGGCCGGAACTAGTGCAAAATTACATAGAATAGTGATGTAGCAAAACGTAGTTCAATTTATATTTTTCCGAGTTTTCGACTTCCTGTGTTGACTTAAATAGTGCCCTCACTGTAAGTATGATGCAGCAACCTGCGGCACGAAACCTTGTAGATCGTGATAAGGGGGTTACTTGGGTTTAGGGGTTTTAATACAATAGATAAGGATTATTTAGTAAAAGACACACCCCAAGAAATACAATGGAAATATAAAAGATAGATAAGAATTTTCCTACTAGACCTTTAAGATACTTGTTCTTAGCAACCTAGGTCACCGGAAGGGATTTCCTACTAGATCTTCAAAGAACCTATCCTTGACAACCTAGATCAGAGGGCTGAAGTCGAAGAAACCACCACGCAGAATCACCTTAGGTTGGATCCTTCAATCTTCTTTATGCAACAAGTGAAGCAAATCACTCACCTCACTTAGTCACACAATAAAAACGTGCTTGAAGAAACGGAAAATTTATTCATCAAAAGTTGTATAAATTGTCTTACCAAAGGTGTTTAAATAGGACCTTAATAAACTAGCTAAAAGATAAGATAAGATAACTTAATTTAAATCTCCGAAAGATAAGATAACCAATTTAAATCAGAGTTAATCTTATTGGATTAGATCAACTTTTATTTAAATTTTAAAATCCTAAAGATATGATAACTAATTTAAATCAGATTTGATCTTATTAGATTAGATCATATTTGATTTAAATTTTAAATATCTAAAAATACTACTAAATAAATCAAAAGTAAATCAAATCTTCCATCAAATTCTAACAACAAAAAAAGTAAAATAAAGGCCTAAAATTTCAAAAATTAATAACAAATTATGCCTCCATTGAATTTGAAAGGCATTATTAGGCTTCTTGTTGTCCTGCCTTAGCCCAATGGGCCTTATGAGTTGTCACCATTTTAGCATCACTGTTTTTTGAGACGGACTTTTGGTCTTCTTGATGTCCATGAACGGCATGGTACAATTCTTCTAGTATTCAAATCTTTGAATGTGACGAGATTATCATTCTGTCTCTTAGCACTAAAATGACGAAAATGCCCTCCTGAAGAAATAACCCAGAAGAAATTGCAAGATTTTTACAACTCTAGAGCATTGTGTAGGGGTGGCCTAGAGGAAGCAAACTATAACATGTTTGTTCCGGGAGCCCGGTAGCCATATGCCAGTTAAACTTGTCATCTCCTTGGGTTCCTAACTGGATGTGGGTGTAAAAGTCCATGTTCACCACATTGAGTGTTCAACTTCCCTTCTCACCTTTCACCATGGCCCTCTAAAACCATGGCCCATCCGATGCTTTGAGATGGTGTACGAATATTTGAAGTTTTCAACCTCTGTTAATGTGTTCCTTTACTCTTTCTTACTCACCAACCCATCCCATGTAAGATAACACAAAAATGGATACCTTTCCTTTCGTGCTGTCTAGAACCAGCGGATCTTCGGGCTCTTCGAAGATTCATTTTGTGGTTTTAAAGAAACCTATTTTAAGGTGAGCCCGACATAGGGTTGTCACCCTTTTTGGCTCACTTTTGAAGGAGAAAGCTAGATACCGACCTACTGCAGCTTCGGTGCTGGTGCCAATTACCTGATCAAGATTACCTACGATGCGTTAGGTCGGGAGAACCAATAGATCACTGACGTTTTACTGGCAATTTTGGTTCTATGAATCTTAAACCTCATTTGTTGATGGGCGATCAGGAATCCGTTTGCGAGTGCATAGGTAAGATTGCTTTTGTCTATTCCCGCTCTCCCGACTTACTTAGTGTTTTGCTCCCGATTTGATGGACTTGTTTTTTGGGTTTCTAACTTGACTTCTATTTTGCTTTTTCTTGCTTCTTGTAGTCGGAATGGCTTCTGGGAACATGATCTTATCTTGCTTGATAATTTATCTCTTCCCCGATGGAGATGATAGTCGCGACAACCTTTTCCCAGTTCGGAGAAGGTTCTCTCCGTTATGGAAAAGAACTTTGATGTTGGATTCTTTATCGACTCCCAGCTTCTTCCTAGCACCAAGAACTTCTTCCGACAAGAGGATTTGGCCGCCCAGGCGAGGTGGAGCTACCGGAGCCTCCTCCGGACAACCGCCATAGCCAGGAAGGTTGAACCCGTGCTGGTGCATGGTCAAGTCCTAGAAGGAAAACTTAGGGCTACCCAGAGAGAGATTACCAATATGAAGACCCAAGAAGAGTCCTTGAAGACCCATCTTGAAGAGGAGGAGAAGAAATCCAAAGAGAGGGTTGACGAGATCAATCACCTTGTGGATAGGGATCTCTCACTTTGCCGTTAGCTTAATGAGGCTCTAGGCCCAGCTGCCATAGCCAAGAAAAAGGTGAAGGAGCTGGAGGTGAAGTTGGCCGAGGCCAGGAAGATGGCAGACACTGCTCGGTAAGAGACCTTGGCCATGAAGAAGAAAAATAAAGAAATTATTAAGGATGCTCGAGAAGCCATCACGGCTACCAAGGAGGCAATCAAGGCTCAAGTCTTCCTTTTTGCTCCTGACTTCAATACTTGGGCGATTGGAACCTTCAAAATTATTCAAGATGGGAAGATAGTGGACATTCTGAGGAAGTAAAGAACCTTATCACTTGTAATTTTTTTGTATCTTTTGAACTTGTACTTCTTAACTATTGGACCGATGTGGTGCCATATTTTGTAACTTGAATAATTTCCTATTTGTTACTTGTCATTAGGCCGGTGCAATGGCCTTTGTGTATTTTGAACTTTGTTTTGTTATTAGGCCGATGCAATGCCCTTTTTAAGCTACAGTTTTAATGTTTTTGATTCATAGTAGAATCATGTCTTAGTTGCTTTAATCACTGTTATTCCTCGTTTGGCCGTCAAGTCGTTGTGTCATGGATATCCGCTTAACATGTTGTTGTGGTACCTGGGGTGATCAGTCCCGGGGAACTGTTGTAAACAATGAGAACAAATCAAAACCAAAATAAATTTAGCCATCACAATGCAATTGCTTTTCAATAATGGGCATCATTAAAATCCCTTGCTGTCTCACCTCGCTTTGAGGGCAATGGGAAAGAGTACCCCCTTTTTAATAATGGAACAAAAATTTCTTGTAACAAGGTGAATATAAAGAAGAGACAAACAAAACAGATGACAAAGTAAATAAAAGTAAAGGTAAAAAGTAATCGTCTAGTCAGTAGGTCGTTGGTCATTCAAGAGTAGAACCTCTTAAGATTTGTCGCATTCCAAGTTCTCGGGACCTCTCTTCCATCTAATTGTTCCAACTTGTGGGCACCTTTCCCAAGCACTTCTCTTACTTTGTAAGGTCCTTCCCAATTGGGTGCAAGCTTGCATTCTTCTGGACTCAGCGGGCCGATGTCATTACATCGCGGCACTAGATCACCCTTTTCAAAACTTCTGTTCTGCACCTTGCGATTATAACGCAGTGCTATTCTCTACTTTAGAGCTGTCTTTGACAAATGAACCATCTCCCTTGTCTCACCTATCAAGTCTTTTTCAACTGCTTCACTACCCCGCCTAGTAGTAGTCTTAGGCTTGGATCCCCGATCTCTATAGGAATAACCACATCCATGCCGTAAGTAAGTCGGAAAGGCATTTCCTTAATGGTATATCGCAGTGTTGTCTTGTAGGACCACAGGACGGAGGCCAACTCGTCTATCCAAGAGCCCTTTCATTGATCCAACACTTTTTTAACCCACTGACGATAACTTTGTTCACCGCCTCGTCTTGCCCGTTACTCTGGGAGTGCTCCATAGAGGAAAACCTTTGTTTTATTTTCAGTCCTGCTAAAAAATCCCTAATTTTTTTGTCAGAAAATTGCATCCCATTGTATGACACGACAATCTCTAAGATCCCAAACCTAGCAATTACTTGCCTCTACATGAATTTTTGACAATTTGTAGACGAAATACTATCGAACGGTTCTACCTCAACCCATTTAGTGAAATAGTCAATAGCTACAATGAGGTACTTGACTTGACCTAGGGTCATCGGGAATAGACCCAAGAGGTTGGTTCCCCACTGAGATAAAGGCTGGGAGGCCAGCATGGAACTTAGCTCTTCTGCTGGCGCCTTGTAGAAATTTGCATTTTCTTGGCACTTCTTGCACTATTTCGTGAACTCCTGATGAGCTTACGAGGTAAAGCTTTCCCGCAAATGTGATGGCCATAACATCTTCTGTGGACTTCGCTTAAGACGTAGTCATCTGGTTGGGGTGTAGGCACTTCAGTAAGGGCTGATTAAGTTCTCTTTTGTATAGTTGTCCCTGTATTACTGCGTACTTAGCAAACTCTCTTCTTATTGCTTTGGCCTCCTTTTTTTTCCAATGAGCCTTCTTTCTTCCAGAAAATATTGGATCGAACTGATCTAAGAGGGGGATCCAAAATATGGGTCAGACAGAGGGTCACCGATGACTCCTTTACCAAGCCATGGATATGAGATTAGTTTCTTGCTCCGGGTTTGGTATTTGCCAGCTTTGACAAAAAGTGTGCCTTGGCATTTCTCTCCCTGGGCATATGTTGGACCACTACCTCTTCACAATCCTTGCACAACTGCTTCGCTTTTTCCAAATAATTTTGCAATAACGGGTCCCTGGCTTGATAGGTCCCGTTTAATTGTGTGGTCATGACTTGAGAGTCGTTGTTGACCTTGAGCTTTGTTACTTTGACCTCCTTGGTAAAGTTAAGCCGCCAATCAAGGCCTTAGAATCCGCTTGGTTGTTCGAAATTGGGAATTCAAACTTGATAGATTCCTCATAAGTTATTCCTTCTGAGTCTTCTAAAATGATCCCAGCCCCTCCGAACATTTGGTTGGACGCTCCATTAACATGGAGTTTTCACAGTGTGTTCGGGTTCTCAGGAGCATCTTTGGTTACTTCAACTAGGAAATCAACCATCGATTAAACTTTGATTGTATGTCGAGGTTCATACTGTATCTCATATTGGGATAATTCTATTGCCCAAGCCATCATACGCCCCACAAGGTCAGGTTTTTGAAGAATCTACCGAATCGCCTGATCGGTTCTCAGGGTGATCGGATGCCCTTGAAAGTACTGCCTTAACCTCCGGGAGGAGACCAGCAAAGCATAGGCTAATTTCTCCAGCCTAGTGTATCTTAGCTCCGCCCCTTAGAGCACCTTGCTTATGAAGTACACAGGTTGTTGGAGCTTATCTTCCTCCCGAACTAGAGTGGCCGCCATGGCTTCCTCTATGACTGCAAGATAGAGGTACAAGGCCTCTCTTTCCTTTGGCTTACTGAGCATTAGTGGTTCCGACAAGATTCTCTTAAAGTGATGGAAAGCTTCTTAACAATTTGGGATCCATTCGAAGGCATTCCCTTCTTCATTAAGTTGAAGAAGGGTAGCGCCTTCACTGACGATGCACTGAGGAACCGTGACAAAGCCGTTAGCTTTCCTGCCAGCCTTTGAACATCCTTCACAAAACCAAGACTTGTCATTTGGAGAATGGCTTTGCACTCATTCGGGTTGGCCTCTGCTCCTCTTTATTTGATCAAGAATCCAAGGAATTTCCCCGCCTCCATGGTAAACGCGCACTTAGGGGGTTTAGCCTCATGTTGTGTCTCCGGAGTGAATCGAAGACAACTTTTAGTCGGTTACCAAATTGTTTGGTTCTGCCGTCTTTACCAATATATCATCCACATAAACCTCTACTAAAAGTTGCTACCTCGTTGGCTTTTTCTGGCGACATTTTCTTTCTCCATTATGCAACTGGTTTGGCAACCAGTTTCACGGCCAAACAGTGTGATATAAAGTCAGGGTCTACCCCTGGCATATAGGCTGGTATCCAAGTAAAAAGGTCTCCATTTTCCCTAATAGCTTCCATGAGGGGTTCCTTCAATTCATGAAGGAGGTTTTGGTTTACAAACATAAACTTATCCTTCGTATCTCCTACTCGGAATTTCTCTACGTTTCCTTATGACTCTGGCCTTGGCTTCTCGTCAACCCTTGCATCTAAGTTTGCCATAAACACTTCGGCTGCTTCCTTTGACATCTTTCTGAGTGATAGGCTGGCATTTCCACAAGCAACCATCATTTTCAGATATCCCCAGACCAACCCTACAGATCTGCTGTCAATCATAAATTTCATCGAATGGAGCTTCATGCAAATGATGGCCGATAGCTGATGCCAGGACATATAGGCCAGTTTCACTGACCTTTTCTTTACTGTTTTAGGGTAGTTTCATGCATTTTCTTAGTGAATAAGACAAGTTTTGGATGAAAATACACTCACACCTTGATTCAAGCAACTAGTGTGAACTTTGCATGATTTCATGAGAATTTTGCTAGAATTTCATGATAAATTGATGATGCATAATCTCATGACTTTGCCTAGAGCTTTGATGCACTTTAATTGCTTGATTCTAAGGCAAAGGAAGCAAGGAAGAACCACGTTAGTATTCAAGTTAACCTAGTTAACGTGAACACTAACGTGGAATGGTAAAAAGCTTACAACGTTAATGAGAAAAGTGATCACCAATAACGCCTGCAAAGCCATCCATAGCTCACGTTACTTGCCACGTTAACTAAGTTAATGTGGTAGTTAACGTAGAAGCAAAAGGGAACTCCAACGTTAAGAGAAAACGTGAACACCAATAACGTTTTCCTCCAACGTTAGTGGTAAAAGTGAACACCACTAACGTTGGAGAACTTGGCAATGATCCACGTTAAGAGTCACGTTAACTTAGTTAACGTGAACTCTAAGGTGGAAGAGGAAAACAAAAGCCAACGTTAGTGACACTCACTTTTGTTACTAACGTTGGACCAACTAGCATTGCCTACATTAACTTTCACGTTAAGACCATTAAGGTGAAAGTTAACATGGAGTTGAGATCAAAGAGCCAACCTTAGTGACACTCACTTTTGTCACTAACGTTGGAAGATGGCATTACTACTACGTTAAGAGCCACGTTAACTTAGTTAACGTGAGTTCTAACGTAGAGAATTTGGGCATTTGGAGCGTTAGTGACAAAGGTGAGTGTCACTAACGCTCTCGAAGGTGAGACACGCCCACGTTAAGAGTCACGTTAGCTACACTAATGTGAACTCTAACATAGGAACAAAAGGCACCAAGCAACGTTAATAGAAAAAGTGATTCCCAATAACGTTCGCGAAGGGGTATAAGCCAACATTATTGGGAAAAGTGAGTCCCAATAACGTTGGCCAAAAATTGAGAAGGCAACGTTAGTGGTCACGTTAAGACCACTAACGTTGGAGTTAACGTGGGTACATAAGGATGGAACGTTAGTGGAAAAAGTGAATGCCACTAACGTTCTCGAACCCACAATGGCACTCAACGTTAATCTCACTAAATACCCAAGCCTAATTCATATTTCTCTATAAGTTGGGCCCAATAAAGATGAGAACTGCTTCAACTCAAGATCTAGAGCCCACATCCAAGACTTGAAGAACTCACTAGAAGATCAAGAGGAGTAGTATATATAGGAGTAGTTTTGAACTATAGAGAAGCTTGACACTTTTGGGAACTACTCTCTATAGATTTACTTTTCTGCACTTTTAGCATGGATTCTTCTTTTTTGCCATTTTTTATTTCTAGAGCTATGAACAACTAAACCCCTTTCATTGGGTTAGGGAGCTCTGTTGTAATTTGATGGATCAATTATAATTTTCATTCTTCTTCTTCTTTCTTTTCTCTTGATCTTACTAGAAAGCTTTCGATCTGAATTCAATTGGTTAGTTGTCTTGGAAAAGAAACTCTCCATAATTGGATCTCCTTTGAGCCTTGGAAAAGGGATGAGGAGATCATGCTAGAAATGCTTTCTCATGTTGGACCAAATTGGGGTTTGGGCGGATATAGTGACATGTAATCCTCCCAACACTTTGATTTGGAAATGCATGTGGTATAATCAGTGACCACACTTCATCTCTTCCCATGAGCAATTAAATCAAGGAATTGGGCAATTGTTCAAGCTTAGAGAGATTAGATTGCCAAGGAATTGGGATCCAATCACTTAAGATTGCCAAGGAGATCAATGAATGCATTGATTGAGGAAGAGATGAGAATAAACTTGATCCAGAGAATGCAACATCTCCTAAACCCAATGATTACCCCATTTCTGATCTTACCCATTCTCTTTAATTTCTGCCATTTATTTTCATGTTCATTACCCCAAATCCCCATTTAAGATTCTGTACTTTAATTTCTGTTATTTACTTTCCAGTCATTTAAATTTCTGCAAGTTCTCAATCTAATTTCGGTTTAGCTCAACTAGCATATTCTTCTAACTAAAGTTGTTTGACCAATCAATCCTTGTGGGATTCGACCTCACTCTATTGTGAGTTTTACTTGACGACAATTCGGTATACTTGCCGAAGGAAAATTTGTTGAGAGACAAGTTTTCATGCATCAATAGCTCCTTAATGGTTATACTGCCCAAGATGATGTTGTATGCCGTGAAGTCCCTCAGGACCACAAACTCTGCCATTGCCGACATCCTACTCTCTCTGGATCCAATGCAGATCAGTCACGTGACAAACCCGTCAGGCTTAATGTAATTGTTTCCTAGTCCTACAACCCCATGACGATGGCTTTTGAGGTCACATCCTTGAGCCCCAGGACGTCGAACACATTCTGGAACATGATGTTCAAGTCTGCTTCTATGTCTACCAAGATCTGTTTGACTAGGACTGTCCCGATCCTCACCGTGATTACCATTGGCAGGTCCTCGGGAAGGTCGTGGCACCAACGGTCTTCCGGGTCGAAGGATATCTCAAGGAGATCCTTAAAATGAACTTTGAAGCTTCCCGTCAACATGGCTAGCACTTTGGTGTTCTTCCTCGTCGTCGACTTTGACCTAGGGGGTGCATCTCTTCCAGCCACTACATTTATTATCATTGTCGGGGCGGTGTTCATGTTCTCGGGGAGCCCTTGCCTAGCTTCATAGCTCGGCTCTGATCTTCCTTGGATCATTCTCTTTCTCTCCTCCTTGGTTTCTGGATGAATTGTGAGAACTCTGCTAACTTTCCTTCTCAAATAGCTTGCTCCAAAGCATCCTTAAGATCAAAACAGTCTTGCATTTTGTGGCCAAAACCTTTGTGGTAATCATAGTAAAGGCTTTTATTTCCTCTGGTCCTGTCCTTGAGCTGCCTTGGTTTGGCCAATATGCCCTTCTCTGTAATCTATTGATAGACCTCAACGATGGGTGCAATGAAGGGGTGTAATTAGTGAACTTACCCACCCAGGGAAACGGCTTGAAATATTTCCCAGATGTACCCTCTCTTGACACTTCCTTAGGTCTTTTGGTGTTTCTGATTTGATGAGCTGATTGATTGGGTAACTGCCATTTATTGGCGGCTACCACTTGACTGGCCTCTTCATCATTGATGTATTCCCTTGCAACACTCTAAATCTCTTGCATCATCCACATAAGTTTGGCGGTGACGTGCTTACTGAAATCCTCATTCACTAAACCACTAGTCAGACACAGGCCTGGTACGAAGTCCATCAAGTCGTCAATCTCCAGGCATTCATCATTGAACCGGTCCAGAAACTTTCTCGTCAGTTCACCCAAATGTTGGGTCATTCTGAGCAAGTTAATCAGATGCTTGGTTTTGGCTATCTTTTCCATCATGAAACTGATTCTCTTGGATTCAGTCAAACCCCACCCTGACAAGTTTTCCTTCCCCAAATCTTCTCCCAATCCCATCCACATCCCCTTTTTCCCTTCCCAATACCCTTACCCTTTGAATGAATCTTCACCCACTAACCCCATCCCCACACTCTACTCCCAAACCTTTATATAAAGCTCCCCCAACCATATCCACACTAGTCACACTTTTTTCCTTCCCTTTGACCCCACACCCCACACCCCACCAACCTACCTCTACACACATACCCTCTATCTTCCCTATATAAACCACCCTTAACCCCCTATATCCCATCACAACAACCCAACTCCCTCTTCCCCTGTCCATTCAAACGTAATCCCCACCCGTTCCTTGCCACTTTCATTTTTTCTTAAGTCTCCAAACCCTTCTTTTTTTTCTTATATATATATATATATTTTTTTTTTCAATTTTCTTTTTCCATTTATTTTCTTTTCCTCTTCCTTCCACATTACCTCCATCCCTCTTCTCCTCTTTCTTCTTCCTTGCTCCATTTTATTTTGCTCGAGGACGAGAAAAGGTTCAAGTTTGGTATTGTCGCTTTGCTTGTTTTTTATTTATTCTCATGGCACCAAAGACCATTGAGGCCTTAAGAAAGAGGAAAGGAAATGAACCAACCACCGGTTCTTATGATTCAAGGAGATTTCACTCCAAATTACATAAGGATCATTTTTATGAGTCACTTACAAGAGAACTGCGATTCTGGAAGTGAAATTTGCACTTCAAATGAATGAGTATCTGGAAATCCAGTTCCAAATTCAGAAGCGATGGTGGCAATTTCTGTGCAATCCACACACTAAGGTCGAGCAATTGATGGTTCAAAAATTTTATGGCAACCTTTAGGTCACCTACAAGGATCTCACTAGAGTCAATGAGAACCAAAGCTTTGTGAGAGGAAAAATCCTTGACTTAAGCCCAAGGAATATCCGACAGACCCTCAGATTGCCACTCATTGATCATATGGAAGAAGAGTGCTACAGCGAGTGGGTAAATCGAAATCATCAATTAGATCAAATACTCACTAATATATGCATTCCAGGGGTCCAGTGGAGAATAGGTTCAAAAGGGAGACTATACCAACTTAAGAGCAGTGACCTTCTTCCTTTGGTTAGGGAATATCTAGACTTCATCCGGAGGTCTCTCATGCCCACTAGCAACCAGTCCGAATGCACTGTGTACCGGGCCATTATGAAGGGAGAGATGGTGGAGGTAGAGGACATCATTGCACAGTAAATCTATAGCATTATCTCCAACTCCTCTAAGCATGCAAGGTTGGGTTTCTTGCATCTCATCTACTGCCTCTGTGAAGCCGCTAGAGTGAGAGTGGATAATGATTTTCCAATTCCAGTTGAGAGGTCTATCACTAAGAAGACTATAGAATATGTTATGGAATACCAGAGGATTCATAAAGGAGAGCAAGCCGAAGAAGAGGCTCAGCAATACCAGCCTTCATTGCCTCAGGGATACTATTTTCTACTCAGGAGTACTGGGAGCAGCTCACATCCTCTCTTGAGCAGATGAGGATGACACAGGATAGCCGCTGGAAACAGCTTACTTCCTCCTTAGATCAGATGAGGAAAACACAGAATATTCAGAACACTCTTTTCAATTAGCTGGCAGCAGAGCAAGAGACTTGGCGCCATGAGCTTGTTCAGCTAAGACAAGACTTTGGGCACCTTAGAGGACAATATGGACCGCAGCCTGAGGAGAGAGACCCCACCATGGCGACTGAGGTGGTTTAGTCCCTTTTTCACTTCCTAATTCCTTTCTGTTCCTATTATGTTATACTCCTATTTTCTGTTGCTTTGTTTATTTTGTTGCATGATTATTAGTATTTTCAATTCATAGGTTTTAGTTTAATTCTGATGTTTGTTTTTAAATTGAAAAAAAAAGTCTCATGTACCGCTCATTGAGCTTGAATTTAAAAGGAAAATAAAAAGAAGTGATGTATTGCATGAGAAATTGAGTTTATATTTAAAAGTAGTCTTATTTGCTAAAATATTGTGGTGTTACCTGTGACTTTGAATGCATGATATGAGCAGTGCATATTTGAATCTGAATCTAAGGATGTTGATGCATGAGGAACAAGAATTTAGAGAACTATTATGAATTCTCCAAATTAAATAAGAAATTAATCCTTGAAGCAAAAGAAACAGCAAAAAGAAGAAGAGAATAAAAGACAAGGTCCAAGACTCTGAACATCAGTGGCTAGAAAAGTCAGGTATGATTAAAAGCACAAAGAGCTATTTTCCTAGCCATATGCTTGTGGTGTGAATGTTTCAAGTAATGCTTGAGACAGAGCACTAAGAGTCAAGACCAAGAGCAAATACAGAGTATGCCAAAGGCTTTGAGCACCACTGTTTGGGAGCAATTAAAAGAGAAATCAGAACTCAAAAGAACTCCCCAGTTAAGTGCTTGTCGTGTTTTCTGTGTCAAGTAAAGCTTGAGGCAAAATATTTAAAGTCACGGCTAGGCTCAAGGTGCAAAACACTAAGGAAAAGAAAATTTTTGTGTTCAAGGATTAATCTAATGTAAAAAGGCAAGAGAATTCATAATATTATTCGGATTCTAGTTCCAAATGACAATGACATTCCTAAAATTCAAAGGATAGTGAGATGCCGAAACTATTCAAAGTTTTAGTGTTGTTAATCCCACTTTGAGATAGACAGGAGCTTAATTCAGCACTCAACTCTGATACAAATTCACATCTTAAGTTGATATCAGTTTTGGTTGCTTGAGGACAAGCAAAAACTCAAGTTTGGTGTTGTGATGCATGAGCTTCTTTCCTATTTTTTCCTAGTGAATTTGCATTCGAATTTATTAAGTTTAATCGATATTTAAGTATTTTTAAGCCACTATGAATGTGGCTCTCAGTTGTGTGCAATTTGGTTTATTTTAGGTAACATTCGGTCAGATTTGACAAAGTTTAGAAGGAAGAAATGGAGCTACTACAATCCCAGAAGGTGGCGCCAAACTTTGCAATCTCCAAGTTTGGCACCAAGATCAAGATAAAGCAATTAGCACACGCGGGCATAGTGGCATCAAATTTGGCCCAGCCCAAGTTTGGCGCTAGCTTTAGGATTTTGTGGTGGCCCCCATGTCTCCACAAGCCAGCAACGAGATCTTCAGGGACATTTTTATTAAAACTATATATTATTTACTATAGGAAAATATATTATTTAGTTTTAGAAAATATATTTTACATTAATTAGGTTTGATATAAAAAAATTCAGCCCTTCGGGCTCTCTTCTCTCTTACACACCTCATTCTACAGTTTACACTTTGAAACCCTAGTTTTCTCTCTGAGTCATGAGCAACTAAACCTCCATTGTTAAGGTTAGGAGCAACTCTATTTATTCTATGGATTAATACTATTACTCTTCTATTTTAATTAATGTATTGATTTCAATTTCAAGGATTTGTTTTCATCTTCATCTTAAGGATTTGGGTAGATTGGAAGAATAATCCTTATTCTAATTGTGTTCCTGTTAAATCTTGAAAAAGTAATTTACTTAAACAGCAACTTGAAAACTATTTCTCTTAAATCACTAATTATCTGAACTTAAAAAGATACATGACATATAATCCTCTTATATTTGGGTAATTAGGGTTTTCGTGGTTGATAAACTAGAATTGGACTTTGATGAGCGGATAATTTATACGCCTTTTGGCATTGTTTTTAGGTAGTTTTTAGTAAGTTCAAGCTACTTTTAGGGATGTTTTCATTAGTTTTTATGTTAAATTCACATTTCTAGACTTTACTATGAGTTTGTGTGTTTTTCTGTGATTTCAGGTAATTTCTGGCTGAAATTGAGGGACTTGAGCAAAACTCTAATAGGAGGCTGACAAAGGACTGCTGATGCTGTTGGAATCTGACCTTCCTGCACTCGAAATGGATTTTCTGGAGCTACAAAACTCCAAATGGCGCGCTCTCAACGGTGTTGGAAAGTAAACATCCAGAGATTTCCAGTAATATATAATAGTCTATACTTTATTCGGGAATTGATGATGTAAACTGGCGCTCAACGCCAGTTCCATGTTGCTGTCTGGAGTAAAACGCCAGAAACATGTCACGACCTGGAGTTGAACGCCCAAAACACGTTACAACTTGGCGTTCAACTCCAAAAGAAGCCTCATCTCGTGGATAGATAAAGCTCAGCCCAAACACACACCAAGTGGGCCCCGAAAGTGGATTTATGCATCAGTTACTTACTCATGTAAACCCTAGTAGCTAGTCTAGTATAAATAAGATAATTTACTATTGTATTAGAGATCTTTGGTCTCAGTTTTATTTTATTCTTCATCTGAGGAGACTAATAAACACGTTTTGGGGGGGATGGCCATTCGGCCATGCCTGAACCTTTCACTTATGTGTTTTCAACGGTAGAATTTCTACACACCATAGATTAAGGGTGTGGAGCTCTGCTGTACCTCAAGCTTCAATGCAATTACTATTATTTTCTATCCAATTCGAATTATTCCTATTCTAAGATATTCGTTGCACTTCAAATTGATGAATGTGATGATCCGTGACACTGATCATCATTCTCACCTATGAACGCGCGTGATTGACAACCACTTCCGTTCTACCCTAGACCGGGCACATATCTCATGGATTCCTTAATCAGAATATTCGTGGTATAAGCTAGAATTGATGGCGGCATTCATGGGAATCCAGAAGGTCTAACCTTGTCTGTGGTATTTCGAGGAGGATTCCGAAATTGAATGACTGTGACGAGCTTCAAACTCCGGAAGGCTGGGCGTTAGTGACAGACGCAAAAGAATCAAGGGATTCTACTCCAACCTGATTGAGAACCGACAGATCATTAGCCGTGCTGTGACAGAGCAGTTGGACCTTTTTCACTGAGAGGATGGGATGTAGCCATTGACAACAGTGATGCCCTACATACAGCTTGCCATAGAAGGGAGTGATAAAATTGGATAAAAGCAGTAGGAAAGCAGAGCTTCAGGAGGAGCACAACATCTTCATATGCCTATCTGAAATCCCCATCATTGGATTACATGAGTAACTTTATCTTTATTTTATGTTTATTATTTATTAATTTTCAAAAATCCATAATCAATTACTATCCGCCTGACTGATATTTACAAGATGACCATAGCTTGCTTCATACCAACAATCTCTGTGGAATCGACCCTTACTCATGTAAGGTTTATTACTTGGACGACCCAGTACACTTGTTGGTTAGTTGAACGGAGTTGTGTCCACACATAGCAAAGAGCCATTATAATTATTCCATATAGCAATAAAGAGTACAACATTGATGATCACAATTTCGTCCACCAAGTTTTTGGCCCTGTTGCTGGGGATTGTTCGAGTATGGACAACTGACGGTTCATCTTGTTGCTCAGATTAGGTAATTTTCTTTTTATTTTCTTTTCAAAAAAAGTTTTCAAAAATCTTTCAAAAATTTTTCTTTATTGTCGTTTTCTTAAAATATAATTTTCGAAAAAAATAATAAAAATACAAAAAAAATCATAAAATCATAAAAATAAAAAATATTTTGTGTTTCTTGTTCAAGTCTTGAGTCAACTTTTAAGTTTGGTGTCAATTGCATGCTTTAAAAAAATTTTCTTGCATTTTTCGAAAATTCATGCATTCATGGTGTTCTTCATGATCTTCAAGTTGTTCTTGACAAGTCTTCTTGTTTGATCTTGATGTTTTCTTGTTTTGTGTTGTTTGTTGTTTTTCATATGCATTTTTTGTTTGTTTGTTAGAGTCCATGCATTAAAGATTTCTAAGTTTGGTGTCTTGCATGTTTTCTTTGCATCAAAATCTTTCAAAATTATGTTCTTGATGTTCATCATGATCTTCATAGTGTTCTTGGTGTTCATCTTGAAGAAAAGAGAAAAACACAAAAATGACGTTTTTAATTTTTCTCTCTCATCATTAAAAATTCAAAAATAAAATAATATCTTTTCCTTTTTTCTCTCAAAATTTCGAAAATTTGAAGTTGACTTAGTCAAAAATTTTTAAAATTAGTTGTTTCTTACAAGTCAAGTCAAATTTTCAAATTTTAAAAATCTTATCTTTTCAAAAATCTTTTTTTCAAAAATCATATCTTTTTCATTTTTTTCTTTTTTTCGAAAATTTTAAAAATCTTTTTCAAAACATTTTCAAAATCTCTTCCTTATCTTTATTTCAAAAATTTCGAAATTACACTAACAATTAATGTGATTGATTCAAAAATTTGAAGTTTGTTACTTTCTTGTTAAGAAAGGTTCAATCTTTAAATTCTAAAATCTTATCTTGTAGTTTCTTGTTAGTAAAGTAATTATTTTTAATTTTAAAAATTAAATCTTTTTCAAACATATCTTATCATATCTTTTATATCTTATCTTTTTATCATATCTTTTTCAAAAAATTTGATTTCAAAATATCTTATCTAACATCTTATCTTCTTATCGTTTCAAATTTGATTTTAATATCTTTTTCAACTAACTATTTGACTTTTTATTTGTTTCTTATCTTTTTCAAAACCACCTAACTACTTTTCCCCTTCTAATTTTCGAAAATACCTCCCTCTTTTTCAAAAAATTTCTTTTTAATTGTTTAAATTTTAATTTTAATCATATCTTATCTTTAATTTTCGAAAATCACTAACCCCTTTTTCAAAATTATTTTCGAGATTCTCTATCTCTCCTTCTATCTATTTATTTATTTATTCACTAACACTTCTCTTCATCTCTCTTCATCTCAGATCACCACCTCTATCCTTACCCATTCTTCTTCACTATTCTGCCCTTTTTTTTTCTTCTACTAACATAAAGGAATCTCTATACTTTGACATAGAGGATTCCTCTTTCTTTTCTTGTTCTCTTCTTCCTCTTGTTGAAGCTGATCCAGAACCTGAAAGGACTCTGAAGAGGAAACTAAGAGAAGCTAAACTACAACAATCCAGAGGCAACCTTTCTGAAATTTTCGAACAAGAGAAGGAGATGGCAGCCGAACCCAACAACAATAATGCAAGGAGAATGCTTGGTGACTTCACAAAACCAACGTCCAAATTTGATGGAAGAAGCATCTCCATTCCTGCCATTGGAGCCAACAATTTTGAGCTTAAGCCTCAACTAGTTGCTTTAATGCAACAGAACTGCAAGTTTTATGGACTTCCATCTGAAGATCCTTACCAGTTTTTAACTAAGTTCTTGCAGATTTATGAGACTGTTAAGACAAATGGAGTAGATCCTGAAGTCTACAGGCTCATGCTTTTCCCTTTTGCTGTAAGAGACAGAGCTAGAACATGGTTGGACTCACAACCTAAAGATAGCATAGACTCCTGGGATAAGCTGGTCACGGCCTTCTTGGATAAATTCTTTCCTCCTCAAAAGCTGAGCAAGCTTAGAGTGGATGTTCAGACCTTCATGCAAAAAGATGGTGAATCCCTCTATGAAGCTTGGGAAAGATACAAGCAGATGACCAAAAAGTGTCCTTCTGACATGTTTTCAGAATGGACCATATTAGATATATTCTATTATGGTCTATCTGAATTTTCCAAGATGTCATTGGACCATTCTGTAGGTGGATCTATTCACCTAAAGAAAACGCCTGAAAAGGCTCAAGAACTTATTGACATGGTTGTAAATAACTAATTCATGTACACTTCTGAGAGAAATTCCGTGAATAGTGGGACGCCTCAGAGGAAGGGAGTTCTTGAAATTGATACTCTAAATGCCATATTAGCTCAGAACAAAGTGTTAACTCAGCAAGTCAACATGATCTCTCAAAGTCTGAATGGATGGCAAAATGCATCCAACAGTACTAAAGAGGTAGCTTCTGAAGAAGCTTATGATCCTGAGAACCCTGCAATGGCAGAGGTTAATTACATGGGTGAACCTTATGGAAACACCTATAACTCATCATGGAGAAATCATCCAAATTTCTCATGGAAGGATCAACAAAAGCCTCAACAAGGCTTTAACAATAGTGGAAGAAATAAGATCAGTAATAACAAGCCTTTTCTATCATCTTCTCAGTAACAGATAGAAAATTCTGAACAGAGCCCCTCTAATTTAGCAAACTTAGTCTCTGATTTGTCAAAAGCCACTTTAAGTTTCATGAGTGAAACAAGGTCCTCCATTAGAAATCTGGAGGCACAAATGGGCCAGCTGAGTAAGAAAGTCATTGAAACTCCTCCCAGTATTCTCCCAAGCAATACAGAAGAGAATCCAAAAGGAGATTGCAAGGCCATTGAAGTAATCAATATGGCCGAATGCACAAGGGAGGAGAAGGACGAAAATCCTAGTGAGAAAGACCTCCTGGGACGTCTCTCAAACAAGAAGGAGTTCCCCATTGAGGACCTAAAGGGATCTGAGGCTCATATAGAGACCATAAAGATTCTACTAAATCTCCTTCTGCCATTCATGAGCTCTGAAAACTATTCCTCCTCAGAAGAGGATGAAGATGTAACTGGAGAGCAAGTTGCTCAATATCTAGGAGCTATCATGAAGCTGAATACCAAGTTGTTTAGTAATGAGACTTGGGTAGGTGAATCCCCCTTGCTCATTAGTGAACTAGATAATGGATTCAGAAAACTCTACCTCAAAAGAGACAAGATCCTAGTAAATTCTTAATACATTGTACCATAGGCACCATGACCTTTAACAAGGCTCTGTGTGACCTGGGGTCAGGCATAAATCTTATGCCACTCTCTGTAATGGAAAAACTGGGGATCATTGAGGTATAGCCTACCTTATTCTCACTTCAATTGGCAGACAAGTCAATAAGACAAGCTTATGGATTAGTAGAGGACGTGTTAGTAAAGGTTGAAGGCCTTTACATCCCTGCTGATTTCATAATCTTAGACACTAGGAAGGAAGAAGATGAATGCATCATCCTTGGAAGACCCTTCCTAGCCACAGCAGAAGCTGTGATTGATGTTAGCAGAGGAAAATTAGTCCTTCAATTGAATGGGGACTACCTTGTGTTTAAAGCTCAAGGACCTTCCTCTGCAACCATGGAGAGGAAGCATGAAAAGTTTCTCTCAGTACAGAGTCAAAAAGAGCCCCCACAATCAAACTCTAAGTTTGATGTTGGGAGGCCACAACCAAACTCTAAGTTTGGTGTTGAGAAGCCCCCTCATTCAAACTCTAAGTTTGGTGTTGGGAGGCCCTCATCATGCTCTGAATATCTGTGAGGCTCCATGAGAGCCCACTGTCAAGCTAATGACACTAAAGAAGCGCTTGTTGGGAGGCAACCCAATTTTTATATATCTAATTTTAATTTTATTTTATTGTTATTTTGTGTTTTATTAGGTTCATGATCATGTGGAGTCACGAAAAAAATACTAAAATTAAAAACAGAATCAAAAATAGCAGAAGAAAAATCACACCCTGGAGAAAGGACTTACTGGCGTTTAAACGCCAGTAAGGTGCATCTGGCTGGCGTTCAACGCCAGAACAGAGCATGTTTCTGGCGCTGAATGCCAGAAACAAGCAACATCCTGGCGTTTGAACGCCAGGAATATGCCTTGAGGAAAGCTGGCGCTGAACGCCAGTAACAAGCATGGAACTGGCGTTCAACGCCAGAAACATGCTACACATGGGCGTTGAACGCCCAGAGTGTGCATCACTTCGGCGTTTAAACGCCAGAATGGTGTGCAAAGGCATTTTACATGCCTAATTGGTGCAGGGATGTAAATCCTTGACACCTCAGGATCTGTGGACCCCACAAGATCATGTCAGGATCTGTGGACCCCACAGGATCTCCACCTAACATATTCTCCCCTCTTCTCAACATTCATTCTCTCTTTCCAATAAACACACTTCCCCAAAAACCATTCACCAATCACCTCAACCTCTCTTCCCAATTACCCCCTTCACCACTCACATCCATCCACTCTTCCCCAAAAACCCCACCTACCTTCAAAATTCAAAAATCTTTCCCACCCAAACCCACCCTAAATGACCGAAACACCTTCCCTCACTCTCCTCCATATTTTCTTCTTCTTCTTCTTCTCTTCTTTCTTCTCTTGCTTGAGGGCGAGCAATATTTTATGTTTGGTGTGGTCAAAGCATAATCTTTTTGTTTTTCCATTACCATCAATGGCACCTAAGGCCGAAGAATCCTCTAGAAAAGGAAAAGGGAAGACAAAAGCTTCCACTTCAGAGTCATGGG
Organism: Arachis hypogaea; assembly: GCF_003086295.3. Classification (NCBI taxonomy): domain Eukaryota; kingdom Viridiplantae; phylum Streptophyta; class Magnoliopsida; order Fabales; family Fabaceae; genus Arachis; species Arachis hypogaea. The sequence continues at coordinate 50,954,354 of NC_092036.1, forward strand.
AGATGGAAAGATTCATCTCCAAAAGCCATCAAGACCACTTCTATGATGTTATGGCAAAGAAGAAGGTGATCCTTGAGGTCCCTTTCAAACTCAAGAAAAAAGAGTATCTGGAGATCCGACATGAAATCCGAAGAAGAGGTTGGGAAGTCCTAACCAACCCCATGCAACAAGTCGGAATCTTAATGGTTCAAGAGTTCTATGCCAATGCATGGATCACTAGGAACCATGATCAAAGTGTGAATCCGAGTCCAAAGAATTATCTCACAATGGTTCGGGGTAAATACTTAGATTTTAGTTCGGAAAATGTGAGGTTGGCATTCCACTTGCCCATGATGCAAGGAGATGAACGCCCCTACACTAGAAGGGTCAACTTTAATCAAAGGTTGGACCAAGTCCTTATGGACATATGTGTGGAAGGAGCTCAATGGAAAAGAGACTCCAAAGGCAAGCCGGTTCAACTAAGAAGACTGGACCTCAAGCCTGTGGCTAGAGGGTGGTTGGAGTTCATTCAACGCTCCATCATCCCCACTAGCAACCGATCTGAAGTTACTGTGGATCGGGCCATTATGATTCATAGCATCATGATTGGAGAGAAAGTAGAAGTTCATGAAGTCATCTCCCATGAATTCTACAAAATAGCCGAAAAGTCCTCCACCATGGCAAGGCTAGCTTTTCCTCATCTTATTTGCCATCTATGTTACTCAGCTGGAGTTATCATAGAAGGAGACATCCTCATTGAAGAGGATAAGCCCATCACCAAGAAGAAGATGGAGCAAGCAAGAGAGACCCTCCACGGATCTCAAGAGATGCATGAGGAAGCTCATCATCAAGAAATCCCTGAGATGCCTCAAGGGATGCACTTTCCTCCGAACAACTATTGGGAACAACTCAACACTTCCCTAGAAGATTTGAGCTACAATGTGGAACAATTAAGGGTGGAACATCATGAGCACTCCATCATTCTCCATGAAATAAGAGAATATCAAAGAGCAATGAGGGAGGAGCAACAAAGGCAAGGAAGGGACATAGAAGAGCTTAAGGACATTGTTGGTCCTTCAAGAAGAAGACGCCACTAAGGTGGATTCATTCCTTGTTCTTACTTTTCTGCTGTTCGATTTTTATATTATATGTTTATCTATGTTTTGTGTCTCTACTTCATGATCATTAGTGTTTAGTAACTATGTCTTAAAGTTATGAATAATTCCATTAATCCTTCACCTCTCTTAAATGAAAAATGTTTTTAATTCAAAAGAACAAAGAAGTACATGAATTCCGAATTTATCCTTGAATTTAGTTTAATTATATTGATGTGGTGACAATACTTTTTGCTTTCTGAATGAATGCTTGAACAGTGCATATTTTTGATCTTGTTGTTTATGAATGTTAAAACTATTGGCTCTTGAAAGAATGATGAACAAAGAGAAATGTTATTGATAATCTGAAAAATCATGAAATTGATTCTTGAAGCAAGAAAAAGCAGTGAAAAACAAAATCTTACGAAAAAAACATGGCGAAAAAAATAGAAAGAAAAGGAAATGGCAAGCAGAAAAAGCCAATAGCCCTTAAAACCAAAAGGCAAGGGTAAAAAGGATCCAAGGCTTTGAGCATCAATGGATAGGAGGGCCCAAGGAAATAAAATCCAGGCCTAAGCGGCTGAATTAAGCTGTCCCTAACCATGTGCTTGTGTCATGAAGGTCCAAGTGAAAAGCTTGAGACTGAGTGGTTAAAGTCGTGATCCAAAGCAAAAAGAGTGTGCTTAAGAGCTCTGGACACCTCTAACTGGGGACTCTAGCAAAGCTGAGTCACAATCTGAAAATGTTCACCCAGTCATGTGTCTGTGGCATTTATGTATCCGGTGGTAATACTAGAAAACAAAGTGCTTAGGGCCACCTCCAAGACTCATAAGTAGCTGTGTTCAAGAATCAACATACTTAACTAGGAGAATCAATAACACCATCCGAAATTCTAAGTTCCTAGAGAAGCCAATCATTCTGAATTTCAAAGGAAAAAGTGAGATGCCAAAACTGTTCAGAAGCAAAAAGCTACAGGTCCCGCTCATCTAATTAGAATTAATATTTATTGATATTTTGGAATTTATAGTATATTCTCTTCTTTTTATCCTATTTGATTTTCAGTTGCTTGGGACAAGCAACAATTTAAGTTTGGTGTTGTGATGAGCGGATAATTTATACGCTTTTTGGCATTGTTTTTAGGTAGTTTTTAGTAAGTTCAAACTACTTTTAGAGATGTTTTCATTAGTTTTTATGTTAAATTCACATTTCTGGACTTTACTATGAGTTTGTGTGTTTTTCTGTGATTTTAGGTAATTTCTGGCTGAAATTGAGGGACTTGAGCAAAACTCTGATAGGAGGCTGACAAAGGACTGCTGATGCTGTTGGAATCTAACCTCCCTGCACTCGAAATGGATTTTCTGGAGCTACAAAACTCCAAATGACGCGCTCTCAATGGTGTTGGAAAGTAGACATCCAGAGCTTTTCAGAATTATATAATAGTCTATACTTTATTCGGGAATTAACAACGTAAACCGGCGCTCAATGCCAGTTCCATGTTGCTGTCTGGAGTAAAACGCCAGAAACACGTCACGACCCGGAGTTGAACGCCCAAAACACGTTACAACTTGGCGTTCAATTCCAAAAGAAGCCTCAGCTTGTGGATAGATCAAGCTCAGCCCAAACACACACCAAGTGGGCCCCGGAAGTGGATTTATGCATCAGTTACTTACTCATGTAAACCCTAGTAGCTAGTCTAGTATAAATAGGATAATTTACTATTGTATTAGACATCTTTGGTCTCAGTTTTATTTTATTCTTCACCTGAGGAGACTAATAAACACGTTTTGGGGGGGCTGGCCATTCGGCCATGCCTGAACCTTTCACTTATGTATTTTCAACGGTGGAGTTTCTACACACCATAGATTAAGGGTGTGGAGCTCTACTGTACCTCAAGCTTCAATGCAATTACTATTATTTTCTATCCAATTCGAATTATTCCTATTCTAAGATATTCGTTGCACTTCAACTTGATGAATGTGATGATCCGTGACACTCATCATCATTCTCACCTATGAACGCGCGTGATTGACAACCACTTCCGTTCTACCCTAGACCGGGCGCATATCTCTTGGATTCCTTAATCAGAATCTTCGTGGTATAAGCTAGAATTGATGGCGGCATTCATGGGAATCCGGAAGGTCTAACCTTGTCTGTGGTATTTCGAGTAGGATTCCGGAATTGAATGACTGTGACGAGCTTCAAACTCCTGAAGGCTGGGCGTTAGTGACAGACGCAAAAGAATAAAGGGATTCTACTCCAACCTGATTGAGAACCGACAGATGATTAGCTGTGCTGTGACAGAGCATTTGGACCTTTTTCACTGAGAGGATGGGATGTAGCCATTGACAACAGTGATGCCCTACATACAGCTTGCCATAGAAGGGAGTGATAAAATTGGATAAAAGCAGTAGGAAAGCAGAGATTCAGGAGGCGCACAACATCTCTATACACCTATCTGAAATCTCTATCATTGGAGTACATGAGTAACTTTATCTTTATTTTATGTTTATTATTTATTAATTTTCGAAAATCCATAATCAATTACTATCCGCCTGACTGAGATTTACAGGATGACCATAGCTTGCTTCATACCAACAATCTCTGTGGAATCGACCCTTACTCACGTAAGGTTTATTACTTGGACGACCCAGTACAGTTGCTGGTTAGTTGAACGGAGTTGTGTCCACACATAGCAAAGAGCCATTATGTTCCAGACTAGATTCAATTGTAGATTTTCTATGATGGAGTTTCAGAGACCGCTAGGATGTCTTTAGATAATTCCGCAGGGGGATACGTTCACATGAAGAAGACTTCTGAAGATGCTCATGATCTGATTGAGATGGTTACTAACAACCAATATTTATATTCTTCTGAGAGAACCTCTATAAAGAAAGGAGTCATAGAGTTGGATGCCGTACATGCTCTTCTTGCTCAGAACAAGATGTTGTTCCAGCAAATCAGTGTTATCACCCAACACTTGAGTGAGATGCAAGTTTCAGCTATTAATACTCAAAAAGCTCCTCATGATGTTCTTTATGATATGAGTGGTGGCTTCACTCAAGGTGAGATTTATGATTATGCTCATTTCCCTCATGAATAAGCTAATTTTTTGGGGAATGCTCCTAGAAACCCCAATAATGATTCATATTCTAATACCTTTAATTAGGGGTGGAGAAATCACCCAAACTTTGGGTGGAGAGATCAACCTCAGAGGCAGCAGAATTTTAATAATTCTCAGGGCAGTTTTAATAAAAACAATTTCAATAACTGTCAGTTCTAGTCCTCTCAACCACAACAACCACAAGCTCAACCTCAGAATACTCCTATCTTTGTGGCTATTGTTGCAGAGCTCTCCAAGAATCAACATTGTTTTATGTAGGAAACTAGAGCTTCACTCAGAAACGTGTTGATGCATGTGGGTTAGTTGAGCAAGCAAGTACTTGAGAGGCCTCCTAATACTTTTCCTGGTGATATAGTGATAAATCCAAGAGAAGAATGCAAGGCCATTCACTTAAGAAGTGGTAAAGTGGCAGGTTCTAAGACTAAGGTTGATGAGGAGCTAGTTGAAAAAGAAGCTCCGGAGGAGAAAAAGAAGGAGGTCGAACACGCCCCTCCTAGGCGTGCAGACAATCCTTTTTCGGTCACTCTTGACACACATTTGATATTGCCTAAGGCACCTGAGTATAAGCCCAAAATACCATATCCTCAATGGCTTCAGAAGGCTTCCAAAAGACAAGCAATTTTCAAGATTTTTAGAGGTGTTCAGGAAGCTTCAAATCAACATCTTTTTTGTAGAGGCACTTAAGCAAATGCCTCTTTATGCCAAGTTTATGAAGGAGTTGTTGACCAATAAGAGGAATTGGAAAGAAAGTGAGCCAGTGGTTTTGACAAAGAAATACAATGCAATTATTTAGCAGGACCTTCCTGAGAAAATGCGGGATCCAGGAAGCTTTTTGATTCCTTGCACCATTAGAGATGTCACTATTTAGAGAGCCTTATGCAACCTTGGAGCTAGCATCAACCTCAAATCACTTTCACTGATGAGAAAGCTCCAAATTGATGAGGTAAAACCTACTCGCATATCTCTTTAACTTACTGACCGTTCAATTAAATTTCCTTTGGGAGTTATTAAGAATTTGCTTGTGAAAGTGGGTCCATTTATTTTTCCTGCTGATTTTGTTAACCAAGTGTATGCACAAGATCCTGCTTGAAGATGATGCTAAACCAGTTGTGCAACCACAAAGGCGATTAAATTCAACCATGAAAGAGGTGGTCCAAAAAGAGGTAATGAAACTTTGGGAAGCCAGATTATATACCCTGTTTCTGACAGCCCTTGGGTGAGTCCCATGCATGTAGTTTCCAAGAAAGGTGAGATGACAGTGATAAAAAATGAAAAGAATGAGCTGATTCCCACAAGGAACTTCACTGGATGGCAGATGCGTATTGATTACAGAAGGCTCAACATTGCAACAAGAAAATATTACTTTCCCTTACCTTTCATTGATCAAATGCTTGAGAGGTTAGCCGATCATGCTTTTTATTATTTTCTTGATGGATATTCTGGCTATAACCAAATTGTAGTGGACCCTCAAGACTAAGAGAAAACGGCATTCACATGCCCCTTTGGAGTCTTTGCTTACCAGAGGATGTGGTTTCGACTCTGTAATGCCCCAGCGACTTTTTAGAGGTGTATGCTTTCAATTTTTTTATATGGCTAAAAATTTTATTGAGGTATTTATGGATGATTTTTTATTTTTGATAATTCTTTTAAATCCTGCCTTAAGCATCTGTCCCTAGTCTTGAAACAGTATTAAGAGTCAAACCATGTTTTAAATTGGAAGAAATGTCATTTTATGGTTACTAAAAGTATTGTTCTTGGGCACTGGATTTCAAGCAAAGGAATTGACATTGATAGAGCTAAGGTGGAGGTGATTGAAAAATTACCACCACAAACTAATGCTAAGGCAGTTAGGAGTTTCTTAGGTCATGCAAAATTTTACAGAAGGTTTATAAAGAATTTTTCTAAAATTGCTAAACCATTGAGCAACCTCTTGGTTGCTGATGTTCCTTTTAACTTTGATAATGACTGTTTACATGCCTTTGAAAATCTGAAAGCAAACTATGTCTCTGCTCCCATCAAAGCTCCTCCTAATTGGGATATACCATTCAAATTGATGTTTGATGCCAGTGATTATGCTATAGGGGCTGTCTTGGGACAGAGACAAGACAACTTTATGCATGTCATTTATTATGCTAGCCGTGTACTAAATGTCTCTCAAAAGGATTACACAACTATAGAAAAGGAATTACTAGTTGTTGTATATGTGTTTATACTGACCATGCTGCTCTTAAGCATAGTTATTAAAACCGAACCGGATCAGCCGGTTCGACCAAAAAATCAGTAAACCGAACCCAATATCGGTCTGGTCCAAGCTTCGAACTGCTTAAGGTAGAAAATCAACACGAACCGGTCAAACCCGGAATGAATTGGTGAAAACCAATCAAATTCGGTAAAAACCGGACTGTACCGAATCACTCAGGTCGCAGTTGAAGGAAAACCAACGACGCGTCGACACACCAGCATTCCACCGTGCTCCATATGCTCCATGTCTTGCCAAGTGTGAAGGCTTGTGAATTTTGGAAAATTTTCCAAAATGGCCAACATGGGGTTTAAACCCCTTTACTCTAGAATGCAACAACGATGATTGTACCACCCAGTTGCAGTGTTTTTTACTAATCTATGTACAAATCATGATACATATAACAATCTTTATTTTATTTATATTCAATTTATTTTAATTATAAAGTCACTCATTTTTAAATCAATTATATTTTATTTAACTATAAATTTTATTAAATATATACAAATTAAAAAGATAATAAATAAATTTTATTAATCACAATTTATTTTTTCTTTTCATGATTATATGATATCTATTAATATCTTTTTTTTAATAAATTATATAATAATAGGTAAAACTCACATGCAGTTGTTTTCATATGAAGTTGATAGTTGAAAATCGTTAGATGATATTTAGTCAAACTTGTCAAATCATCTAACGATTCTTAAATATCAACTTTACATGAAAACAACTATATGTGAGCTTTTACCTATAATAACATAATAATAATCATAAACATAAACTAATTAATAAAGTATTAAAATTTGAAAATGATAATTATTTTTATAAAAATAAAATAAAAGTACTTATAATAAAAAATAATTAAATTTTATTTAATTATTTAATTATACCGGGTTAACTGATTCGACTAGTGATCCACCGGTTGAACCAGTGACCAAGTGACCCAGTAACCTAACCGGTTCAATCACCGGTTCGGTTATGATAACTATGCTCTTAAGTACCTTCTAACCAAGCAGGATTCTAAACCAAGATTGATTAGGTAGGTGCTGCTTCTTCAGGAGTTTGACATTGAGATTAAAGATAGAAATAGGTCCAAAAATCAAGTGGTTAACCACCTTTCCTGAATTGAGCCTGTAGATCGGGGAAATGCAACCACCCACTGCTGCGACTAAGACATTCTCGGATGAGCAGTTCTTTCTGATTTAGAGGACTTTGTGGTTTGCAGATATTGCAAACTACAAAGCCATGAGGTTCATCTCCAAGGAGTACACTAACAACAAATTAAAAAGCTTTTAAGTGATGCAAAGTACTACTTGTGGGAAAAACCTTATCTATTTAAGAGATGCTCAGATGGAATTATCCGGCATTGTGTCTTAGATGAGGAAACAAAGAAAATCCTCTGACATTGTCACGGCTCTGAGTATGGAGGCCACTTTGGTGGTGAAAAGATGGCTACTAAGGTCCTTCAGAGCGGTTTTTATTGGCTGACTCTCTTCAGAGACTCCAGAGCATTTGTGAAAAACTGTGACAAGTGTTAGAGAATTCAGAATTTCCCTATCAACCATGAGATGCCACAGTGGGGGATTCTAGAGATTCAATTGTTTGATGTGTAGGGAATTGATTTCATGGGGCCTTTCATAACACCTTTACTATAAGAATATCATGCTTCCGACTGTGCTACTCTGATAGCAAGGAGTATTATGATGACTTCATATATATAATAATAAAATAGGAGCCTGACTCAAAACTGTATCATAGTTTTCTTTGAAAAATCGAAAAAATATTTTATCTTGAAAACAAGGAAGCATATACATATGTACAAAAGTTCTTACATAAGTAGCTTATGAATATAATATACATACAGAACATAAAAATTCCTATCCCTCTTTTAAAATACAATATTGATGGTGAGGGAATACATAACAGTTAAACTAATATAACAATATAATCGTATAAGCAAAATTGTGATTAAACTCTTTATAAGCTTCTTCGTTCGTCTCCTGAAAAGATAAAGCTGTAGGGGGTTGAGAACCTAACCACACGATCTCACCACGGAGTTTCAGAATTGTCATAAGAAGATATTTAATAAGAAAATCGTTTTCAAGCTCAGTGATTACCGTTGTCTTATGAATCCTTTGAAAACCAATGGTTTAACTATAAAAGAATCCAAAATGTTTCTAAAAGAAATCAGTTAATTAACCACAAATCCAAACTCCCTTTTCAAATAAAAGAATCCTAAAAGTTCCCTAACAGTATGAATGACTAACCTATTCCAAACATAGGTTCATTAAGCCTATGCTGAACTAGTTTGATATTTCATACTTCACTAAGTCTCAGTCAGAAACCAATCACGCAATCAACCAACATTATCATCAATTCAGCACCAAAACTCAATCTCAAAAGTGCCACACCAGAACAAACACAGACAAAATAGACAAGAAAAATACAGGTATAGGTAATAGTTACACTAAGTAGCTCAGATAGCAATTAGAGACAGTTAAACAGTTAGGTAAACCAAAACAAATGCAAACCCAAACAATGCACGCAAATTCATATGATGCATGTCTGTCCTATGGCTAACTATCTCATTTGTCAATTATATAGCCAACCCGACATGTTCGGTAGCTAACCCAGGCATCATCTTCTTGAAAACTGGTGAGTAGTACAGTACCACGATCCTCACCTGGTGGGTGGTAAACCACCTCGATCCCCACCATTTGTGGGTGGTAAATAACCTCGATCCCTACAGACGTTTTCAATTCGAAAGCAACACACACATGGGCGGTAAATAACCATGATCCCCACAAAATAATTTTCTTTAAAATCTGGTGGGCGGTAAATAACCACGATCCCCACAATAATTTCATAACAAATCTGGTAGGCGGTAAATAACCAAGATCCCCACAAAACAATTTTTTTTAAAACCTGGTGGGCGGTAAATAACCACGATCCCCACCACCTGCGGGCAGAATGCCACTACGATCCCCACAAACATTTTAAATTTCAAATGCTTTCTATTTATTAAACATGTTTCATCTCGCTTCAACAATCATAATCAAGTTACTCAAGATATAACACTTTCCGTAATAAACTCAAGCACAATTCATTATCTTATTAACCAATTCAAAATCAACTGTAATTCTTAAATCTACAGTTCTCTAGATAACATTTCAACCAAGCCTCAAATTTTATAAAAATTTTGGCAGCATCTCCTCTAAAATTTGGACTATGCCACCTTTACGGGTCCCACAAAAACCACATTTTCCAACCATTTTTAAACTAGCTTGAATATCAAACATCAAATCCTTTCTAATTTTTAAACCAATTTTGATAATAGATCAGGTTCGATGTCAAACCATTTCAAAATCAATTTATTTCTCTAATTCAATTTATTTCCAATAAATCAAACTCATTTCCAAATCTCAATCATTCTCTAAAATTCGACCCGTTCTAATATCAAATTATTTTCAAATCGAACTAGCTCCAATATTAAATCATTTATAAAATCAAATTAATTCAAAATCAAATCGCTTCCAAAATCAATTCATTTTCATTATCAAATTAATTCCAAAACCAAGAAAAATCACTTTTCATAATAATCAACTAAATAACTTTACAAACCAATTCCTTATCAACAACTGCACACCAATCAAGCAATTAGTAATTAAATCTAGCAAATAACCACATCCACAAGACAAACAGAATCACAGAAATATATTTTTCATTTCAATATCTATTTATAACAACTCTGTAATATGAAATAAATTTTAAGAAAAACCCTACCTCAACTCGTCAGAATTCGAAAGTTATATACCGCGTCAAAACCCCTTTTTCTTGGTCTGTAACCTTGGCAGCCGCAACCTCAATTCCAACCCACTTTCGCAGCAACCACAGCAACTCTAATCACAACATATAATAATCAAAACTCAATCTTATAGCAATTAATGCCATAAAACCTCAGTGACACATATATCGAAAGAGCGATAAAGAGCTTTCGGAGTGAAATAACTCACCGCACAAAAAAATGAACTAAGAACGAAGCAGCGACAGCTCCGACAGTGATTCTGGCTACAGCTGCACAATACTCGATGACCAGATGGCGGACTTGAAGGCAGCAGAAGCTCAGTGCGAAGCTGACGGTGACGATAGGCACGAACGGCGGTGATTCCTACGGTGGAGACGGCGCGATTGGCGGTGCAAATCGTTCTCTCTTTTAACATCTTCTCTCTCGCACAGCTACTTGATGAGCTTTCTCTCTCTCTCTCTGCCCGATCTCTCTCTCATCATCGGTGTTGGCGGCATAAGAACGAAGAACGAAGAATGAAGCAGTGGCAGCTTTGACAGTGATTCCAGCTACACCCGCGCAATACCCAGTGACCAGATGGCGGATTTGAAGGCAGCAAAAGCTCAGCACAAAGCTGACAGTGACGAGAGGCACGAACGGCGGCAATTTTTGCGTCAGAGACGGTGCGATTGGCGGCACAAATCGTTCTCTTTCTTTGCATCTTCTTTCTCGCACAGCTCCTTGACGAGCTTTCTCTCTCTCTGCCCGATCTCTCTCACTCATCGTTGGCGTTGGCAGCATTGGCAGGATGGCTCGATGGTGGCTGGGCTTGGCATTTGGCTTCGACAGCGGCAGCCCAGAGACGGCAGCGACAGCAACGCCGCCCTTCCCTCGCGTGCGCACCGTTTCTTCTCTCTTCCTCGGCTTGTAGCACAGCTATCCATCCATTCTTTGCTTTCTTTCTTTTCTTTTCAGTAGCCATGAGTGTGTGTGTGTGTGTGTGTGTGTGTGTGTGTGTGTGTGTGTGTGTGTGTGTGTGTGTGTGTGTGTGTGTTTATCGTGCTTCTGATTGAGGGAGAGTGAGAAAAGGGGGAATTGGGTTTCGAAGGTGAGTGAGGTGAGTGAATATGAGTGGCGACAAGGGGTTAGGGTTAGTGAGTCCCAATTTGGGGATTTAGGGTTAATAGATTAGGATAATTTTAATAAAATTAGGGTATAATGCATAAATTTAAAATATAATTCAATCCCCTTAAAGTTACATTAAAAATATTACTTAATTCTCAATTTACTAATTGACTTTTAATCAAGTATTATAATTTAAAATTAGAGATATTATAATTAAGTTTCTTTGTTTATAAAAATTAAAGTATCAAATTCAAAAATCTCAATTAAATTAAAATGGACTCATAATAAGAATTTTCAAAAATTATGGGTCTTACACCTTTCCCAACCTCATACTCAAACACCTATATCTTAGTGGCGGTTGATTATGTGTTTAAGTGGGTGGAAGCTGTGGCTTTACCCATTAACGATGCCAAAGTGGTGCTGAGATTCTTGCAGAAATATATTTTCAGCCGGTTTGGTGACCCAAAGACACTTGTTAGTGATGGAGGAAGCCACTTCTGCAACAGACAGTTGGACTCACTTCTGTAGAGATATGGAGTTCGTCATAAGATGGCAACCCCCTATCACCTACAGACAAGTGGACAGGTTGAAGTCTTCAACAGGGAATTCAAGAGAATCCTAGAGAAGACTGTGAGCACTTTAAGAAAGGACTGAGCAAGGATGCTTGATGATTGGTGCACGAAACTGACTCCGCGCGTTTTGCACAGATAGACCGGCAAGTATACCGGGTCATCTAAGTAATACCTCAGGTGAGTGAGGGTCGATCCCACGGAGATTGTTGGTTTGAGCAAGCAATGGTTACCTTGCAGATCTTAGTCAGGCGGATAGAAAATATATTTGTCACGAGAAAATGCATAAAATAGATAAATGAATAAAATGTTACTAGATAAATGTGAAATTAATGGTATGAGAATGGTTGAGGCTTCAGAGATGCTTCATCCTTCTGGATTAACTTTTCTCACCATATACTCTAACTTCTGATTGATTCATTCCATGGCAGGCTGTATATGATTAACGCCGGGTCAGCGATCATTAATCTCCTCTGCTTCAGATCAAACGTCGGGTCAGCGGTCATCCAATCTGAATGGGGGTGAAGCTCTAGCAGTCCATTTCCTTGGTGATCCTACTCAAAACGCCATAGACAAGGTCAGATCTTCCGAATAAGAGAATGCTGCTCCTTTGGTTCTAGCCTATACCACAAAAGCCCTAATTGCCCCGCACCTTGACCGAACTGATGTCTCGAGAAGTCCCCAATGAAGCCATGGATTAGCCGTCTAAGAGATGTATAATCAAGTTGGTGGTTCAATACTATCCCGTCAAGGACTTGCAAGAACCCATGTGAAATTGGGATGATAGTTAAGTTACACTCCCAATCCATTAGAATGAAGAACGAAGATACATCTTAGAATAGAATCAAGCATAGATGGAAGTAGAATAGTGATATTATTAATTCATGAGAATTAGCAGAGCTCCTAACCTTAACCTTAGGAGGTTAGTGACTCATATTGTACAAAGGAACAATGTAATTCGAAAATATGGCATAAAGTCTTGAACAAGGGTGATCATTGTTCTATATATACTAATCCAATAACTAAGGATTGCAGGAAATAAGATAAAATGGTCTATTAGTGCGAAAATCCATTTCTAGGGACCACTTAGTGAGTGTTTGGGCTGAACTTGAGTGAAATCCATGAGCTAGACCCTTCTTGGGAATTGAACGCCAGCATTGGACTCCCTTTTAGGCGTTTGGATGCCAGCTACTCCACTTTGGGCGTTGGACAACAAGACTGGGGCTGGTGGCTGATGAATGGATTTTTTACGGTCTAGAATTTCACAAATGAATTCTCGTTGCAAGTATAGTTTCTAAACCAATCAATAATCCTTTCATACAAAAAGTTGTTTGTGACTAGTACAAACCCCTAAAATTTATAAACCGAAGTATTGAACCTCAGGTCGTTCTCCCTAGGAATTGCAATAAAGTTCCTTGCTATTGGTTATGAGGTATGTTTGGGGTTTTTAAGATATTAGACAAAGAATGTAAATTACAAGGAAAATAAAATAAACTAACAACTAACAAAGCTCTTGGCAAGATATGAGAACTAGAAATCCTATCCTAGTTATCCTCCTCAATTATGACCACAAATTGTTCATTGCTCCCACTTAGTTAACCTCTAACCATGGAGGAAAGTCAAGTGGATGAATCAATTTGATTCCTCAAGTCCTAATCAACTCCTAAAGGAGATACTAGTGTTAGAGGCATTCAAATCAATTAGCAACTTCTAATTATCAATCAACAAAGGAATTAGATAACTCAAGAGTCACTAATTACTCAACCAAAGCCAAGAGGAACAAAATCTATACTAAAATCCAACCAAGCATTTCATCAAACACTTGGAAGGTACAAAAGAAAAGCAAAGCAAATTGACAACAAGAATAGAATCTAACAACAATTATTGCAAGGAATTAACAACAAAATATAAAAAGAAACACAATTATTATGAATTACCTCAAATTGAATTGAAAGAAAAGAGAAGGAACAAGAGTAGATCTACAACAAAGTATAAAAACAAAGTAGGAGGGATTACAACAAAAGAATAGAAGAATGATGATTGCAACAACAAGTAATTAAAGAGTAAAAGTAGATGGAAGCAAAGATTAAAATCTAGATCTAAGAAATTCTAACCTAATCCTAATCGTAATTCTAGAGAGAAGAGAGAGCTTCTCTCTCTAGAAACTAACTCTAACTACTTCTAAAACTGAACTATGACTAATGATCAAAAGTATCCTGATTCCTCTTCAATCCTTGGCTTAAATAGCATCAGAAATGAGTAGGATTGGGCCCACAAGGCTTCTAAAATCGCTGGCCATGAGTTGCATTAAGTGGATCATGTGCCACCATCGGCGCGTCCACGCACTGTACGCATACGCACCCCTATACGCGATGCAACTATGGCAAATCTTATATCGTTTCGAAGCCCCAGATGTTAGCTTTCCAACGCAACTAGAACCGCCTCATTTAGATCTTTGTAGCTCATGTTATGGTCATTTGAGTGCAAAGTGGTCAGCTTGACAGCTTTTGCGATTCCATCATTTCTTCATGAGTTCTCCATTTCTACATGCTTTTTCTTGATTCCCTTGGTCCAATCCTTGCCTCCTAAATCTGAAATCACTTAGCAAACATATCATGGCATCTAATAGAATCAAGGAGAATTAGATTTAGCTATTTTAAGTCCTAAAAAGCATGTTTTCAATCTTAAGCGCAATTAAAGGAGAATTTACAAAACCATGCTATTTCATTGGATACTTGGGAGAAAATTTGACAAACCCTCTAAATTCAACACAAGATAAACCTTAAAAACGGGGTTTATCAGTGGCTGGCGTTGAACGTCAGTTTTGGACCTTTATTTTCAAAGCAAAGTATAAACTATTATATATTTCTGGAAAGCCTTAGATGTTAGCTTTACATAGCTGTTAAGAGTGCTCCATTTAGACTTCTGTAGCTCTAAAAATGCTCCTTCGAATGCAAAGAGGTCAGATCCTGATAGCTTCTGCAGGCTTTTCTCTGTCTCTGAATCAGACTTTTGCTCAAGCTCTTCAATTTCAGCCAGAAAATACCTGAAATCATCATAAAATACAAAAACTCAAAGTAGAATCCAAAAATATGAATTTTGCACTAAAGCCTATGAAAATATAATAAAACTTACATACTAAAAATTATATGAAAATGATGCCAAAAAGCATATAAAATATTCGCTCATCAATGATGCTCTCTGAGCATACCAGACTGCATTTAAGACCCTGATTCTTTTGCGTTTGTCATCACGCCCAACAATCGTGAGTTTGAAGCTCGTCACAGTCATTCAATCCCGGAATCCTACTCGAAATACCACAGAAAAGGTTAGACTTTCCAGATTCCCATGAATGCCGCCATCAATTCTAGCTTATACCACGAAGATTCTGATTAAGGAATCTAAGAGATATGCGCCTGGTCTAAGGTAGAACGGAAGTGGTTGTCAGTCACGCGTTCATAGGTGAGAATAATGATGAGTGTCATGGATCATCACCTTCATCATGTTGAAGTGCAACGAATATCTTAGAATAAGAACAAGCGGAATTGAATAGAAAATAGTATTGCATTGAAACTCGAGGTACAGCAGAGCTCCACACCCTTAATCTATGGTGTGTAGAAACTCCACCGTTGAAAATACATAAGTGATGAAGGTCCAGGCATGGTCGAATGGCCAGCTCCCAAACGTGATCAAAATATCAAAAAAATACAATCAAAGACTAGACTATCAAAGACGTGTAAAAAGTTCTATTTATACTAAACTAGCTACTAGGGTTTACAGAAGTAAGTAATTAATGCATAAATCCACTTCCGGAGCCCACTTGGTGTATTTTTGGGCTGAGCTTGATCTTTACACGAGTTGAGGCTTATCTTGGAGTTGAACGCCACATTGTAACGTGTTTTTGGCGTTCAACTCTGGTTCGTGACGTGTTTCTGGCGTTTGACTCCAGAATGCAGCATGGAACTGGCGTTGAGCGCCAGTTTACATCATCTAATCACGAATGAAGTATGAACTATTATATATTACTGGAAAGCTTTGGATGTCTAATTTCCAACGTCGTTGAGAGTGCTCCATTTGGAGTTCTGTAGCTCTAGAAAATCCATTTTGAGTGTAGGGAGGTCAGAATCCAACATCATCAGCAGTCCTTTGTCAGCCTTTTATCAGAGTTTTGCTCAGGTCCCTCAATTTCAGCCAGAAATTACCTGAAATCATAGAAAAACACAAAAACTCATAGTAAAGTCTAGAAATGTGAATTTAGCATAAAAACTAATGAAAACATCCCTAAAAGTAACTAGATCCTACTAAAAACTACCTAAAAACAATGCCAAAAAGCATATAAATTATCCGCTCATCACACCACCAAACTTAAATTGTTGCTTGTCCCCAAGCAACTGAAAATAAATTAGGATAAAAAGAAGATAATATACTATAAATCCCAAAATATCAATGAATATTAATTCTAATTAGATGAGCGGGACTTGTAGCTTTTTGCTTCTGAACAGTTTTGGCATCTCACTTTTTTCTTTGAAGTTTAGAATGATTGGCATCTATAGGAACTTAGAATTTCAGATAGTGTTATTGATTCTCCTAGTTAAGTTTGTTGATTCTTGAACACAGCTACTTTTATGAGTCTTGGCCGTGGCCCTAAGCATTTTGTTTTCCAGTATTACCACCGGATACATAAATGCCACAGACACATGACTGGGTGAATCTTTTCAGATTGTGACTCAGCTTTGCTAAAGTCCCCAGTTAGAGGTGTCCAGAGCTCTTAAGCACACTCTTTTTACTTTGGATCACGACTTTAACCACTCAGTCTCAAGCTTTTCACTTGGACCTGCATGCCACAAGTACATGGTTAGGGACAACTTAATTTAGCCACTTAGGCCTGGATTTTATTTCCTTGGGCCCTCCTATCCATTGATGCTCAAAGCCTTGGATCCTATTTACCCTTGCCTTTTGGTTTTAAGGGCTATTGGCTTTTTCTGCTTGCTTTTTCTTTTTCTTTCTAATTTTTTTCGCCCCTTTTTTTCTTTTTTTTTCACAAGCTTTTACTTTTTCACTACTTTTTCTTGCTTCAAGAATCAATTTTCATGATTTTTCAGATTGTCAATAACATTCTCTTTGTTCATCATTCTTTCAAGAGCCAACAATTTTAACATTCATAAACAACAAGATCAAAATTATGCACTGTTCAAGCATTCATTCGGAAAACAAAAAGTATTGTCACCACATCAATATAATTAAACTAAATTCAAGGATAATTTCGAAATTCATGTATTTCTTGTTCTTTTGAATTAGGAACATTTTTCATTTAAGAGAGGTGAATGATTCATGGAATTGTTTATAGCCTTAAGACATAGTTACTAAATACTAATGATCATGTAACAGAGACACAAATATAGATGACATAATAAGCATAAAAACTGAAAAACAGAAAAATAAGAACAAGAAATGAATCCACCTTAGTGATGGTGGCGCTTTCTTTTTGAAGAACCAATGATGTCCTTGAGTTCTTCTATGTCTCTTCCTTGCCTTTGTTGCTCCTCCCTCATTGCTCTTTGATCTTCTCTAATTTCATGGAGAATGATGAAGTGCTCTTGATGTTCCACCCTTAATTGATCCATATTGTAACTCAAATCTTCAAGAGAAGTGTTGAGTTATTCCCAATAGTTGTTGGGAGGAAAGTGCATCCCTTGAGGCATCTCCGGGATTTCTTGGTGATGAGCTTCCTCATACGTCTCTTGGGTTCCATGAGTGGGCTCTCTTGTTTGCTCCATCCTTTTCTTAGTGATGGGCTTGTCCTCCTCAATGGGGTTGTCTCCTTCTATGATGACTCCAGCTGAGTAACATAGATGGCAAATAAGATGAGGAAAAGCTAGCATTGCCAAAGTAGAGGGTTTATTGGCTATTTTGTAGAATTCAAGGGAGATAACTTCATGAAATTCTACTTTCTCTCCAATCATGATGCTATGGATCATGATGGCCCGATCCACAGTAACTTCAGATCGGTTGCTAGTGGGGATGATGGAAGCGTTGGATGAACTCCAACTATCCTCTAGCCACAGGCTTGAGGTCCAGTCTTTTTAATTGAACCGTCTTGCCTTTGGAGTCTCTTTTCCATTGATCTCCTTCAACACATATGTCCCTAAGGACTTGGTCCAACCATTGATCAAAGTTGACCCTTCTTGTGTAGGGGTGTGCATCTCCTTGCATCATGGGCAAGTTGAATGCCAACCTCACATTTTTTGGACTAAAATCTAAGTATTTCCCCCGAACCATTGTAAGATAGTTCTTTGGATTCGGGTTCATACTTTGATCATGGTTCCTAGTGATCCATGCATTGGCATAGAACTCTTGAACCATCAAGATTCCGACTTGTTGAATGGGGTTGGTTAGAACTTCCCAACCTCTTCTTTGAATCTCATGTTGGGTCTCCGGAAACTCATTTTTCTTGAGCTTGAAAGGGACCTCAGGGATCACTTTCTTCTTAGCCACAACATCATAGAAGTGGTCTTGATGGGCTTTGGAGATGAATCTCTCCATCTCCCATGACTCGGAGGTGGAAGCTTTTGTCTTCTCTTTCTCTTTTCTAGAGGTTTCTCCGGCCTTAGGTGCCATCAATGGTAATGGAAAAACAAAAAGCTTATGCTTTTACCACACTAAACTTAAAATATTGCTCTCCCTCGAGCAAGAGAAGAAAGAAAAGAAGAAGAAGAAGAGAAAATATGGAGGAGAGTGTGGGAGGTGTATTCGGCCAATGTGTAGAAGAAGGGGTGGTGTTGTGTGAAATTTAAGAAGAATAGAGGGGTTTATATAGTGAGGGGAGAGGAAGTAGGTTCGGCCATTTAGGGTGGGTTTTGGGTGGGAAAAAAATTTGAATTTTGAAGGTAGGTGGGGTTTATGGGGAAGAGTGTTTATTGGAAAGAGAGGATAAATGTTGAGAAGGGGGGAGAATATGGTAGGTGGGGATCCTGTGGGGTCCGCAGATCCTGAGGTGTCAAGGATTTACATCCCTGCACCAATTAAGCATGTACAATGCCTTTGCATGCAATTCTGGCATTTAAACGCCGAAGTGATGCATGTTCTGGGCGTTCAACCCCCATGTGTAGCATGTTTCTAGCGTTGAACGCCAGTTCCATGCTTGTTTCTGGCGTTCAGCGCCAGCTCTCCTCAGGGTGCATTTCTGGCGTTTGAATGCCAGGGTGTTGCTTGTTTTTGGCGTTCAACGCCACATTCATGCTCTGTTTTGGCATTGAACGCCAGATAGATGCTCCTTACTGGCGTTTAAACGCCAGTAAGTCCTTCCTCCAGGGTGTGATTTTTCTTCTGCTATTTTTTAATTTATTTTAAATTTTAATAGTTTTTTCGTGACTCCACATGATCATGTACCTAATAAAACATAAAAGAATGAAAAAATAAAAATAAATTTAGATAAATAAAAATTGGGTTGCCTCCCAATAAGCGCTTCTTTAATGTCAATAGCTTGATAGTGGGCTCTCATGGAGCCTCACAGGTGATTAGGTCAATGTTGTATAGTCCCAACACCAAACTTAGGGTTTGGTTGTGGGGATTCAACACCAAACTTAGAGTTTAACTGTGGGGGCTTTGTTTGACTCTGTACTGAGAGAAGCTCTGCATGCTTACTCTCCCTTGTTATAGAAGGATAGCCGTGTGCCTTAAACACAAGGTAGTCCCCATTTAATTGAAGGACTAATTCTCCTCTGTTAACATCTATCACAGCTTCTGCTATGGCTAGGAAAGGTCTTCCAAGGATGATGCATTCATCCTTCTCCTTCCTAGTGTCTAAGATTATGAAATCAGCAGGAATGTAAAGGCCTTTAACCTTTACTAACACGTCCTCTACTAATCCATAAGCTTGTCTTACTGACTTGTCTGCCAATTGTAATGAGAATAAGGCAGGCAGTACCTCAATGATCCCCAGTTTTTCCATTACAGAGAGTGGCATAAGATTTATGCCTGACTCTAGGTCACACAGAGCTTTCTCAAAGGTCATAGTGCCTATAGTAAAGGGTATTACGAATTTGCCAGGATCTTGTCTCTTTTGAGGTAAAGTTTGCTGAACCCATGTATCAAGTTCACTAATAAGCAAGGGAGGTTCACCTTCCTAAGTCTCTTTACCAAATAACTTGGCATTCAGCTTCATGATGGCTCCTAGATATTTAGCAACTTGCTCTCCAGTTACATCTTCATCCTCTTTAGAGGAAGAATAATCTTTAGAGCTCATGAATGGCAGAAGGAGATTTAATGGAATCTCTATGGTCTCTATATGAGACTCAGATTCCTTTGGATCCTCAATAGGGAACTCCTTCCTGCTTGAGAGATGTCCCATGAGATCTTCCTCATTGGGATTCACGTCCTCTCCCTCCTTCTTGCATTTGGCCATGTTGAGTATATCAATGGCCTTGCACTCTCTCTTTGGATTCTCTTCTATATTACTTGGGAGAGTACTAGGAGGGGTTTCAGTAACTTTCTTACTCAGCTGGCCCACTTGTGCCTCCAAATTTCTAATGGAGGATCTTATTTCACTCATGAAACTTAAAGTGGCCTTAGACAGATCAGAGACTAGATTAGCTAAATTAAAAGTGCTTTTCTCAAGATTCTCTGTCTGTTGCTGAAAAGATGATGGAAAAGGCTTGCTATTACTGAGCCTAGTTCGTCCACCATTATTAAAGCCTTGTTGAGGCTTTTGTTGATCCTTCCATGAGAAATTTGGATGATTTCTCCATGATGAATTGTAGGTGTTTCCATAAGGTTCACCTAAGTAATTTACCTCTGCTATTGCAGGGTTCTCAGGATCATAAGCTTCTTCTTCAGAAGAGGCCTCTTTAGTACTGTTGGATGCATGTTGCCATCCATTCAGACTTTGAGAAATCATGTTGACTTGCTGAGTCAACATTTTGTTCTGAGCCAATATGGCATTCAGAGCATCAATCTCAAGAATTCCCTTCCTTTGAGGCGTCCAATTATTCACAGAATTCCTCTCAGAAGTGTACATGAACTGGTTATTTGCAACCATGTCAATAAGTTCTTGAGCTTCTGCAGGCGTTTTCTTTAGGTGAATGGATCCACTTGCAGAATGGTCCAATGACATCTTAGAGAACTCAGACAGATCATAATAGAATATATCCAGAATCGTCCATTCTGAAATCATGTTAGAAGGACACCTTTTGGTCATCTGCTTGTATCTTTCCCAAGCTTCATAGAGGGATTCACCATCTTTTTGTTTGAATGTCTGAACATCCAATCTAAGCTTGCTCATCTTTTGAGGAGGAAAGAATTTAGCCAAGAAGGTCGTGACCAGCTTATCCCAAGAGTCCAGGCTATCCTTAGGTTGTGAATCCAACCATGTTCTAGCTCTGTCTCTTACAACAAAAGGGAAAAGCATAAGCCTGTAGACTTCAGGATCTACTCCATTCGTCTTTACAGTCTCACAGATCTGCAAGAACTCAGTTAAAAACTGATAGGGATCTTCTGATGGAAGTCCATAAAACTTGCAGTTTTGTTGTATTAGAGCAACTAATTGAGGTTTCAGCTCAAAATTGTTTGCTCCAATGGCAGGAATTGAGATGCTTCTTCTATCAAACTTGGAAGTAGGTGTAGTATAATCACCAAGCATCCTTCTTGCATTATTGTTGTTGGGTTCGACTGCCATCTCCTTTTCTTGTTCAAAAATTTCAGCAAGGTTGTCTTTGGATTGTTGTAATTTAGCTTCTCTTAGTTTCCTCTTTAGAGTCTTTTCAAGTTCTGGATCAGCTTCAACAAGAATGCCTTTTTCCTTGTTCCTGCTCATATGAAAGAGAAGAGAACAGAAAAAGAAGAAGAATCCTCTATGTCACAGTAAAGAGGTTCCTTATTATTAGTAGAAGAAGAAAGGGAATAAGAAGAATGGAGAATCCAAACACAAGGGTAAGGATAGAGGTAGTGATTTGAGATGAAGATAAGTGTTAGTGAATAAATAAATAAATAGAGGAAGATGAGAGAGAGAGAATTCGAAAATTAATTTTGAAAAGCAGTTAATGATTTTCGAAAATTAAAGGTGAGATAGAATTAAAATTTAAAACAATTAGTTAATTTAAAAAGAATTTTGAAAAAGGGATGAGATATTTTCAAAAATTAAGAGGGAGAATTAGTTAGGTGGTTTTGAAAAAGATAAGAAACAAACCAAAAGTTAGTTAGTTAGTTGAAAAAGATATTAAAATCAAATTTGAAAAGATAAGAAGATAAGAAGTTAAGAAGTTAGAAAAGATATTTTAAAATCAAATTTTTGAAAAAGATAAAATTTTGAAAAAGATATGATATAAAAGATATGATTAAAAAGATATGGTTGGAAAAGATTTAATTTTTAAAATTAAAATTAATTACTTAACTAACAAGAAACTAAAAGATAAGATTCTAGAATTTAAAGATTTGAACCTTTCTTAACAAGAAAGTAACAAACTTCAAATTTTTGAATCAATCATATTAATTGTTAGCATAATTTTCGAAAATAAAGATAAAATTAAGAAAAAAAATTTTTGAAAAATAGTCTAAAACATTAAATTTTCGAAAATTAAATAAAAAATGAAAAAGATTGATTTTTGAAAAAGTTTTGAAAAGATAAGATTTTTAAAATTTAAAAATTTGACTTGCCTTACAAGAAACAACTAATTTTAAAATTTTTTGACTAAGTCAACCCAAATTTTCAAAATTTTGAGAGAAAAAAGGTAAAGATATTTTTTTATTTTTGAATTTTTAATGATGAGAGAGAAAAACACAAATATGACCCAAAACATGAAAATTTTGGATCAAAGCCAATGATGCATGCAAAAACACTATGAATGTCAAGATGAACACTAAGAACACTTTGAGGATCATGATGAATATCAAGAACATATTTTTGAAAAATTTTTTATGCAAAGAAAACATGCAAGACACCAAAATTAGAAATCTTTAATGCATGGACACTATGAATGCAAAAAAGCATATGAAAAACAATAAAAGACACAAAACAAGAAAACATCAAGATCAAACAAGAAGACTTAACAAGAACAACTTGAAGATCATGAAGAACACCATGAATGCATGAATTTTCGAAAAATAATGCATAAATTTTTAAAAACATGCAATTGACACCAAACTTAAAAATTGATCAAGACTCAAACTAGAAACACAAAATATTTTTGGTTTTTTTATGATTTTATGATTTTTTTGGATTTTCTTTTATTTTTTTTCGAAAAACATATAGAAAAAAAAAAGAAAATAAGAAATCCAAAATTTTTAATAAGAATTCCAAGAATCTTTCAATATTAGCCTAAATCTCCAATCCAAGGGTTAGGCATGGCTTAATAGCCAGCCAGCTTTAGAAGATATAAATCAGGCATGTAACAACTGATATTCCAATTAACTTGCCTCTATGCTGATGGTTTTGAAGCCTCAATCCAATTGAGTTGGACATGGCTTTACAGCCAGCCAAGCTTCAACATACTTTATGAAACACTAGAATTCATTCTTAAAAATTTTGAATAATTTTTTCGAAAACAAAGAAAAAATTTTAAAAAATATTTATGAAAACTTTTTTGAGAAGAAAAATAAAAAGAAAATTACCTAATCTGAGCAACAAGACGAACCGTCAGTTGTCCATACTCAAACAATCCCCGGCAACGGCGCCAAAAACTTGGTGCACGAAATTGTGATCATCAACAATGGTGCCAATAACTTGGTAGTGCTCTCAAACGTGAATCACACTTAGTCACAACTCCGCACAACTAACCAGCAAGTGCACTGGGTCGTCCAAGTAATACCTTACGTGAGTAAGGGTCAATCCCACGGAGATTGTTGGTATGAAGCAAGCTATAGTCATCTTGTAAATCTCAGTTAGGCGGATAGTAAATGTTATGGAGTTTTCGAATAATAATAATAATAAATAAGCAGAAAATAAAGATAGAGTTACTCATGTAATTCAATGGTGGGAATTTTAGATAAGTGTCTGGAGATGCTTGTCCCTGTTGGATCTCTGCTTTCCTACTGCATTCCTTCAATCCTTCTTATTCCTTTCCATGACAAGCTATATGTAGGGCATCACCGTTGTCAATGGCTACATCCCATCCTCTCAGTAAAAATGGTCCAAATGCTTTGTCACAGCACGGCTAATCATCTATCGGTTCTCGATCATGTTGGAATAGAATCCCTTGATTCTTTTGCGTTTGTCATCACGCCCAACAATCGCGAGTTTGAAGCTCGTCATAGTCATTCAATCCCGGAATCCTACTCGGAATACCACAGACAAGGTTAGACTTTCTGGATTCCCATGAATGCCGCCATCAATTCTAGCTTATACCACGAAGATTCTGATTAAGGAATCCAAGAGATATGCGCCCGGTCTAAGGTAGAACGGAAGTGGTTGTCAGTCACGCGTTCATAGGTGAGAATAATGATGAGTGTCACGGATCATCACCTTCATCATGTTGAAGTGCAACGAATATCTTAGAATAAGAACAAGCGGAATTGAATAGAAAATAGTAGTAATTGCATTGAAACTCGAGGTACAGCAGAGCTCCACACCCTTAATCTATGGTGTATAGAAACTCCACCGTTGAAAATACATAAGTGATGAAGGTCTAGGCATGGCCGAATGGCCAGCCCCCAGACGTGATCAAAAGATCAAAATAATACAATCAAAGACTAGACTATCAAAGACGTGTAAAAAGTTTTATTTATACTAAACTAGCTACTAGGGTTTACAAAAGTAAGTAATTGATGCATAAATCCACTTCCAGGGCCCACTTGATGTATATTTGGGCTGAGCTTGATCTTTACACGAGCTGAGGCTTATCTTGGAGTTGAACGCCAAGTTGTAACGTGTTTTTGGCGTTCAACTCTGGTTCGTGACGTGTTTCTGGCGTTTGACTCCAGAATGCAGCATGGAACTGGCATTGAGTGCCAGTTTATGTCATCTAATCACGAATAAAGTATGAACTATTTATATTTCTGGAAAGCTCTGGATGTCTACTTTCCAACGCAGTTGAGAGCATGCCATTTGAAGTTCTGTAGCTCCAGAAAATCCATTTCGAGTGCAGGGAGGTCATAATCCAATAGCATCAGCAGTCCTTTGTCAGCCTTTTATCAGAGTTTTGCTCAGGTCCCTCAATTTCAGCCAGAAATTACCTGAAATCATAGAAAAACACAAAAACTCATAGTAAAGTCCAGAAATGTGAATTTAGCATAAAAACTAATGAAAACATCCTTAAAAGTAACTTGATCCTACTAAAAACTACCTTAAAACAATGCCAAAAAGCGTATAAATTATCCGCTCATCAGACCCCCTATAGGGTTGTCCCTGTACCAGTTAGTATATAGTAAGGCCTCTCACTTGCCAGTGGAGTTGGAGCACAGAGCATATTGGGCAATACAGCTCCTGAACTTTGATGCCAAGGCTGCAGAAGAAAAAAGGCTGCTCTAACTAAATAAGCTTGATGAGTTACGAGCATCTGCTTATGACAATGCCAAGCTCTATAAAGAGAAGACCAAGATGTGGCATGACAAGAAGATAGCCACAAGAGCTTTTGAGCCAGGCCAGCAAGTTTTATCGTTCAATTCAAGGCTCTAGCTCTTTCCCGGGAAGCTGAAGTCATGTTGGTTCAGACCTTTTGTGGTAAGCAAAGTATCACCGTATGGTCACGTGGAACTTTAGGAATAGAATTCTGATAAACTATTCTTAGTCAATGGCCAGAGGTTGAAGTATTATCTTAGAGGCGAGATCGATCGCTAAAGGTCCACTCATCTACTAACTTAGCAAAACTGACCATCAAGTTAGTGATGGTAAAGAAGCACTTGTTGGGAGGCAACCTAACCATAGTATCCCTTGATTTCATGCTCAGTTTACTTTTCTTTTTATTTATATTTATCTTTTGATGATAATTCTGTAGTTTTCCTTTGTTTTATATGTGTTTTGTTCATGCAGAGTGATTAAAATAGGAACAGGTGCACTCAGAAGGAATTTCAGACACCCTAGAGGAGTTAGATTCAAGCAGAGTGGCGCCAAACTTAGCCAGCCCAAGTTTGGCACCACATACGAAGCGAATTGGAGCCATTTTTCCCTGGAGAGGTAGTGCCAAACTTGGAAATTCCAAGTTTGGCACCAGGTGTGACATAATTTTGAGGAATTTCTCTTGGAGGGGTGGCGCCAAACTTGGGATTTCCATGTTTGGCGCCAGGTGATGCACACAAGATGGAGGATTTTACTGGAGGGGTGGTGCCAAACCTAGGTTTCTGGAGTTTGGCGCTACCAATAAGAAAGAAAGTGCCAATTTTTACTGTTAGGGTGGCGCCAAACTTGGTCCCCCTGGCGTTTGGTGCCACCACTGGCCAAAAAAAGATTCAAGGGTGGCGCCAAACTAGCAAAACTAGTTTGGTGCCAAGAGAAGGAAATTGTTGCTGGGCATGCAGCTCCAAACGCCAGGTTTTCCAAGTTTGGCGCCAGCAAAGTTTTTTTAGACCTCTTTGTCCAAATCTTTTCAATTGTGAAACTGAATCTCTTAGATTCATTCAACCCCCACCTTGACAAGTTTTCCTTCCCCAAATCTTCTCCCCAATCCCATCCACACCCTCTTTTTCTGTTCCCAATACCCCCACCCTTTGAACGAATCTTCACCCACTAACCCCATCCCCACACTCTATTCCCCAACTTATATATATATATATATATATATATATATATATATATATATATATATTACAATTTCCTTTTCTCTTTTATTTTATTTTCCTCTTCCGTCCACATTGCTTCCATCCCTCTTCTCCTCTTTCTTCCTCCTCGCTCTATTTTATTTTGCTCGAGGACGAGTAAAGCTTCAAGTTTGGTATTGTCGCTTTGTTTGTTTATTCTCATGGCACTAAAGACCACTGAGACCTCAAGAAAGAGGAAAGGAAAAGAACAGGCCACCGATTCTTATGATTCAAGGAGATTTTGCTATAAATTACATAAGGAGCATTTTTTTGAGGTCACTTTCAAGAGGTTTGTGATTCTGGAAGCGAAATTTGCACTTCAACCGAATGAGTATCTGAAAATCCAGTTCCAAATTCAAAAGCGAGGGTGTCAATTTCTGTACAATCAGCACACTGAGGTCGGACAATTGATGGTTCAAGAATTTTATGGCAACCTTTGTGTCACATACAAAGATGTCACTGGAGTCAATGACAAGAACCACCAAAGCTTTGTGAGAGAAAAAAATCCTTGACTTCAGCCTAAGGAATATTCGACAAACCTTCCGATTGCCACTCATTGATCACATGGAAGAAGATTCCTACAGCAAGAGGGTAAACCGAGATCAGCAATTAGATCAAGTGCTCGCTAATATATGTATTCCAGGGGCCAAGTGGAGAATAGGTTTGGAAGGGAGACCGTACCAACTTAAGAGCAGTGACCTTCTTGCTTTGGCTAGGGGATGGCTTGACTTCATCCGGAGGTGTCTCATGCCCACTAGTAACCAGTCCAAATGCATTGTGGACTGGGCCACTATGATTCACTGCATTATGAAGGGAGAGAAGGTGGAGGTAGAGGACATCATTGGACAACAAATCTATAGCATTGCCTCCAACTCCTCTAAGCATGATAGGCTGGGCTTCCCACATCTCATTTACCACCTATGTGACATTGCTAGGGTGAAGGTAGATCACGATTTCCCTATTCCAGTTTAGAGTCCTATCACTAAGAAGAATATGAAATAGGTCAGGGAATACTAGAAGATTCACAGAGGAGAGCAAGCCAAAGAAAAGGCTCAGCAAGACCAGCCTCCCTTGCCTCGGGGACAATTTTTTCCACCTCAGGAGTACTGGCAGCAGCTCACATCCTCTCTTGAGCAGATGAGGATGACACAGGATAGCTGCTAGGAGCAACTTACTTCCTCCTTTGATCAAATGAGGGCAACATAGGATATTCAGAATACTCTTCTCCATCAGTTGCCAACAAAGCAAGAAACTCAACCCCATGAGCTTGTTCAGCTAAGACATGACTTTGGGCTCTTGAGAGGACCATATGGACCACAGCCTAAGCAGAGAGACCCCCACCGTGGCGACTGAGGTGGTTTAGTCCCTTTTTCACTTCCTATTTTCTTTTTGTTCCTATTATGTTATATTCCTATTTTCTGTTGCTTTGTTTATTTTGTTGCATAATCTTTAGTATTTTCAATTCCTAGATTTTAGTTTAATTCTATTATTTGTTTTTAAATTGAAAAACAATGTCTCATATACCGCTCAGTGAGCTTGAATCTAAAAAGAAAAAAAAAGAAGCGATGTATTGCATGAGAAATTGAGTTTATTTTTAAGAGTAGTTTTATTTGCTTAAATGTAGTAGTGTTACTTGTGACTTTGAATGAATGATATGAATAGTGCATATTTGAATTTAAAACAAAGGATGTTGATGCATGAGGAACAAGAATTTAGGGAACTATTATAAATTCTCCAAATTAAATAAGAAATTAATCCTTGAAGCAAAAGAAACAGCAAAAAGAAAAAGAGAATAAAAGGTAAGGTCCAAAGCTTTGAACATCAATGGCTAGGAAGGTCAAGTATGATTAAAACCTCAAAAGAGTTATTTTCCTAGCCATATGCTTATGGTGTGAATGTGTCAAGTAATCCTTGAGACAGAGCACTAAGAGTCGAGACCAAGTGTAAATGCAGAGTATGCCAAAGGCTTTAAGCACCACTATCTTGGAGCAATTAAAAGAGAAATCAGAACTCAAAAGAGTTTTCCAGTTAAGTGCTTGTGGCGTTTTCTGTGTCAAGTAAAGCTTGAGACAAAACATTTAAAGTCACGGCTAGGCTCAAGGTGCAAAGCACTAAAGAAAAGAAAATTGTTGTGTTCAAGGATTAATCCGATGTAAAAAGGCAAGAGAATTCATAATATTATCAGGATTCTAATTTCGAATGACATTAATATTCCTAAGATTCAAAGGATAGTGAGATGCCGAAACTATTCAGAGTTTCAGTGTTATTAACTCCACTTTGAGATAGATAGGAGATTAATTGAGCACTCAACTCTCATACAAATTCATATCTTAAGTTGATATTAGTTTTGATTGCTTGAGGACAAGCAACAATTCAAGTTTGGTGTTGTGATGCGTGAGCATCTTTTCTATCTTTTTCTAGTGAATTTGCATTCGAATTTGTTAAGTTTAATCAAGATTTAAGTATTTTTAAGCCACTATGAATGCTACTTTGAGTTGTGTGCAATTTGGTTTATTTCAGGTAGTATTCGGGTGGATTTGACAGAGTTTAGAAGGAAGAAATGGAGCCATTACAACCCCAAGAGTGGCAATCTCCAAGTTTGGTGCCAAGATCATCACAAGCTCCCCATTCACGCTGGCATGGTGGAGCCAAAATTAGGATCTCCAAGTTTGATGCCAAGATCAAGATAAAGCAATAAGCACACGCGGGCCATGTTTGGCACCAGCTTTAGGATTTTGTGGTGGTCCCCACGTCTCCACGAGCTAGCAATGAGATCTTCAAGGACTTTTTGATTAAAACTTTATATTATTTACTATAGAAAAAGATATTATTTAGCTTTAGACAATATATTTTACATTAATTAGGTTAGATATAAAAAGGAAAAAAATTTAGCCCTTCGGGCTCTCTTCTCTCTTATGCACCACATTCTACACTTTACACTTTGAAACCCTTGTTTTCTCTCTGAGCCATCAGTAACTAAACCTCCACTATTAAGGTTAAAAACTCTATTTATTCTATAGACTAATACTGTTACTCTTCTATTTTAATTAATGTATTGATTTCAATTTCAAGGATTTGTTTTCATTCTTCATCTTAAGGATTTGGGTAGATCGGAAGAATAACCCTTATTCTAATTTTGTTCTCGTTAAATCTTGGAAAAGTAATTTACTTGAACAACAGTTTGAAAATAATTTCTCCTAAATAACTAATTATCTATACTTAATGGGATACGTGACATATAATCCTCTTATATTTGGGTAATTAGAGTTTTTGTGGTTGATAAAGTAGAATTGGACTTAAACCTCTAATTAAAATTAGTTGACCAAGGAATTGGTGATTAACTAGGTTATAGGAGACTAAATTACTAAGGAATTCGGGTTTAGTCAAATATAGTTTGCCATGAATTAAATCTTGCATGATTAAAGTAGTTGGTAAGAAATAGAAATTCGGAAAATAAACAACTCTGAAACCTTAACTGTCTCTCATATAATCTTCACAACCCGTTTACTACTTGCTTTCTAATTCTTTGAATTTACTGTTTAATGCAATTAAACCCTCAAAACATCATTTTCTACTTGTCTAACTAAACAAATCACTCATCTGAGGTATTACTTGGTACGATCCGATGCACTTGCCGATTAGTTTGTGGATTCTGAATTTTGCACTACGAACCTAGAGGATAGATGGGTGGAAAGAAGTAGCTATCATTATAATGGGATTTCACTATTTCTTTCCTTTGTCTATCCTTCACTCCCCACGGTCCTCCGACCTACCATAAGTGTAGGTGAGGGACTAAACGTCAGTTTGGTCACGATCATCATCCCTACTAGGACTCTTCCTATGGTCTTCTAACCTCTTCATGGGAGATCAGGTTCGTAACAGGCTTGGATGAGAGTCCTGGCTGTGTTTAGGATGATAACGGTCTCTTGCTGCCAGTTCCCTCTCCAAGTTTTGCACTCTGTGTCTGAGCTCTTTCATAATCCGAGAGCTATCACTCCTAATACAACCAAACGGGTGTTTCTGAGGAGACCGGATGTGGGTGGTGCCCTGGCGAGACGGGGACCTCGGACGTTCCTGTGAGGTCCCCAAACTCACCTTGCTCCGTAGGCGGGCTCCTTCCCTCACCTGTACCTCTTCTGTACGAGAGATGAGCTTCATAATTGGGTCAGGTTCCCACAGACGATGCCAATATTCAGTTTCTCATTGGAGTAATGGATCGGATAGACGTCGGGTCAATAGGGTGTTTCTAGACCTGGCAGCGAGCTTTATGGAGAGGTGTTATTCCGATCGTCTGTGGGTCGGCAGGTGGGGCCACCTGCAAGGACACTCTGATGCTAAAGTATGCATCCGTACGATGAGACAACTAATTAGGGTAGAATTAACTTACCTCTAGGGAGGGGTAGGTCCCTTCCCATTTATACCTTGTACCCAGTTGGACCCTTTGACTTGGGCCCGTTCGTTTGGAAGCTTCTGCCAGCTATCCAGGTCTTCATCCAGGAGAGAAATGATGTACGGGTCATCTTCTTGTGCGGGTTGAGGCCCTTTCGGGTCAGCAGTCCACATGTTGGACCTCTAGCCCTTATTGGGCTACGCCGGAATAGCTATATTCCAAGAGTAATACATAAAGGAAAACAAAGACGAATTTTCATAAAATTTATACAATGCATGCGTAATTGAAATCTTCAATTACTTATGGACAATCCCGCATTGATAATTCATAATCATATATGATTTCATAGAGTAAATAATTATTTTTTATCGTAAAAGATTCAGACGCTGACAAAATTGATCATGAAAAATGAAACTAAAGTTATACCCATACAAGATAAGTTTTATTCGACAAAAATGACCAATAATTAAAGCTTTTTTTCATAATTTCATAAATATCCCTTTCCTTTCTTTTTCATTCCCTAACCTTAACCTTAACAATTTAACCACCCCTCCCTCCTCTACCTTCTATCCCTCCACCATTCTCTGCTACCACAATCTCTTCTGCCGTCACCATCCCCTTCACTCTCCTCACCCTTCCTTTTCCTTCAACTATCACCAACTCCAAAAGCACTACCACTCCATTTTCTTCTCCACCCCAACTACCTCTCACCACCTCCCCCTCCGCCCTCGTCTCCTCTTTATACTGGCAGCCACATCGCTGGCACTCGTGCCTCCGTCACTCACGAAGGAGATCGAGAAGGCAACACTCTTTGACTTCATTCTGATCCTTCCAATCATCATGGTTGAGTTCTTGCTCCTCATGGTGGCACTAGAAAAGGTGTACTTTACTCCTCTAAAAAAAATTCATGGATGAGAGAGATGCAGCCATTAGGGAGAGGCTGAGCAGCGTGAATGACACATTAGAGGAGGTGAAGCAGCTGGAAGAGCAGGTCATGACCATGATGAAGGTAGCAAGGGCGAAGATATCGGTGGAAACGTTGAATCAGATGAAGAAGGAGACACAAGCTGAGGTAGAGTTGAAGATTGCAGAAGGGAGGAAAAAGGTGGAGGTTGAGCTTCAAGAGGCTCTGGCTAATTTGGAAAAGCAGAAGGAAGAAACCATCAAATCTCTTGATTCTCATATAACTATTCTTAGCCAAGAATTGTTAAGAAGATTCTTCCTTCGGTTTGATTAAGCTTTCTCTTTTGATTCAATGTACTCATAAGAAGAGTTGAAAATATTGTAACTTTTTCCTATTTGAGATTTGTGTATGTAATAATATGTCAAAAAAAGATTGGGTTATCTGTTTAGTGTAAGAAGTAAGAACGGAAGTCTCCTTGTGGATCATCTCATTATAGATTGAGGGTCTTGAATTACATTTTTTAATTTTTGGATAAAAATTTATTATTGCATACAATTCTAAGAGAGGGTGAAGATGGTGGAGGGGATGGTGACGGTGGAAGGGATTATGGTGGCAGAGAAAGATGGAAGGTAGGGTTAAGATTAGAGAAGGAAAAAGAAAGGAGAGGGGTATTTATGAAATTATGAACAAAAATTTAATAATGAGTAAAGTATCGTTTTTGTCCCCAACGTTTGGGGTAAGCCCCAAAGTTGTCCCTAACGTTTCAATCGTCTTATTTAAGTCCCTAACTTTTCAAAATTGACTCAATGTTATCCTGCCGTTAGGGATCCGTTAACAGAATTGACGACGGGACAAAATTGAGACGATTTTAAAACGTTAGGGATTTAAATAGGACGAAAACGTTGGGACAAAAACGATACATAGAAATAATTTTAATTTTATCCTTCAATAATATTAATTTTTTACTATACATAGTATTCAATTAGTTTTTTAATCACATCTAAGTAAATTACACTTAATCATATTACTTTCACCCTAAATAAATTAATTTCTTTATTTTAATCTTAAAGATTTTTTGTTATCATGAAATGTTTGTAGAATGGCTAGAATATAAACTTACAGAAAAGAAAAAAATAATATATATACAATAAAATATAAATTATACATTTTGTCTCTAATGTATCAAAATTTTTTAAAATTATAAAAAAATAAATTTATTTAAAATGAAAGTAATGTAATTAAGTATAATTTACTTAGATGTAATTAAAAGATTGATATTATTAAAAGATAAAATTAAATTAAAATTTATTTTTATGTATCGTTTTTGTTCCCAACATTTTCGTCCTATTTAAGTTCCTAACGTTTCAAAATCGTCTCAATTTTGTCCCACCGTCAATTCTGTTAACGGATCCCTAACGGCAGGACAACATTGAGTCAATTTTGAAACGTTAGGGACTTAAATAGGACGATTGAAATGTTAGGGACAACTTTAAGACTTACCCTAAACGTTAGGGATAAAAACGATACTTTACTCTTTAATAATTTATCATTTTTATTGAATAAAACTTATCTTGTATAAGTATAATTTTAGTTTCAACTTTTTATGATAATTTTTATCAGTGTCTGAATTTTTCATTTGTCAAAAAATTACTGTTATTTCAAACAACATGCTATGTATACATCAAAAATATATAATAACTTTTTTCATATATTACTTTTATATTTTAAACTCATAATATTTTGACATCAAATATGTTGATGTAGCACATTTTGGTATTAGTTTTTATGAGTTTCTCTTTTAAATATTATTTATGAAAAATATTATATATTGATTATAAAATTTGTTCATAATTAATAATTAATTATAGTAAAATTTGTCAATAATTTCAATATTTTTAACCATAACTTTTTAATAATTTTGTCAATTCTCTTTTAAATCCATATACAGTTGAACATTATATAGTTATAGTTCATGAGTAAATGTGTAAATATTCAAGATTCAAAATCTTTTGTTTAGTTTTTAATTTGTTTTTTTTTCTTTACTTATTTCATATAATAATAATTTATTTTTTGGTTTTTCTAATCGAAGTTAATCTTTTTAAAGTAGAAACGAGAATTCATCATTTGTTATTATTAATTCACCCATGTTTTCATTTCTTTAATTATATAATGATTATTCTTAAATTTGATTTTTTATTTTTCATTTGGTCTTCGAATGTGCTTGTATTTTGTTATAGCCACTCTATGTTTTATTGTTTGAAAATATTTGTATTCAAGCATATTCAAATTTATTCAAATATTATATCTCTCTGTACGATAAGAATTAATGTATTTGTTTGATTTTTAATTAGATTTGAGTATAAATACCTTCTCTAAAGAGATATATACATTTATAAATAAACTTGTATGTTTTTTAAGGTGCATGCGATTCGCAAGTTCAAAATATTAACTACGATATGAACTGTTACGTATGTAACCTGAACTTAATGGATTGGGCTTGTAAGGTTGGTCCAAATGTCAAGATGTGATGGTCTTCAATTTGGTTTATGTTTGTGAGCCGCCGTCCGACTTGAGTGTATGAAAGAATGGGGTGGTACCTGCAAAGACACTCTGATGCCTAAGTCAGCAAAGGATTTTAGCAGGTTTAGAGAATATTAGAACTTGGAGATACCTGAGAGGTGTCAGGGTATTTATAGTGGTGAACTAATAACCACAGTTGGAGTAGTTTCACCTTTTCAGGTGGATAACCATCCCTTTATCTTAGGAAAGTTGAGATAGGTCTCCTGAAAGTGGGTTGAGAGATTTTAGGGGCAGTTACTTATTTG
Source organism: Arachis hypogaea (assembly GCF_003086295.3). Lineage (NCBI taxonomy): Eukaryota > Viridiplantae > Streptophyta > Magnoliopsida > Fabales > Fabaceae > Arachis > Arachis hypogaea. The sequence goes on from NC_092036.1 coordinate 50,989,111, forward strand.
AATAAGGGTGATCTGCCAGCTAATCTTCGATCCCGACTTCCTTAAAGTGGAGTGCGTGTCGAACCCGACCTCTTCTGAGGAGGCCGGTGAGTAGCGAACGCCAATCTTTAGATTGGCCTTTTTGGCTCATTTGGACTTGGGCCCTAATGTTGGGTCAGGGTATGAATAATGCCCCTACTTGAATCCAATTTCTTTTAGGTATGAGTTGGATTCGAGTATTTGATCTCGGGCTTGTAGCCGATGTGAAGTGAGAACCGACGTGATTTTAAAAATTTTCAACAGTTGCATCTAATCAAACGTCGCATCTATTAGGGGTTTCGTATTTACACGTGGGGAGCAGTTACATTGGTAACGGCGCGTATCTTTAATGATAGCCTCGTTTTACTATTTTTCCCCTGGCGTATTTATAAATACTTTTCCGTCTCTTTCTTCTGTTTTTTTCATTTTCTAAAATCTCTTACCCAGAATCCTCATTTTCTCAAGGAGAAAGCTTTTTCTCTTCCTTCTTGGAGTGCTTCACTGTTGTTCCTGCTTGCTTTTACCTCCATATACAAAGGTTAGCCTTCTCTTCTTCATTATTGAATGCTCTACTTTGTATTTTTAGAGGAGTTTTGGCGTGTTCATAGCGAGTCTATCCGTAAGCCTAGTGATTCTATTTTATTGTGGGGCTTGCTTTGATCCTTTAGGGTCACTGTGTTTGATCTCCTTTTCGTTTTTCTTTGTAGGTCTCGTTGTCTTTTTACCTACTTCTTTTTACTGCAAAAGATGTCTTCTCTCGAGTTTCTTTCGCAATGGGTGGATGCTACTATTCTTGGGGAAGAACCCCTAGTGGATACCAACTATCTCTCCAAACTTCGTGTTCTTCATAGGATTTGCCTTTTAGAGGAGGATGAGCTTAAGTATGAGTTGTTGGCCCCGGGTCCCGAAGACCGGGTTTGTTTTGGGAGGGCTACCGATACTGACCCTCATTTCTTTTTTATGTATGAGAGTCTTTTCACCCGTCTGGGTTTTTTTTTTATCTTTTTCTGACTTTGAGATAGAGGTTTTGAACCATTGCCGAGTTGCTCCCACTCAGCTCCACCCCAATTCTTGGGGTTTTATGAAAATTTACCAGCTTGTTAGTCGAGAGTTGGGCTTCCCGACCTCTTTGAAGATCTTTTTCTATCTCTTTCATATGACCAAGCCTTTTAGTGGGCAAAATAATAAGCAATAGTTGATTTCTTTCCGGGCCATTCAAGGTCAGAAAGTTTTCTCCATTTTTGATAAATCTTTTCATGATTTCTAAATCGTTTTCTTTAAAGTTCAAGCCGTAGAGGGTCACCATCCCTTTTTTCTGTACAAAAATTCTTCTCCCCGCTTTCCTCTATACTGGTTAGAGGCTTCTCCTATGGAAAAGTATGGTCTGGATGACTTAGATGAGGTTGAGGAGGCTGTTGTAGGATTCTTCTGAGAAGTTTGGGGAAGGGCCCCTAATCTGGACACCAAGAAGTTTCATCAAGGGTCTTCGAGTTTTGTGCGGATCCAATTAGGTAGCTTTGTTGTCGATTTAGATACCCTGCCAACTTGTAATCCTCCGATTTGCTATTTCCTACTTTTTCTGATTTGTAGACTAATTCTTTGTTTTCTCCTTTTTTAGAAATGGTGGAGAAAGGTTCTAACTCTTCTCGTCCCATTTTAATAACTTCTGATCCTGCCTCTTCTCTTTCTCCCCCCATCCAAACTCCTCCTGAACCCGAGAAGAAGAAGCGCAAGACGTCAGAGTCTGACTCTTCTTTTTCTGAGGAAGCTAATTTTGATGGCCCTAAGTTTGTTCGAAATCACATCTATCCTCATACACGAATTAATATGGATGTTGCTTCCGTTCAAAACCATCTCAATATCTTAGTTCAGGAGAGTGTTCAGGCGGCTGGAGTATGCAAGAAGCTCCTTGATATTTTGGAAAAAACTCCCCTGAGCTCATTGGGCTCAACCCAAAAGGTTGAGGAGTTGGAAGGGAGGATTTTCCTTTATTAGGAGGAGGAGAAGAAGCTTAAGGAAGAGGTTGTTGTGCTGCAGGGGGAAAGGACCCGACTCTAGGAGAGGGAGAAGAGGTTGATGGGCCAGTGTGCCATGGCGGAGGGTCTGAAGGAGAAGGCGGAGCAAAATTATGTGAGGGTCTTTACTGAGAACATCAATCTCAATTGGGAGTTGGAGAAAGGTCGGGAGGCTTATCAAAAGTTAGAGGACTCCATGGCGGAGAGCTCGGAAGAGTCCTGGAGAATTTTTAAAGAGCAAGTCGGAGTGATTGCTCCTGGCCTGGATCTCTCCCCTCTTGATCCTGATAAGATTGTTGTGAACGCGGCTATCGTTTCTCCTCCCCGACCCGAGACAGACTCTGAGCTGAAGACTCGTGGCCAAAGAATTGTGAGTCTCCTCCTCATGAGGAACAACTGGAGGGGTCTCAGCCGACGTCTTTGGATGTTCCGACCCTTGCTGCCGAAGAGACTACTCCGTCCTCCCCTGCTGCTGATCCAACTTTTCTCCCTTCAGGTGACTCTTAATTTTTCTTCTTTTAATTGAATTGAGCTATTTGGAGCCCGACTTATGGGCCCCTTGTAGAACAATTTTTTCTTTTGTCGTTTTTATGATGGTTTGTTATTGACTTTTCTGGCCTGTTATGGCCGTTAACTAAAAAGTTACTTCATTAATCTGCCCTTTTTGGATAAGGGCTTTTAAGAAATATCCTGTGTGCGTATGCTTTTGCCATATTCTTTTGCTAGATTTCTTATAGAAAACCTCTATTATCTTTTTTTTCTGAAAAAACCTTTTATCCTGCAGGCTGTATTTTGTCTAAGTTTTTGGATATTTCAAAGACTTGAGACAGTTCCTGCCTTTTTTGAAGTTTTTTCCTTTTGATCTCTTTTTGGTATTCCTTATGAATTCAAATTTTTCTTAGAAGAATTGTTCATAACTTACGTTATTTTTGCGATACATTTTAATTCTTCTCGGTTTTTCTGACTTATTGGTCGTGATATTTTTGAGTTATCATGATCTGCTTGTATAACCTCTTTACGCCGACTTGTATCTCGTCGTTTTATCCTGACGACCACTTAGGTCGGTCATGGGATTTTCACGTTTTGTCGAGCTTAAGTTCGGCGCGTTTTGTAGAAAAATGATAGTAATTTAAATGGAATTTACAAAGAGATGTAGAAAAAAGATCTTTATTTATTCACAAAGGTACTTTTTGCTACTAAGGGGTTGAAAATTGTTGCCCCTTAGCCTCCACTTTGATGCCTTGTTAAAATTTCCTTCAGGAAAACCCTTCTTTTTGGGAAAAAAACCATGAAGTCGGGAAAAAGGTTACATCAGGGAGTGGAGTTCGCTTTTAACTATAGTACCTTTTCATATTACAAGCATGCCACGACCTAGGTAATTCAATGCCGTTCAAGTCGGTAACCTTGTAGTAGCCTTTTCCTAGGACCTCATTAATTTTGTATGGCCCTTTCCAGTTGGCAGCAAGCTTTCCATCCCCAGAGTTGTTAACTCCAATGCCATTTCTGATCAAGACCAAGTCGTCCGGGGCGAAGCTTCTTCGAATGACTTTTTTGTTGTATCTGTTTGTCATCCTTTGCTTTAACATTGCTTCTCTTAACTGGGCTTGTTCTCGAACTTCGGGGAGTAGTTCGAGTTCTTCTTTGTGCCCCTGTATATTTCCAACCTCGTCGTAGAAGCTTACCTTTGGACTTTGCTCATTGATTTCAACTGGTATCATGGCTTCTACGCTATAAGCAAGTCGGAAGGGTGTTTCTCCTATGGCAGACTAAGGTGTGGTCCAAGCCCATAGTACTTGAGGGAGCTCCTCAGCCCATGCTTCCTTTGCATCTTGCAACCTTTTCTTCACCCTGCCAGTATAACTTTGTTGGCTGCCTCGACTTGTCCATTTGCTTGTGGGTGTTCTACCGAGATGAACTAATGCTTGATCTTCATACTGGCTACTAGGTTCCTAAAGGTAGAATCGGTGAACTGAGTGCCATTATCCATCGTGATGGAGTGAGGTAGCCCATACCTTGTGATAATGTTCTTGTAGAGGAATTTTTTACTTCTCTGGGTGGTGATGGTGGCCAATTATTCTGCTTCGATCCACTTCGTGAAGTAGTCTGCCCCCACTATTAGGTATTTTACTTGTCCAAGCGCTTGAGGAAAGGGTCCTAACAGGTCCAATCCCCATTTTGCAAAAGGCCATGGAGAAGTTATGCTTATGAGCTCTTCGGGGGGAGTGACGTGGAAGTTTGCATGCATTTGGCATGGTTGAGACCTCTTTACGAACTCAGTGGCATCTCTTTGCAAGGTGGGCCAGTAGAACCCGGCTCGTATGACTTTCCTAGTCAGAGACCTTGCTCCGAAATGATTTTCGCAGATACCATTATGGATTTCTTCCAAGACTTCTGTCGTCCTTGAGGTCGGGACACACCTCTATAATGGTGTTGAGATCCCCCTTATATAAAGGATATTTTTCAACAAAGTACTTCCCTCAAGATCTTCTTAGGCTCTTTTTCCTCTTTGGGTAGGATGTCGAATTTTATATATTCGATTAGTGGGTTCATCCATTTGAGGTCCAATCCAGATACTTCAAGGACATCTTGTCTGCCCTCTATTTTTGTAACTGAGGGTTCTTGGAGAGTTTCTTGGATTAGGCTTCTATTATTCCCTCCTGGCTTGGTACTAGCTAGCTTGGAGAGGGCGTCTGCTCTGTTGTTGAGATTCCGAGTTATGTGTTTAACCTCGGTCTCAGTAAATCGTCCAAGGTACTCCAAGGTTTTATCTAAGTACCTCTTCATGTTGGGGTCTTTAGCCTGATACTCTCTGTTTAGTTAGGAGGTCACCACCTGAGAGTTGCTGAACACGACTACTTTGGTCGCACCGACTTCTTCTACCAGCTTTAATCCTGCAATCAAGGCTTCATATTCTACCTGATTGTTAGAAGCTGGAAATTCAAATTTGAGGGAGACTTCCACTTGATTTCCCTCTTGGTTGACTAGTATTATGCCTGCACCGCTTCCAACTTTGTTGGAGGATCTATCCACGTATAGCTCCCATGCTGTGGAGGCTTCCTCTTGATCTCCTGCATATTCTGCCACGAAGTCGGTGAGGCATTGGGCTTTGATTTCTGTCCAAGTTTCGTACTTGAGGTCGAACTTTGATAGCTCTATGGCCCATTGAGCCATTCTTTCCGTAATATCGGTTTTCTGAAGGATTCGCTTCATGGGCTGGTTCGTTCAAACTCTTATTGTGTGCACTTGAAAGTAAGGCCGTAACCTTCGAGAGGCTACAATCAAGGCATACATAAACTTTTCATGTTTTTGATACCTTAACTCAGGGCCTTGTAGGACTTTACTGGTGAAGTACACAAGATGCTGTCCGACCTCGTCTTCCTGTATTAGAGCTGATGCTACAACTTTGTCGGCTACAGACAAATACAAGACGAGTTCTTCCCTAACTTTAGGTCGGGTCAGAATGGGAGGTTGGCTTAAAAATCTTTTGAATTCCTTGAATGGTTCTTCGCACTCCGGAGTCCATTCGAACTGTCATCCTTTTCTTAGTAGAGAGAAGAGTGGTAAGGATCTTAATCCTGATCCCGCCAAGAACCTAGAGAGGGCGGCAAGTCGGCCATTTAACTGCTAGACCTCCTTTAAGCATGTCGGGCTTTTCATTTCTAGGACTGCTTTGCACTTGTTAGGGTTGGCTTCAATCCCCCTTTGTGTAAGCATAAATCCTAGAAATTTTCCTGCCTCCACTGCGAAGGTACATTTTGCAGGATTTAATCTCATCCCATGCATCCTAATGGTGTTGAAGACTTGCGAGAGGTCGGTTGAGAGGTTGGCCTCATCCTTGGTTTCCACTAGCATGTCGTCTACATAGACTTCTATTAAACTCCCAAGGTGAGGTGCAAACACCTTATCCATTAGCCTTTGATATGTGTCCCCTATATTTTTTAATCCAAAAAGTATGACCACATAGCAATAGTTGGCTTTTGGTGTGATTAAAGATGTCTTTTCTTAATCCGGCTTATACATCAGAATTTGGTTATATCCCGAGTACGCATCCATAAACGACAAGTACTGATATCCCGAGCTGGAGTCTACTAAGGTATCAATATTTGGAAGTGGATATGGGTCTTTAGGACATGCCTTATTCAGGTCAGTGTAATCGACGCACAGCATCCACTTGCCGTTTTGCTTTTTGACCAGCACCACATTTGCAAGCCATGCCAGATACTTGACTTCTTTGATGAAGCCGGCTTCTAGGAGGGCTTTTACTTGCTCTTCCACTTCTTGAGCTCGTTCAAGTCCGAGCTTCTGTCTTCTTTGCTGAACAGGTCGCGAATCGGGGTATATTGACAGTTTATGTGACATGAGTTCGGGATCTATCCATGGCATGTCGGAGGCTTTCCAGGCGAAGAGGTCGGAATTCTCTTGTAAGAGCCTTATAAGCTTCTGCTTCAAATCTTCTTTCAAGTTGGCTCCTACATTAGAGTTTCTTCCTTCCTCTTCTCCTACCTGTACCTCCTCAGTTTTTCCCCGGGTTGTGGTCGCAACTCTTCCTTAGCTCTGATCCCTCTAAGCTCAATTGTGTGCACTTCCTTATCCTTTCCTCTCAGGTTCAGGCTTTCATTGTAGCATTCTTGCTAATTTCTGGTCTCCCCTAATAATTGTTATTCCCTCTGGTGTTGGGAATTTCATGCAAAGGTGGGGGGTGGACACCACTGCTCCGAGCCGATTTAGGGTAGTTTTGCCTATTAGGGCATTGTAGGTTGAACCCACATCGACGACTATGAAGTCGATACTCAGAGTTTTGGATTTTTCCCTTTTCCAAAAGTTGTGTGTAGGGGTATAAATTCTAGTGGTTTTATTGGTGCATCCCTCATCCCATACAGGGTGTCAAGGTAAGCTCTTAACTCCTTTTCCTCCAATCCCAACTTATCAAATGCCGGTTTGAACAAGATGTCGGCTGAGCTTTCCTGATCCACCAGGGTTCTGTGAAGATGGGCATTGGCAAGGATCATGGTTATCACAACTGGATCATCATGTCTAGGAATGATGCCTTGCCCATCTTCTTTAGTAAAAGAGATGGTTAGGAGGTCAGGAACTTCACCCCGACCTGGTAGACTTCCTTCAGGTGCCTCTTGCGAGATGACTTTGTGAGGCCGCCTCCACCGAATCCTCCCGAGATTATATGTATATGTCTTTTTGGGTTCTACGGTGGTGGGTGATGCGTGAGCATCTTGTCTATCTTTTTCTAGTGAATTTGCACTTAAATTGTTGAGTTTAATTAAGAATTAATTATATTTTAGCCACTATGGATGCTATTTTGAGTCTTGGGAAATTTTATCTATTTCAGGTAGCATTCGGCGGAATTTGACGGAGTTTCTGCAGCACAAGAATCAAAGGAGATTGCTGCGAGGAACGACGCGCATGCGTGCCTGACGCGTGCGCGTGATCAGGGAGTATCCATGGCAACGCGTACGCGTGACTGACGCGTACGCGTGATTTGAGGATTTGCTCAACGATGCGTCCGCATGACCGACGCGTCCGCGTGACTTGTGAAGAAGACCAGTGACGCGTATGCGTGACTGACGCGTACGCGTGACGTGCGCGATCTGCAGAAATTACAAAAATCGCTGGCGTGGATTTTGGGCCACGTTTTGACCCAGTTTCCAGCCCAGAAAACACAGATTAGAAGCTGCAGAATGGACAAATCAAGTGGTCCCCACCCATCAGCTGAAGACTTGTTAATTAATTTGAATTTAAATTCAAATCTTATTTTTAGGAAAAGAAATTATTATTAGATAATTAGATTTTAAATTTATGAGGATTAGATATAATAGGAACTCTGTACATTTAGAAAAGGGAGTACACCTTTTTTTCCAGAACCCTTATTTTTCTTCTCTGAACCATGAGCAACTAATCCTCCATTGTTAAGGTTAGGAGCTCTGTCTATTTTCATGGATTGATTCGTTTGATCTTTTTAATTTAATTCATGTCTTGATTTATATTTCAATAATTATTTTCATTCTTTATTCTATGAACATTGGGTGGAATGGAAGTATGACCCATGTTCTAATTGAGTTCCCGTAAAACTTGGAAAAGCTCTTTACTTGAACAACAGATTGAAAACATATTATACTGAATTTTTAATTGTTTGTATTTAAAGGGGTACTTGACATATAATCCCCTTATTTGTGGAGAATTAGGATTCTTTTGGCATATAAACTAGAAATTGATCATCACCCTCTAATTGGAATTAATTGACCAAGGAATTGGCAATTAATGAATTTTAGAGGAGACTAGGAAGGTCTAAGGAATTAGGGTATAGTCACATATAATTTTCCATGAAATTAAATCTTTCATGATTAAATTAATTAGTAATAAAAGTTAATCCGGAAATTAGATAACTCTGAAACCTTAACTGCTTTCTCAAAGAGTACTTTTTCATTTAATTTTATTATTTATTTAATTACTTTCAATTTTATTATCATGTCTCCTTTCTACTCCCTTCTCCCAACAATGAAGATGGTATGCATGTTGATAGAGTAGATTCCCAACTTGACGTGGGGGATGATTAAAAGGAGACACTTGAGTTGGAATGCTCAAGTGATTAGTTAAATTGGAAGTTGTTGGCTAATTCTCTATTTACTAACGGTAGTCCTTCCTAAGGGAGAGGATTAGGATTTGTGAATAAGAGTTAGCTCAATCACTTGACTTTCCTTTATTTAGTAAGGGTTAACTAAGTGAAAATAACAACCTTTTGATACTACACTTGAGAAAATTCCAACAAGGATAGAAATTAAGCTTGAAATTAAATTTGGTGTCCCCGTAGTAATTTTTCTCAAAAAAAAATTCAAAAAAATATTTTCAAAAAAATAATAATAAAAAAGTATGTTCTGTCTTCTTTGCTTTCCTATTTACCACATGGTGTGTTTAATCATTTTTGGTGTTTTGTGCTAAGAAAAAATAATGGAGAGAGATCACATGGGTTACTACTCACACCCGAGTAGTGATTCATATTATAGTGGATGGAGGAACTATCCAAATTTTGGTTGGTAAGGTCAAAACCAAAGAGACTTTAATGCTCCATGTTCCAACTATCAAAAGCCACCACCTCCATATTCATATCAAGAACAAGCATTTCTTTCTTATGCATATCAAGAGCCACCATCTCCTTATTCATCTCAAATACCATAAGATCTTGAGCTCCTCATGAATGAATTCCTACATGATATAAAGACGAGTGTCAAAAATGTAGAGTATTATGTGCAGACGATGATCAAGAACCAGGAAGGGGAACAAGCAAGTTCCTTCCCAAGAGATACAATGCAAGATCCTATGGAAGAAAGTGAGGAAACCAATCAAAGGAGTTTATACTCCAGTGAATTAGAGAACTTTCCACCCTCACATATGGAAGAAGACAAAGATGCACAACCTCCCATGCCTTTGGTAAGCAATGAAGAAGAGATTGAATTAGAAGAAAGCTACCAAGAAGAAGAGGTTGAAATTGAGGAAGCTTGCAAAGAGGTAGAAGAATTCAAAGAAGAACACAAAGGAGTGGAGCTTGCAAGACCTCTTCCAAAGCCATCACCATCCAATACAACATTTAAGTGGGTAAAATTCCTATCCTTAACCTTTGCTTTCCCACTTGAATATGGGCTACTAGAGACGGATGGTCAACTTATAGCTCTTTGTGGCATTAAGCGTAAGAGGAAGATGGTTAGTGGCAAGAGATGTCAAGCAAGGTTCAATATGGTTGCATGCTCTAAATTGAAGTGCAAGGATTGGTGTAGAGCTTACTTGAATGGGCCTAGAAGGTTTTTTGGATATCTCTGTGAGAATTCAGATTGCTTGCCACCCGGTGGGAACAATGGTGATCCAGAAGAAGACGAGTGTAAAAGCAAGGTTTAGGACCCTGGAATTCATTCCCACAATCAACACTCTTGGGGTCTTGTCACTTACTTCAACTTGTTCAAAGGCGTTAGGCGCCTAGTTTGGGATACTGGTAGCCATTGGAAATACAAATATTGGTGGAGATTCCTGGATCAGTACAAGCATAAGCCACCATGACAAGGAGCTCACCACATGTCCAACTTAAGGACTTTAACTAAAAGTGCTTGGTGGGAGACAACCCACCATGGTATGATCGTTCCTTTTCATTCTTAGTTTTTTTTTGTAGTAGTAGTTTTCTTGCTTATTTGATTTTTATTGAGTTCTTACTAATTTTCTGATCATGCAGCTATTTTAGAATAAGAAGCGGATAAAAAAAGAGAGAGAAGAAGAGCACATGACGCGCAAGCGTCGCTAACGCGTACGCGTCATATGCATGTGTGTGAAAAATAAAATTTGACAAGAGTTGCGCCAGAATGGAGCCTTTCGCACAAACGATCCCACGCGTTCACGTACCCCACGCGTTCGCGTCGTTTGTGATTTTCGCCATTCACGCGGGCGCGTCCCCGACGAGAACGCGTGACCTGCAAATTCGACGTAAAAGAGTGTTTCGGCAGAGAGTTGTGCTGGCTTGGGGTAGGAAGTATGCTAAAAGCACAAATTTGGGCACGCGAACGCGTGACTGACGCATTCGCGTCAGTTGCACATATGGCCATCCACGCGAGCGCGTGCACAATGCGAACGCGTCGTATGAAAATTTGGCTCCCAAGCCATGCGAACAGAGAGTCACGCGGGAGCGCGGCGGGCTTCGTGCAAATCGCACAAAATCAAGGGCATGCGGACGCGTGCTTGATACTTACGCATCATTATGAAAAATTTGCAACCCATGCGTACGCGTGCAGCACGCGTATGCGTCACTTGCGCCGCCTAGTTTTCTTTATCTCTCTCCCAATCCTAAATCTCTCTTATTCTTTTATCCTTTTATTTTTCTCTCCTCATAATATTTATCTCTTTTATTTTTCAGTTCTTCTTTGCTTGAGGACAAGCAAACCTTTAAGTTTGGTGTTGACGCTACGCTTATAGGTTTTCTAGCACAAAAGGGAGGCGAATCATCTTTATTAAGGAACACAACCTGAAGAATAAAGCGACCGCTAGGATAACTAAGGTGGTTGAGTTCCTTTCATCTTTATTCCTCCCCTCTTTTTCTATGTTATGTTCCAATTTTCTGTTATTTTGCTTTGTTTGTTGCATGATCCTTTATTAGTGAGAATCCTAGGACTAGTTTAGTTTTCCCTTAAGTGCTTGAAAAAAAATTTAGAGTATGTATTGCATGAGAAATTGAGTTAATTTTAAAGAGTAGTCTTATTTACTTAAATATGGTGGTATTTTCTGTAATTCTGAAAGTGAAGTTTATGAATGTTAAAATTGTTGGCTCTTGAAAGAATGATGAAAGAAGAGAAATGTTATTGATAATCTGAAAAATCATAAAATTGATTCTTGAAGCAAGAAAAAGCACTGAAAAACACAAAGCTTGCGAAAAAAAAGCAAGCAGAAAAAGCCAATAAACCTTTAAACTAAAAAAGGATAAAAAGGATCCAAGGCTTTGAGAATTAATGGATAGGAGGGCCCAAAGGAATAAAATCCTAGCCTAAGCGGCTAAATCAAGCTGTCCCTAACCATGTGCTTGTGGCGTGAAGGTGTCAAGTGAAAAGCTTGAGACTGAGCGATTAAAGTCGTGATCCAAAGTAAAAAGAGTGTGCCAAAGAACTCTGGGCACTTCTAACTGGGGACTCTAGCAAAGCTGAGTCACAATCTGAAAAGTTCACCCAGTTATGTGTTTGTGGCATTTATGTATCTGGTGGTAATACTGAAAAACAAAATGCTTAGGGTCACGGCCAAGACTCATAAAAGTAGCTGTGCTCAAGAATTAACATACTGAACTAGGAGAATCAATAACACTATCTGAATTCTGAGTTCCTATGGATTCCAATCATTCTGAACTTTAAAGGATAAAGTGAAATGCCAAAACTATTCAGGATTGCAGTTGTAAACCCCACTATAAGAAGAGACATGGGCTTAATCGAACTCTCATTCTCATGCAAATTCACATCCTAAGCTTATATTAGTTTTGGTTGCTTGAGGACAAGCAACAATTTAAGTTTAGTGTTGTGATGCGTGAGCATCTTTCCTATCTTTTCCTAGTGAATTTGCATCTAATTTGTTGAGTTTAATTAAGAATTAATTATATTTTAGCCACTATGGATGCTATTTTGAGTTTTGTGCAATTTTATTTATTTTAGGTAACATTCGGCTGGATTTGATGGAGTTTCTGCAACACAAGAATCAAAAGAGATGGCTGCGAGAAGTGACGCACACGCGTGCCTGACACGTGCGCGTGAATTGGAGGTATCCATGGCGACGCGTGCGCGTGACTGACGCGTACGCATGACTTGAAGATTTGCTCAGCGACGCGTACGCGAGACCGACGCGTCCGCGTGACTTGCGGAAAAGACCATCGACGCGTACGCATGACATGCACCACGTGCAAAAAATATAGAAACTGCTAGGGGGTGATTTCTGGGCCCCATTTTAGCACCCAAGTTAGGCACGGATCCAGTGAAGCGGTCCCCACGTTACAAGACGCGGAGGAGTTAGTTAATTCTGATTTAAATTCAAATTTGTTTTTAAAATAGGAAAAGATATTATCTTAATTTTAAATATTAGATTTTAAATTAATTAGGATTAGTTATAAAAAGGGGAGACTTCTCTTCTATTAGAGAGATTACATTAGGGGATTCCATTAGGGAATTCTATACAAATTTACATCTCACATTCCATGAGCAACTAATCCTCCATTGTTAAGGTTAGGAGCTCTGCCTATTTGTATGGATTGATTTTATTGCTTTTTCTATTTTAATTTATGCATGGATTTATAATTTAAGAATTATTTTCGCTCTTTATTTTATGAATTTGGGTGGAACGGAAGTATGGCCCTCCTTCTATTTGAGTTCTTGTAAAACTTGGAAAAGCTCTTTACTTGAACAACCGCTTGAAAACATATTCTCCTAAATTTTAATTATCTGGATTTAACGGGATACGTGACATATAATCCTTCTATTTTTGGGTAATTAGAATTTATGTGGCATGCAAACTGGAATTTGATCATGTAGCTTCTAATTGGAACTAATTGACCAAGGAATTGGCAGTTAATGAATTTTAGAGGAGACTAGAAAAGTCTAAGAAATTAGGGTCTAGTCACATATAGTTTGCCATAAATTAAATCCTACATAATTAAAGTAGTTAGTAAGAAAAGTAAATCCGGAAAAAATAGATAACTCTGAAGCCTTAACTATTTTCTCCATATTTTATTCCCAATTTATTTAATTGTCTATACTTTTGATATTCTGAATTCGAACTTAAACCTTTTGAACATCTCAAAACCAATTTCTGCTTGCCCAACTAAGCCAATCAATCAGCTATTGTTGCTTAATCTATCAATCTTCGTGGGATCGACCCTTACTCACGTAAGGTATTACTTGGTACGACCCAGTGCACTTGCCGGTTAGTAGTGTGGGTTATAAAATACCGCACCAAGTTTTTGCCGTGATGGTCCGACCTTTCCATGAGATATCTGTCTAGCCGACCTTCTCTAGCCAGCTTTTCTATCATATTTTTGAGGTCATAACAATCATTTGTTGAGTGACCATATAGCTTATGGTACTCACAGTAGTCGCCACGACTCCCCCCCCCCTTTGTTTTTGATGGGCCTTGGGGGTGGTAGTCTTTCAATATGACAAATTTTCCTGTAGACATCAACTAGGGAAACTCGTAGAGGAGTATAGGAGTGGTATCTCCTAGGCTTTTCAGGGCCGACTTCCTCTTTTTTCTTGGGCTCTTTCGCTTTCTCTTTTGATGAGTGAGAGTGCCCAGGTCGCCAAATTGGCTCTCGGAGCCTGGCATTTTCCTCCATATTGATGTACTTCTCAGCTCTTTCCTGTACATCACTCAGGGAGGTCGGGTGCCTTTTCGAGATGGACTGGGAGAAGGGACCTTCTCGGAGTCCATTTACTAGGCCCATAATCACTGCGTCCGTGGGCAGGTCTTGAATCTCCAAGCACGCTTTGTTGAACCTTTCCATGTAGTCCCTTAAAGGTTCTCCGACCTCCTGTTTTACTCCCAGGAGGCTCGGTGCGTGCTTTACTTTATCCTTTTGGATCTAGAATCGCATGAGGAACTTCTGCGAGAGGTTGTCGAAACTACTAACTGACCTCGAGGGGAGATTATGGAACCACTTCATCGCTTCTTTAGTTAGGGTTGTCGGGAAAGTCTTGCAGCGAGTAGCATCAGAAGCGTCGGCTAGGTACATCCGACTTTTAAAATTGCTTAAATGATGCTTTGGATTCGTAGTTCCGTTGTAGAGGTTCATATCGGGGCTTTTAAAGTTTCTTGGCGCTTTTGCCCTCATTATATCCTCACTGAACGGATCTTCCCCTCCCAAGGAAGAGACTTCTCGGTCACTGCGAACGTTTCGACTTCGAAGCGCAGACTCTAGTCTCAAGAGCTTTTTCTTCAAGCTCCTTTGGTCGCTCGATCTCACTTCTCAAATTTCTCTCTGCTTCTCAGTGTCGTTCTAGCTCTTGCTCTAGCTGCTCCAGGCGCCCCTGGTGGCCGTGGAACAATCCCATGAAGTCAGCCGCATGGGGCTGTCCTTCCTTTCCTGATTCGCACCCTTCAGAGGAGTTTACCTTCAGGTCTTTTACCCCTGAAGTGCCTTTTCTATGCTGGTTAGTCACCCCTTGATGAGTGATTATATCCCTGTCGTCATTTCCAACGTCTTGGTTCTCTTGCTCGGAATTGGATGCTGTATTGCCATCTTCGTGCAAGTCTTCCACCATTACTGGTTGATCTCTCGTGTCCCCGGTAACGGCGCCAATGTTACGTGGGTAACCTAAACTTAATGGATTGGGCTTATAAGGTTGGCCCAAACATCAAGATGAGATGGTCTCTGACTTAGTTTACGTCTGGGAGCCGCCGTCCGACTAGAGTGTATGAAGGAATGGGGGTGATACCTGCAAAGACACTCTGATGCCTAAGTCAGCAAAGGGTTTTAGCAGGTTTAGAGAATATTGGAACTTGGAGATACCTGAAAGGTGTTAGGGTATTTATAGTGGTGAACCAATAACCACCGTTGGAGTAGTTCCACCTTTTCAGGTGGATAACCGTCCCTTTATCTTAGGAAAGTTGAGATATGGCTCCTGGAAGTGAGTTGAGAGATTTTAGGGGCAGTTACTTATTTGAATAAGGGTTATCTGTCTGCCAGCTAATCTTCGATCCCGACTTCTTTAAAGTTGAGTCACTACTACATAATTGACTTTTACTAACATTTAAAAAATGTTACTAAATCATTTTAAAATGTTAACTATGTATATTAGTAACATTTTAACAAATGTTAAATATACCCTATGTTACTAAAGAGTTTTACTAATATTTTTATAAAGATTTAATAACATTTAATAAAAATGTTACAATAGATCTTCTATAGTAATATTATGAGAAATGTTACAATAGATCTTTCTTAGTAACACTTAAAGAAATGTTACAATAGATATATTTTGTAACACTTAGAAAAATGTTACCATAGATATTTTTTGTAACATTTAGAAAAAATGTTACCATAGATATTTTTTGTAACACTTAAAAAATGTTACAATAAATATTTTATGTAACACTTAGAAAAATATTACCAAAGATATTTTTTGTAACACTTCAAAAAATGTTACCATAAATATTTTTTGTAACACTTAAAAAATATTACAAAAGATCTTTAGTAACATTTTTTTAGTTATATTATACTATTTTTTATTTTTTATTTTACATTATACATGATATAAATATACTAAAATTAATTACTACAACATGAAATATTTCATTAAATTCACAAATTTACAAAATGAAACTTTTATAGCCTGTTTCATTAATCAATAATCATTGTACAAATTTGCTTCGTGATGCAAATAAAATGAAAAAAGAAAAAATACTTATAACACTTAAATTCTATAAACATTCCATATAAAAAAGAAAAGAAAAATGATACTATACATAAAAAACTTAGTCCTTATACTAATCCTAGAAAAATGTATTTATCTGCTTGACTAGCTCATCGCTGCGATGACTTATTACCATTCCCTTAAACCAGTCAACCAAATTCATCTTCAACCAAGTTCATCTGATGCACATCAAACAAAAAATTAATAAGAACTCATATAGTGGGCAGAAATAAAATCTGAAGAAAAATAATCATGAAATCACCTCTGCAGGTGGTCTGGAATTCGAAGTAAAGTTTCCACCTTCATAGACTGAACAATAATTACAAGCAGCCAAAAGTCCAACACAAGGACAACTCACTATAACACCAAATCAAAGGAGTATCCGAATCTGTGTAAAAATCTGAAACTTATGTGGCAAAAATTGAAAGGAGTAACCGAAATTAAATAGGTTGAGCAAATATTAGATAATAAATTTATCAATTAATCTGGATGTAGTAATAATTTTTGTTAGTTACAAGAAGCTGCAAGCAGGGAATGAATGATTTTGATTTTGAGTGTAGAGTTGTGGAGATGAGGTAAGGTGAGTGCACAGCACATACTTGATGAATTGATCACTCAAACATTGCAGAATGCAGAGTATCAAAGTGAATAATAGGGAACAATAAGTACCATCAATTTAGGAACCAACATAAATATACAAGTTGAAAAGAACATGACAAAATAGCCCAAAGATAGGTTCACGGGTCACTACACTATTAACCTCTTTCTAGTAAGATATAAGAGTGTGAATCCCACTAGCTACATGCCAACAATTTATTTCATACTATTATATTTCAACAATATTATTTCTTTATTGTAATTCATTTATCTTTAAATTTCTGTACTCTCAAGTCTGAATCTCCATCTATATTTCATTATTCTCATCACAGAAACTAAAGCATTATTTATCAGTTTAGCTTGGCTGCAAAACATAATTGCTATAGCAAAAAAGTTTATTAGCTTTCTATTATTACCTTCTAAAAAGTAGCTTAAAAGAATGACTATGAGCAAAGTGTGACACATATATAATTAGCTCAACTGTTCATATTTTTTGTGTATAGCAACAGGTTTAATTACTTTATCATTCATTCACCTTCATGGACTCAGCTCCTTAATATTTGGATTTTTTTTTTTGAAAAATTGAAAGAATAAGATAAACATTCTGATCCTCTCATACTAATTAATCAAGTCTAGTAGCATTATGCAAAGATTGGTTAACAAAAACAGAAATGGAAAATTGGAAGGAAAAAAAGTTAATAAAGAGGCAAACCCGATTAAGAGTGATATTAAATTGTCCAATTTTAAAGAACTATATATGAGTCCTTCTATGCCAGCAGCAATCAAATTGAGGATTTAAGATTACACAGATTCCAGTTCTATTTGTCAAAATATTCAAACAAAACTAAAGAGGTAAAAGAGAAGAAAACATAACTAGAGTCTACTAAAAAAACAGAATTCATCGCAGCAGCACATCAGAAAAATTGTGTAAATACAAACAATAAATTCAGAAGGATTTGAATAACAGTAGAAGCAGCTTTAAAGAAAATACCTATTCTACTATTTTTCAAGGGGAAAAATAGAAAATAAATTAAAGAAAGAGTGAGAGACCATACCTTATCACTGTTTGACAGCAAGTCCACCATGTCTGATTTCATTTGAACTAGAATTGTTATCATAAAATCTTTTTTAAATCTTCTTATTTTGTATCAAATTAATTACTACTCTATACAACAATTTCATCTAGAATCAATATATGAGTTTTTCCAATTGACAATATCAAACAAAACAGAAATTAGAAATTAGAATCCTAACTTAGTAAGAAAAAACAACTAGAAAACAGAGGATATGAAAACCTAATAATGTATGATTTTTAACAACTTAATAAGAAAATAAACATGTTTCGAGATCGATAAATGAAAATCTAAATTCAAAACCTAACTACTAAATAACCAATTAAAAACTTAAATCAACTAATAATTATATAGCAAATTAATTATTACGTAAAGATTAAAGAAGATTTAAGGAGCAAGAAACTAACTAAACAAGAGAACTGGAACTTACCAGGTCGTGGGACGAGCAGACGATGAAACCGGCGAAAAGACGGCAGTGCAGGCGAGAAGACGACGGCATGAGAGGATGAACCAGAGGCGAGACAACATGAGCTGGAGTGAAAGTGAGAACACCGGATTGTGGTTTCGGTTCACGAACTGTGAGATCGAAGAGGCGGAACGAGAGTTCGAAGAGGCGGAGGGAGAGGTGGTATCACAGCTTCGAGAGTGGGAGTGAGAACAACATTCAGACACGTGAAATTGGAGGAAAATGAAGAGAACCCAGCTTCGATATTCTAGGTTTTATGAAATTGGGGGAAAATGAAATTTGGTAACAGATGAGCGGATAATTTATGCGCTTTTGGCATTGTTTTTATATAGTTTTTAGTATGATTTAGTTAGTTTTTAGTATATTTTTATTAGTTTTTAAGTAAAATTCACATTTCTAGACTTTACTATGAGTTTTTGTGTTTTTCTGTGATTTCAGGTATTTTCTGGCTGAAATTGAGGGACCTGAGCACAAATCTGATTCAGAGGCTGAAAAAGGGCTGCTGATGCTGTTGGATTCTGACCTCCCTTCACTCGAAGTATATTTTCTGGAGCTACAGAACTCAAAATGGTGCGCTCTCAATTGCGTCGGAAAGTAGACATCTAGGGCTTTTCAGCAATATATAATAGTCCATACTTTGCTCGAGTTTTGACGATGAAAACTAGCATTCAAACGCCCCTTCTCTGTCCTACTCTGAAGTTAAAACGCCAGAGCTGGTATAAAAGTTGGCGTTAAACGCCCAAACAGGCACCAAAGCTGGCATTTAAACTCTAAGAGAAGCCTCTACACGTGTAAAGCTCAATGCTTAGCCCAAGCACACACCATGTGGGTCCGGAAGTGGATTTCTGTATTATTTACCTATTTCTGTAAACACTAGTAGCTAGTTTCATTATAAATAGGACCTTTTACTATTGTATTTTCATCTTTGGATCATAGAGACATTCTGGACGATATATTTTCCTTAGACTTTGAGGCTGGCCTCTCAGCCATACCTAGACCTTGTTCTTATGTATTTTCAACGGTGGAGTTTCTACACACCATAGATTAAGGGTGTGGAGCTCTGCTGTTCCTCGAGTATTAATGCAATTACTACTGTTTTCTATTCAATTCATGCTTATTCGTATTCTAAGATATTCGCTTGCACTTCAACCTGATGAATGTGATGATCCGTGACACTCATCATCATTCTCACCTATGAACGCGTGACTGACAACCACTTCCGTTCTACTTAAGATTGAGCGTGTATCTCTTGGACTCCTGACTCATGCGTGTTGATTGCCTCTCCTGACAACAGAGCCCTCAACTCCTTGAGATCAGAGTCTTCGTGGTATAAGCTAGAATTATTGGCGGCCATTCCTGAGATCCGGAAAGTCTAAACCTTGTCTGTGGTATTCCGAGTAGGATCTGGGAAGGGATGACTGTGACGAGCTTCAAACTCACGAGTATTGGGCGTAGTGATAGATGCAAAAGGATCACCAGATTCTATTCCAACATGATCAAGAACCTACAAATGATTAGCCGTGCGGTGACAGCGCATTTGGACCATTTTCACTGAGAGGACGGGAATTAGCCATTGACAACGGTGATGCCCAACATACAGCTTGCCATAGAAAGGAGTATGAAGGACTGGATGAAGGCAGTAGGAAAGCAGAGATTCAAGAGGGATGAAGCATCTCCATACGCTTATCTGAAATTCCCACCAATGAATTACATAAGTATCTCTATCTTTATTTTATGTTTTATTTATCTTTTAATTATGAAAACTCCATAACCCATTTGAATCCACCTGACTGAGATTTACAAGGTGACCATAGCTTGCTTCAAGCCGACAATCTCCGTGGGATCGACCCTTACTCATGTAAGGTTTATTACTTGGACGACCCAGTGCACTTGCTGGTTAGTTGTGCGAAGTTGTGAAAAAAAGTTGAGATTACAATTGTGCGTACCAAGTTGTTGGCGCCATTGTGTATCACAATTTCGTGCACCAAGTTTTTGGCGCTGTTGCCAGGGACTGTTCGAGTTTGGACAACTGACGGTTCATCTTGTTGCTCAGATTAGGTAATTTTCTTTTTGTTTCAATTTTTATTTTATTCTCAAAAAGTTTTCAAAAATATTTCAAAATTTTTTCTTCTTTTTCGTTCTTTTCAAAATAATTTTTGAAAAATCCAAAAAAAAATTTCATAAAATCATAAAAACTCAAAAATATTTCATGGTTGTTATTTGAATCTAGGGCCAAATTTTAAGTTTGGTGTCAATTGCATGATTTTAATTGACTTGCAATTTTTGAAACACATGCATTGTGTTCTTGATGATCTTCAAGTCGTTCTTGATGAATTGCCTTGTTTAATCTTCATGATTTATTGATTTGCACTGCATGATGTTCTACATATTCATTCTTGCATTCATATGGCCCAAACACGAGAAAGTTCTAAGTTTGGTGTCCTCCATGTTTTCTTTCATTAAGAAAACCGAGTTCTTGATGTTCATCTTGATCTTCAAGATTGTTCTTGGTGTTCATCTTGACGTTCATAATGTTCTTGCATATATCTTGTGTTTTGATCCAAGAATTATATGTTTTAACTCATTTTGTTATTTTTTAAAATTGAAAACATATCTTCTTGAATAAAGGATTTAGCAAAATGAAGATCCAAGAACATAAAGTAGAGGAATTACAGAGAAAAAGCTAGGCATTCAAAACGCCCATTGAAGAAGAAAAACTGGCATTTAAATGCCAGCTAGGGTACCTGGCTGGGCGTTTAAACGCCCAAACCATGCAACAATTGGGCATTAAACGCCCAAAACATGCAGCTCCTGGGCGTTTAACGCCAGGATGACACAAGGAGAGAAATTTTGTTTTCAAATCAAATCTTTTTCAAATCTTCATATTTTTTTTAAAAAATCAAATCCTTTTCAAATCAAATATTTTCAATCATATCTTTTTCAAAATCATATCTTTTCAAACATATCTTTTTCAAAAATCAAATCTTTTTAATTTTTTTTTCAAATCTTTTTCAAAATAAATTTCAATCATATATTTTTAATCATATCTTTTTCAAATCATATCTTTTTTCAAAAAAAAATTGATTTCAAAAATCTTTTCTAAACTTCCTATCTTTTCAAAAATTGATTTTCAAATCTTTTTCAACTAACTAATTGATTTTTTTTGTTTTACTATTTCTTATCTTTTTCAAAACCACAACCAATTTTTCAAAAATTCATTTTAAATTTTATTCTTTTAATTTTTGAAAATTTCTCCCCCCTCTCTTATCTTTTTCTATTTAACCACTAACGTTCCTTCTCCATTATCAATTCGAACTCCATCTCTCTTGGTGTGTTAGAATTCTTCCTTACCTACCTCATCCTTCCATTCTTGTTTTCCTCTGACACCTCAAGGAATCCCTATACTGTGACATAGAGGATTCTATATTTTTTGTTTTCTTCTCTTTCATATGAGTAAGAACAAAGATAAAGGCATACTTGTTGAAGCTGATCCTGAACTTGAAAGGACTCTAAAGAGGAAGCTAAGAGCAGCTAAAGCACAAAACTCTGAAGAGGACCTTACTGAAATTTTTAAAAAGGAAGCAGCAAAAGAAACAATCATGGCCAAACCAAACAACAATGCAAGGAACATGCTTGGTGATTTCACTACACCAACTTCCAACTTCTATGGAAAAAGCATCTCAATCCCTGCCATAGGAGCAAACAATTTTGAGCTAAAGTCTCAATTAGTTTCTCTACTGCAACAGAACTGCAAGTTTTATGGACTTCCATCAGAAGACCCTTATCAATTTTTAACTGAGTTCTTGCAGATCTGTGATACTGTTAAGACCAATGGAGTTGATCCTGAAGTCTACAAGCTTATGCTTTTCCCCTTTGCTGTAAGAGATAGAGCTAGAACATGGTTGGACTCACAACCTAGAGATATCCTGGACTCTTGGGATAAGCTGGTCACGGCTTTCTTAGCCAAGTTCTTTCCTCCTCAAAAGCTGAGCAAGCTTAGAGTGGATGTTCAGACCTTCAGACAAAAAGATGGTGAGTCCCTCTATGAAGCTTGGGAAAGATACAAGTAGCTGACCAAAAAGTGTCCTTCTGACATGCTTTCAGAATGGACCACATTAGATATATTCTATCATGGTCTGTTTGAATTTTCCAAGATGTCACTGGACTATTCTACAGGTGGATCCATTCACCTAAAAAAAATGCCTGCAGAAGATCAGAAACTTATTGAAATGGTTGCAAATAACTAATTCATTTATACCTCTGAGAGGAATCCTGTGAGTAATGGGACGCCTCAAAAGAGAAGAGTTCTTGAAATTGATGCTCTAAATGCCATACTGGCTCAGAATAAAATATTGACCCAACAAGTCAATATGATCTCTCATAGTCTAAATGGATTGCAAAATGCATCCAACAGTACTAAAGAAGCATCTTCTGAAGAAGAAGCTTATGATCCTGAGAACCCTGCAATGGCAGAGGTGAATTACATGGGTGAAGCCTTTGGCAACACCTATAATCCTTCATGGAAAAATCATCCAAATTTTTCATCGAAGGATCAACAGAAGCAAGGCTTCAATAATAACAATGGTGGAAGAAACAGGTTTAGCAATAGCAAACCTTTCCCATCATCATCTCAGCAACAGACAGAGCATTCTGAGCAGAATCCTTCTAGCTTAGCAAACATAGTCTCTGATCTATCTAAGGCCACTCTTAGTTTCATGACTGAAACAAGATCCTCCATTAGAAATTTGGAGGCACAAGTGGGCCAGCTGAGTAAAAGGGTTACTGAAACTCCTCATAGCACTCTCCCAAGCAATACAGAAGAGAATCCCAAAGGAGAGTGCAAGGCCATTGATATAATCAATATGGCCGAAACCTTAGAAGGGGAGGAGGACGTGAATCCCAATAAGGAAGACCTCAGGGGACGTCCAATATCAGTACGGAATTCCCTAATGAGGAACCAAAGGAATTTGAGGCTTATACAGAGACCATAGAGATTCCCTTGGACCTTCTTTTACCATTCATGAGCTCTGATAACTATTCATCTTCTGAAGAGGATGAAGACATTGTTGAAGGGCAAGTTGCCCAATATTTAGGAGCAATCATGAAGCTGAATGCCAAGCTGTTTGGTAATGAGACTTAGGAGGAAGAGCCTCCCTTGCTCACCAATGAACTGAATACATTGATTCAGCAAAATTTACCTAAAAAAACAGGATCCTGGTAAATTCTTAATACCCTGTACCATAGACACCATAACCTTTGAAAAAGCTATGTGTGACCTGAGGTCAGGGATAAACATGATGCCCCTCTTTATAATGGAGAGACTGGGAATCTATGAGGTACAGGCTGCCAAATTCTCATTGGAGATGGCAGATAAATCTCTGAAAAAGGTTTATGAACTAGTAGAGGACGTGCTAGTGAAGGTTGAAGGCCTTTACTTTCCTGCTGATTTCATAATCCTAGACACTAGGAGGGATGAGGATGAATCCATCACCCTTGGAAGACCCTTCCTAGCCACAGCAAGAGCTGTAATTGATGTTGACAGAGGAGAGTTGATCCTTCATGTGAATGAAGAATGCCTTGTAGTAAAGACTCAAGGTTCTCCATCTGTAACCATGAAGAGTAAGCATGAAGAGCTTCTCCCAATACAGAGTCAAATAGAGCCCCCACATTCAAACTCAAAGTTTGGTATTGGGAGGCCACAGCCAAACTCTAAGTTTGGTGTTCAGAGATCTCAACCATACTCTGATCATCTGTGAGGCTCCATGAGAGCTCACTGTCAAGCTATTGACATTAAAGAAGCGCTTATTGGGAGGCAACCCAATTTTATTTTAATTTTTATCTATATTATTTTGTTTTCTTTTAGGTTGATGATCATGTGAAGTCACAAAGACAATTACAAAAATAAAGAAAAAAATCAAAAATAGCATTGAAAATAGCACACCCTGGAGGAAGGACTTACTGGCATTTAAACGCTAGTAAGGGTAGCAAAATGGGCGTTTAAACGCCCAATCTGGCACCTTTCTGGGCGTTTAAACGCCAGAATAGGGCACCAGACTGGCGTTTAAATGCCAAAATAGGGCAACAAACTGGCGTTTAGACACGAGAATAGGAAGGAAAGCTGGCGTTTAAACGCCAGAAAAAGGCAGCAAACTGGCGTTTAAACTCCAGAATTGCACTCTAAGGCATTGTGAATGCCCAATTGGAGCAGGGATGAAGAATTCCTTGACCCCTCAGGATCTGTGGACCCCACAAGATCCCCACCAACCTCAACTCATTCTCTCTCCTCTTCACACCTTTCTACAACACTCTTCCCCAAATACCCTTCACCAATCACCTCCATATCTCTTCCCCAAATATCATTCACCAATCACTTCCTTAACTCTTCCCCAAAAACCCCACCCACCTTCAGAATTCAAAACTATTTCCCTCCCAAACCCACCCAAACCATTCGGCCACTCTCCCTATAAATACCCCCATTCACTCCTTCATTTTCACACATCACAAACACCTTCTTCCCATCTTGGCCGAACCCTATACACCCTCCATCTCCTCTATTTTCTTCTTCTTCTACATCTTTCCTTCTTCTTTTGCTCGAGGACGAGCAAATATTTTAAGTTTGGTGTGGTAAAAGCGTTGCTTTTTATTTTTCCATAACCATTTATGGCACCTAAGGCCAGAGAAACCTCTAGAAAGAGGAAAGGGAAGGCAATTGCTTCCACCTCTGAGTCATGAGAGATGGAGAGATTCATCTCAAAGGTCCTTCAAGACCACTTCTATGAAGTTGTGGCCAAGAAGAAGGTGATCCCTGATGTCCCTTTTAGGCTCAAAAAGGGCGAATATCTGGAGATCCGACAAGAGATCCGAAGAAGAGATCCAAAGAAGAGGTTGGGAAGTTCTTGCCAACCCCATTCAATAAGTTAGAATCTTAATGGTTCAAGAGTTTCTATGCAAATGCATGGATCACTAGGAACCATGATCAAAGTATGAACCCAAACCCAAAGAATTGGCTTACAATAGTTCGGGGAAAATACTTAGATTTCAGTCCAGAAAACGTGAGGCTAGCGTTCAACTTGCCAATGATGGAAGAAAACACATGCCTCTACACTAGAAGGGTCAACTTTGATTAAAAGTTGGACCAAGTCCTCATGGACATATGTGTGGAAGGAGCTCAATGGAAAAGAGACTCAAGAGGCAATCTGGTTCAATTGAGAAGACCGGATCTTAAGCCTGTGGCTAGAGGATGGTTGGAGTTCATCCAACGCTTTATCATTCCCACTAGCAACCAATCTGAGGTAACTGTGGATCGGGCCATCATGATCGATAGTATCATGATTGGAGAGGAAGTAGAAGTTCATGAAATCATACCTCTAGAACTCTACAAGGTGGCTGACAAGCCCTCACCTTTGGCAAGATTAGCCTTTCCTCATCTCATATGTCACCTTTGCTATTCAGCTGGGATTGTCATAGAGGGAGACATCCTCATTGAAGAGGACAAGCCCATCACTAAGAAGAGGATGGAGCAAACTAGAGAGCCCATTTATGGCACTCAACAAGAGCATGAGGAAGTCCCTCATCAAGAAATCCCTGAGGGCCTCAAGGGATGCAATTTTCTCCACACAATTATTGGGAGCAACTCAACACTTCTTTGGAAAGCTTGAGTTACAACATGGACCAATTAAGGGTGGAACACCAAGAGCACTCCATCATTCTCCATGAGATTAGAGAAGATCAAAGAGCTATGAGGGAGGAGCAACAAAGGCAAGGAAGAGGCATAGAAGAGCTCAAGAGCACCATTGGTTCTTCAAGAGGAGGAAGATGCCACCCTCACTAAGGTAGACTCATTCCTTAATCTCCTTGTCTATTTATTTTTCTGTTTTTTGTCTTTATGCTGAAGGTTTATCTATGTTTGTGTCTTCATTACATGATCATTAGTGTCTAGTGTCTATGTCTTAAAGCTATGAATAACTCCATGAATTCTTCACCTCTCTTAAATGAAAAATATGCTTAATTACAAAAGAACAAGAAGTACTTGGATTTCAAATTTTATCTTGGAACTAGTTTAATTATTTTGATGTGGTGGCAATACTTTTTGTTCTCTGAATGAAAGCTTGAATAGTGCATATTTTTTATCTTGTTGTTTATGAATGTTAAAAATATTAGCTCTTGAAAGAATAATGAAAAAGGAGAAATGTTATTGATGATCTGAAAATCATAGAATTGATTCTTGAAGCAAGAAAAAGCAGTGAAAAAGAAGAAGCTTACAAAAAAAAAGAGAAAAGAAAAAAAGGGAGAAAAAGCAAGCAAAAAAAGCCAATAACTCTTTAAACCAAAAGGCAAGGGTAAAAAGGATCCAAGGCTTTGAGCATTAATGGATAGGAGGGCCCAAGGAAATAAAATCCAGGCCTAAGCGGCTAAATTAAGCTGTCCCAAACCATGTGCTTGTGTCATGAAGGTCCAAGTGAAAAGCTTGAGACTGAATAGTTAAAGTCGTGATCCAAAGCAAAAAGAGTGTGCTTAAGAACTCTAGACACCTCTAACTGGGGACTTTAGCAAAGCTGAGTCACAATCTAAAAAGGTTCACCCAGTTATGTGTCTATGGCATTTATCTATCCGGTGATAATACTGGAAAACAAAGTGCTTAAGGCCACGGCCAAGACTCATAAAATAACTGTGTTCAAGAATCAACGTACTGAACTTGGAGAATTAATAACACTATCTAAAATTCTAAGTTCCTATAGATAGGGGTGTAATCGGTTCGGTTTGGTTCAGTTTTGGACCGAAAACCAACCGAACCGACCTGATCGATTTTACAATGATACCAACCATTCGGTTGGCTGCTGTTTAAACAACCGATCCGAACCGAACCGAACCAACAGCGGTTTGGTTTGGTCGGTTTTTTTGGTTTTTTTACACCTAATAATTAATATTTAAATTACCATAAAATGAATTTTAAAACCGTCAATAAACTAGAATAACAAGAATATATTACATCCACATTCAATACAATTCAACTTAATTAAACATAAAATAAAGACAATTAAAAATGTCTAGCAAAACAACAAAAATAAACATACTTTAAACCGAAACAGTCACTTTAAAACAAATAAAAACCAAACAGTCACCATGCTTAATCTGAATCCACACCAGACTCATCATCATCTTTCCCGGTTGGTGCAATTTCTACAAAAATAAAACAAAAAAATCAATATAGATTATAAACATAAACATAATATAGATTATAAATTATAAACATATAAATCAGCATCCAAACTCATCAACTTCACTAAAAGTATTGTTTCCAGCAATAAATTCAACATTAATACTTGTTTAAAAATATTGTTTTCAACATTTAAAGCTTATATATGTGTAGCTTCGAGAGTAATAATTAAAATTTATAAATTAAAATAATGTGTGTGTGTGAGAGAGAGAGAATGATGTGCAGATACTTAGACAAAAGGAACACCCAAAATATCCCAAATCCATAACTTATAGAAAAAAGAACACCAAAAATTAAATTACAAAGATACTTAGACAGAAAAAGGTATCCAACTCCCTCATGTTCATAGTTATTAGTTAATTACAATTCATTATTCATCTACAATATATTTATCTATCTATCAATCTATCAATATATGCACAGAGAGAGTAAGCAAGTAAATGATAAGAAGAACCAAAGCAGAATTCATTTCATTAACAGCTCATAAGTAGAACCAAAGCAGCTCATAAGCAGCTCACAAACAGAATCATAATTAATTCATTTTTAAAGTCAATCAATAGAATTTAAATGACCATAAACAACCAGAGACAGCAACATAAAATTAATGAAATGAGGGACATGTATGTTCTATATATAAATTGAAAATTTCTCAATAATGATGATGATGATAACCTTTAATTCCAATGTGAGTTGTAACTTTTTCCAGTATTTTTAAATTTACAATTACATACACACATTCATTCAAAACAAGAGCAAAAAGACACCAAGATAAATTATATAATATTTAAAGTCATCCAACAGGATTAGCAAGTAGCAAGCCAAGACCTTTAAATGTATATTCTGGATTCAAACAGCTACACTTACATGATTATATATACTGAACAATAAAGGACTTATGGAAAACTGATCTTTTGATTGAAATTTGATACATTTTTCAAATTGAAGATTGGTGGGACATCTTAAACCATGATCATGTGTTCTGAGTATAAACAATAATAATAATACTCAAACAATTAACTAGTTCCATTATAATGTGATTGCCTGATTAGACACAAAGGCTATATTATTATTGGAGGTACAAAATGAAAGGGCAGCATCATTCAGGTTAAATCAAGTACAAATATTACTAAAAATCCAACTAAAGTTATATATTCTGTTGAAAAAATATTGCAGACTATGATCTTTATACAGAACAATTATTGAATTCAGCGAACAACAAGCGGATGGAAATGTGTGTCTTAATTAAGCTTGTTTTCACCATTCGGAATTAAAGATTTTTTAAGGCGATAATATATTTTAACATCCCCGGGTTAGGACATGAAAATTGATCCAAAAAGATTCTTCTATGTGTTTCATTGGTGAGTTTATTGACAATATATACATTAATTACTGTAAAAAAAATTATAACGAAGGACAAATTCTGAAGGACAAATTCTAACCTCCGAAGAAGATATTGTTCAGTTGCTTTTTGCAAGAGAGGGCTCGGCGACTGGACTGCTGCTCGGCGACCAGAGTGCTGTTCCGCTTAGGGTTTGTTGCCACGGCTTATGACTGGACGGCGACTTCGAGCGACGGTGGAGGACGCGAACCGGATGATGCTTCTGGGCTTCTGGCTTCACGATGGCGTTGCTCTTTGCTATGCATACGAGTCTGCGTCGGAGATGAATGGATGACTTGCGATGGCTTCGAGCGACGGTGGAGGGTTTCCTTGATGGTGGATGACGCTCTCTGGATCTTTGGCTCTCTCAACCTCTCATTCTCTCAGTCATGGCCGCATGGAGGAGGAAGAATAGAAGATGGGTTGGGAAGTGGGTGTCTGTGTGAATGAGGGCTGCGCGAGTGAAAGGGGAAGAGGGTGAAGGAGTTTCAGATTTAGGCTTTTATACCTAGGTTAAACTAAGGGTAAACTAGTAAAAACAATCACTAGAGAGCATCTGTCTCAGTTCGGTTCGGTTCGGTTTCGGTTCGGTTTCTACCAAACCAACCGAAAACCGAACCGAACCGATCGGTTTAATTCGAAAAAAACCAAAAAAACCGATTTTGTCGGTTTTTCATTTGTTTGTTATAATTTTTGGTTCGGTTTTACAGTATTTTTCGGTCCGGTTCGGTAACTTACACCCCTACCTATAGATGCCAATCATTCTGAATTTCAAAGGAAAAAGTGAGATGTCAGAACTGTTCAGAAGCAAAAAGCTACAAGCCTCGCTCATCTAATTAGAACTAAGTTTCATTGATACTGTGGGATTCATTGTATATTCTCTTCTTTTTATCCTATTTTATTTTCAGTTTCTTGGGGAAAAGCAACAATTTAAGTTTGGTGTTGTGATGAGCGGATAATTTATACGCTTTTTGGCATTGTTTTTATATAGTTTTTAGTATGATTTAGTTAGTTTTTAGTATATTTTTAATAGTTTTTAAGCAAAATTCACATTTCTAGAATTAACTATGAGTTTGTGTATTTTTCTGTAATTTCAGGCATTTTCTGGCTAAAATTGAGGGACCTGAGCACAAATCTGATTCAGAGGCTGAAAAAGGACTGCTGATGCTGTTGGATTCTGACCTCCCTGCACTCGAAGTGCATTTTCTGGAGCTACAGAACTCCAAATGGCGCACTCTTAATTGCGTTGGAAAGTAGACATCTCGGGCTTTCCAACAATATATAATAGTCCATACTTTGCTCGAGTTTTGACGATGAAAACTGGCGTTCAAACGCCTCTTCTCTACCCTATTCTGAAGTTAAAACGCCAGAACTGGCATAAAAGTTGGAGTTAAATGCCCAAATTGGCACTAAAGCTAGTGTTTAAATTCCAAGAGAAGCCTCTACACATGTGAAGCTCAATGCTCAGCCCAAGCACACACCAAGTGGGGCCGGAAGTGGATTTCTGCATCATTTACCTATTTCTGTAAACCCTAGTAGCTAGTTTCATTATAAATAGGACATTTTACTATTGTATTTTCATCTTTTGATCATAGAGACATTCTAGACGATATATTTTCCTTAAACTTGGAGGCTGGCCTCTCGGCCATGCCTAGACCTTGTTTTTATGTATTTTCAACGGTGGAGTTTCTACACACCATAGATTAAGGGTGTGGAGCTCTGCTGTTTCTTGAGTATTAATGCAATTACTACTATTTTCTATTCAATTCATGCTTATTCTTATTCTAAGATATTCACTTGCACTTCAACCTGATGAATGTGATGATCTGTGACACTCATCATCATTCTCACCTATGAACGTGTGACTGACAACCACTTCCGTTCTACTTAAGATTGAGCGTGTATCTCTTGGACTCCTGACTCATGCGTGTTGATTGCCTCTCTTGACAACAGAGCCCTCAACTCCTTGAGATCAGAGTCTTCGTGGTATAAGCTAGAATTATTGGCGGCCATTTCTGAGATCCGAAAAGTCTAAACCTTGTCTCTGCTATTCCGAGTAGGATCTGGGAAGGGATGACTGTGACGAGCTTCAAACTCGCGAGTGTTGGGCGTAGTGACAGACACAAAAGGATCACCGGATTCTATTCCAACATGATCGAGAACCGACAGATGATTAGCCATGCGGTGACAGCGCATTTGGACCATTTTCACTGAGAGGACGGGAATTAGCCATTGACAACGGTGATGCCCAACATACAGCTTGCCATAGAAAGGAGTATGAAGGACTGGATGAAGGCAGTAGGAAAGCAGAGATTCAAGAGGGATGAAGCATCTCCATACGCTTATCTGAAATTCCCACCAATGAATTACATAAGTATCTCTATCTTTATTTTATGTTTTATTTATCTTTTAATTATGAAAACTCCATAACCCATTTGAATCCGCCTGACTGAGATTTACAAGGTGACCATAGCTTGCTTCAAGCCGACAATCTCCGTGGGATCGACCTTTACTCATGTAAGGTTTATTACTTGGACGACCCAGTGCACTTGCTGGTTAGTTGTGCGAAGTTGTGAAAAGAGTTGAGATTACAATTGTGCATACCAAGTTGTTGGCGCCATTGTGTATCACAATTTCGTGCATCGATAACATTTGTATATTTTTACCTTTTTAAAAAAAATAAAAATGATATTTCCTAACATTTATTTTACGAATGTTACTAAAAGTATAATTTTATTAGTATAGCTAACATTTTTAAAAATGTTACATAAAAAGTATTTGTAAATATCTAAAAAAGACACACTTTCGTGCTCTATGATTCAATTGCTTTCGATGAGTATATAAAATGAAAGCAAAGGCTAAACAACCAAAAATTTTTAGATGAGTTAAATTTGGAATGGTGTCATTAAGAATCTGGTATGGACTATGTTTCAATTCAACTTGAGGTACTCTATTAATTATGTAAATAGCAAGAACCACCACATAATGCTAGAAACAATTTGAAAGGTTGAAAACAAATATGAGAACCTGACCACATTTAGAATATTTTGATTTCTTTCAACAATTTTATTTTGTTGTGGTGTTTTCACATAGCTCCTTTAATGTAAAATTTTTTTATAAAAAAAAGTCATCAAGAATTCTTGGCCATTAATAGTTCTAATGGCTTTTGCCATGATTTGCCTTTGTGTATATATTATTTCAACAAATTTTTTTAAAAGAGAACGAGTTTTAGATTTATTTTTCATAAAAAAGAAATTCAAGCAAACCTACTCCTTTCCTCAACAATAGTTAGAAAGTTTTTATGGCCAGAAATAAATAGTATTGCAATAGGCCCCTATGGCCAGAAATAGATGGTGTTGCAATAGGTCTTTAAATATCAGCATGAATCAAATCAAATGAAAATTTAAATTTACTCAAACTATAAGAGAAAGGTAACCTCTTTTGTTTTGCAAAATGACATGGATCACATGGTATATTATTGTTTAAACATGAGATGAATGGATGCATTTTCTCTAATTATTGTAATCTCTAAAAAAAAAAATATGCCCTAACCTATAATGCCAAAGAACACTTTGTGAAGTGTGTGAAGTATGTATGTCTTGTTTTTCTGCCATAATATGCAAAATCTCTTTTTCTAATTTGCTAAAGGTAACAACTATCTTTCCTTGAGTATTCATTGCGTATAGTCCTCATTTTTTATCAGTAACTCTAATCATCCTTAAGGTAGGCCACTCTTGAATCTCACAATTATGAGCACTGAATATAAAACAATAAGATAAGGCATTAGTAACTTTTGAAATAGAAATAAGATTGCATTTAAAACTTAGCACATATAGAACCTCAGTCAAAATAAAATTCAGCTGAAAAGAACGTTGTTCCATATAAGGTTGTAATTTTAACTTGATTAATATATTTAATAAAATAAAAATGTTTAAGATTAAAGAAAATGTGAGCAGTTGTTCCAATATCTAAAATCCAATCTTGGAAATTCAATTCAAATCCAGAAAGAGAAATGAGGTGAAATATATCGGCTGAAGGAGCATGAATGGTTGTCAAATTTTCATCCTGAAGAGGTTCTTTATGCTACTAGAATAGTGCAATAAGTGCTTCCTTTTGCCTATTTGAGAATAACCCATCCAAACTGATATTACCTTCATTTTTGTTTACAAGTGTGAGGTTGTATTCTGCATTACTCGCAGCTACCACTGAGTTCACTGTATTAGCTGAATGTGGTATTCTATTAGAGTTATTTGGTTGTAAATGTGGTAGAAAGCCATGCTTTTGATTACATATATCCACCAAATGAGCTTGCTTTCCACAATGAGAGCAAAATTTGGGAGCTCCTCTCCCAATACCTCTATTACCTTTACCTTCATACTCCCTTCCTTTTCTTTTAACATTGTTGGCCCCAAATCAACCTTTTTCACCTCCAATATTGATGAAATTAGTACTGTCTTAGCCACTTTGGTATCTCTCAAAGGCATTGGCAGCTACAAATGTGAACAACATTCATTAGCATTATAGAATCTGGTTCAGTGAGATGCATCATTTGTCTCTTTTGTTGAAGAAGACGAGAGAAAATAATATTCACATCTAGAAAGGGCTTAAGCAACATAATCTAAGAACGCACACTTGCATATTTGTCATTTAAAGCTCTAAAAAAATGAATTATGAAGAATTTCAATCTATATTGCCTCATTACGTCTAATTCACAACTACAATTACTCAAGCAAGCAGAAATTAATATAAGTCTGAATTCATCTAGTTCTTCCTGGGTCCCTTTCAATTTTGTATAGTAAGAAGTGATGGAGAACAACTTGAAGAATCTTGAAAAAGATTGGTATTAAATCTAGAAGTGATCTGGCTTGAAAAGCTTGAAACTAAGTCATCATCCTTGCAAAGATATGAAAATTTACTGCAGTAAAATTTTGCTGGATTCATCGCTTGGTTTGCCTCATTCATTGCCACTTATAACAAATTGGTTAGATCTATCTTTCACTACTACTCATATTATAAATTCTCATATATGGTAATAGATTCACACTTTGTTGCTTTATTGCATCATAATAAAATTCAGTTTAAATCTGTTGAATTGAATAGTGAAAAAGTAGAACAAGAGCACCGTATAAAAGAAAAATTTTGAAATCACACGCTTTTATTATTACCACCATCTATATATATATTTTTTTACTCACTACATAAAGTATTAAACACCTAAACTCTAATAAACTTATTCTAACAAACTATACAAATTAAAATATTTATAGAGTATTTAAAAAATACCTAATTAACAAAGTAAAATACTAACTAAATTTATATAATTACATATGCTAACTTATAATAATATTATTAATATATAACCTCATTACATGAGTCAAACATCAGATTAATTTTTGAAATATGTGCGTTATTCATTTTCCTTTTCTTTTAATTTTGGTTTATTCTAAAACGAGTGAATACTCTATTCGTCCTCTGACAATTATTTCAAAAGGACAACGAGATTCTAAGAAAAAAAACATTCAATCCGACCCCTAATATTTTTTCTGGGACTGATTAGTCCCTGTGCCAAAAAAAATAACTTGAATTTTTTTGGCACAGAGACCTCGTTGTCCTTTCGAGGTAATTGTCAGAGGTTGGATTAGTTTTTTTTTTTTGTTAAAGACCTCGTTATCTTTTGAGATAATTGTCAGGGGCTATTTTGAGTTTTATTCTAAAACTTAAATTATACACTATTCTATATTAATTCTATATTAAATACTATACTAATTAACTTTAATTACTATACTCATCAACATATATTAATATAAATAAATTAAATAGGAATAAAATCCAAAATAACCCCTGATATTATCTCAAAAGACAACGAGGTCTTTAACAAAAAAAAATCTGGCCCTTGACAATTACTTCGAAAGGACAACGAGGCCTCTGTGCCAAAAAAAATCTAAGTTGTTTTTTTTGGCACAGGGACTAATCAGTCCTAAAAAAAATATCAAAGACCGGATTGAGTGTTTTTTTTTCTTGGAGACCTCATTGTCCTTTCGAGATAATTGTTAGAGACCGAATAAGGTATTCACTCATTAACTTAAGTAGAGTATCTCCTTAGTTCGCTGCAGCTTCCAGCAAATTGTTAACTTTTTCTTTTCTCCTAATCCGTTTTAGACTATAATGAACTATGTTCGAATGCATAATTCGTAGGAAACTTTAACAAATTACATGAAAATGAATCTATATCAAAATGTAACCTTTTGCAATCAAGTTAATTGAATAATATCTATTTTAAAACAATTTATTCAAATAAATTATCCATTACTGAGAATAAATTTTAGGATATCAATAAAACCATTGTCATTGGACTTGTCAAAGAGATGATATGAAATCAAACGAAAATCTACCAAATTGATTATTATAATATTAATTTTTTATATTAAAACCTTCAAATTAGTCATCATAATTAGAAGGTTCTAATATTAGTTGACCCAAATTTCTAAACATGTATGAAAATAATAATTGAATTTGAGGAATTTGAGAAAATAATATATTTATTATATTACGAAAATCATAATATATCATTTCAACTTAAAACTTAGAGTGAATACCACATTCGATCCCTGACAATTATCTCGAAAGGACAACGAAGTTCACAAGAAAAAAGACACCCAATCCGGTCTTTGATATTTTTTTAGGACTGATTAACTCCTGTACCAAAAAAACAACTTAGATTTTTTTGGCACAGGAGCCTCGTTGTCCTTTCGAGGTAATTGTCAGGGACTAAATTTTTTTTTTTGTTAAGGGTCTCGTTGTCTTTTGAGGTAATTGCCAATGGCTATTTTGGGTTTTATTCTAAGTTAATTCGCTAGTTCTACGTAAGGATATTTATGGGTTGAGTTAATTTAGATTTGGAGTGAAATTAAAATCGAATTAATTGAATTATAATTAGTTCGAATTAGTTTAGATTAATATTTTTTTGTATGTGTATCCGAATCAAACCAAATTAATTAAAAACGAATTGATTTGGTTTGGATAATTAAGTATCCGATAAAACAGAAATTTATAAAATAATAAAAAATAAAAATTTTATTTTAAAAATCCTGTAAATATAGAGGTAAATACTAAAACAGTATTCGAAAGATTCTGATGCTGATAAAATAGTATTTGACTTTTGTTTTTGACAAAATAGACCCTAAATAATTTTAAAATTTGACAAGCGTGTCTCCAAATTCGCGGCAAGCACAATACTGACATGCAAAAATCCTCCTCAATCCTAATCCTTCCCCTCAATGCACTTCCCGTTTCCCCTCCCCAATATACTCCCCCTTTCCCTTCTTGAATTCACTATTTCTCCTCCCTAACCCTAATCCCTCTCTCTCCCTCCCTAACTCTAATCTGCCCATCCCCAATGCACTTCCCCCCTCCCTAATCCAAAATTTTCGCTTCTGAACCTTAATTCCCTTCCCTTGCTTCTTTGAACCCTAATCCCCCTTCCCAATGCACTGTCTTACACTCTCAACTCATTCTCCCCAAAACAGCAGTGGAACTCAACATTCTCAGTCATACAGAACCATTGTCACCGACACCACACGATTGCCATCTCATCAACGGGTCTTCCGCGTCTATCAGCATTGTCTATCTCCTCCATCGGCATTACGTTGTCTGTGTGCCTTCACCGCTACCGTCTTGCCTAAACCCATTGTGCGCCTTCACTGTTGTGCTTCGCAGTGGCTCGCTTCCCTTCTTGTGGTCGAACATAAAAACAAACATACATAGCAGCAACGTCTCACTTATCGATCTCGTCTCCGTCACCTCTGCTCGCTACTCACCGCCAGTTGTCTCCTGTATCTGCTTGCTGCCCGCCCCCAGTCACTGCCCTACCTCCTCTGTCTGTGTTCTATCTTGGCTCCGTCGTGTCGTGCCTTCTCTGTCTCTGGTGTTCTTCTTGTAACATTGTCTAAATCTGCTTCTTGTTTCGGTGATTTTTATATTAAGTTTTATTTTATTTTATTTTAATTATTGTATATGAATTTGTTTGTTTTCTCTGAGTTTTATTATTATTAATCTATTTTAATTATAAATTAATCTAAAAATTTGGAGCAATTCATGATTGAAAGAGTGAAAGAGTTTGATGGGAAAGGGAGATCTTTGGCTGGATTAGGGCTCAGGAAGATTTCTAAATTTAAGACAACTCATGAGTGAGAGGGTGCACTAGGGAGGGGGGATTAGGGTTCAAAGGGGAAAGGAAGGAGGATTAGGGTTGGGGGATTTGGGAATTTCCAGGTTAGACTGCGCAATTAATTAAAATTTCCACCTTAGATTTTTTGGTGGCCACCTCAACATCTTTCTCATCGAAAATGTGCTCCGGCGAGCTCAAGGATACGCTTGTCAAATTTTAAAATCATTTAGAGTTTATTTTGTCAATAACAAAAGTCATGTACTATTTTGTCAGCGCCAGAATCTTTCGAGTACTAATTTGGTATTTACCTCGTAAATATAATAATTAATAAATATGTAAAATCAATAAACAAGTCAATATTATGCTAACAATAATAAAATACGCATAATAATCCACAATTATAGCTAAATACTTAAGTCATTGTCATAAATAATCAGTAAAAGTTATATATATTTTAAATTTATATATTTCTTAATTTGATTAATAAAAGTTTCGAATCTACGGGTTGGATCGGGTTCCACATCCCCAAAACTATTACCCGAACCAATTAACAGAAAGTGTCATCAGTTCTACTTGGGTTGTACCCGATTACCCATCGGTTTCAGAACCAATTAAATTGGTTCGGTTCAGATTTAGACGGATAATCGAGTACCCGATATTCATAAACACCCCTAGTTCCACAAGTTACATATTCGAGCATAGTTCATAACAGTTTCAAATAGATTAGGAGAAAAAATTCAACATAATTCGTTGGAAGCCATAGCAAACTAGGAGATATTATGCATTAAAGTAATTCTTTTAAGAGTATTCTTCTATCATTTCACATGAAATATACTTGCAAGCCCATTTTACGCCCGTGAAATAGGCAAATTTTTATTTCGTGTCATTAAAGGTGAACAACAAAGTCTTATCCCACTAAATAGGATCGACTACATAGATGAAACGACATCATTGCATCCTATTATGTATTATGTTTGTAGTGAGACTATATACACATAAATCTCTTTTGACCACTTTTTGTATAGTCTTTCTTAAGTCTTCGTTTGTCATTTGTCCATGTCTACCTTTTATTTCATCAACTTTCCTAATTGATGCTGTGCAGATCTTATTAAACTATGTTGAAGCGAGATTTATTATCTTCTTTATAATAAACGTTACTCCAACTTTCTCTCATATATCTAGGAATGAAGCATGTAACTAGTCCCCAATTTTTAATTTCTTTTATAAATTATATACAAGATTTAGTTTACTCTCTATTAAAAATTTTATTTTACTCTCTTTTTATTATAAAATTAATTTTTAGGCCTTTCTTAAAATTTTCTACATCTTTATTATACTTAAAATGCTCATTTTTGTCACTCAATATTTTATTTCATATAACATAACCCGTCAAATGGACCTAAAATCTATTTTTGTGGGTATCTCATGTGTACGTACATTAGAATACAGAACACTTTTATTAGTCAGACATTTTGATAATTAATATTTATTTAGATAAAAGATATTTGGTTTTTTTGTCTAAGAAACTGCAAAACTTTCTAGAACAATAATAATATGTTATATGTACGTACTTCTTTTTATTGTACCTAAATCATTAGAGGGAATGTGAAATCTAATTAACGTAAATCATATACTTCATTAAATCGTAGGTAAGAGTATATCAACTGTGTCACGGGAAACATTTACCAAAATCATTTCTCAATTGTCAATAGATAAAAACAATTCTGATAGGTAACAATTAGGGTACCAACCAATTATTAGTTGGATTGCGAGAAAATTCAGAAAACATAAAGAACATGTAATTCACTCCAAAAGTTAATTCTACTACTATAGCAAAAAATAAAAACCATCTGAAATCGGAAATCCTAATCACTTTATTTCTCTCTCCCACATTTTTCTTTTTCACAAACAAAAGCCTCCTTCCACAGTGCTCTTCTCTGTCGTATATGCGCTTCCTTCTGCCGAATGTGTGCTTTCCTCCACCACGCCCTTATTTTTCTCCGCCATATGTTCACTTCCCTCCGTCACGCCATTGCTTTCCTTCGCCGCGCCGTTGCCCAACTTCCGTGCGCATCTCTCCGACGTGATTAGTCTCTTCGCCGTTCTCGTCTTTCTTTACATTAACTATCGAAAAGAAAGAAATATCCAAAATAAAAATAAGCATTCAGAACTAAAAAAAATGATTGTTATGTTTTGATTTTTTAGATGTTTTTTTATTTTAAAAAAGAAATATCCAAAAAAATAAAAAAAGAAACATAAAAAATATAATAAAAGAAACATCTAAAAATAAATGAAAAAAAAAATCTAAAATCATTGTAAAAAGAATATTTAAAAACAAACAAAAAAGATATCCAAAACGTAAAAAAAAAAAAAAAAATTAAAATTATTGTACAAGAATTCCAAATGTGATCCGGAGAAAGAAGAAATGTGGAGGGAGAGGCGGTACCGCGGTATGGAGGAAGAGGTGGCATGGAGGGAGAGACGCAGAGAGAAAGAAGAGACGCAGAGGGAGAGATGAAAAGAGGTGAAGCATGTGGAAGGATGTATATTTTTTTAGAGTAAAATTAGTTTTTCAAATTTTAAAATCAAAATTTTTTAAAAAGATGGCTGCATATAAAGTTAATTCCCTAGACTCTAAGTAGAAATGTTCAGCTTGGCAAAAACAATAGGACATAAATTGCAGAAGGTATAGACATAGGATGGTAATGTTCAACAACGCGGGACAAGAAGAATTGTCTAAAGAAATGTAATCTGCGGAAGTTAAAAATGAGGATCATGATTCCCGACAAACATAACCATGTTAATCAAAATCATTTCATGACACTGGTGACAAGTTACTTTATTATTACTTATTTACACCAAGATAACGACTAGTCCACTACCACTTGTAAATGCCGGCTTCAGTTAATTGCTGAATTGTACATGCTCATGTTATCATTTATGTGTGTGTGTATATATATGTTGAGAGATATGCATATTCAAAACCCATCAAACTAACTGAAAAGCCTTCCTCTCCATAATTGTCCATAAAGCAGAAATCGAAGTTTCTTTCTACCTAACATGGATGTTTTCTATTTTGTTGCTCTTATTTTCATGTTGAGCTTCCATATTCATTTTACTCGAGGAAGTGTACTGAACCCCACCACTGAGAAAACTGAGACAAACAGTTTTCAAACATACATTATCCATGTGAGAAAGCCAGAGAGTAAGATATTCACGCAGTCAGAAGATTTGATAAACTGGCACAACTCATTCATGCCGCCACCTGCCACTACGACGAGCACTAAGGAACAGCCAAGAAAAATGCTTTATTCGTACCGGAATGTGCTGAGTGGTTTTGCTGCAAGACTCACTGAAGAGGAGCTGAGAGAGGTGGAAAAGAAGGATGGTTTTATCTCAGCTCATCCACAAAGGATACTCCATCGTCAAACGACGCATACCCCAGAATTCTTGGGGCTGCAGCAACAAATGGGACTGTGGAAACAATCAAATCTCGGCAAGGGGGTTATTATTGGGGTGGTGGACTCTGGCATCACACCTAATCATCCTTCGTTCAATGATGCAGGAATGCCGCCCCCACCTCCGAAATGGAAAGGGAAATGCGAACTAAATGAAACAGCTTGTAACAACAAACTAATTGGTGCAAGGACTTTCAACATTGCAGCTACAGCAACGAATGGAACTCAAAATGTGCCACCTATTGATGAAGATGGACATGGGACTCACACAAGCAGCACTGCAGCTGGTGCCTTTGTGGATTATGCAGAAGTATTGGGAAATGCCAAAGGCACAGCTACAGGGATGGCTCCTTTGGCTCACGTGGCAATGTATAGAGTATGCTTCGGAGATCCCTGCCCCGAGGCTGATATACTGGCAGCATTAGATGCAGCCGTGGAGGATGGGGTCGATATAATATCAATATCTCTTGGCCTAAGCGAGCCCCCTCCATTTTACAATGATAGCACTGCAATAGGTGCATTTGCAGCAATTCAGAAAGGAATATTTGTAAGTTGTGCAGGAGGAAATCTTGGCCCCTCTAATAGCACTATAGTTAATGGAGCCCCATGGATTCTCACTGTTGGAGCAAGCACTATTGACAGAACCATTGTAGCAACAGCGAAGCTTGGAAATGGGGAAGAATTTGATGGTGAATCTGTTTTCCAGCCTTCCAGTTTTCCTTCAACATTGCTGCCCTTGGCATATGCTGGCAAGAATGGCAACCAACAATCTGCATTATGCGCTAACAGATCCTTGAGTGACACCGACTTCAGAGGAAAAGTTGT
Organism: Arachis hypogaea; assembly: GCF_003086295.3. Classification (NCBI taxonomy): domain Eukaryota; kingdom Viridiplantae; phylum Streptophyta; class Magnoliopsida; order Fabales; family Fabaceae; genus Arachis; species Arachis hypogaea. The sequence continues at coordinate 51,030,253 of NC_092036.1, forward strand.
TTTGTGCGAAAGAGGAGGAGGAATAGCAAGAATTGCAAAAGGGGATGAAGTGAGAAGAGCTGGTGGGGCTGCCATGATTCTCATGAATGATGAAATCAGTGGCTTCAGTCTATCAGCTGATGTACATGTGTTACCTGCAACACATGTAAGCTATGCTGCTGGATTGAAGATAAAAGGCTATATAAATTCCACCGCGACACCTACAGCAACCATTTTATTTAAGGGAACTATCATCGGAAACTCCCTGGCTCCTGCTGTTACATCCTTCTCATCAAGAGGTCCGAATTTGCCGAGTCCTGGTATTTTGAAGCCAGATATCATAGGGCCAGGCAGTAGCATATTAGCTGCCTGGCCATTCCCCCTCGACAACAGCACTGATTCTAAATCCACCTTCAACATTATGTCCGGCACATCAATGGCATGCCCACATCTCAGCGGAATTGCTGCTTTGCTAAAAAGCTCTCATCCTGACTGGTCACCAGCAGCCATTAAATCTGCCATAATGACTTCTGCAGACACGCTAAATTTAGAACACACACCCATCGTTGATGAGAGAAATCAACCTGCAGATCTCTTTGCCACAGGTTCCGGCCATGTGAATCCATCGAGAGCAAATGATCCAGGACTAGTTTATGATATTGAACCTGATGATTATATACCTTATCTTTGTGGTTTAGGCTACAATAATAGGGAAATTGGGTACCTTGCACAGAGAACAATTAAGTGCTCTGAAACATCAAGCATTCCTGAAGCACAACTCAATTATCCCTCATTTTCTATTGCACTTGGTTCCTCGCAGACATTCACAAGGACTGTGACAAATGTTGGTGAGGCCTATTCATCTTATGATGTCATGGTTACAGCACCAGAAGGGGTTTCTGTGACAATCCAGCCAAATAAACTTAACTTTTCGGAAATAAACCAAAAAGAGACATATTCAGTGGCATTCAGCCGTACAGATTCAGCTAATAAGACAGCAGATTATGCTCAAGGGTCACTAGCATGGGTCTCTGCCAAACACATTGTAAGAAGCCCTATCTTGGTAAAGTTTGTATAACATAGAATCAAGTGAATTAGTAATAGTAACAAGTTGCACTACCAAAGTCCAGACAATCAGTTCCATTGTCAGAAACTAGCTAGTACATGTAATAAGTGCAAAGAAAAGCTGAAATCCTACAATTTCACTATCTTTGTTTCTATTTTCACTCCATTAATGTGATGCATAATCAAAATTTAACTATATCATCATAAGATTTTGAAGCCTTACTTTCAAGTATGAGCAAATATTTTGGGTTTGGCACTGCCAAAGCAAGTTAAGGAAGTGAAAGTATTATTGTTCACAATGTCATGGAACAGTAGACGCTGAAGATCTTTGCAAAGACAGATACTAGAATTTTAAAAAAGTATGCAGCTATTAAATCTGGAAATATGCCTAACAATAGAACCTCTCCAAGGAATACATCATTTCTTTGTATAAAGCAACTCAACAAATAGTAAAACAAAAGCTCTGAAACTTAGCCTAACCAGTCTATGTTCAGGGTATAATAATGACAAATAGACAGAACACTTGTAAAGATTTCAAAAATGTTCCTTGAAAAGATCCAGCATCCATTTTGGACAATTTTTCAGGATGATTTCCAACAAAACATGGCAGATAATATCTAACCTCATGCTAATTTAAAAGAATAGGGGACCCAAAATAAGATTCGGATGTAAAGAGACATTTTCAGAATGGCACATATTTTTAGTTGGCTTTACATAAACAATTGCAGAAGAATTGGCATCTGTGGTATCCAACCATAAAAGGGCAGTGCCTGGAAAGGAAGAAATTGAAACAAATTGCAATTCATCAACCAAAACCAGGAGGCACATCAGGATCTTCATCACTACAATCAGACAGATGATTTTGCTCGTCAGGCCTCAAAAAACCAGGAGGAGCATTGTTATTATCATCGCTTTCACCGGGTGGATCCAGTGATACATGGGAATCTTCGGGCTGCTCTGCAGAAGATCCTTGCCCATGAGATTGTGGCTTCCCTTGATCATGGTTCCGTTGATCATGGTCTAGCTGATTGTTATTCACATGATTATGTAAGGTGAATCCCGGTGGCTCTTCAGGCTCATTCTCGTGCAACATATCATCATCAATCTTCTCAGTAACTGAACCTGTTTCACCTTGTTGTCTCTGAGTTGGCATTGCCTTGGAATTTGAAACCGGAACCTCCTCTTCCCCCTTTGGATTCACCAGCTTGTCATACACGGATTGCACTGTCTCCGCAATTTCAGTTTTCATACCATCATTTGATCTAATTATTTGCCACAAGCTATCAGATATCTGACTCATTACTTTGTCACTGAGAACAAACAAACGATAGAGCAAATAAAAATTCCATACACATAAACTCACTCAACTATAAGTAGAATACACAATTAAAATGCAATTCAATCAGAAAACTCAAGTAAAAGAGCTAACAACTATGAACAAGATGCAATTTGAACAGAATAACTGAATACCTGAGGATGGGGATTTACTTACCCAACTTCATGATATATGGCATCAGAAAGTTGTCTAGGTTTCTTATTCTCAGCTCCGGCACCATTAAGAGCCGCTGATTGCTTCACAATTGAGGCAATATGTTGTCGCAGCTCTTCCTGTAACAATAAATTGCGAGGTTCACTGTTACTGATCACAAGATAATCTTATATTGCTGATAATTAGATCATAAATCAAATTAGGAATTTGAAACCCTAAAATAAGGAAGAGGAAAAGTGGGAGTGAGGGTAGGAAAGAGAGAAAGAGAAGGGAGGGGGAAGGCGTACATTGTCCTTGAGCTTACGAATGATCTTCAAACGGAGCCTGTCAAAGTCGCCGTCGTCCTTGAGTTTCGCTATTACATCTTCTTTGCCAACAGCTACTCCTCCACCACCACCGCCACTACCGCCACTGCCGCCCATCACATTGACGACCCTAACTCGCTCCCTCCTAAGTCTTCTTACCTCACCGTGTGAAGTTCAAATTGCAATAATTAATTAAGAAAGTATCCATACACCCGTGTTTAGGGTTCTTATCTTTATTTTAAAAAAAAAACTGTGACAATAATTTAGTGAGCAAACTAGTATTTATAGTTTTTAACCCATAATAAGTAATAGGCCATAGATTTCTTATTCCTCATTTTATGTGGGAGTATCATTAATCCATCTAAAAATATTTATTAGTTGAATCCTATTTTTTTTATTTTAAAAAAAATTAATAATTAAAATTTTGCCCTTTTGATTTTTTCTCTTTTTTTTAATTATAATTTCAGAAATAAAAGAGATGCTTCTGCTAGAATTTTTTTTCCTAATCTTCGTATTCTTGTCACATCTTTGCAGCTACGACTGTCGTTGTCGCTGTCTATACTCAGCACCGCCACCGCTCCTACCGCCGTCATCCCACACTTTCCAGTCCCTCTGCGTTGTTGTGCTTCGTCTCTATCCCTGCAAACTACTCAGGTTTCATTTTAATCATAATTTCAGAGATGAAAAAAATGTCTCTGCTATAACTTTTCCACTAATGTTCACGTTCTTGTCACATATCTGCAGCTACCACCGTCACGTTGCTGCCTACACTAAGCACCGCCACTACTCCTTCTACTGGCACCACACCACACTTCCCGGTCCCTCTGTATTTTTGTGCTTCGTCTCTACCCCTACAAACTACTCAGGTTTCATTTTACTTTATTTTGTTTTATTGCTTTTTCTATGGTAATTTTTGTGTATTTGGAGATTTTCCTGTTGTCTTCGCACCATCGTGTTTATTTTAAGGGTGGAAAAGAAAATGTATTGCCTTAACTGAACACTGCAATTGACAACAAGTACAATGAATTTTTCTTTGCAAATTTATAATTATTAATTGGTGTCTGATTGTGTGAAGATTTCATATCTAACTTGACTTGCAAAACTTTTTCTGAAAAAAAAAAAAAGACTTGTCTCTTTGATTTAACCAAACCAACACAATTTGAATAGGAAGTGCAATTTTTCTTTCTCTTTGTTTTTGATTGAATCAGAACTTTGCATCGTATCATATATATAATTTTTTCTTAACAAAATTTCCAATCTCTTTTACTATTGTTTAATGGAGTTGAATTTATAGTGTTATATATGTAAGTTCAAATCTAAAAGTATATTTGAATAGAGGAACATATTTGATTAAAAAGCCCCTTCATGAGATCTTACTTAGAACTAAAATAATTGCTGCATACACATTTGGTTGATTTTATCCTTTTTAGACAGATTAGAACTCCTTTCTCAAGACAAACTAATGCTTAGCCAGAGGCTATTAACTTATTATGACTAATGGCATAGTTTAAAAGATAATATTTCACCCTTTTATGATTTGGATGCTTGTCTCAAAACAAATTTGATGTTATTTATTACTTATTTCTATAAATGTTGATATATGTTCTTCCAAGTTGCCAACCATCCTTAAGTTACTTATCTTTTATTTCAATATTGATAACTTCCATTCTCATAACTTGATGTTTTAATTTATGCATAATTATGCAGGTTGGAAGTTTTCAAACAACAAATGAAAGACCTACTTTATCACAGTGATCAAAAGGGCATCGAGTTGAAAAAGCTTAGTATTTCTCTTTATACATTTCCCATGCCAGATTGCTTGGTGTAAATAAGAAGAAGCAAGAAGTAGAAATTATAACTCTAGAAAATGTATGATGTTTTGAGTGTAAATATATGGGCTTTAGGAACACGTTCAATACCTCTAATTTATTTTTGTATCATTTAGTTCGATTTTCTTTTATCTTCTTAAATATTGTAGTTATTTTAAATAAAGTTTATAAAAAGGCCACGAATTAAGTGTTAATTATTATTTTCATTTAAGCTCAACAAATGATACTTAAGTGTACTTTATATAATTGTAAACCTATACAGACACATTCTTAAATGTTAATTGCATCATGAATCATTCTTGGATCCCTGCTGACTGCTGAGTTTAGCATGGCAATTTAATTGCGTGAAGGCTCTATTGAAGGCTTATAATTTTGATTTTTGATTTACCAATTAGAGATAATTGATATTTGCAGGAGCTGTCTAAATAACTACTTCCAATAATGGCATTTTGAGTTTTAATCTTATACATTGCATTGGATTTCATGGTAAAAATTTGTGGAGCGGCAGCATGATAATATTAGAAGGTTGCACTATATAATATATTTTTTATATATTTTTATTATTTTTTTGAAAGTCAAATTATTGAGTTATTTTTTATTAGTTTATACACTAATTTATCCTTCTTCTACATGTTACAATTTTATATTACTAATTTCTTTTACTTTGTCAGTTAATATAAGTTATTAGTGACTTAAACATTATCGTAACTAATTATTGCTTAGTATGATAGATACAATATAACTTAATCCAAAGAATGAACAGTAGCGAAGTTCAAACATATCCTGAATTTATAAGATATAATTGATCTATCTTAAGTTATATAATACAATATAACTTAATATAAATAATAATATAAAGCTACAAAGTATAACATTAATCATAAAATAAAGTCACACAATTATTACACCAGGATATTACTCCAATTTTTGAGAACCAATTGCACCTTTCCTGCTACTTCAATGCCTAGAGCATTTTGACCACTTCCAATTTTAGAAAACTAACATAGTAAAAGTCATATGTGCCTGTCAACTTTAAATTCATAAAGCAATTATGAATACACTTATTTTTCAAGACCATTTTACTTGAAATATTCTAGAGCTTTATATTTATAATACGAGAACCACTAGGGAGACAATGAAATATGTATACAATGTATACAATGGGTCGTTTATTAGATCCAATTAATATTAATAGAAAGAATTAACCCATTAATAACCCTAATCCTATTTTGGCTGTTTAGTTTAACATACCATACAATTTCTTGTAATTACACTTTTTTCCCAAATCACCCAACCCTTTTGTTTCGTCCTTTTTTCCTACCCCCCCCCCACACCCAAACCCTTCCTATCTTTGAACACTGCAGTAACGGCGCATAACCCAAACCCTCTCAATCTTTTCTCACACCCAATTCCTTCTGCAACCGAGAAAAGTCACCCATCAACCCATTAATCCTCATCGTTGGTATCAAGAACGGCGCCATCTTGGTCCCGCCGTCTCTGCAACGGAGCAGCTGTGCGCGACGCCGGCGATCGGGAATGCCTTCAAGGAGCCGTCACCCACGAACCGTGCAGCAGCCGAGTTCTCCTCGCGTGGGCGCTTTCATCTCCTACCATCGGAGCAGCCGACCAGGGAAGAAACCCCCACCTGCTCGTCAACGTACAGTTCATCGGAAACTCAAAGAACATCACCCCTATAAGAATCATAATCATCCAATGTAAGTGGGTTTTGTTGTTTTTTTTTGGATTGATAATCACTGTTGCATGTTTGAATGTGTATATATGCTGTTGATTAAATCCCTGATGACCCATGGTGAGAAAGCCGTGGTTGCTGTTTATTATCGCAGAGACTGTGGAGTATGTAGTTAGTTTAGGATCTTGATATGCTTGTTGATTTAGTGAATGGACATTTTGATAGCCCCCTTGATTCCCCTGGTGCTAATGATTGTGGTTCATGTGTTGGTGGGTAATGATTATGCTTAAAGTCTTCATTGAATCTGAAATATTACATTGAAGAATAATAAATCTTGATCTAATTTTCTCCTTTTTAGCATCAATGATAGATATTGCAAGATTAATTGTGGACTCTGATTGGGCTCCCAACCACCCAAATTATTTTTCTTTTTATCGGCGTTGAAGAACTTTTCATGTTGGTAGGATGTCTTATATTGATAAATGTTTGAAGTTGAGATCACATATGATCATCATTCATATTGTTTGAATACGGTGATGTTTGAAGATTGTCTTATATCTTAGTAAGAAAATGTATATATGGTCCTTAAAGCGGACTCTGAACTCGAATATTCATTCCTGAATTGGCATGGAACAGATGGTTATTTTAATAAATATTTGGATGGTTGAATTTCACTAATGACTTTGATGTGTGGGTGTGCCATATTGGTGCATTGTGTGATTCTGATTTACCTTTCTGATTGTTGTGTTTATGATTGGTCGAGTCGGTCTCTCAGAGCACTTAAATTCTTGCTGAAGACATCATTTCTCTGCATGAGTCTTATAATTATTTGTATTAGCAGCTGGAATGATTACAATATTTTTTGCTCATGTCATTATAATTTTTCTTAGTTGGTTATAAACTGAAAAGAATCTTGCGTTGGATTTCAGAGAACCTATTGCGTGAGTAACTATTCATAGCGTTCCAAAAATAGCTAAAGAAATTAAAGAGCAGAGTCAATTTGCCTATAAGATCTCAAATAGGAAGTTACGTGCTATGTTCAGTGACCACTAATCCTAATTTGTCCTTAATCACGCATTTTTGAATACAGTTATAACTTCTTTATTAATTTATTTTTTCCTCTAAAAGAAACATAATAATAAATAGAACATCCAAATTACAATGAAAATAACCATCAGCCTACTTAGTAAAATGAATATCTAGCCTATTTTAGTTTTTCTTTTAATTTTTTGCTTACATCAACATAATAAGGTCATAAATTATACTACAAATGGTATACCCAAAATAATCATCCACTTTAAAATCAAAATAACCATTCACAATCATAGTAAAATGAACATCTGCCTTAGTTTAAATGGTTTACAGTATAGTACATGATTTATCTCAATCATTGATGCGGAAAAAAAATCAATAAATAAGAGTAATATAAACAGCAAGAATTCTTATTATATTAAACACACCGATTAATTTGTTCATTTATTAGACACTTAATCTAATAATGACATATATTTAATAATTTTTTAATTTTAATTTTAAGAAAATGACTAACTGAAACAAAATTAAGCGTGTTAGTAAAATTTCAGTTTATAATAGACTCCATATTCACAATATTTTTAACAAAGTCTTCTAACCAGGCAAAATTATGTTAAATTCAATCCAAATCAATTAAACATCCAATTAGAATGAAAACAACCATCAACCTACCTAGTAAAATGAACATCCAACCTATTTTATTTTTTCTTTTAATTTTTTTGTTTACATTAACACAACAGGGTAATAAATTGTACTACAAATAGTATAACCAAAATAACCATTCACTTTAGAATGGATAGAACCATCTGTAATTATAGTAAAATGAACATCGTTTAAACGGCTTAAAGTATAGTATATGATATATCTCAATCCCTATGCAACTTGTTAAGCTCGCCCACATCATTCAACACCCTTATTGATCCTACAACATTTCCAGACTTTGTTCTCTTAAGGGTCTTCAGAAAAGGATTCTCAATAGGTGGCTGTGGCTTTTACTGATCTTCCAATGACGGAATTCAAAGTAAACAGCACCCCAATTCTCAAAACTCTTGGACTTGAAGAAGAAACAATTGTATTTTCACTGATAGCTTCTGTCCTCTCCGCCATTTCTATTATGCTTTGAGATGCAAGATATGGTACAAATCCAAGTATATCAGGAAACCTTTTTTGTAAGAGTCTCTGCAGGACATGTACTAGATCTTATAAATATTGGCAATCATAAGGATCAAATCTATCAGAAGACAGGAATTTGCATAATAAATATGAATTTCAGTATTTCCTTCCACATTTCAAAAGCAACCGTAGAATCAGTTAATTCACATCCTTTGGAGTTTGGATTAATAAAGCTACGGAAGCATAATTATACAATTAAGCATAATAAATAATTAAAACCATTTGGAGCAGCACAATTTACATTAAACCAGGAAATTTTCACTAAATCTTTACAAAATAGTGTCATTAATAGTTTGAACAATTTTACACAAGCTCTCAATAGAAATTGCAGGTTTGTACCTATTGCAAAACCGAAGGATCATCATTAAACCCGGCTGAAAGTTTAATTAGCTTATCCATCCCACCTTTTCCAACAATTTTACTGTTATTTGTATCATTTCTTGCCAACTGATTAATTAAACATTTAAGATACAAAGTGAGTCTTTCAACATTAAAAAAAGAATGATGTTACATTCAACTTTAGAAAGATGTTTTGCTAAAGTTGACAATATCTTCAAAGTTGGGTGTAGTGTGAAAAATGGCAATCATGTAACATATGCAAGGACATTACGGTTATAACAGATTCAGCTCCAAGTGGTATAGCTTCCTTTTAACAAATAAAAATATAAATACCAAAATAAACTTTGGCTCAAAAGAACTATAGGTAGTAGAAAAATAATTATTTTTCATAGAAACACCCCTATCTTCTTTTTCTCTTTTTTTCCCCTCCAGGTGCCTTTGAGGAGAAATGGTTTCGACTTATACCTTCGAAAGTAATGAGCAACACACTTTGGCCACAACTTTATTGTGTTGCTCACCACTGTCCTCTATACATTTGAGTATTGCATCAATACCACCTATTTTAGAAATGGATTTACATATTTCATCCTGCAACGTAGAATATAAATACTCAACAAAAACAACACAATAAAATGCAGAATTGTGTCTCAATTTAAAGATGTTAGACAACCTACCGTCTATGACAACATAGCAACTTCAAATAGTGAAAAACTATATAAAAATAATGAATCAAAATCAAAGCCATAAATTGATCCATGATTACGATGCATTAATTTCTATTTTTATATTGTCAAACATGCCCATTTATCCAACAAATCATCTTTTCTATTGCAATATGAATCTTTGCTGTAATTTAACAATAAAATCAGATATCAAGTTAGCAGTCTAGGTATGAAAATGAAAATCACGTATATCTAATATACATGTGTATATGCAAATCAAAATCAACCACCTCATAGTTCACATATCATTGATGAACTTTATAGATATCTCAGAATATATCTAATAAACCAAATAAATCAAAGGCATAAATAAGCAATATAAGAAAAACCAGAAGAAGCTTGAGCCCTGATTGATCTAGGCTTAGCAGAAGAGCCAAAAATTTCTGCTGCAAAATCCCTTCTTGTAGTGCTGAGCTTAGTTTCCATGGTGCTCAGTTTCCAAAATGAAAGAACATCTAAATCCTAGGTATCACACAAACATACTCTATAGAGTAGAACAAGAGGACCCAAAGATGACCCAAAGACCTTGACTCTTCTTCAATAACATCCCAAAAGCTTTGGTCTTCTCAAAGCCACAAAATAATAGTTTATGTAAGTCTCATCCATGAAAAAAAATTCAGCATGAGTAAATTAAACATTCAACCTCATGAAAAAGAAACTCCAACATATTTAAAAAAGAAATACAAAATATTCAGCACACTTTTATTTAAACCTGGAAAGTTATTGGCACGAAGAACATAAAAATTGAAACAGCACTGCAAAGAGGAGATTACCGTGTTAGTGGGCGTCAGTCAGGGAGAGCATCGCAACAATCTCGGTGACGAGCAGGGAGGAGGCCTTCGCACAGCTTCCTAGTGGCGAGCTTCAATGACCGTGCCTACGATGGCTGGTGTCGCGGCAGTATGGTAGAGGGCAACATGAGGGAGGACGCGCCCGCTGAGGCGCGATTGAAGAGGGCAACGCGAGAGGGGAGCTCAGTGCGGTGGAGGGTGGCAACGCGAGGAAGGAAGAAGGAATGCCGGCGCTGAGAGGAAAGAAGAAGAAGAACGGCGCTGAAGAAGAATTAGAATTAGGGTTAATGTTAAAAAAGAAAAACTGACTCTAATATTTGAATTTAAAATAAGTAGCTATTTAATTCAAATTTTAAATTAGAAAGAATTTAAAATTAAATAATTATCCATAATTTAATTTTAATTACAATTAAACCCCATTGTATACATTGTACAATAAAGCTATTGTCTCCTCATACTTTTCCTTATAATACAATTATCTGTTGTTGATTCAATCATAACTTGCTTTCATCTTGCACTTGTAAAGACGCAAAACTTCTTTCTAGCAAACAAAAGAACAAACAAAAGGGGTAAGATGAATGCCAATGTAGTGAAGTAATATTTAGCTTATTCAATAGATAATAACAAAACTTACTTGATAGTTTTATAAGGTTTAGATGAAAGGTCCATGTCAAACCAACACAGCTTTCCTTCTTTGCTCCCAACAATTAAATTATCACATATAATCATCAGTTCAGTATGCAAGCGGGAATAACCCGGACCCTTGCCAGCACAAGTATGCAAGCGGGAATAACCCTGGCCCTTGCCAGCACAAATATGATCAGACCACCACCAATCTTATCAGTATTCTTGACATTTCAACCCACAATCTTATTTAAACTTATCAATTTCATCCCTTAATTGTGCTCAAACTCATTTCCAAGCTTAAATCCTAGTTAGTGGACCTTAAACAGGAGTTACAGAGGTGAAAAAGTGAACTGGATAGGAAAAATAGCACAAATCACATTTTCTTAAAAAACAGGACAGTCGTGCGTACATATAAAAAACATTCAATTCTGTAATGCAAGTTGTGTGTACACATGGGTCGTACGTACGCATAACTTGGCTTTTGTGCGTACGCATGGTATGCACATGAAACTCTGTCAATTCTGTAACACCCCTCATGCGTACGCATGGGTCGTGTGTATGCAAGACCTCAATTTTCTACAACTTCTACAGAATTCATTTTTTAACCATAAACTTCAAACGTGCATAACTTTTTCGTTAAAAATAATTTTTCGTCTGTTCTTTGAACGTCATAAACTAAACAAACCCAATTTTCATTTAAGACAAGTTTCACAAAATTTAAAGGTTTAAAAACCAAATTATACCCCATCAAAATTAGTTAAAATTTGATTTTTACCAAAATTTCACAATTATGCATTTCTACCAATTCCTCTTTCAAATTTAGATTTCAAACCATCTTAAACCATTACTACTCATGCTTAATACTCATTCACCATATCCTAATCATTCAACACTTAATTATACCACCTCCCAATCAATCACTCATTTCCAAAGATTTTCATCAATAATCAATATCAATAAAGGATATTAAAATGATTATTTAGTCATTTAACAAAAATAATTAAAAGGATATATTTATCTTTTTGTAACTATTAATAAAGATATTTTTTTTATATACAATAATATAATACTTTTAAAAAATAAACAAGAAATAAATACTAATATGGATAAATATAATCTACATAACATTTTTATTTGTTCACTTTTTATATCGTGTACCAAAACGTATAAATTAGTAATGGTGCCAAAGCAAATACCCAAAATTAAACTCTTTGATAAGAGTAAAAGATTATTTTTTTCCCATAAAACACTTACACACATGTATTCACTACTTGTTAGCAAAACTCTTCCACAAAACCAACCCACATATTCAGAAATCGTGTTTCAAAATCTAAGGTCGACCTCTTCTTTCTTCATCATCGTTATCATCATCATCTTCTCATTTCATCACACATCACCAACCCAACCCAACCTACTGTAATCATTGCTAGAGATCAGAAGCCATGGCCATGGAGGTGGAGCTTGAACCCATGGCCGCTTCCATCGGCGTCACAGTCCCCGTGCTCCGCTTTCTCCTCTGCTTCGCAGCCACCATTCCTCTCAGCTTCCTGTGGCGCATCGTCCCCGGCCGCCTCCCTAAGCATCTATACTCTGCCGGCGTCGGCGTCTCCCTTTCTTACATTTCCTTCGGTTTGTCTTCCAACATGCACTTCTCGGTCTTGATCATGATTGGTTACTCCTCCATGCTCCTCTTTCGCCCCCGATGCGGCATCCTCACCTTCTTCCTCGGATTCGGTTATCTCATTGGCTGGTACGCTACCTATATATCCAAAATGCTTCTGCATCCATTCTATTATTATATGCACTTCCATAGTTATTAACGTACCGAAATTTCCACGTGACATATATTTCAGAACAGAAGGAGTGTACGACAAAAGTTGCGTTCATGCATTTCATTCCAATTTTTGGCTTTTAAAGTGAGAGGCAAAAAGGAAAAAAAAGATTTGACTGTTTGTTTATTTGTTTGTGTAGCCATGTGTATTACATGAGTGGAGATGTATGGAAGGATGGTGGCATCGATGACACTGGTGAGGACTTGTTCATCGTTCATTTCTTCTTTTCTTTTCTTTTTTCAATTTCGTTAGTTTACGATTTTCTTACTGTGATTGAAGGTCATGTATAACGGAATGTATTTAATTTGTCTGTACAGTAAAAATATTTTACAAATAGAAAAATGTTAGATGATTAACTTTGAGTAATCATAACCAACTTTCTATTTTTTTATAATGCTAAATGCAAACTTATTTGCTTGTTTCATTTACAAGGAAATCAAATAGTTTAATTAAAAAAAATTAATTTTCTTAGGATTAATTTATATTATACTACGTAAGTAACAACTACCAATTAGTTCTCAACAATGACCAATACAGTAGCTGATATACTGTATGGTAGCTTTACAGGTGTACCATGTTTCTGATATTGAAGGTGGTAACTCCGTTGTTTTGCTTACCTATATATACATATGGTTATGGTATTTATGTTGATTGGTTGATTGGTTTATTGACTATTTTGTGTTACTACTAAGTAGGGGCCTTAATGGTGTTGACCCTGAAGATCATCTCTTGTTTGTTTAATTACAATGATGGATTGTTGAAAGAGGAAGAAGGTTTACGCGAAGCCCAACGGAAATACAGGTTGACGAAGTTACCTTCTCTGGTTGAGTATATTGGTTACTGCCTCTGCTGTGGGAGTCACTTTGCTGGTCCTGTCTTTGAAATGAAGGATTATCTTGATTGGACTGAAGGAAAGGGGGTAATTATGTTTGAATTCTTTTTTATACTTACATATACATAAGTATCAATTAACTACCTAAACTTGGGGAAAAATGAAAATGTGGAAATTAGTTAACTTTCTTAAGTTACAATTTGAATTTGAACTCTATAGAGTTAATTAAACAAATTACTTATGAGGATAGTAGTGGAAGGAAGAATGGTACAAGAAACAAAACCGATGGCCTTGATTACTAGTAATAGAAATTAGTAACAGATAGTGATGATTTTAGTCCTAATATTTTTTCCATTATTGTGCAGATTTGGAGCAAAGAAGCGAAAGGGCCATCACCATCACCATATGGAGCAACCATTCGGGCTCTTATCCAAGCTGGTTTTTGCATGGCCTTGTATTTGTATCTAGTCCCTTATTTTCCTCTGTCCAGGTTTACAGAGCCTATATACCAAGAATGGGGATTCTGGAAAAAGTTTGGTTACCAATATATGTCCGGCTTCACAGCACGTTGGAAGTATTATTTCATTTGGTCAGTTTCAGAAGCTTCTATTATCATCTCTGGTCTTGGTTTCAGTGGTTGGGTGAATTCGTCTCCACCAAAGCCAAGATGGGATCGAGCGAAGAATGTAGATATTTTAGGTGTTGAGTTCGCAAAGAGTTCTGTTATGATTCCAACTGTGTGGAATATTCAAGTTAGCACATGGCTTCGTCATTGTGAGTTTTTTATTGTTGAGCTTTGCATTCTTTTTCTTCAAGTAGAACAAAGCCAATCTTTCAAAAGTTTGGCATGAAACTTGATTTACGTAGATCTTAGGCTTAGATCGCATAGTTACAACTTGCAAATTCTGAACATCTTTAATTTTTTTCTTCTCTTATAAGCTAAGCTAGATTCAGAGTCTGAAATTGTGAAAATCTTATTATGCTATCGTTTGTGTTTTGCGCTAGATGTTTATGAGCGGCTTGTTCAGAGTGGTAAGAAACCCAGATTCTTTCAGTTACTTGCTACACAGACCATTAGTGCTATTTGGCATGTGAGTAAAACTTATACTGCATCTTGATTGATTTTTTTCCCAGTTACTTGCATTGCAAGTTATCCTTGTATTACAAAAAAATGTTACCCTTAAAATTTGATGGAATTCTTTTAATTTGTTGATAGAACTGCTTTGTTGTGCTGGTAAGTTGTATTGTTGAATCTACGCTTTATAACATTCTGGCTTTATTGTTGTAGGGGGTGTATCCTGGATACATCATCTTCTTTGTTCAGTCGGCGTTAATGATTGCTGGTTCAAGAGGTAATACATCAGAATAAAGCTAGTATGCTTTTCTCCTATTTATTAACATGTCATGCTGTGTTTCTTTTGAAACAGCCATTTACAGATGGCAGCAAGTGACGGCCCCATCAATGGCAAACGCATTTGTGTTTTTGAATTTTGCTTATACACTTGTCGTTATAAATTACTCTAGCGTCGGTTTCTTGGTTAGTTTCTCACTCCCTCTCCAACCCTTGAGTTTAGTCACTTATACTTCATAGTTTTAACTCATTCAAATTTGGTGTTTTAATAGTGTTTTCTATTGTTTCTCTGAATTTTGAATAGGTGCTAAACCTGCATGAAACTCTTGCCGTGTTCGGAAGTGTGTATTATATTGGAACTATTCTTCCCATTTTAATGATTCTTCTTGGTAATGTAATCAAACCTAGGAGGCCTGGAAGATCCAAAGCTCAAAAAGAGCAATGAGGTAGACATTGCAATTCAATCTTCATGAAGTTTTTTATATGGGATTAGAATAGTGTGAGAGTCTGAGAGAATGCATTTTAATCTTCCATGGGTTCCTACCCTGGTTGGCATTCAATGTTTTGTAACATCTGCTTTTTATTCTTCACAAATTGGTATTTAATTGTATTTTTAAAAGATGTTATTGAAGAAAATAATGATTCAAACATCTTGAATTTCTGTAATCTCTATGCTTTGTTAATTCCTGACTCCTTAGAAGTTAGAATTACTTCAAGGTGTTCTATTTTTCAAATCTCAGCTGCAGATACAAATTTGAACTCTCGTATCTTTTTTGTAATGCGAGGAACTCGATACATTGTATCATACCATAACTATGTCTACATCTATATGCATATATAAACCTCGACGCCAAAAGACAAAAGAATCTCTAAAAATAAAAGAATAATTAAGTTTAATTTGACAAAAACCATCAAACATCAACTGATTATGTTTCTAAGAGAAAACAGAGTTATTTGATAGAAGAGTTTAGACTTTAAATGATAAATTTAATCCGTTAAAAATTATGTAATGTTATTAATTAAAATAATATTTGACATGTTAAAAATAAAAAAATTAGTCTATAGTATTTAATGTTATAAATCACGTAAAAAAATAAAATTACACAAAAAGTGTAAAGAGATTGAAACTTAAATTAGTTATAAATAAATATAAAAATCACTATTAACTTGTGAATTTTTTAATGTGTTCTAAGAATATATTTTAAAAATATTATTAAAAATTTTTACTAAAAGTGATTAAAATATAATTTTTTATAAATTTTCAATGCATTAAATACATACAAGACTTAAATAAATTTTATTATTATACAATTAAAATATATCCTTCATATAGTTAAATCCTTAACTTATTTATCATTCTCTAAAAATTGTAGAATAAAAAATATACGTGATTATATCCAACGACATGTATAATAAAGATGCAATGATTAAGATGGTGAGTCATGAACAATTCATTTAATTAAATAATATATATGTGTGTGCGCGTAAAAAACCAAATAAAATAAAAATAGTCCTTTTAAAAAGTAGAATGTACCAAATTAGGCTTGAGCTAAATTATATAAAAACAAATTAGTTAAGTAACTAATAAATCTAAAAGCAAATAAGTATAGTAACTAGTACTATTTCTAATGATTTATTTCGATTATTTTACGTGTACATTAAAATCAGCTATCAAAGTTAATTATTAGTATAAAATATATGTTAGAATATAAATATACATTTAAATAAGTTAAAATATATGTATTTATACACAAATATATTGATAACTAATTTTAATGGCTAATTTTAGTGTAAGAATAGTATTTTTTGAATTTATTTATGTACTTCATTGTTAGTGAAGTATCACCTGAGAGGTGGATGCCGTGTATTCAAGAATCACAATGCTCAATGAAGGACTACAACAACTAACTTGAACTTTTAAAGTGAGTATGAGAGAATGAGAAAGATGCATATGTAAACAATGATGTGAAGATGAATTCAATTGGTATAGAATGAATATGATTCTGCATAATTACATTAGTGATAGAATTAATGCAAGTACTACGTGTATATTACACTCTAGAGAGAACAAAAAGCATAGCTAAACACAAATACACAAGCTATCCCTACCTAACCAAGATTACATTAAAAAACCTCATCTGAAATTAATTAACAAACTAACAATTAAATCTGTTAATCCATAACGCAGAGTCAATTACTTGTCTGTCAAGTGATATCTCTAACTTCATTAGCCTCTCCCAAACTCATGATAATTTTTGGAGTTACCTTGACTTTGTTTCTAAATTTAGAAAAGACATACATATAATTGATGTAAAGAACATGCAATTAATTTCGGTTGACTCTTTCTCTAAAAAAATATAAATCAAGTTCAAGGTGTTTTGTTTTATTGTGCATTATTATAGGATTAGCAGCGAGTAGTACTGTTATTGGTGCTGATGCCAAGAAGGAATTCCAAGCTCAGCAAGAGATTTTGCACCCAAATAAGCTCCGAATCTGCGGCAACAAGGCCCCTATATTTGTCTTCCATAGAGAAACCGCTCACTCAGGTGTGCTTCCTGCTGGACCAAGCTGTTAAAAATAAACTTGATAATTAGAATTTAAGAATTAATAGAAATTACTGTTTAAATGGATTGTTTATATTTAGTTTTTATTTAAATTATTTATTTATTAGGATGTATTAAAGTTTAGATGTTAAATAGAAGTATAAATACTATGTAATCATTTCATAAAAAATAACACAACAAATACATTTAATATATTTCTCTTCATTTTATATATTTTTTGTGAGTGTGTGCCTTGTTCTTTTATTTTCTAACAAAGTGGTATCAGAGCCATGAAGGGTATTTTCCGTCAGTTTAGAAATTTTCACAACATAATTCCATTGAAGTATAGATTCAGACTGACAAACAACCCTCAATCAAAGTTTAATTTTGGTTGTCACAAGTTCAACCCAATAAAAAATACCGAGAGTATTACTCCCGGGTTGTTCTCCCTAAAAATTACAATCGACTGCTCAATTATTGATTATGAGTTTCACAAAGATATAAAAAGACAAGAAATTTAAATGACAAGAAAGTTAAAGTACACGATAAAGTAATTCAACAACTAAAGATAACAAATACTAAAAAGAGGCATTCATGGCAATGATTGAGAATCTAGGTTTTCTATCCTAGTCATTAATCATAACACAATAATTATCAAGAGCTAATCTTATTTCTTTATCTCCAACATCGGGAGAAAATCAAATAAGACTAGTTAATCCTAATCCATAAGTAGTATCAATGGAAACAAAATCAACTAACAACTCTAGATCATCAATCTAAATTGGGTATTAATGACTCAAGATTGCCTAATTTCTTCTTCCAAGCTAAGAATGCACAAAAACTACTCTAAACCTAAGCCAAACATTTTATCAAACAATTGGTAGGCATAAAAAAAAGGCATGTTAAAATAGTAAGAAATATAAATTCTACAACTACCCAAAGCAAGAAAATGACAATAACAACTCAATTAAATAAGAAGGACATGAAAACATAAATTCCATTAAAGAAAATCAAAATCCAACAATAGTGCATGAAAATAAAAGTGACAAAATAAAGGAAATAACAAATAAAACTAAGAAAACAAGGATGTAGTAACAAGAAATTGTAAGAAAAACTAACATAAAACAAGAATTAATCCTAAATCTAAGGGAATTCTAACTTAACTCTAACCTAATTCTAGAGAGAAGAGAGAGCTTCTCTCTCTAGAATATGACCTAAAGCATGTTACTATTCTACTCCTAATTGCTCTCCCTTTTGTCCATTCTTGACCTTGGCTTCAAATACTTCAGAAATGAGTGGATTTGGGCCTTGGCAGCTGTAGAATTTGTCAGTCACGTTTTCTTTAATGAAGTCATGTGCTGCTAGTCACGCTTAACCCTGGGTCAAGCGTACGCGTCGTCTGGAGAATTTCTGGTCACGTGTACGCGTTGCTTGACGATGCTCTTACTCACGTGTACGCATGGGTCATGCATATGCGTGGACATAATTTTCACCAAATCCTCATTTCTTCATGAATTCTTCACTTTGCTTGCTTCTTCTTCACTTCTTTCAACCCAATCTTTGCCTTTTAAACGAGAAATTACTTAACAAACACATTAAGGCATCCGATAGAATTAAAGTGAATTAAATTTATCAATTTAGGGCCTAAAAATTATATTTTCACTCTTAAGCACAAATTAGGGAGAATCTACAAAATCATACTATTTCATTGAATAAATGTGAGAAAAGTTGATAAAATCTACCAAATTCAATACAAGATAAACCCTAAAAATAGGGTTTATCAAGCCACTTATAAAATATCTTCGTCAAAAGAAACTACTTTATCTTTTCAATACCTACAATTATCTAAGCTCAACTATGACAATTGGGCAGCCCAAATTAAAGCAATTCTCGGTGCTCAAAGAGTGTGGGAGATGATTGAGAAAGGCTATGTAGAACAAGAAAATGTGGAAAAGCTAACAAAAGCTCAGAATGACGAATCAGAAAATAAAAAAGAAAGATTAATGTGTACTTACTATCATTCATCAAGGATTCGATGATGATATATTTGAAAAGATTGCTGATATAACCAACGCAAAGAAAGCTTGGGATACTCTTCAAAATTCCGTCATAGGAGTTGAAAAGGTGAAGAAGGTTCGTCTTCAAACTCTAAGGGCTGAGTTTGAGTCTCTAATGATAAAGGAGACTGAATCTGTTTCAGATTATTTCACCAAAGTTTTGATGGAAGTGCACCAAATGAAAAGGCTTGGAGAAAAATTAGAAGATGTTCGTGTTGTTAAGAAAATCCTTTGTTCTCTCAACTCAAAATTTTACCATGTGGTGGTTGCCATTGAGGAATCCATAGATTTGAATACGATATTCATTGATTAGTTGAATGGTTCCTTACGGGCTCATGAAGAAAGAATGGATAAAGGCAAGCAAGAACGTGTAGAGCATGTCTTAGAGGCAAAACTTTCGTGGAATGCTAGAGGAGAATCCAACGAAAGTGGAAGACAAGGACGAGGTCGAGGCCGTGGACAAGGACGAGGACATGGTTATGGAAGAGGAAGAGATGAGAAAAATTATTTTCAAGAGAAAAGAAATCAAAATTTTTCTCAAAATCGTGTAAGAGGAAGAACAGTTGACAAAAGACACATTGAATACTATTCTTGTGGAAAGAATGGACATTATTCTTGGAAGTGTCAGACATCCAAAGAAGAAGAAAATAAACTTGTTGTGCACAGGAAGATGTTGAAGAACCAATACTATTCCTTACACTCAAGGAAGATCAAAATTCTGAAGATAGTACATGGTATCTTGACAATGGAGCTAGCAACCATATGATAGGTGATAGGAGTAAATTTGTAGCACTCGACACCAACGTAAAAGGACACGTGCGTTTTGGTGATGAATCAAAAGTAGAGATCAATGGCAAATGGATGATTCTATTGGAGCTAAAGAATGGAAGTCATAAGATTCTTTCTAATGTTTATTACATCCCAAAGATGAGGAATAATATCTTCAGTATTGGGCAATTTATGGAGAATGGTTGCAAGATAGTCATGGAAGATCGCTATCTTTAGCTTAGAGATAAAAATGGAAATATTATTGCTAAGGTTTCTATGACAAAAAATCGTATGTTCTTGTTAAACATGAGAAGTGGTGGAGCTATATGTTTGAAGTCATGTATTGAAGATCCACCATGGATTTGGCATATGAGATATGGATATTTAAATTTTAGTGGACTCAAAGAATTGGGAACAAAGAAGATGGTAAAAAGAATTCCAACAATTAATCATCCTCATCAGTTATGTAAAGCTTGCTTATTTGGAAAACCTTCAAGAAAGAGTTTTCCAAAGCAGTCCAAATCAAGAGCTACCAAGCCACTTCAGCTTATCCACACGGATGTTTGTGGACCTATCAAGCCTTTACCACTTAGTAAGAGTGCTTATTTTCTACTTTTCATTGATGATTATTCAAGAAAAACATGGGTTTATTTCTTGAAGCAAAAGACCGAAGCATTTAATGCATTCAAGAAGTTCAAATCCCTCATTGAAAAGGAAAGTGGCTATGAGATAAAAGCTCTCAAAATTGACAAAGGTGGATAATTCACTTCAAATGAATTCAAGACATTCTGTGAAAATAATGATATTCGACGTCCCCTAACTGTTCCTAGATCATCTCAACAAAATGGTATTGCTGAAAGAAAGAATAGGACAATTCTAAATATGGCAAGAATGATGTTGAAAAGTAAGTCATTACCAAAAGAGTTTTAGGGAGAAGCAATTGCATGTGCAGTTTATCTCTCAAACCGCTCACCTACCAAGAGTTTGAGAGATATAACATCTGAAGAAGCATGGAATGGTTTGAAGTTTAATGTATCATATTTAAGGGTATTTGAATCTATTGCATAGGTCCAAATTTCTGAGCAAGAAAGATCGAATCTTGATAATAGGAGCCAAAAGCTTGTATTTATTGGTTATAAGGAGAATACTAAAGGCTACAAATTCTTCAATCCATCAATAATAAAGTAATAATAAGGAGAGATGTTGAGTTTGAAGAAAACGCAAAGTGGGACTAGAGTACACAAAATGAAGTCACTTATGATTTTCTGCCTTACTTTGAGGAAAAAGAAGCCCCGATGTAAGAAGTGCAAGACAAAATCGATCCTTCAATACCAGCATTAACCCCACTAGCATCATCATCGTCATCTCCATCCTCTAGTTCAACCGAAGTCCCTCACAGATATCGAAGTCTCCCTAATCTCTATAAGCAAACAGAAATGCTAGAGGATAATAATTTATTGTGTTTACTCTCCAATGATGAGCCTTTAAGTTTTAAAGAAGATGTAAAATATGAGAAATAGATACAAGCTATGGAAGAAGAAATTCAAGCAATTGAGAAGAACAACACTTGGGAACTTGCATAACTTCCAAGTGGTCATCAAGCTACTGGAGACAAATGGGTTTACAGAGTTAAGAAGAACTCTAAAGGTGATATAGAAAGGTATAAGGCAAGACTCGTTGCAAAAGGGTATAAGCAGAAGTGACGATCGGATTTCTTGTCGGTAAAAAAATTCACAAATATATAATCGTGTTGTAAGTATAGCTTCTAAACCAACAGAGAATCCTTTCGTACAAAAGTTTTGTTTGTCATTTAAGCAAACCCAATAAAAATAAATAACCGAAGTATACAAACCTCGGGTCGTCTTCTCAAAGAATTGCAGGGAAGTATGATTTATTATTGGTTATGAAAAATAATATTTTTAGGTTTTTGAAATAAGGAGCAAGTAGTTTGAATGACAAGAAAAATAAATTAATAATAATAAAATCTCTTGGCAAGGTATGAAAACTGGAAATCCTATCCTAGTTATCTTTATCAGATGTGATGAGAATTGTTTATTGCTCCCACTTAGTCAACCTCTAACTATGAAGGTAAGTCAAGTGGATAAATCAATATGAATCCTGAAGTCCTAGTGTTTCCCGTGGAAAGACTAGCCTTAGAGATATCCAAATTAATCAGCAACTCCCAATTTCAACCACTACTTTATTTTGACAACTCAAGCGTTACTAATTACTCAACCAAAGCCAAAAGGGAAAAATCTAACTTAAAACATCAATTGATAATAAATGATAGAAGAAGTAATAAGTCCGAAATACCTCAAATTGAATTAATAAAGATATCAAATCTAACATGGGAATTCATAAATTAAATTGAGAAAATAAATAAAAAGAACATTGAACCTGTGATGAAGAAGTAAAAATCCTAATCCTAAAAGAAATCCTAATCCTAATCCTAAATCCTAAGAGAGAGGAGAGAACCTCTCTCTCTAGAAACTACATCTAAACCTAAGATTGTGTGTATTCATTAATTGTTCGCTCTCTTTTGAATGAATGGATTCTCCCACCTTATAGTCTCCAGTCTGTGTTTTCTGGGCTTGGATTTGGACCGAAAAGGGTCCAAAAATTGCTGGGGCAACTTCTATAAATTTTGTAGATCACGCATGTCACGCATCCGCGTGGATCGCGTGGTCGCGTCATCTGGAGTTTTGCTTTTACACGCGACCGCGTCAGTCACGCGTCCGCGTCAGTTGTGTTTCACGCGAGTCACGTGTTTGCGTCATGCACGCGCTCGCGCAGATGCTAGTTTATGCAAAGCACGCGTTCGCATCGCTGCCAGTTTCTTCAAAAACTCTATTTTGTGCTTTCCTTCCATTTTTGTATGTTTTCTTTCCATCTTCTAAGCCATTCTTGCCCTATAAAGCCTAAAAGTACTCAACACACAGATCATGGCATCAAATGATAATAAAGGATAATTAAATTTAATATTTCTAAAGCATAGGAAACATGTTTTCACATATGTCATATCACAAGGAAGGAATTGTAAAATCATGCAAATTCATATGAATAAGTGGGTGAAGAATTGATAAAATCACTCAATTGGGCACAAGATAAATCATAAAATATTGGTTTATCAACATTCTCACACTTAAACATTGGCATGTCCTCATGCTAAATCCAAGAGAAAAGAGAATGGAGGTAAAATGGTGGAATGTTATGCAATGCAATCTATTCTAAATGCAACTACCTAAATGAGTCATGCAATTCTAGTTATTATTCACTTATATATAAAGCTTACATGTAGTTAAATTGATTCATATCTTCAAGGAATCATATATGTACAATTAAAGCCAAATCATATTAAAGCACAATCACAATTGAGTTGAGTTAAGATAGTTCACAACTTGCAAGACAATTAATAATTAAACATGGATATATGAGAATGAGCTACGGAACCCTAACTGGATTTTGTGTTTACTCTCTAATCATTCAGTGTTTGGGGTAATCACTCTCTTCTTTTCTAGTCATGTTTTCTAAAACTTTGTTCTTCATCTAACCAAGCAACAAATAGTGAATATAGACATACAAAAATCATGAGGTTTTTTCCCAGGTTGTAATGGGGCTAAGGTAAGGGTAAGGATGTATTATATAAGGCTAAGTGAGCTAACAAAGTGAATCCTTGATTAGTCTAAGATCTCACTTAACATACATACTTTATATAATTTCAAAGTTCTTTTACCTACTTACCCAAATTTTCCCACTTTTGCATTACATGCTCATGTACCAAATTTAATTTTTGAATTTTGTCCCATGTGCATTGATTCTTTTTACTTTGCATTGGGAGAATTTTTGTATCCCCTTATTTAATTACTTAAAAATATTTTTTTTAATGCACATGGTAATTTAATTATTTTGATTTTACATGAGCATGCTTCCCAAACCTTGAAATAACTTATTCAATTTAATTCCCTTTTTTTCTATCATCCCATGTTCCCATAAAATTTTTCATACTTAATTTATACACAATATCTATCTTAAGCTAACCAAGGATTCAACTTGGGATTTTTATTTTGTTTTTTTGCTTAAGGCTAGTAATGTGGTTATAAAACAGAAGAAGTGGTAGAAAGGCTCAAGGGAGCTAACAAAGGCGATTGAAAGGGTAGGCTATTTGGGATAAGTGAGCAAAAACAAGTAATGGCCTCAATCATCTCTTGGTATGTATCTATATTCTATATTGGACATATAGATTAAAACAAAGTAAAGATTGCAAGCATAAAAAAGAAGCGCGAAACACACAGGAATGAAATTTATGGTTTGACGTAACCATACAATTAAGCTCAAAACTCACAGGCTGTGTGTTCTCTAGCTCAGAAATCATATATCAGTTATGTATGTCATGCAAGTAGAAATCAAGAGTTTCCATTCAACTCAATGTAAATCTTAAGGTGGCCCTTAAAATCTTAGTGTTCCTCCTTGAAGAAATGTTGTTAACTAACTAACATGTAATGCTATATATACAAGGTGTGTGGATTGTTTTGATTCACTAAAGTTCCTAGTTTACTCTTTTATTTTCAATTAAACCAACTTATCATATGCTAAAAGGGAAAACTATACTAATTAATCCACTTAATATATAACTAGTAAGCTAAAAGTGCAGATTAAGCTAAAATATCTAACATATATACAGCCTAAAGTACAGAATGCAAAAATACAGCAAAAGCAAAAAGAGAAAGATGTGTAAATAAAAAACAGAAAATGAACAAAATAAGATAGAAGAGTCTGTAGTGGTTCACCAAAAAACTATGCCAGAGATGGCAACCTCCCCACACTTAAATAATAGCATCTACCTCGATGCTCACTCAAACTGAGTGTGAAGAAGTGTCATCTCCGGAAAGATGCGTTACTGGTGTCTTAGTGGTAGGCTGACGGTCTGCAGTCTCTGTGAGTGTAGGAGGAGTGATGAGCGGATAATTTATACACTTTTTGGCATTATTTTTAGGTAGTTTTTAGTAGGATCTAGCTACTTTTACAGATGTTTTCATTAGTTTTTATGTAAAATTCACATTTCTGGACTTTACTTTGAGTTTGTGTGTTTTTCTGTGATTTCAGGTATTTTTTGGCTGAAATTGAGGGATCCGAGCAAAACTCTGATAAGGAGGCTGACAAAGGACTGCTGATGCTGTTGGATTCTGACCTTCCTGAACTCGAAAAGGATTTTCTGGAGCTAAAGAACTCCAAATGGCGCGCTCTCAATGGCGTTAGAAAGTAGACATCCAGAGCTTTTCAGCAATATATAATACTTCATACTTTATTTGAGATTAGATGACGTAAACTGGCGTTCAACGCCAGTTCCATGCTGCATTATGGAGTCAAACGCCAGAAACACGTCATAAACCAGAGTTAAACGCCAAAAACACATTACAACTTGGCGTTTAACTCCAAAATAAGCCTCTGCACGTGTAAAGCTCAAGCTCAGCCCAAGCACACACCAAGTGGGCCACGGAAGTGGATTTCTGCATCAATTACTTATTTCTGTAAACCCTAATAACTAGTTTAGTATAAATAGAATTTTTTACTATTGTACTAGGTCTTTGACAATATAGTCTCTTGACCATTCGATCTTTTTTGATCATTCATGGGGGCTGGCCATTCGGCCATGCCTGGACCTTCATCACTTATGTATTTTCAACGGTGGAGTTTCTACACACCATAGATTAAGGGTGTGGAGCTCTGCTGTACCTCGAGTTTTAATGCAATTATTACTATTTTCTATTCAGTTAAGCTTATTCTTGTTCCAAGATATCCGTTGCACTTCAACCTGATGGATGTGATGATCCGTGACACTCATCATCATCCACCCTTATGAACGCGTGATTGACAACCACTTCCGTTCTACCTTAGAACGAGTGCATATCTCTTGGATTCCTTGATCAGAATCTTGTTGGTATAAGCTAGAATTATTGGCGGCCATTCCTGAGAATCCGGAAGGTCTAAACCTTGTCTGTGGTATTCCGAGTAGGATTCAGGGATTGAATGACTGTGACGAGCTTCAAACTCGCGATTGTTGGTCGTGATGACAAACGCAAAAGAATCAATGGATTCTATTCCGACATGATCGAGAACTGACAGATGATTAGCCGTGCTGTGACAAGAGCATTTGGACCTTTTTCACTGAGAGGATGGGAAGTAGCCATTGACAACGGTGATGCCCTACATACAGCTTGCCATGGAAAGTAGTATGAAGGATTGAAAGTAAGAAAGTAGTATGTTGTAGAGATTCAACAGGGACAAAGCATCTCCATACACTTATCTGAATTTCCACCAATGATTTACATAAGTATTTCTATATTTATTTTATGTTTTATTTATTATTACTTTCGAAAACTCCATAATCATTTGAATCCGCCTAACTGAGATTTACAAGATGACCATAGCTTGCTTCATACCAACAATCTCCGTGGGATCGACCCTTACTCACGTAAGGTTTATTACTTGGACGACCCAGTGCACTTGCTGGTTAGTTGTGCGGAGGTGTGAAGAAAGTGCTGAGTTAGTAGATGCACATACCAAGTTGAATGCCATTGTTAGAGATCACAATTTTGTGCACCAAGTTTTTGGCGCCGTTGCCGGGGATTGTTCGAGTTTGGACAACTGACGGTTCATCTTATTGCTCAGATTAGGTAATTTTCTTTTTTTTTATTTTCAAAAAATTTTTCAAAAATCTTTCAAAAAATTTTTTACTTCTATTTTCAAAAAATTATTCTAAATTTTTAAGAATGAATTCTAGTGTTTCATGAAGCATGTTGAAGCTTGGCTGGCTGAAAAGCCATGTCCAAATCCTTTTGGATTGAGGCTTCCACTTGTCAGCATAAAGGGCATGTATATGGAGTTGGATGAAGTATCAATTGTTGCATGCCTAATTTATATCCTAAAGCTTGCTGGCTATTAAGCCTTGTCCAACTCCTAGATCGGAGCTTTAGGCTAACATTGAAAGATTCCTGGAATTCTTATTAAAAATTTTGAATTTTTTATTTTATTTTTCCTATATGTTTTCAAAAAAAAAATATACAAAAAATCAATAAAATCATAAAAACCAAAAATATTTTGTGTTTCTTTTTTGAGTCTTGTGTCATGTTTTAAGTTTGGTGTCAATTGCATGTTTCCCTTTTTCTTGGAATTTTTGAAAATTCATGCATGTGTTCTTCATGATCTTCAAGTTGTTCTTGATAAGTCTTCTTGTTTGATCTTTAAATTTTCTTGTTTTGTGTCCTTTGTTGTCTTTCATATGCATTCTTGCATTCATAGTGTCTAAACATGAAAAATTTCTAAGTTTGGTGTGTTGCATGTTTTTCATTTCTTGAAAATTTTTCAAAAATATGTTCTTGATGCTCATCTTGACATTCAAAGTGTTCTTGGTGTTCATCTTGACATTCATAGTGTTCTTGCATGCATCATGTGTTTTGATTCATAATTTTCATGTTATGAGTCATTTTTTGTATTTTTCTCTCTCATCATTAAAAATTCAAAAATAAAAAAATCTTTTCCTTATTTTGCTCATAATTTTCAAAAATTTGAGTTGATTTAGTAAAAAAATTTTAAAAACTTAGCTATTTCTTATAAGTCAAGTCAAATTTCAAATTTTTAAAATCTTATCTTTTCAAAACTTTTTCAAAAATAAAATCTTTTTTATTTTTTTATTTATTTTCAAAAATTTTCAACTTTGATTTTCAAAATCTTTTTCTTATCTTTATTTCATAATTTTTGAAAACTTAACTAACAATTAATGTGATTGATTCAAAATTTTGAAGTTTGTTACTTTCTTGTTAAAGAAAGGTTCAATCTTTAAATTCTAGAATCATATCTTTTAGTTTCTTGTTAGTCAAGTAATCAGTTTTAATTTTAAAAATCAAATCTTTTTCAAAATATCTTTTTCAATCATATCTTTTTAAAATATCTTTTTCAAATCATATATTTTTCAAAAAATTAATTTCAAAAATATTTTCTAACTTCTTATCTTTTTAAAATTGATTTTCAAATCTTTTTCAACTAACTAATTGACTTTTTGTTTGTTTCTTATTTTTTTCAAAACCATCTAACTACTTTCCTCTCCCTAATTTTCGAAAAACACTTCTCCTCTACTCAAGAATTTGAACCTATCCTCCTCCTTGTGTTTGGATTCTTACCTTTTCCTCCTTCTATTCCTTCTCTCTTCTACTAACATAAAGGAATCTCTATACTGTGACATAGAGGATTCCTCTTCTTTTTTTGTTCTCTTCTCTTTCATATGAGCAGGAACAAGAAAAAAGGCATTCTTGTTGAAGCTGATCTTGAACCTAAAAGGACTCTGAAGAGGAAACTAAGAGAAGCTAAATTACAACAAGTCAGAGACAACCTTACTGAAATTTTTGAACAAGAAAAGGATATGGCAGTCGAACCCAACAACAATAATGCAAGGAGGATGCTTGGTGATTATACTACACCTACTTCCAAATTTGATGGAAGAAGCATCTCAATTTCTGCGATTAGAGCAAACAATTTTGAGCTGAAGCCTCAAACTAGTTGCTCTGATGCAACAAAACTGCAAGTTCCATGGACTTCTATCAAAAGATCCCTATCAGTTTTTAACTGAATTCTTGCAGATCTGTGAGACTGTTAAGACTAATGGAGTAGATCCTGAAGTCTACAGGCTCATGCTTTTCCCTTTTGCTATAAGAGACAGAGCTAAAACATGGTTGGACTCACAATCTAAAGATAGCCTGGACTCCTGGAATAAGCTGGTCACGACCTTCTTGGCTAAGTGCTTTCCTCCTCAAAAGCTGAGCAAGCTTAGAGTGGATGTTCAGACCTTCAAATAAAAAGATGGTAAATCCCTCTATGAAGCTTGGGAGAGATACAAGCAGATGACCAAAAGGTGTCCTTGTGACATGCTTTCAGAGTGGACCATTTTGGATATATTCTATTATGGCCTATCTGAGTTCTTTAAGATGTCACTGGACCATTCTGTAGGTAGATCCATCCACCTAAAGAAAACGCCTGTAGAAGCTCAAGAACTCATTGACATGGTTGCAAATAACCAATTCATGTACACTTTTGAGAGGAATTCTGTGAGTAATGGGACGCCTCAGAGGAAGGGAGTTCTTGAAATTGATGCTCTGAATGCCATATTGGCTCAGAACAAAATGTTAACTCAGCAAGTCAACATGATTTCTCAAAGTCTGAATGGATGGCAAAATGCATCCAACAGTACTAAAGAGGCATCTTCTGAAGAAGAAGCTTATGATCTTGAGAACCCTGCAATAGCAGAGGTAAATTACATGGGTGAACCCTCTGAGAACACATATAATTCCCCATAGAGAAATCATTCAAAATTCTCATGGAAGGATCAACAAAAGCCTCAACAAGGCTTTAATAATGGTGGAAGAAATAGACTCACCAATAGCAAGCCTTTTCCATCATCTTCTCAGCAACAGACAGAAAATTCTGAGCAGAGTACCTCTAGCTTAGCAAACATAGTCTCTGATCTGTCTAAGCCCACTTTAAGTTTCATGAGTGAAACAAGGTCCTCCATTAGAAATTTGGAGGTACAAGTGGGCCAGCTGAGTAAGAAATTCATTGAAACTCCTCCTAGTACTCTCCCAAGCAATACTGAAGAAAATCCAAAACGAGAGTGCAAGGCCATTGACATAATCAATATGGATGAACCTAGAGAGGAAGGAGAGGATGTGTATCCCAATGAGGAAGACATCATGGGACGTCTTTCAAGCAAGAAGGAGTTCCCTATTGAGGACCCAAAGGAATCTGAAGGTCAGATAGAGATCATAGAGATCCCATTAAACCTCCTTCTGCCATTCATGAGCCCTGACGACTATTCTTCCTCTAAAGATAATGAAGATGTAACTGGAGAGAAAGTTGCTCAATATCTAGGAGCCATCATGAAAGTGCATGCCAAGTTGTTTGGTAATGAGACTTGGGAAGGTGAACCTCCCTTGCTCATTAGTGAACTATATACATGGGTTCAGCAAACGTTACCTCAAAAGAAACAAGATCCTGGTAAATTCTTAATACCCAGTACCATAGGCACCATGACCTTTGAGAAGGCTCTGTGTGACCTAGGGTCAGGCATAAATCTTATGCCACTCTTTATAATGGAGAAGCTGGGGATCATTGAGGTACAGCCTGCCACATTCTCATTAGAGATGGCAGATGGATCATAAAGACAAGCTTATGGATTAGTAGAGGACGTGTTAGTGAAGGTTAAAGGCCTCTACATCCTTGCTGATTTCATAATCTTAGACACTAGGAATGAGGAGGATGAATGCATCATCCTTGGAAGACCCTTCCTAGCCACAGCAGGAGCTGTGATTGATGTTGACAGAGGAGAGCTAGTCCTTCAATTAAATAGGGACTACCTTGTGTTTAAAGCTCAAGGATCTTCTTCTGTAAATATGGAGAGGAAGCATGAAAAGCTTCTCTCAATACAGAGTCAAACAAAGCCCCCACAATCAAACTCTAAGTTTGGTGTTGGGAGACCACAACCAAACTCTAAGTTTGGTGTTAAACCCCCACATTCAAACTCTAAGTTTGGTGTTAGGAGTCCACAACATTGACCTGATCACCTGTGAGGCTCCATGAGAGCCCACTGTCAAGATAGTGACATTAAAGAAGCGCTTATTGGGAGGAAACCCAATTTTTATTCATCTAATTTTAGTTTTAATTTTATTGTTCTTTTATGTTTAATTTGGTTCATGATCATGTGGAATCACAAAACAAATACTAAAATTAAAAATTGAATCAAAAACAGCAGAAGAAACGGCACACCCTGGAGGAAGAGCTTACTAGCGTTTAAACGCCAATAAAGAGCATCTGGCTGGCGTTTAACGCCAGAACAGAGCATCTTTTTGGCATTGAATGCCAGAAACAAGCACTATTCTGGCGTTTAAATGCCAGGATTGCACCCTGAGGAAAGCTGGCGTTAAATGCCAGAAACAAGCATGGAACTGGCATTTTAACGCCAGAAACATGCTGCAGATGGGCGTTGAACACCCAAAACAAGCATGAAGCTGGCATTCAACGCCAGAAACAAGCATCAATCTGGCGTTGAATGTCAGCATTGCATGCAGAGGGCATTTTACACGCCTCATTGGTGCAGGAATGTAAATCCTTGACACCTCAGGATCTGTGGACCCCACAAGATCCCTACCTACCTCAACTCATCCTCTCTCTCTTTTTTACACAATCCAATAAACATTCTTCCCCAAAACCCTTCACCAATCACCTCAATCTCTCTTCCCCATCACCTTTTCACCACTCACATCCATCCACTCTTCCCCATAAACCCAATCTACCATCAAAATTCAAAATCTCTTTCCCACCCAAACCCACCGTAAATGGCTGAAACTACTCTCTCTCCCTTCACTATATAAACCCCTCTATCCCTCTTCATTTTCACACACCACAACCCTCTCTTCTTAACCTTGGCCGAAACCACACACCTCTCTCTTACCTCCATATTTTCTTCTTCTTCTTCTTTCTTCTTTTGCTCGAGGGCGAGCACTATTCTAAGTTTGGTGTGGTAAAAGCATAGCTTTTTTGTTTTTCCATAACCACTTATGGCACCTAAGACCGGAGAAACCTCTAGAAAAGGGAAAGGAAAGACAAAAGCTTCCACCTCCGAGTCATGGGAGATGGAGAGATTCATCTCTAAAGCCCATTAAGACCACTTCTACAAAGTTGTGGCCAAGAAGAAGGTGATCCCTAAGGTCCCTTTCAAGCTCAAGAAAAATGAGTATCCGGAGATCCGACATGAGATTCAAAGAAGAGGTTGGAAAGTTCTTACCAACCCCATTCAACAAGTCGGAATCTTAATGGTTCAAGAGTTCTATGCCAATACATGGATCACTAGAAACCATGATCAAAGTATGAACCCGAATCCAAAGAATTATCTTACAATGGTTCGGGGGAAATACTTAGATTTCAGTCCAGAAAATGTGAGGTTGGCATTCAACTTGCCTATGATGCAAGAAGATGCACGCCCCTACACTAGAAGGGTCAACTTTGATCAAAGGTTGGACCAAGTCCTTATGGACATATGTGTGGAAGGAGCTCAATGGAAAAGAGACTCAAGAGGCAAGCCGGTTCAATTGAGAAGACTGGACCTTAAGCCTGTGGCTAGAGGATGGTTGGAGTTCATCCAACGCTTCATCATCCCCACTAGCAACCGATATGAAGTTACTGTGGATCGGGCCATCATGATTGGAGAGGAAGTAGAAGTTCATGAAGTCATCTCACTTGAATTCTACAAAATAGCCGAAAAGTCCTCCACCATGGCAAGGCTAGATTTTCCTCATCTTATTTGCCATTTATGCTACTCAGCTGGAGTTATCATAGAAGGAAACATCCTCATTGAAGAGGACAAGCCCATCACCAAGAAAAGGATGGAGCAAACAAGAGAGACCATCCATGGATCTCAAGAGATGCATAAGGAAGCTCATCATCAAGGAATCCCTGAGATGCCTCAAGGGATGCACTTTCCTCCCAACAACTATTGGAAACAACTCAAGACTTCTCTAGAAGACTTGAGTTATAACATGGACCAACTAAGGGTGGAACACCAAGAGCACTCCATCATTCTCCATGAGATTAGAGAAGATTAAAGAGCAATGAGGGAGGAGCAACAAAGGCAAGGAAGAGACATAGAAGAGCTTAAGGACATCATTGGTCCTTCAAGAAGAAGGCGCCACCATCACTAAGGTGGACTCATTCCTTGTTCTTATTTCTCTGTTTTTCGGTTTTTAAGCTTCATGTTTATCTATGTTTTGTGTCTTTACTTCATGATCATTAGTAACTATGTCTTAAGGCTATGAATAATTCCATGAATCCTTCACCTCTCTTAAATGAAAAATGTTTCTAATACAAAAGAACAAGAAGTACATGAGTTTCGAATTTATCCTTGAAATTAGTTTAATTATACTGATGTGGTGACAATACTTTCTGTTTTCTGAATGAATGCTTAAACAGTGCATATTTTTGATCTTGTTGTTTATGAATGTTAAAATTGTTGGCTCTTGAAAGAATGATGAACAAGAGAAATGTTATTGATAATCTGAAAAATCATAAAATTGATTCTTGAAGCAAGAAAAAGCAGTGAAAAAGAAGAAGCTTGCGAAAAAAAAGTGGCAAAAAAAAATATAGAAAGAAAAAGAAAAAGTAAAGCAGAAAAAGCCAATAGCCCTTAAAACCAAAAGGCAAGGGTAAAAAGGATCCAAGGCTTTGAGCATCAATGGATAGGAGGGCCCAAGGAAGTAAATCCAGGCCTAAGTGGCTAAATCAAGCTGTCCCTAACCATGTGCTTGTGGCATGCAGGTCCAAGTGAAAAGCTTGAGACTGAGTGGTTAAAGTCGTGATCCAAAGCAAAAATAGTGTGCTTAAGAGCTCTGGACACCTCTAATTGGGGACTTTAGCAAAGCTGAGTCACAATCTGAAAAGGTTCATCTAGTCATGTGTCTGTGGCATTTATGTATCCGGTGGTAATACTGGAAAACAAAGTGCTTAGTGCCACGGACAAGACTCATAAAAGTCGCTGTGTTCAAGAATCAACATACTTAACTAGGAGAATCAATTAACACTATCTGAACTCTGAGTTTCTATAGAAGCCAATCATTCTGAACTTCAAAGGATAAAGTGAGATGCCAAAACTGTTCAGAAGCAAAATGCTACAAGTCCCACTCATCTAATTAGAACTAATATTCATTGATATTTTGGGATTTATAGTATATTCTTTTCTTTTTATCCTATTTGATTTTCAGTTGCTTGGGGACAAGCAATAATTTAAGTTTGGTGTTGTGATGAGCGGATAATTTATACGCTTTTTGGCATTATTTTTAGGTAGTTTTTAGTAGGATCTAGCTACTTTTAGGGATGTTTTCATTAGTTTTTATGTAAAATTCACATTTCTAGACTTTACTATGAGTTTGTGTGTTTTTCTGTGATTTCAGGTATTTTCTGGCTGAAATTGAGGGACCTGAGCAAAACTCTGATAAGGAGGCTGACAAAGGACTGCTGATGCTGTTGGATTCTGACCTCCCTGAACTCCAAATGGATTTTCCAGCAATATATAATAGTCCATACTTTATTCGAGATTAGATGATGAACGCCAGTTCCATGCTGCATTATGGAGTCAAACGCCAGAAACACGTCATAAACCAGAGTTAAACGCCAAAAACACGTTACATCTTGGCGTTTAACTCCAAAAGAAGCCTCTGCACGTGTAAAGCTCAACCTCAGTCCAAGCACACACCAAGTGGGCCACGGAAGTGGATTTCTGCATCAATTACTTATTTCTGTAAACCCTAGTAACTAGTTTAGTATAAATAGAACTTTTTACTATTGTACTAGGTCTTTGACAATATAGTCTCTTGACCATTCGATCTTTTGATCATTCATGGGGGCTGGTGATGAGCGGATATTTTATACGCTTTTTGGGGGTAATTTCATGTAGTTTTTAGTATGTTTTAATTAGTTTTTAATAGAATTTTATTAGTTTTTAGGCAAAAATCATATTTCTGGACTTTACTATGAGTTTGTGTATTTTTCTGTGATTTCAGGTATTTTCTGGCTGAAATTGAGGGAGCTGAGCAAAAATCTGAGTTAGGCTAAAAAAGGACTGCTGATGCTGTTGGATCTTGACCTCCCTGCACTCGGAATGTATTTTTTGGAACTATAGGAGTCCAATTGACGCGCTCTCAATTGGGTTGGAAAGTAGATATCCAGGGCTTTCCATCAATATATAATAGTCCATACTTTGCGCAAAGATAGATGACGTCAACGCCAGTTTCATGTTGCAGTCTGGCGTCCAGCGCTAGAAACAGGTTACAAGTTGGAGTTCAACGCCCAAAACACGTTACAACCTGGCGTTCAACTCTAGAAAGAGCCCAAGCACGTGAGAGGCTTAAGTCTCAGCCCCAGCACACACTAAATAAGCCCCAGAAGTGGATTTCTGCACCAATTATCTTAGTTTACTCATTTTCTGTAAACCTAGGTTACTAGTTTACTATTTAAACAACCTTTAGAGACTTATTTTGGACCTCATGACATTTTCAGATCTGAACTACATACTCTTTGACGGCATGAGTCTCTAAACTCTATTGTTAGGGGTGAGGAGCTCTGCAGCGTCTCAATGAATTAATGCAATTACTTATATTTTTCCATTCACATATGCGTGTTCCTATCTAAGATGTTCATTCGCGCTTAATTATGGAGAAGGTGATGATCCGTGACATTCATCACCTTCCTCAACCCATGAACGTGTGTCTGACAACCACCTCCGTTCTACATCAGATTGAATGACTATCTCTTAGATTCCTTAATCCGAATCTTCGTGGTATAAGCCGGATTGATGGCGGCATTCATGAGAATCCGAAAAGTCTAACCTTGTCTGTGGTATTCTGAGTAGGATTCCGGGATTGAATGACTGTGACGAGCTTCAAACTCCTGAAGGCTGGGCGTTAGTGACAGATGCAAAAGAATCATTGGATTATATTCCAACCTGATTGAGAACCGACAGATGATTAGCTGTGCTGTGACAGAGCATCTGGACCATTTTCATTGAGAGGATGGGAAGTAGCCATTGACAACGGTGACACCCTACATAGAGCTTGCCATGGAAGGAACTTTGCAATTATGTTATTGAGTTGAATATTATATTGCAGGGATTCAGAGGACAAAGCATCTCCAAAACCCCAACATATTCTCCATTACTGCATTACAAGTAATTAATTCACGCTCTTTTATTTTTCTAATAATTCAAACTGATAATTTTAATTGAAATCCTGACTAAGAATAATAAAATAAACATAGCTTGCTTCAAACCAATAATCTCTGTGGGATCGACCCTTACTCACGTAAGGTATTACTTGCTGGTTAGTTGTGCGGATTGCGAAAGTGTGATTGCAATTTCGTGCACCAAGTTTTTGGCGCCGTTACCGGGGATTGTTCGAGTTTGAACAACTAAAGGTTTATTTTATTGCTTAGATTAGGAATAATTTATTTTTGTTGCTATAGAGTTATTAAATTTTCAAAAAAATTATTTTCCTTTATCACAATTTTAATTTTTCGTGAGTTTAGTGTTTTGTTCTAAGTTTGGTGTCAATTACGTATTTTATATTTTCCCTTTAAATTTTCGAATTTGTGCTCTTTGAGCTTCAAGTTGTTCTTGTTGATTTTTCTTGTTGATCTTTAATTTTTTTTGTTCTGTGTCTTTTCTTGTTTCACTTGTGTTTTTCCAAAACATTAGTCTTCCAAAAGGAATATACCTATTCAGAACAAGTGTTACATTTACTGCCCAATTGGCTAGAGCGTTGGTCTATGTTCTTGGTAATTGGGTATCTTCTTTTTAAAATCTTTTTCAAAAATAATTTTTGTTGATTTAATCTTGTGCCAAACTTTAAGTTTGGTGCTTTCTTGTTAATTTTAATATAATTTTTGAAAATTACTTTGATTTTCTAAAATTTTTAAGTTTGGTGTTCTTTCTTTTTTTCTTGGTGTTCTTGTGAATCTTCAAAGTGTTCTTGAGTCTTCTTTGTGTTTTGATCCTAAAATTTTTAAGTTTGGTGTTCCTTGGTGTTTTCCCTCCAAAATTTTCGAAAACAAGGAGCATTAGATCCAAAAATTTCAAGTCTTGTGTCTTTTATGTGTTTCCTCCTTCATCATAAAATTCAAAATTCAAAAAAATAAATAAATAAAAATATTTTTAATATATATAGATTTTATTATCTTTTTCAAAAATATCCTAACTACTTTCTCTTTTTCCTCAAATTTTTTGAAAATTTTCACAAAACATTTTCAGTTTTTTATTTTATTTTATTTTATTTTTTCAAAAATAAATTTTTATTTTTAATAAAATAAATAATATCAACATACATATCATCTCCCTTGCTCCATCATGGAACTAAGTGGAAAGGAACAGTCCAGAAGGACTCTGGGGTCATATGCTAACCCTACTACTGCTTCATATGGGAGTAGTATATGTATACCATCCATTGGAGAGTTAGTAGTTTTGAGTTGAATCCTCAGCTCATTATCATGGTGCAGCAAAGTTGTCAGTATTCCGATCTTCCACAAGAAGAACCTACAGAGTTTCTGCCACAGTTTTTACAAATTACTGACACAGTACATGATAAGGAGGTAGATTAGGATGTCTACAGGCTATTACTGTTCCCATTTGCTATAAAAGACCAAGCTAAGAGGTGGTTAAATAACCAACCTAAGGACAACATAAAGACATGGAAACAGCTGTCAGAAAAATTCCTGAATCACTATTTTCCTCCAAAACGGATGACACAGCTAAGGCTAAGCATCCAAGGCTTCAAACAAGGAGATAATGAATCCCTTTATGATGCCTGGGAGAGATACAGAGAGATGCTAAGAAAATGCCCCTCTGAAATGTTTTCAGAATGGGTGCAATTAGACATCTTCTACTATGGGCTTACAGAAAGAGCTCAGATTTCTCTAGACCACTCAGCTGGTGGATCTATACACATGAGGAAGACAATAGAAGAAGCTCAAGAGCTCATTGATACAGTTGCCAGAAATCAGCATCTGTACCTAAGAAGGGAATCTTCCATCAACAAAGAGGCTAAAATAGTAACTGCTGAACTCAGTCCTGCAGATCAAGCTGCTGAATTCAATCAGCAATTAGATTTTCTAAAAAAACAGTTAGCCGAATTCAAGGAGATACTACAGGAAACAAGAATGGCTAACAAAAATATGAAAGTACAGTTGAAGCAAATAGAACAGCAGTTATCAAAACAAATAACAGAAGAATGCCAAGCAGTTCAATTAAGAAGTGGAAAGATATTAAATACCTCACTTCAAGGTAGCAGGAAGCTAAGAAATGCGTAAACCACCCAAAATCCATCTGAGGACAGTCAGAGCCCAAAGAGGAATAACTCTGGCGTTCAAAAGCCAGAAAATGGGTGGAAAGCTGGCGCTGAACGCCCAGACCATGCTCAGTTCTGGCGTTCAACGCCAGAAACAAGCAATGAATCGGCATTGAACACCCAAAGGAAGCACAGTTCTGGCGTTCAAACGCCAGAAACAGATAAGGAGCTGGCATCTAACGCCACTCCTGCTTCCACCCCTGGCATTCAAACGCCAGTGGGAGATCAGACACATACAAGTGCTGATAACAAACCCTCTAAAAAGGCTTCTCAACCCACATCCGTAGGCAATAAACCTACAACAACTAAGGTTGAGGAATATAAAGCCAAAATGCCTTATCGTCAGAAACTCCGCCAAGCAGAACAGGATAAGCAATTTGCCCGCTTTGCAGACTATCTCAGGACTCTTGAAATAAAGATTCTGTTTGCAGAGGCACTTGAGCAAATACCCTCTTATGCCAAGTTCATGAAAGAGATCTTAAGTCATAAGAACGATTGGAGGGAAACAGAGAAAGTTTACCTCACTAAAGAATGCAGTGTAGTCATTCTGAAAAGCTTACCTAAGAAGCTTAAGGATCCGGGAAGCTTTATGATACCATGCACATTAGAAGGTACTTGTACCAAGCAAGCTCTATGTGATCTTGGGGCAAGTATTAATCTAATACCTGCAGCTACTATCGAAAAGCTTGGGTTGACTGATGAAGTTAAACCAACCCGGATATGTCTTCAACTTGCTAATGACTCCATTAAATACCCATCAGGCATGATTGAAGACATGATTGTCAAAGTTGGGCCATTTGCCTTTCCCACTGACTTTGTGGTGCTGGAAATGGAGGAGCACAAGAGTGCAACTCTCATTCTGGGAAGACCTTTCCTAGCAACTGGCTAAACCCTCATTGATGTTCAAAAAGGGGAAGTAACCCTGAGAGTCAATGAGGATGAGTTCAAGTTGAATGTTGTCAAAGCAATGCAGCATCCAGACACCCAAAATGACTGCATGAGCGTTGATATTATTGACTCTCTGGTAAAAGAAGTCAATATGGCTAAGAGTCTCGAATGAGAGCTAGAGGATATCTTTATAGATGTTCAGCCTGATCTGGAGGAACCAGAGAAAATAATAGAACCTCTAAAAATCCCTCAGGAAGAGGAGAAACCTCTCAAAGCCGAGCTCAAACCATTACCACCATCCCTAAAATATGCATTTCTGGGAGAAGGTGATACCTTTCCTGTAATCATAAGCTCTACCTTAAAGCTACAGGAAGAAGAAGCACTAATTCAAGTGCTAAGGACACACAAGACAGCTCTTGGGTGGTCCATCAGTGATCTCAAGGGCATTAGCCCAGCCAGATGCATGCACAAGATTTTACTGGAGGGTGACGCCAAGCCAGTGGTTCAACCACAAAGGCGGCTGAATCCAGCCATGAAGGAGGTGGTGCAGAAAGAGGTCACTAAATTACTAGAGGCTGGGATTATTTATCCTATTTCTGATAGCCCCTGGGTAAGCCCTGTCCAAGTTGTCCCTAAGAAAGGTGGCACGACAGTGGTTCATAATGAAAAAAATGAACTGGTTCCTACAAGAACAGTTACAGGGTAGCGTATGTGTATTGATTATAGAAGGCTCAATACAGCTACCAGAAAGGATGATTTTTCTTTACCATTCATAGACCAGATGCTAGAAAGACTAGCAGGTCATGAATACTACTGCTTCCTGGATGGATATTCAGGTTATAATCAAATTGCAGTAGATCCAAAAGATTAAGAGAAAATGGCATTCACATGTCCATCCGGAGTATTTGCATACAGAAGGATTCCATTTGGTCTGTGCAATGCACCTGCAACCTTTCAGAGGTGCATGCTCTCAATTTTCTCTGATATGGTGAAAAAATTTCTGGAAGTCTTCATGGATGACTTTTCAGTATTTGGAGACTCATTCAGCTCCTGCCTTGACCATCTAGCCCTTGTTCTAAAGAGATGCCAAGAGACTAACCTGGTTTTAAACTGGGAAAAATGTCACTTTATGGTGATTGAAGGAATTGTCCTTGGGCACAAAATCTCGAACAAGGGAATAGAGGTGGATCAAGCTAAGGTAGAGGTAATTGAAAAATTACCACCACCTGCCAATGTTAAGGCAATCAGAAGCTTTCTGGGGCATGCAGGATTCTATAGGAGGTTTATAAAGGATTTTTCAAAAATCGCCAAACCTCTGAGCAACCTGCTAGCTGCTGACATGCCATTTATCTTTGATAAAGAGTGTCTACAGGCATTTGAGACTCTGAAAGCTAAATTGGTCACAGCACCAATCATCTCTGCACCAGACTGGACATTACCATTTGAATTGATGTGTGATGCCAGTGACCATGCCATTGGTGCAGTGTTGGGACAAAGGCATGACAAGCTTCTGCACGTCATTTACTATGCCAGCCGTGTTCTAAATGATGCACAGAAGAATTACACAACCACAGAAAAAGAGCTACTTGTAGTGGTTTACGCCATTGACAAGTTTAGATCCTATTTAGTAGGATCAAAAGTGATTGTGTACACTGATCATGCTGCTCTTAAATATCTACTCACAAAGCAGGATTCAAAACCCAGACTTATCAGATGGGTGTTGCTTCTGCAAGAGTTTGATATAGAAATAAAAGACAGAAAAGGGACAAAAAACCAAGTAGCAGATCACCTGTCTCGAATAGAACCAGTAGAAGGGGCGTCCCTCCCTCTTACTAAGATCTCTGAAACCTTTCTGGATGAGCAACTCTTTGCCATCCAGGAAGTGCCATGGTTTGTAGACATTGCAAACTACAAGGCAGTAAGGTTCATACCCAAAGAGTACAGTAGGCAGCAATCAAAGAAGTTGATCACGGATGCAAAGTACTATCTTTGGGATGAACCATATCTCTTCAAGAGATGTGCAGACGGAGTAATCCGTAGATGTGTGCCTAAAGAAGAAGCGCAGAGGATCCTATGGCACTGCCATGGATCACAGTATGGAGGACATTTTGGAAGTGAGCGAACAGCCACAAGAGTCCTCTAATGTGGCTTCTACTGGCCTACTCTCTATAAAGATTCCCAAGTGTTTGTGCTTAATTGCGACAGTTGCCAAAGATCTGGCAATCTGCCTCACAGTTATGCCATGCCTCAACAAGGGATCTTGGAGATTGAGTTGTTTGATGTATGGGGTATTGACTTCATGGGAGCTTTCCCACCATCATACTCAAACACTTATATTCTGGTGGCGGTGGATTATGTATCCAAATGGGTAGAAGCTATTGCTACACCCACTAATGACACTAAGACAGTGTTAAAATTCCTCCAGAAACACATCTTCAGCAGATTTGGCACCCCTAGAGTACTAATCAGTGATGGGGGCACTCATTTCTACAATAAACAACTCTATTCTGCTTTGGTTCGTTATGGAGTTAGCCACAGTGTGGCCACTCCATATCACCCACAGACTAATGGGCAAGCTGAAGTCTCAAATAGAGAACTCAAAAGAATCCTGGAACAGACTGTAATTAACCGTAGAAGGGATTGGGCAAGAAGCTTGGATGATACTCTGTGGGCATACAGAACAACATTCAAGACCCCTATAGGGACCTCTCCATACCAGCTTGTGTATGGAAAGGCATGTCACTTGCCAGTGGAACTGGAACATAAGGCCTACTGGGCAACCAGATTCCTGAACCTTGATGCCAAGTTAGCTAGAGAAAAACGATTGCTCCAGTTAAATGAGCTAGAGGAATTTAGACTCAATGCTTTCGAGAATGCAAAAATATACAAAGAGAAAGCAAAAAGATGGCATGATAAGAAATTGTCATCCAGAGTCTTTGAGCCAGGGCAGAAAGTTCTGCTATTTAATTCTAGGCTCAAATTATTCCCCAGGAAATTGAAGTCCCGATGGAGAGGTCCATATGTGATCACAAGCGTATCACCATATGGATACGTAGAGCTTCAGGATAATGATTCTAATAAAAAGTTCATTGTTAATGGACAGAGAGTCAAACATTATCTTGAAGGCAATTTTGAGCAAGAATGCTCAAAACTGAGGCTTGATTAAAGCTCAGTAATAGTCCAGCTAATGACAATAAAGAAGTGCTTGCTGGGAGGCAACCCAGCCATTTACAAAGTTTATTTGTTAATTAATTGATTTTTACAGGTATATGTCAAAGTATCTTCAAGGTAAAATAGCAATTGCTTGAATTCACAAAGTTACAAGGGAATTTGGAAGCTCACTGGCGT
Organism: Arachis hypogaea; assembly: GCF_003086295.3. Classification (NCBI taxonomy): domain Eukaryota; kingdom Viridiplantae; phylum Streptophyta; class Magnoliopsida; order Fabales; family Fabaceae; genus Arachis; species Arachis hypogaea. The sequence continues at coordinate 51,072,843 of NC_092036.1, forward strand.
GAAAAAGCCAGTAAGAAATAGTTTGGGTGTTGAACGCCCAAAAGAAGCACCCACTAGGCGTTCAACGCCAGTAAGGGTAGCCATCTGGGCGTTAAACGCCAGAAAGGTGCATCTTCTGGGCATTGAACGCCAGAAAGAAGCACCTTCTGGGTGTTTAACGCCAGATTGACAGCATCCTGGGCGTTCAGAAAAATGCCCAGTGACAAAGGACTTCCTGGCGTTCAACGCCAGAAAGAAGCAACAGCTGGGCGTTGAACGCCCAGGAGAAGCAGCAATTGGGCGTTAAACGCCCAAAACATGCAGCGTTTGGGCGTTTAACGCCAGAATGGTGGGGAGGAGGTAAAATTCGTTTTTCTTCACAAATTTTCTAATTTTTATATTTCAATTCATGATTTCTTGCATAAACATGTTTCAAAATATCATCCTTCAATTCCAAAAATTTTAATCCTAATTTCTAAAAACCCTAATTTCTAAAATCCTTTTTCAAAAATATTAAATGCATCTTAATCCATAAAGACAAATTGTTTTCCAATCCAATCCAACTTTTTTTTAAGTTTTTCAAAACTCAATTATCTTTTAAAAATCTTCTTTCAAAATTAAAATTAAAATTTATCTTTTCCAAATATCATTAATAATTTTTTAATTATATCTTTTTCTTATCATATTTATCTTTTATAAATCATATCTTCTATCTTATCTTTTCTTCTTATTTTTGAAACCCACCCTCCCTCCCTTTATATCCACATTCGGCGCCCCTCTCATCATCCACCATTCCACACTTGCTCTCCTCCTATCCCTCTCCTTTGTTTTCTTTTGCTTGGGGACAAGTAAACCTCTAAGTTTGGTGTGCTTATCCGTGATCCAAAAACATACTCACTTTGATCATGGCCCCTAAAGGAAAACAACTCACCCCAAGAGGCAAGAAAGAGAGTATTCCAAAACCACTTTGGAATCAAGGGAAGTTCTTGACTAAAGAACATTCAGACCATTACTACAAAATAATGGGTCTAAGATCAGTGATCCCGGAAGTCAAGTTCGATTTGAAAGAAGATGAATATCCAGAGATCCAAGAACAAATTCGAAACAGGAACTGGGAAATCCTAGCTAATCCTGAAACAAAAGTGGGAAGGAATATGGTTCAGGAGTTCTATGCTAATCTGTGGCAGACAGACAGGCAAAGAATAATTGGATCTGCCCTCTATGACCATCGGACCTTAGTCAGAGGAAAGATTGTTCACATCCATCCTGACAAAATCAGGGAGATCTTTAAGCTTCCTCAACTGAAAAATGACCCAGACTCCTTTAATTGGAGAATGATGAGGGTAAACAAAGGCCTGGACAAGATTCTAGAGGATATATGCATCCCTGGAGCCAGGTGGACCACCAGCACCACTGGCATCCCAAATCAACTCAAGAGAGAAGATCTCAAACCAGTTGCCAGAGGCTAGCTGGACTTTATTGGGCATTATATATTGCCCACCAGCAACCGTTCTGAAGTTACTGTTAAAAGAGCAGTGATGATTCACTGCATCATGTTGGGAAGAGAAGTAGAAGTTCATCAACTAATCTCGTGTGAACTCTACAAAATAGCAAACAAGAACTCCAAAGATGCCAAATTGGTCTATCCAAGCTTAATTTCTATGCTCTGCAGAGATGCCGGAGTGAAGATGGGAATAACTGAGTATATTTCAGTTGATCGGCCAATCACTAAAATATCAATGGAAAGACAACAGCTGCAGGATGATCCAATCAAGAGGAGAGCACAAGAATTCCTCCCAGAATTTCCTCAATTCGAATATTGGGAACATCTTGAGGCATCTGTTTCCAAGTTGCAAGAAGTTATGAACCAAATAAAGGAAGAACAGAACAATCAAAATAGCATGCTTTGCAAATTGCTTAGGGAACAAGAAGAGCAAGGGCGTGACTTAAGGGAGCTGAAGCGCCAGAAATTAATCCTTGAAGGACCAAACACCCCACAGATCAGAGGAACATCCACTTCCCAAAATACAGGTTGTTGAGTTCTAATTTTAGCTTTAACTCTGTGATAGTGTTATTATAGGAATTTATCTTAGAAGTTATACAGTAGTAGTAGTAATTAGCATATCTATTCTGGTTTTATTTCCAATTAAGTTATAATTTATTTTTCTCATCATCATCAAACATGAATAAAATAGTAGATAATTAGAATAAAGAAGTAATTTATATTTTTCGAGTTCTTAATAATAAAAATTATAATTAATTATATGTGGTGGCAATACCTTTTGTTCTCTGAATGAATGCTTGAACAGTGCATAATTTGTATCTTAAATTTTATGAATGTTGGCTCCTGAAAGAATGAGGAACACGAAAAATATTATTGATGATCTGAAAAATCATGAATTTGATTCTTGAAGCAAGAAAAAGCAGTGAAAAAAAAATTTTTTACAAGGAATCATTGGATCAAGAAAAAGAAAAAAGCCAATAGCCCTTAAAACCAAAAGGCAAGGATGAAAAAGATCCAAGGCTTTGAGCATCAGTGGATAGGAGGACCCAAGGAAGTAATTCTAGGCGTAAGCGGCTAAATCAAGCTGTCCCTAACCATGTGCTTGTGGCATGCAGGTCCAAGTGAAAAGCTTGAGACTGAGTGGTTAAAGTCGTGATCCAAGGCAAAAGAGTGTGCTTAAGAGCTCTGGACACCTCCAATTGGGGACTTTAGCAAAGCTAAGTCACAATCTGAACAGGTTCACCCAATTATGTGTCTGTGGCATTTATGTATCCGGTGGTAATACTGGAAAACAAAGTGCTTAGGGCCACGGCCAAGACTCATAAAGTAACTGTGTTCAAGAATCAACATACTACACTAGGAAAATCAATAATACTATCGGAATCCTGAGTTCCTACGGATGCCAATCATTCTGAATTTCAAAGGATAAAGTGAGATGCCAAAACTGTTCAGAAACAAAAAGCTACTAGCCCTGCTCATCTAACTAAAACCTGAGACTCACTTGAAAATCTGAGATATTATTGCTTCTTAACTTCTTTTTCTCCTATTTTATTCTTCTAGTTGCTTGGGGACAAGCAACAGTTTAAGTTTGGTGTTGTGATGAGCGGATATTTTATACGCTTTTTGGGGGTAATTTCATGTAGATTTTAGTATGTTTTAATTAGTTTTTAATAGAATTTTATTAGTTTTTAGGCAAAAATCATATTTCTGGAATTTAATATGAGTTTGTGTATTTTTCTGTTATTTTAGGTATTTTCTGGCTGAAATTGAGGGAGCTGAGCAAAAATCTGAGTTAGGCTGAAAAAGGACTGCTGATGCTGTTGGATCCTGACCTCCCTGCACTCGGAATGGATTTTTTGGAGCTACAGGAGTCCAATTGACGCGCTCTCAATTGGGTTGGAAAGTAGACATCCGGGGCTTTCCATCAATATATAATAGTCTATGCTTTGCGCAAAGATAGATGATGTACACTGGCGTTCAACGCCAGTTCTATGTTGTAGTCTGGCGTCCAGCGCCAGAAACAGGTTACAAGTTGGAGTTCAACGCCCAAAACCCGTTACAACCTGGCGTTCAACTCCAGAAACAGCCCAAGCACGTGAGAGGCTTAAGTCTCAGCCCCAGCACACACCAAGTGGGCCCCATAAGTGGATTTCTGCACCAATTATCTTAGTTTACTCATTTTCTGTAAACCTAGGTTACTAGTTTACTATTTAAACAACCTTTAGAGACTTATTTTGGACCTCATGACATTTTCAGATCTGAACTACATACTCTTTGATGGCATGAGTCTCTAAACTCCATTGTTGGGGGTGAGGAGCTCTGCAGCGTCTCGATGAATTAATGCAATTACTTATATTTTTCCATTCACATATGCGTGTTCCTATATAAGATGTTCATTCGCGCTTAATTATGGAGAAGGTGATGATCCGTGACACTCATCACCTTCCTCAACACATGAACGTGTGTCTGACAACCACCTCCGTTCTACATCAGATTGAATGAATATCTCTTAGATTCCTTAATCAGAATCTTCGTGGTATAAGCCGGATTGATGGCGGCATTCATGAGAATCCGGAAAGTCTAACCTTGTCTGTGGTATTCCGAGTAGGATTCCAGGATTGAATGACTGTGACGAGCTTCAAACTCCTGAAGGCTGGGCGTTAGTGACAAACGCAAAAGAATCATTGGATTCTATTCCAACCTGATTGAGAACCGACAGATAATTAGCCGTGCTGTGACAGAGCATCTGGACCATTTTCACTGAGAGGATGGGAAGTAGCCATTGACAACGGTGACACCCTACATAGAGCTTGCCATGGAAGGAACTTTGCAATTATGTTATTGAGTTGAATATTATATTGCAGGGATTCAGAGGACAAAGCATCTCCAAAACCCCAACATATTCTCCATTACTGCATTACAAGTAATTAATTCACGCTCTTTTATTTTTCTAATAATTCAAACTAATAATTTTAATTGAAATCCTGACTAAGAATAATAAAATAAACATAGCTTGCTTCAAACCAATAATCTCCGTGGGATCAACCCTTACTCACGTAAGGTATTACTTGGACGACCCAGTGCACTTGCTGGTTAGTTGTGCGGATTGCGAAAGTGTGATTGCAATTTCGTGCACCAGCTGGCCATTCGGCCATGCCTGGACCTTCATCACTTATGTATTTTCAACGGTGGAGTTTCTATACACCATAGATTAAGGGTGTGGAGCTCTGCTGTACCTCGAGTTTTAATGCAATTATAACTATTTTCTATTCAGTTAAGCTTATTCTTGTTCCAAGATATCTGTTGCACTTCAACCTGATGGATGTGATGATCCGTGACACTCATCATCATCCACCCTTATGAACGCGTGATTGACAACCACTTCCGTTCTACCTTAGAACAAGCGCATATCTCTTGGATTCCTTGATCAGAATCTTGGTGGTATAAGCTAGAATTATTGGCGGCCATTCCTGAGAATCCGGAAGGTCTAAACCTTGTCTGTGGTATTCCGAGTAGGATTTAGGGATTGAATGACTGTGATGAGCTTCAAACTCGCGATTGTTGGGCGTGATGACAAACGCAAAAGAATCAATGGATTCTATTCTGACATGATCGAGAACTGATAGATGATTAGTCGTGCTGTGACAAGAGCATTTGGACCTTTTTCACTGAGAGGATGGGAAGTAGCCATTGACAACGGTGATGCCCTACATATAGCTTGCCATGGAAAGTAGTATGAAGGATTGAAAGTAAGAAAGTAGTATGTTGTAGAGATTCAACAGGGACAAAGCATCTCCATACACTTATCTGAATTTCCACCAATTTTATGTTTTATTTATTATTACTTTCGAAAACTCCATAATCATTTGAATCCGCCTAACTGAGATTTACAAGATGACCATAGCTTGCTTCATACCAACAATCCCCGTGGGATCGACCCTTACTCACGTAAGGTTTATTACTTGGACGACCCAGTGCACTTGCTGGTTAGTTGTGCGGAGGTGTGAAGAAAGTGCTGAGTTAGTAGATGCGCATACCAAGTTGAATGCCATTGTTAGAGATCACAATTTTGTGCACCAAGTTTTTGGCGCCGTTGCCGGGGATTGTTCGAGTTTGGACAACTGACGGTTCATCTTATTGCTCAGATTAGGTAATTTTCTTTTTGTTTTATTTTCAAAAAAATTTTCAAAAATCTTTCAAAAAAATTTTTACTTCTATTTTCAAAAAATTTTTCTAGATTTTTAAGAATGAATTCTAGTGTTTCATGAAGCATGTTGAAGCTTGGGTGGCTGAAAAGCCATGTCCAAATCCTTTTGGATTGAGGCTTCCACTTGTCAGCATAAAGGGCATGTATATGGAGTTGGATGAAGTATCAACTGTTGCATGCCTAATTTATATCCTAAAGCTGGCTGGCTATTAAGCCATGTCCAACTCCTAGATCGGAGCTTTAGGCTAACATTGAAAGATTCCTGGAATTCTTATTAAAAATTTTGAATTTTTTATTTTATTTTTTCTATATGTTTTCAAAAAAAAATATACAAAAAAATCAATAAAATCATAAAAACAAAAAATATTTTGTGTTTCTTTTTTGAGTCTTGTGTCATGTTTTAAGTTTGGTGTCAATTGCATGTTTCCCTTTTTCTTGGAATTTTTGAAAATTCATGCATGTGTTCTTCATGATCTTCAAGTTGTTCTTGATAAGTCTTCTTGTTTGATCTTTAAATTTTCTTGTTTTGTGTCCTTTGTTGTCTTTCATATGCATTCTTGCATTCATAGTGTCTAAACATGAAAAATTTCTAAGTTTGGTGTCTTGCATGTTTTTCTTTTCTTGAAATTTTTTCAAAAATATGTTCTTGATGCTCATCTTGACATTCAAAGTGTTCTTGGTGTTCATCTTGACATTCATAGTGTTCTTGCATGCATCATGTGTTTTGATTCATAATTTTCATGTTATGAGTCATTTTTTGTATTTTTCTCTCTCATCATTAAAAATTCAAAAATAAAAAAAATCTTTTCCTTATTTTGCTCATAATTTTCAAAAATTTGAGTTGATTTAGTCAAAAATTTTTAAAAACTTAGCTATTTCTTATAAGTAAAGTCAAATTTTCAATTTTAAAAATCTTATATTTTCAAAACCTTTTCAAAAATCAAATCTTTTTTGTTTTTTTATTTATTTTCAAAAATTTTCAACTTTGATTTTCAAAATCTTTTTCTTATCTTTATTTCATAATTTTTGAAAACTTTACTAACAATTAATGTGATTGATTCAAAATTTTGAAGTTTGTTACTTTCTTGTTAAAGAAAGGTTCAAAAAATTAATTTCAAAAATCTTTTCTAACTTCTTATCTTTTTAAAATTGATTTTCAAATCCTTTTAAACTAACTAATTGACTTTTTATTTGTTTCTTTTTTTTTCAAAACCATCTAACTACTTTCCTCTCCCTAATTTTCGAAAAACACTTCTCCTCTACTCAAGAATTCGAACCTATCCTCCTCCTTGTGTTTGGATTCTTACCTTTTCCTTCTTCTATTCCTTCTCTCTTCTACTATCATAAAGGAATCTCTATACTGTGACATAGAGGATTCTTCTTCTTTTTTTGTTCTCTTCTCTTTCATATGAGCAGGAACAAGAAAAAAGGCATTCTTGTTGAAGCTGATCCTGAACCTAAAAGGACTCTGAAGAGGAAACTAAGAGAAGCTAAATTACAACAAGTCAAAGACACTCTTACTGAAATTTTTGAACAAGAAAAGGATATGGCAGCCGAACCCAACAACAATAATGCAAGGAGGATGCTTGGTGATTATACTACACCTACTTCCAAATTTGATGGAAGAAGCATCTCAATTCCTGCCATTGGAGCAAACAATTTTGAGCTAAAGCCTCAAACTAGTTGCTCTGATGCAACAAAACTGCAAGTTCCATGGACTTCCATCAGAAGATCCCTATCAGTTTTTAACTGAATTCTTGCAGATCTGTGAGACTGTTAAGACTAATGGAGTAGATCCTGAAGTCTACAGGCTCATGCTTTTCCCTTTTGCTGTAAGAGACAGAGCTAGAACATGGTTGGACTCACAACCTAAAGATAGCCTGGACTCCTCGAATAAGCTGGTCACGACCTTCTTGGCTAAGTGCTTTCCTCCTCAAAAGCTGAGCAAGCTTAGAGTGGATGTTCAGACCTTCAAATAAAAAGATGGTATATCCCTCTATGAAGCTTGGGAAAGATACAAGCAGATGACCAAATGGTGTCCTTGTGACATGCTTTCAGAGTGGACCATTTTGGATATATTCTATTATGGCCTATCTGAGTTCTCTAAGATGTCACTGGACCATTCTGCAGGTGGATCCATCCACCTAAAGAAGACGCCTGCAGAAGCTCAAGAACTCATTGACATGGTTGCAAATAACCAATTCATGTACACTTCTGAGAGGAATTCTGTGAGTAATGGGACGCCTCAGAGGAAGGGAGTTCTTGAAATTGATGCTCTGAATGCCATATTGGCTCAGAACAAAATGTTAACTCAGCAAGTCAACATGATTTCTCAAAGTCTGAATGGATGGCAAAATGCATCCAACAGTACTAAAGAGGCATCTTCTGAAGAAGAAGCTTATGATCCTGAGAACCCTGCAATAGTAGAGGTAAATTACATGGGTGAACCCTCTGGGAACACCTATAATTCTCCATAGAGAAATCATTCAAAATTCTCATGGAAGGATCAACAAAAGCCTCAACAAGGCTTTAATAATGGTGGAAGAAATAGACTCACCAATAGCAAGCCTTTTCCATCATCTTCTCAGGAACAGACAGAAAATTCTGAGTAGAGTACCTCTAGCTTAGCAAACATAGTCTCTGATCTGTCTAAGGCCACTTTAAGTTTCATGAGTGAAACAAGGTCCTCCATCAGAAATTTGGAGGTACAAGTGGGCCAGCTGAGTAAGAAATTCACTGAAACTCCTCCTAGTACTCTTCCAAGCAATACTGAAGAAAATCCTAAAAGAGAGTGCAAGGCCATTGACATAATCAATATGGATGAACCTAGAGAGGAAGGAGAGGACGTGTATCCCAATGAGGAAGACATCATGGGACGTCTCTCAAGCAAGAAGGAGTTTCCTATTGAGGACCCAAAGGAATCTGAAGGTCATATAGAGATCATAGAGATCTCATTAAACCTCCTTCTGCCATTCATGAGCCCTGAAGACTATTCTTCCTCTGAAGATAATGAAGATGTAACTGGAGAACAAGTTGCTCAATATTTAGGAGCCATCATGAAAGTGAATACCAAGTTGTTTGGTAATGAGACTTGGGAAGGTGAACCTCCCTTGCTCATTAGTGAACTATATACATGGATTCAGCAAACGTTACCTCAAAAGAAACAAGATCCTGGTAAATTCTTAATACCCAGTACCATAGGCACCATGACCTTTGAGAAGGCTCTGTGTGACCTAGGGTCAGGCATAAATCTTATGCCACTCTTTGTAATGGAGAAGCTGGGGATCATTGAGGTACAGCCTACCACATTCTCATTAGAGATGGCAGATGGATCATAAAGACAAGCTTATGGATTAGTAGAGGACGTGTTAGTGAAGGTTAAAAGCCTCTACATCCTTGCTGATTTCATAATCTTAGACACTAGGAATGAGGAGGATGAATGTATCATCCTTGGAAGACCCTTCCTAGCCACAGCAGGAGCTGTGATTGATGTTGACAGAGGAGAGATAGTCTTTCAATTAAATAGGGACTACCTTGTGTTTAAAGCTCAAGGATCTTCTTCTGCAAATATGGAGAGGAAGCATGAAAAGCTTCTCTCAATACAGAGTCAAACAAAGCCCACACAATCAAACTCTAAGTTTGGTGTTGGGGGACCACAACCAAAATCTAAGTTTGGTGTTAAACCACCACATTCAAACTCTAAGTTTGGTGTTAGGAGTCCACAATATTGACCTGATCACCTGTGAGGCTCCATGAGAGCCCACTGTCAAGATAGTGACATTAAAGAAGCGCTTATTGGGAGGCAACCCAACTTTTATTCATCTAATTTTTTTTAATTTTATTGTTCTTTTATGTTTAATTAGGTTCATGATCATGTGGAATCACAAAACAAATACTAAAATTAAAAACAGAATCAAATACAGCAGAAGAAACAGCACACCCTGGAGGAAGAGCTTACTAGCATTTAAACGCCAATAAGGAGCATCTGGCTGGCGTTTAACGCCAGAACAGAGCATCTTTCTGGCATTGAATGCCAGAAACAAGCAGTATTCTGCCGTTTAAATGCCAGGATTGCACCCTGAGGAAAGCTGGCGTTAAACGCCAGAAACAGGCATGGAACTGGCGTTTTAACGCCAGAAACATGCTGCAGATGGGCGTTGAACACCCAAAACAAGCATGAAGCTGGCATTCAACGCCAGAAACAAGCATCAATCTGGCGTTGAATGTCAGGATTGCATGCAGAGGGCATTTTACACGCCTCATTGGTGCAGGGATGTAAATCCTTGACACCTCAGGATCTGTGGACCCCACAAGATCCCTACCTACCTCAACTCACCCTCTTTCTCTTTTTTACACAATCCAATAAACACTCTTCCCCAAAACCCTTCACCAATCACCTCAATCTCTCTTCCCCATCACCTCTTCACCACTCACATCCATCCACTCTTCCCCATAAACTCCACCTACCATCAAAATTCAAAATCTCTTTCCCACCCAAACCCACCGTAAATGGCCAAAACTACTCCTTCTCCCTTCACTATATAAACCCCTCTATCCCTCTTCAGTTTCACACACCACAACCCTCTCTTCTTAACCTTGGCCGAAACCACACACCTCTCCCTTACCTCCATATTTTCTTCTTCTTCTTCTTCTTCTTTCTTCTTTTGTTCGAGGGCGAGCACTATTCTAAGTTTGGTGTGGTAAAAGCATAGCTTTTTTGTTTTTCCATAACCACTTATGGCACCTAAGGCCGGAGAAACCTCTAGAAAAGGGAAAGGAAAGACAAAAGCTTCCACCTCCGAGTCATGGGAGATGGAGAGATTCATCTCTAAAGCCCATTAAGGCCACTTCTACGAAGTTGTGGCCAAGAAGAAGGTGATCCCTAAGGTCCCTTTCAAGCTCAAGAAAAATGAGTATCCGGAGATCCGACATGAGATTCAAAGAAGAGGTTGGAAAGTTCTTACCAACCCCATTTAAAAAGTCGGAATCTTAATGGTTCAAGAGTTCTATGCCAATACATGGGTCACTAGAAACCATGATCAAAGTATGAACCCGAATCCAAAGAATTATCTTACAATGGTTCGGGGGAAATACTTAGATTTCAGTCCAGAAAATGTGAGGTTGGCATTCAACTTGCCTATGATGCAAGAAGATGCACGCCCCTACACTAGAAGGGTCAACTTTGATCAAAGGTTGGACCAAGTCCTTATGGACATATGTGTGGAAGGAGCTCAATGGAAAAGAGACTCAAGAGGCAAGCTGGTTCAATTGAGAAGACTGGACCTTAAGCCTGTGGCTAGAGGATGGATGGAGTTCATCCAACGCTCCATCATCCCCACTAGCAACCGATATAAAGTTACTGTGGATCGGGCCATCATGATCCATAGCATCATGATTGGAGAGGAAGTAGAAGTTCATGAAGTCATCTCTCTTGAATTCTACAAAATAGCCGAAAAGTCCTCCACCATGGCAAGGCTAGATTTTCCTCATCTTATTTGCCATCTATGCTACTCAGTTGGAGTTATCATAGAAGGAAACATCCTCATTGAAGAGGACAAGCCTATCACCAAGAAAAGGATGGAGCAAACAAGAGAGGCCATCCATGGATCTCAAGAGATGCATGAGGAAGCTCATCATCAAGGAATCCCTGAGATGCCTCAAGGGATGCACTTTCCTCCCAACAACCTGAGAAGCCAATCATTCTGAACTTCAAAGGATAAAGTGAGATGCCAAAACTGTTCAGAAGCAAAAAGCTACAAGTCCCGCTCATCTAATTAGAACTAATATTCATTGATATTTTGGGATTTATAGTATATTCTTTTCTTTTTATCCTATTTGATTTTCAGTTTCTTGGGGACAAGCAACAATTTAAGTTTGGTGTTGTGATGAGCGGATAATTTATACGCTTTTTGGCATTATTTTTAGGTAGTTTTTAGTAGGATCTAGCTACTTTTAGGGATGTTTTCATTAGTTTTTATGTAAAATTCACATTTCTGGACTTTACTATGAGTTTGTGTGTTTTTCTGTGATTTCAGGTATTTTCTGGCTGAAATTGAAGGACTTGAGCAATACTCTGATAAGGAGGCTGACAAAGGACTGCTGATGCTGTTGGATTCTGACCTCCCTGAACTCCAAATGGATTTTCCAGCAATATATAATAGTCCATACTTTATTCGAGATTAGATGATTTAAACTGGCGTTCAACGCCAGTTCCATGCTGCATTATGGAGTCAAACGCCAGAAACACGTCATAAACCATAGTTAAACGCCAAAAACACGTTACAACTTGGCGTTTAACTCCAAAAGAAGCCTCTGCACGTGTAAAGCTCAAGCTCAGTCCAAGCATACACCAAGTGGGCCACGGAAGTGGATTTCTGCATCAATTACTTATTTCTGTAAACCCTAGTAACTAGTTTAGTATAAATAGAACTTTTTACTATTGTACTAGGTCTTTGACAATATAGTCTCTTGACCATTCGATCTTTTGATCATTCATGGGGGCTGGCTATTTGGCCATGCCTGGACCTTCATCACTTATGTATTTTCAATGGTGGATTTTCTACACACCATAGATTAAGGGTGTGGGGCTCTGCTGTACCTCGAGTTTTAATGCAATTATTACTATTTTCTATTCAGTTAAGCTTTTTCTTGTTCCAAGATATTCGTTGCACTTCAACCTGATGGATGTGATGATCCGTGACACTCATCATCATCCACCCTTATGAACGCGTGATTGACAACCACTTCCGTTCTACCTTAGAACGAGCACATATCTCTTGGATTCTTTGATCAGAATCTTGGTGGTATAAGCTAGAATTATTGGCGGCCATTCCTGAGAATCCGGAAGGTCTAAACCTTGTCTGTGGTATTCGGAGTAGGATTTAGGGATTGAATGACTGTGACGAGCTTCGAACTCGCGATTGTTGGGCGTGATGACAAACGCAAAAGAATCAATGTATTCTATTCTGACATGATCAAGAACTGACAGATGATTAGTCGTGCTGTGACAAGAGCATTTGGACCTTTTTCACTGAGAGGATGGGAAGTAGCCATTGACAACGGTGATGCCCTACATACAGCTTGCCATGAAAAGGAGTATGAAGGATTGAAAGTAAGAAAGCAGTATGTTGCAGAGATTCAACAGGGACAAAGCATCTCCATACACTTATCTGAATTTCCACCAATGATTTACATAAGTATTTCTATCTTTATTTTATGTTTTATTTATTATTACTTTCGAAAACTCCATAATCATTTGAATCCGCCTAACTGAGATTTACAAGATGACCATAGCTTACTTCATACCAATAATCTCCGTGGGATCGACCCTTACTCATGTAAGGTTTATTACTTGGACGACACAGTGCACTTGCTGGTTAGTTGTGCGGAGTTGTGAAGAAAGTGCTGGGTTAGTAGATGCGTATACCAAGTTGAATGCCATTGTTAGAGATCACAATTTCGTGCACCAAGGAGCATCCTGCTGAAGCGGATGCTCTGTCTGTAGAGGAATCTCTAGATCTATGGCCTGTAGCTGGTGGTGTTCCTCATGGTGCATGTCAGTGGGCTCAGGTGCTCCCTGCTCAGCCTGGGTATGTGCCTCCTCCTCATGATGACTCGCCTCCTCCTCAGATGTCTCTGAAGGTGTATCAGGCTTGGAGGGGATGTTGGTGTTACCGGACCGGATCATCAGCTTTAAATGCTCATAGCGTCGCTTGTGGAGACGCTCAGACGTCTCATAACGTCACCTGTTGCGACGCTCAGACCTCTCAAATTGCTGCTGGTGGCGGCGCTCCATCTGGTCTAAGCGGTCAACGAGTCAGTGCACCAGAAGATAAACGGGCTCAGGAGCAGGTGGGGGTGCAGTGGATGGAGCTGGGGCAGTGGATGCTGAAGGAACAGCTGAAGATGTAGCCACCTCAGCAGAGTCAGTGAGAAAAGGAGGTCGGTAGCCTAGAGCCTAAAACTTCCTACTGTGAGGGATGATCTTCCTGCAGTCTGCGGCGGATGGCTTTTCATCAGCAATTTCCCAAGGCACCTCAGCTCGGTGACCCAACTGAGTAATTAAGAATGGAAAAGGGAGGGTGCCTCTGACATGGACCCTGGCCATTTAATACCGGATGAAGTGGGGCAAATATAGGTCCTTACCCTCCATCACACACCAGATGAGGGTAATCATAGCAGCTGGCACCTCTCTCTCATGAGTGCTCGGCATTACGTAGTTACTCAGAATCTGCTGCCAAAGTCGAGCCTCATCATTTAGATATATCAGCCTGATTCCCTTAGGTACCATTGTGCTCTTTTCCATGACCCATGGAATAGTAGGATCAAGAGCTATAGTCCGTTTTACTGCATTCCAGTCAAATCTCATGAATCTCATATCCTCTTCAGCCCTTTGGTAACCGTCTGGCTGATTTGATTTAGGTGGGAGATGGAGGATGTCTTCTATGGCTTCCTCAGTAACCAGAATTTGTTTACCTCTGAGCTGTACTGCATCCATGGATGTTTTAAAGTAGTTACATTTGAATTCTCTGACCCAGGAAGAGTTGATCTCAGTCAAGTTTCTCTCCAAGAAGAACCAGCCTCTTTGTTTAATTTGGTCTGAAGTATATTGCTTGAGTTCTTCTGGAATTTTGAGTGTCCTTTCCAGGTATAGGTTCCTGGATGTGGCAAAAATTGGGTACTTCAGCTCACAATATTTATTTGCAATTTTCACTGGGTCAGCTGCAAGTACAAACTGATCAGCCTTTTCCTGCGGGGTAAAGTTCTTCTCTCGCCAGGAATCATCATGCAAAATGTCAAGGATGGTCATAGAGGATTCACCTCTTTTCCTTTTGCCAGTGGTTGCTTTGCCTTTTCCTTTGCTTTGAGGGTCAGATATCCTGAAAAGCAGAAATTCCAGGATATAATTGAAGAACAAAAGCAGGAAAATAAGTAAGCAAATAGAATATTCACAATATAAGCACAGAGTGGCAAAAGAGCAAGAGAAGCATAAAATGAGTCAAATATATGTGCATTTTGGATTGTGTTCAAGTGGAAAAGACTGAAAATAGAAATCAGAATCCAAAATATATGATAAGTATAAGTCATGTTAATTAGGAAAAATAGTGATCATGCCCTGAGTTAAAAGTTAAAGTAGTCAGGTAAAAAGAGAAATCAAAAAGTTGAAATGGTTAATAGGTGAAAAGGAAGTTAGAAAGTGAAAGCAGTGAGTTAGGAAAAAGAAAGTTAAAGTAAGTGGCATGATAATGGGTTTCCTAGGTAACAAGAGATTCACAAATTTAAAGAATAATCAACTCATATTCAAGCAAAGATTTCAGTTTATTGATGATAATCCAGATAGATACAAGAGTTGCAAAATTAAAATGAAATCATCAATAATGCAATTTATTAACCAGCGAATCAAAAGGAATAAGAATGCTAGCCCGTGCATTCATGAATTGGTTTGGTTGTAGCCAAGTAGTGCAAAATTCAAAATTCCCAAAACCAATACATGAATGGGAAAAATGAAACAATTTCCAGAAAATTGGGCAGCATTCTGGCTAAAATTGGATGTTCCTGTGAAGTAAACAGCAGGAAAAATCAGTTCATATAAAATTAAATAAAGCTGCAAAGAGACACAAATAACATGAACATGAAAGAACCGTGTAACAGCAGCATGAAACATGGAAGAACAATATATGAACAAAATGATCATCACAGCAAAATCATAATCACGAAATAGATAAAACAAGTAGCAAGAACGGCGCAATTATCAGGCCTTAATTCACTAACCACATCCTAGCTACCTAACCACCTAGAGTCCATTACAATCATGCATCTCTAATTATCCTAACTTGAACAGAATCTGAAAAATATGCAACTAACTAACTAAGGATAGAGGAATCAGTGTTCGGCGAAACCTAGTATGTGTATGAACAGAGGTATGGATCAGAGAGATGGTGGGAATGTGGTGGTGGTGTTGCTGACGCGGCGGCGATGGGAGGGGTGGCACAGCGGCAGTCTGAGGTGGTGGCAGGGGTGGGTTTGTAGTGCTAGGTTAGGGTTAAGGGAGGGGTAGGGAAGGAAGAAGGGGGGCAAAGGTTGTCGGGCTGTGGTGGTGGTCGGCGGTGATGGGTGGCGGCGTGGTGGTGGTGGCTCGGTGAGGCGGCGCGGCAGTGGGGGGAGTGCAAGGGAAGAAGATGGGGGAAGGAGAAGAGAAGAAAGAAGAGGGTGGCGCGGCGCGGCGGGCTGGTGGCTGGTAGGTGGTGGTTGGTTGCAGAGGAGGGGGAGGTACAGAGGAGGAAGGAAGGGGGTTTGGGACGCGATGGGGTTAGGGTTCGCGTGATTTGGGATTAGTGATTTCAAATCCACGCGAACGCGTGGAGCATGCGATCGCGTGATTTGGGGTGAAAGGGGGTTGATGCGGTCGCGTTATTGACGCGATCGCGTTAGTTGGGTAGAGGATAAGTGACGCGGATGCGTAAAGCATGCGAACGCGTCGCTGTGAATTGTGCGAGACGCATAGTTCCAGCGTCGTTTTGGCGCAACTCTCTGTTTCCATTTAGGGGGCCAAAATATCCATGTGACGCGGACGCGTCGCTCACGCTTTCGCGTGGGATGAGTGTTGTGCAAGTGACGCGGTCGCGTTAGGGACGCGAACGCGTAGGCCGTTTTGTGCTAAACGCACACCAGCCGCACGATTCCAGCCCAACTTTCTGGGCGTTTAATCTTTACGCCGATTTCCATTCAACGCCCACGCATGGCCTGCGCGCTCGCGTGGGGTGTTTTTTTTATCCAGTATGCAGAATGCAATGAATGTTATGCACAATTTCAGGTTCAATCAAAATTCAAAAACAGACTAAACTGAAAAAGGAAAGATCATACCGTGGTGGGTTGTCTCCCACCTAGCACTTTTAGTTAAAGTCCTTAAGTTGGACATTTGATGAGCTTCCTGTTATGGCGGCTTGTGCTTGAATTCATCCAAAAATCTCCACCAATGTTTGGAATGCCAACAGCCTCCTAGGTCCCAAACAAGGCACGTAAAGCCCTTGAGCAGTTTCAAATAGGTTCTCAGGCTTCCCGTGTGCTGAATGTCAGAACAAACTCCAGGATCCCAAACTTTGCTTTTACACTCGTCTTTGTCTTGATTTGCATTTTTCCAGCCGAGTGATAAGTAATCTGAATTCTCACTGTAGTGACCAAACAGCTTCCGAGACCCATACAATTGAGCTTGACACCAATCCTTGCGCCTCAAATTGAAGTGTGAAACCTCATTGAATCTTGCATACCAGCTCTGAGTGCTAGTCAATTCCCTTTTACTCTTAAAGCCGCAAAGAGCTCCAAGCTGGCCATCTGTTTCATGTAAACCATATTCAAGTGGAAAAGTAAAGAGAAAAGCTAAGGATTTTACCCACTTGAAGTTTGTATTGGGTGGTAATGGCCTTAGGATAGGTGTTTCCAGTGGTTTTGCAAGCTCTACTCCCTTGTGGTCTTCTGTGAATTCCTTCACTTCTTTGCAAACTTCTTTAATTTCAACCATGTCTTGATCAAAATCTTCGATATCTTCTTCATCACTTGAGTCATAATTGGGAGGTTGAGAAAAGTCTACCTCTGCATCATCTTCGTATTCACTTGGGGAAGATTCTTCTATCTCAAAGAATTCGCTTGCAGGTGCAAGTTCATTACTAAGAGAACTTGACTTGTGATTATCATCATCAAGGAAACTTGCGTCTTAGGTTATTCTGTCCAGTTCTCCAAAAGATACCTGCTTTGGGGGTTGTGCGCTATCCTCCTTAGCATCAATTGTAACATCCTTGACGGAATTCTACACAACTCTGGATTCCCATGGAGGTTCAGCGTCTCCTAAGTCTTCAATCAACTCTTCTTCTTCTATAACGATAGCTTCCTCTACTTGTTCCAGTACGAAGTCATACTCTGTACTGTCTACTGCAGTTTCTAGTATCTCCTTCATGCTACGTTCTTCATTAGATTGTCCACCTGGAGCTTTGGGAGTTCCTTGACTGTCCGAACGTCTGGAAGATAATTTATTTATTGCTTGCTCCAATTGATGAAGGGTTACATGAAATTGATCTATTGTTTCCTTGAGGTGAGCCTGTGATTCTTGAGGTGATGGATATGGACATGGTACATAGGGAAGTGGTGGTTCTTGGGAGTAATTGGATTGGAATGGGGGTGGATAATGATCATACGGTGGTGAATGGTGAAAAGGAGCTTGTGAATGTGGTGGTTCGAAGCTATGTTGAGAGGATGGTCTATAAGCACAGGGTGGGGCTTGTTGGTAAATACAAGGGGGTCCACCATATCTATCAGCTTGGTATGCATTGTAGAATGGTCTTTGTCCATGATATATTGGAAGGTGTTGTTGCCTAAAGAGTTGATTAGATCCTCTTGGTTGCATCCATCTTTGATTGCTTTGACCGTGATGCATAGTCCTGTTATAGCTTCCATTCCTTTCAACAAATTTAGAACCAAACTAAAAACGAGAGGGGATGAGAACTCATAGTAGCTATTAGAAATAAGAAGGGAGAACAGAAACAGAGAAACAAGTAAAGGAAAAATATTTACAATAACCAATAATGAGACACATGTTTGCAATTCCCCAGCAACGGCGCTATTTTGACGATCGGATTTCCTGTCGATAAAGAAATTCACAAATATATAATCGCGTTGCAAGTATAGCTTTTAAACCAACAGAGAATCCTTTCGTACAAAAGTTTTGTTTGTCACTTAATCAAACCCAATAAAAATAAATAACCGAAGTATTCAAACCCCGGGTCGTCTTCTCAAGGAATTGCAGGGAAGTATGATTTATTATTGGTTATGAAAAACAATATTTTTGGGTTTTTGAAATAAGGAGCAAGTAGTTTGAATGACAAGAAAAATAAATTAATAATAATAAAATCTCTTGGCAAGGTATGAGAACTGGAAATCCTATCCTAGTTATCCTTATCAGCTGTGATGAGAATTGTTTATTGCTCTCACTTAGTCAACCTCTAACTATGAAGCTAAGTCAAGTGTATAAATCAATATGAATCCTCAAGTCCTAGTCTTTTCCGTGGAAAGACTAGCCTTAGAGATATCCAAATTAATCAGCAACTCCCAATTTCAACCACTGTTTTATTTTGACAACTCAAGCGTAACCAATTACTCAACCAAAGGCAAAAGGGAAAAATCTAACTTAAGCCATCAATTGATAATAAATTATAGAAGAAGTAATAAGTCTGAAATATCTCAAATTGAATTAATAAAGATATCAAATCTAACATGGGAATTCATAAATTAAATTGGGAAAATAAATAAAAAGAATATTGAACCTGTGATGAAGAAGTAGAAATCCTAATCCTAATCCTAAATCCTAAGAGAGAGGAGAGAACCTCTCTCTTTAGAAACTACATCTAAACCTAAGATTGTGTGTGATGAGCGGATAATTTATACGCTTTTTGGCATTGTTTTTAGGTAGTTTTTAGTATGATCTAGTTACTTTTAAGGATGTTTTTATTATTTTTTATGATAAATTCACATTTCTGGACTTTACTATGAGTTTGTGTATTTTTCTATGATTTCAGGTATTTTCTGGCTGAAATTGAGGGACCTGAGCAAAACTCTGATAGGAGGCTGACAAAGGACTGCTGATGCTGTTGGAATCTGACCTCCCTGCACTCGAAATGGATTTTCTGGAGCTACAGAACTTCAAATGGCGCGCTCTTAAAGGCGTTGGAAAGTAGACAACCAGGGCTTTCCAGCAATATATAATAGTCCATACTTTATTCGTGATTAGATGACGTAAACTGGCGCTCAACGCCAGTTCCATGCTGCATTCTAGAGTCAAACGCCAGAAACACGTCACGAACCAGAGTTGAACGCCCAAAACACGTTACAACTTGGCGTTCAACTCCAAGAGAAGCCTCAGCTCGTGGATAGATCAAGCTCAGCCCAAACATACACCAAGTGGGCTCTGGAAGTGGATTTATGCATCAACTACTTACTCTTGTAAACCCTAGTAGCTAGTTTAGTATAAATAGAACTTTTTACTATTGTTTTAAAAGTCTTTTGATCATTTGGTCTTGTGACCATGTTTGGAGGGCTGGCCATTCGGCCATGCCTGGACCTATCACTTATGTATTTTCAACGGTGGAGTTTCTACACACCATAAATTAAGGGTGTGGAGCTCTGCTGTACCTCAGTTTCAATGCAATTACTACTATTTTCTATTCAATTCGATTTATTCCTGTTCTAAGATATTCGTTGCACTTCAACTTGATGAATGTGATGATCCGTGACACTCATCATCATTCTCACCTATGAACGCGCGTGACTGACAACCACTTCCGTTCTACCTTAGGCCGGGCGCATATCTCTTGCATTCCTTAATCAGAATCTTCGTGGTATAAGCTAGAATTGATGGCGGCATTCATGGGAATCCGGAAAGTCTAACCTTGTCTGTGGTATTTCGAGTAGGATTCCGGGATTGAATGACTGTGACGAGCTTCAAACTCCTGAAGGTTGGGCGTTAGTGACAGACGCAAAAGAATCACGAGATTCTATTCCAACCTGATTGAGAACCGACAGATGATTAGTCGTGCTGTGACAGAGCATTTGGACCTTTTTCACTTAGAGGATGGGATGTAGCCATTGACAACGGTGATGCCCTACATACAGCTTGCCATGGAAAGGAGTAAGAAGGATTGGATGAATGTAATAAGAAAGTAGAGATTCAGAAGGAACACAGCACCTCCATGCACCTATCTGAAATTCCCACCATTGGATTACATGAGTAACTTTATCTTTATTTCCTATTTATTTTATTTATCTTTTGAATATCGAATCTAATCATATTTGAATAAGCCTGACTGAGATTTACAAGATGACTATAGATTGCTTCATACCAACAATCTCCGTGGGATCGACCCTTACTCACGTAAGGTATTACTTGGACGACCCAATGCACTTGCTGGTTAGTTGTGCGGAGTTGTGACTAAGTGTAATTCACGTGTGAGAGCTACCAAATTATTGGAGCCATAGTTGATGATCATAATTTCGTCCACCAAGTTTTTGGCGCCATTGTCGGGGATTGTTCGAGTATGGACAACTAACGGTTCATCTTGTTGCTCAGATTAGGTAATTTTCTTTTTTATTTTCCTTTCAAAAAAGTTTTCAAAAATTTTTTTCTTTATTTTCGTTTTTTCAAAAATATAATTTTTGAAAAAAGATAATAAAAATACAAAAAAAATCATAAAATCATAAAAACCAAAAATATTTTGTGTTTCTTGTTTGAATCTTGAGTCAATTTTTAAGTTTGGTGTCAATTGCATGCTTTAAAAATTTTTCTTGCATTTTTCGAAAATTCATGCATTCATGGTGTTCTTCATGATCTTCAAGTTGTTCTTGACAAGTGTTCTTGTTTGATCTTGATGTTTTCTTGTTTTGTGTTGTATGTTGTTTTTCATATGCATTTTTGCATTCATAGTGTCCATGCATTAAAGAACTCTAAGTTTGGTGTCTTGCATGTTTTCTTTGCATCAAAAATTTTTCAAAAATATGTTTTTGATGTTCATCATGATCTTCAAAGTGTTCTTGGTGTTCATCTTAACATTCATAGTGTTCTTGCATCATCATGAGTTTTGATTCATAATTTTCATGTTGTGAGTCATTTTTGTTATTTTTCTCTCTCATCATTAAAAATTCAAAAATCAAAAAATATCTTTTCCTTAATTTTCTCATAATTTTCAAAAATTTGAGTTGACTTAGTCAAAATTTTTTAAAATTAGTTGTTTCTTACAAGTCAAGTCAAATTTTCAATTTTAAAAATCTTATCTTTTCAAAATCTTTTTCAAAAATTAATTCTTTTTTTTATTTTTTTATTTTCGAAAATCTTTTTAAATATTTTTCAAAAATCTTTTTCTTAATTCTATCTTGATTTTCGAAAATTATACTAACAAGTAATATGATTGATTCAAAAATTTGAAGTTTGTTACTTTCTTGTTAAGAAAGGTTCAATCTTTAAATTCTAGAACCATATCTTTTAGTTTCTTGTTAGTTAAGTAATTAATTTTAATTTTAAAAATTAAATCTTTTTCAATCCTATCTTTTTATCATATCTTCTTATCTTATCTTTTTATCATATCTTTTTCAAAATTTATCTTTTTCAAAAATTTGATTTCAAAATATCTTATCTAACTTCTTATCTTCTTATCTTTTCAAATTTGACTTTAATATCTTTTTCAACTAACTATTTGACTTTTTGTTTGTTTCTTATCTTTTTCAAAATCACCTAACTACTTTTCCCTCTCTAATTTTCGAAAATATCTCATCTCTTTTTCAAAATTTCTTTTTAATTGTTTTAAATTTTAATTTTAATTATATCTTATCTTTAATTTTCGAAAATCATTAACTACTTTTTCAAAATTATTTTCAAATTCTCCCTCTCTTCTCTTCTTCTATTTATTTATTTATTTACTAACACTTCTCTTCACCTCTCTTCATCTCCAATTACTGCCTCTATCCTCACCCTTGTGATTGGATTCTCCACTTTTATTCCTTTCTTCTTCTACTAATAATAAGGATCCTCTTTGTCCAGATATAGAGGATTCTTCTTCCTTTTCTTTTTCTCTTCTCTTTCATATGAGCAGGAACAAGGAAAAAGACACTCTTGTTGAAGCTGATCCTGAACCTAAAAGGACTCTGAAGAGGAAACTAAGAGAAGCTAAATTACAACAATCCAGAGACAACCTTTCTGAAATTTTTGAACAAGAGAAGATGGCAGCCGAACCCAACAACAATAATGCAAGGAGAATGCTAAGTGATTTCACTAAACCAACGTCCAAGTTTGATGAAAGAAGCATCTCAATTCCTGCCATTGGAGCAAACAATTTTGAGTTGAAACCTCAATTAGTTGCTTTGATGCAACAGAACTGCAAGTTTCGTGGACTTCCATCTGAAGATCCTTATCAGTTTTTAACTGAGTTCTTGCAGATTTGTGAGACTGTTAAGACAAATGGAGTAGATCCTGAAGTCTACAGGCTCATACTTTTCCCTTTTGCTGTAAGAGACAGAGCTAGAACATGGTTGGACTCACAACCTAAAGATAGTTTGGACTCCTGGGATAAGCTGGTCACGGCCTTCTTGGATAAATTCTTTCCTCCTCAAAAGCTGAGCAAGCTTAGAGTGGATGTTCAGACCTTCAAACAAAAAGATGGTGAATCCCTTTATGAAGCTTGGGAAAGATACAAGCAGATGACCAAAAAATGTCCTTCTGACATGTTTTCAGAATGGACCATATTAGATATATTCTATTATGGTCTATCTGAGTTTTCCAAAATGTCATTGGACCATTCTGCAGGTGGATCCATTCACATAAAGAAAACGCCTGCAAAAGCTCAAGAACTTATTGACATGGTTGCAAATAACCAATTCATGTACATTTCTGAGAGGAATTCCGTGAATAATGGGACGCCTCAGAGGAAGGGAGTTCTTGAAATTGATGCTCTGAATGCTATATTGGCTCAGAACAAAGTGTTGACTCAGCAAGTCAACATGATCTCTCAAAGTCTGAATGGATGGCAAAATGCATCCAACAGTACTAAAGAGGCAGCTTCTGAAGAAGCTTATGATCCTGAAAACCCTGCAATGGCAGAGGTTAATTACATGGGAGAACCTTATGGGAACACCTATAATTCATCATGGAGAAATCATCCAAATTTCTCATGGAAGGATCAACAAAAGCCTCACCAAGGCTTTAATAATGGTGGAAGAAACAGGCTAAACAATAACAAGCCTTTTCCATCATCTTCTCAACAACAGACAGAGAATTCTGAGCAGAACCCCTCTAATTTAGCAAATTTAGTCTCTGATCTGTCTAAGGCCATTTTAAGTTTCATGAGTGAAACAAGGTCCTCCATCAGAAATTTGGAGGCACAAGTGGGCCAGCTGAGTAAGAAAGTCATTGAAACTCCTCCCAGTATTCTCCCAAGCAATACAGAAGAGAATCCAAAAGGAGAGTGCAAGGCCATTGATGTAATCAATATGGCCGAATGCACAAGGGAGGAGAAGGACAAAAATCCTAGTGAGGAAGACCTCCTGGGACGTCCTCTGAGCAAGAAGGAGTCCTCTATTGAGGACTTAAAGGAATCTGAGGCTCATATAGAGACCATAGAGATTCCATTAAACCTCCTTCTTCTATTCATGAGCTCTGAAGACTATTCTTCCTCTGAAGAGGATGAAGATGTAACTGGAGAGCAAGTTGCTCAATATCTAGGAGCCATCATGAAGCTAAATGCCAAGATATTTGGTAATGAGAGGAAGCATGAACAGCTTCTCTCAATGCAGAGTCAAACAGAGCCCCCACAGTCAAACTCTAAGTTTGGTGTTGGGAGGCCACAACCAAACTCTATGTTTGGTGTTGAACCCCCACATTCAAACTCTAAGTTTGGTGTTGGGAGGTCCCAACAATGCTCTGAACATCTATGAAGCTCCATAAGAGCTCACTGTCAAGCTATTGACATTAAAGAAGCGCTTATTGGGAGGCAACCCAATTTTTATTTATCTAATTTTATTTTATTTTCATTGTTCTTTTATGTTTTATTAGGTTCATGATCATGTGGAGTCACGAAAAAATATTAAAATTAAAAAAATAGAATAAAAAACAGCAGAAGAAAAATCACACCCTGGAGGAAGGACTTACTAGCGTTTAAACGCCAGTAAGGAGCATCTGGTTAGCGTTCAACGCTAGAAAAGAGCATGGATCTGGCGCTGAACACCAGAAACAAGCAACATCCCGCGTTCAAACGCCAGGAATGCACCCTGAGGAGAGTTGGCGCTGAGCGTCAGAAACAAGCATGGAACTGGCATTCAACGCCAGAAACATGCTGCACATGGGCGTTGAACGCCCAGAACATGCATCACTTCGGTGTTTAAATTCCAGAATGGTATACTAAGGCATTTTACATGCCTAATTGGTGCAGGGATGTAAATCCTTGACACCTCAGGATGGACCCCACAGGATCATCTCAAGATCTGTGGACCCCACAGGATCATCTTAGGATCTGTGGACCCCATAGGATCCCCACCTAACATATTCTCACCTTACCTCCTAATTAATCCTATAACACACTTTCCCAAAAACCCTTCACCAATCACCTAAATCTCTCTTCCCAATTACCCCCTTCATCACTCACATCCATCCACTCTTCCCCATAAACCCCACCTACCTTTCAAATTCAAAAATCTTTCCCACCCAAACCCACCCTAAATGGTCGCACCTAACCTCTCTCACTTCCCTATATAAACCCCTCCATTCTCCTTCATTTTCACACAACACAAACCTCTCTTCTCCTTCTTGGCCGAATACACCTCTCCCCCTCTCCTCCATATTTTCTTCTTCTTCTTCTTCTTTTCTTTCTTCTCTTGCTCGAGGGTGAGTAATATTTTAAGTTTGGTGTGGTAAAAGCATAAGCTTTTTATTTTTCCATTACCATTGATGGCACCTAAGGCCGGAGAATCCTCTAGAAAAGGGAAAGGAAAGACAAAAGCTTCCACCTCCGAGTCATAGGAGATGGAAAGATTCATCTCCACATCCCATCAAGACCACTTCTATGATGTTGTGGCCAAGAAGAAGGTGATCCCTGAGGTCCCTTTCAAGCTCAAGAAAAATGAGTATCCGGAGATCCGACATGAGATCCAAAGAAGAGGTTGGGAAGTTCTAACCAACCCCATTCAACAAGTCGGAATCTTAATGGTTCAAGAGTTCTATGCCAATGCATGGATCATTAGGAACCATGATCAAAGTATGAACCCAAATCCAAAGAACTATCTTACAATGGTTCGGGGAAAATACTTATATTTTAGTCTGGAAAATGTGAGGTTGGCGTTCAACTTACCCATGATGCAAGGAGATGCACCCCCCTACACTAGAAGGGTCAACTTTAATCAAAGGTTGGACCAAGTTCTCATGGACATATGTGTGGAAGGAGCTCAATGGAAAAGAGACTCCAAAGGCAAGCCGGTTCAACTAAGAAGACTGGACCTCAAGCCTGTGGCTAGAGGATGGTTGGAGTTCATTCAACGCTCCATCATCCCCACTAGCAACCGATCTGAAGTTACTGTGGATCGGGCCATCATGATTCATAGCATCATGATTGGAGAGGAAGTAGAAGTTCATGAAGTCATCTCCCATGAATTCTACAAAATAGCCGATAAGTCCTCTACTTTGGCAAGGCTAGCTTTTCCTCATCTTATTTGCCATCTATGTTACTCAGCTGGAGTTATCATAGAAGGAGACATCCTCGTTGAGAAGGACAAGCCCATCACTAAGAAAAGGATGGAGCAAACAAGAGAGCCCACTCATGGAACCCAAGAGACGCATGAGGAAGCTCATCACCAAGAAATCCTGGAGAGGCCTCAAGGGATGCACTTTCCTCCCAACAACTATTGGGAACAACTCAACACTTCCTTAGAATATTTGAGTTACAATGTGGAACAATTAAGGGTGGAACATCAAGAGCACTCCATCATTCTCCATGAAATAAGAGAAGATCAAAGGGCAATGAGGGAGGAGCAACAAAGGCAAGGAAGGGACATAGAAGAGCTTAAGGACATCATTGGTCCTTCAAGAAGAAGACGCCACTAAGGTGGACTCATTCCTTGTTCTTATTTCTCTGTTTTTCGATTTTTATGCTTCATGTCTATTTATGTTTTGTGTCTCTACTTCATGATCATTAGTATGTAGTAACTATGTCTTAAAGCTATGAATAAATTCCATAAATCCTTCACATCTCTTAAATAAAAAATGTTTTTAATTCAAAAGAACAAGAAGTACATAAATTTTAAAAATTATCCTTGAATTTAATTTAATTATATTGATGTGGTGACAATACTTTTTGTTTTCTGAATGAATGCTTAAACAGTGCATCTTTTTTATCTTGTTGTTTATGAATGTTAAAATTGTTGGCTCTTGAAGGAATGATGAACAAAGAGAAATGTTATTGATGATCTAAAAAATCATAAAATTGATTTTTGAAGCAAGAAAAAGCAGTGAAAAAGCAAAAGCTTGCAAAAAAATTGCGAAAAAAATAGAAAGAAAAAGAAAAAGCAAGCAGAAAAAGCCAATAGTCCTTAAAACCAAAAGGCAAGGGCAAAAAGGATCCAAGGCTTTGAGCATCAATGGATAGGAGGGCCCAAGGAAATAAAATCCAAGACTAAGTGGCTAAATCAAGTTGTCCCTAACCATGTGCTTGTGGCATGCAGGTCCAAGTGAAAAGCTTGAGACTGAGTGGCTAAAGTCGTGATCCAAAGCAAAAAGAGTGTGCTTAAGAGCTTTGGACACCTCTAACTGGGGATTTTAGCAAAGCTGAGTCACAATCTAAAAAGGTTCACCCAGTCATGTGTCTGTGGCATTTATGTATCCGGTGGTAATACTGGAAAACAAAGTGATTAGGGCCACGGCCAAGACTCATAAAAGTAGCTGTGTTCAAGAATCAACATACTTAACTAGGAAAATCAATAACACTATCTGAAATTTTAAGTTCCTAGAGAAGCCAATCATTCTAAACTTTAAAGGAAAAAGTGAGATGCCAAAACTGTTCAGAAGCAAAAAGCTACAAGTCCCGCTCATCTAATTAGAATTAATATTCATTGATATTTTGGAATTTATAGTATATTCTCTTCTTTTTACCCTAATTGATTTTTAGTTGCTTGGGGACAAGCAACAATTTAAGTTTGGTGTTGTGATGAGCGGATAATTTATACGCTTTTTGGCATTGTTTTTAGGTAGTTTTTAGTATGATCTAGTTACTTTTAGGGATGTTTTCATTAGTTTTTATGCTAAATTCACATTTCTAGACTTTACTATGAGTTTGTGTATTTTTCTGTGATTTTAGGTATTTTCTGGCTGAAATTGAGGGACCTGAGCAAAACTCTTATAGGAGGCTGACAAAGGACTGCTGATGCTGTTGGAATCTGACCTCCCTGCACTCGAAATGGATTTTCTGGAGCTACAGAACTTCAAATGGAACGCTCTCAACGGAGTTGGAAAGTAGACATCCAGAGCTTTCCAACAATATATAATAGTCCATACTTTATTCGTGATTATATGACGTAAACTGGTGCTCAACGCCAGTTCCATGCTGCATTCTAGAGTCAAACGCCAGAAACACGTCACGAACCAGAGTTGAACGCCCAAAACACGTTACAACTTGGCGTTCAACTCCAAGAGAAGCCTCATCTCGTGGATAGATCAAGCTCGGCCCATACATACACCAAGTGGGCCCCGAAAGTGGATTTATGCATCAATTACTTACTCCTGTAAACCTTAGTAGCTAGTTTAGTATAAATAGAACTTTTTACTATTGTTTTAAAAGTCTTTTGATCATTTGGTCTTGTGACCACGTTTGGGGGGCTGGCCATTTGGCCATGCTTGGACCTATCACTTATGTATTTTCAACGGTGGAGTTTCTACACACCATAGATTAAGGGTGTGGAGCTCTGCTGTACCTCAGTTTCAATGCAATTACTACTATTTTCTATTCAATTCGATTTATTCCTGTTCTAAGATATTCATTGCACTTCAACTTGATGAATGTGATGATCCGTGACACTCATCATCATTC
This sequence comes from Arachis hypogaea, assembly GCF_003086295.3. Classification (NCBI taxonomy): domain Eukaryota; kingdom Viridiplantae; phylum Streptophyta; class Magnoliopsida; order Fabales; family Fabaceae; genus Arachis; species Arachis hypogaea. The sequence goes on from NC_092036.1 coordinate 51,101,134, forward strand.
TCACCTATGAACGCGCGTGACTGACAACCACTTCCGTTCTACCTTAGGCCGGGCGCATATCTCTTGGATTCCTTAATCAGAATCTTCGTGGTATAAGCTAGAATTGATGGAGGCATTCATGGGAATCTTGAAAGTCTAACCTTATCTGTGGTATTTCGAGTAGGATTCCGGAATTGAATGACTGTGACGAGCTTCAAACTCCTGAAGGCTGGGCGTTAGTGACAGACGCAAGAGAATCACATGATTCTATTCCAACCTGATTGAGAACCGACAGATGATTAGCCATGCTGTGACAGAGCATTTGGACCGTTTTCCTTGAGAGGATAGGATGTAGTCATTGACAACGGTGATGCCCTACATACAGCTTGCCATGGAAAGGAGTAAGAAGGATTGTATGAATGTAATAAGAAAGTAGAGATTCGGAAGGAACACATCACCTCCATGCACCTATCTGAAATTCCCACCATTGGATTACATGAGTAACTTTATCTTTATTTCCTGTTTATTTTATTTATCTTTTGAATATCTAATCCAATCATATTTGAATCAGTCTGACTGAGATTTACAAGATGACCATAGATTGCTTCATACTAACAATCTCCGTGGGATCGACCCTTACTCACGTAAGGTATTACTTGGACGACCCATTGCACTTGCTGGTTAGTTGTGCGGAGTTGTGACTAAGTGTAATTCACGTGTGAGAGCTACCAAATTATTGGAGCCATAGTTGATGATCACAATTTCGTCCACCAGTGTGTATTTATTAATTGTTTGCTCTCTTTTGAATGAATGGATTTCCCCACCTTATAGTCTCTAATCTGTGTTTTCTGGGCTTGGATTCAGACCGAAAAGGGTCCAGAAATCGTTGGGACGACTTCTGTAAATTCTGTAGATCGCGCACATCACGCGTCCGCGTGGGTCACGCGGTCGCATCATCTTGAGTTTTGCTTTTACACGCGGCTGCGTCAGTCACGCGTCCGCGTCAGTTGTGTTTTGTACGAGTCACGCGTTCGCGTCATGCACGCACTCGCGCAGATGCCAGTTTATGCAAAGAACGCGTTCGCGTCGTCCACGCGTTTGCGTCGCTACCAGTTTCTTCAAAAACTCTATTTTGTGCTTTCCTTCCATTTTTGTATGTTTTCTTTCCACCCTCTAAGCCATTCCTGCCCTATAAAGCTTGAAAGTACTTAACACACAGATCAAGGCATCGAATGGTAATAAAGGATAATTAAATTTAATATTTCTAAAGCATAGGAAACATGTTTTCACATATGTCATATCACAAGGAAGAAATTGTAAAATCATGCAAATTCATATGAATAAGTAGGTGAAGAATTGATAAAATCACTCTATTGGGCACAAGATAAATCATAAAATAGTGGTTTATCAAGAAGCAATGAATAGATTATGATGAGGTGTTTGCTCCAGTTGCTTGCTTAGAGATGATAAGGCTATTGTTGTCACTTGCCACAGAACAACTGGAAAATCCACCAAATGGATGTGAAGTCTACTTTTTTTAATGGTAATCTTTTGGAAGAAGTTTATATTGAACAACCTTTGGATTTTGTTGTTGAGGGTTGTGAAGATAAGGTGTTAAGGCTTAAAAAGGTCTTATATGGACTGAAGCAAGCTCCAAGAGCTTGGAGTGATCGTCTTGATACGTATTTTCAAGATAATGATTTTACTAGGTGCATTCATGAATATGCACTCTATGTGAAAGAGGAAAGATGAAATTTGTTATTTGTTTGTGTCTATGTGGATGATCTTATATGCACAGGAAATAATCAAATAATGTTTGAAGAATTTAAGAAGGTAATGGCTCAAGAATTTGAGATGAGTGATATGGGACTAATGTCTTATTATCTGGGAATTGAAGTAAAACAAATGGAGGATGGAATTTTTATCTCACAAGAGGCTTATGCAAGAAAGCTATTGAAGAAACTCAACATGCTAGACTACAATCCTACAAATACACCTATGGAGTGTGGAGTTAAACTTTCCAAAGAGGAAGAAGGTGTAAGAAAAGTTGATCAAACATTATTCAGAAGTCTCATGGGGAGTTTAAGGTATTTGACCTGTACCAGACCTAACATTTTATTTTCAGTTGGGTTAGTTAGTCGTTAAATGGAGAATCCAACAGAAACTTATATGAAGGTAGCCAAGAGAATTCTTTGCTATCTTAGAGGCACTCTTAAGTATGGCATGTTTTATTCAGCTTCAGATGAATTCAAATTAATGGGCTATTGCGATAGTGATTATGCTAGGGATATTGATGACAGGAAGAGTACTACTAGATTTGTTTTCTTTCTAGGAAATAATACAATTTCTTGGTGTTCAAAAAATAACCTATAATCACTCTTTCAACTTGTGAAGCTAAATATGTTGCTACCACTGCCTGTGCATGTCATGCAATTTGGCTGAAGATACTACTGAAGAAACTTCATTTTGAGCAAGCTAAATCTACCAAGATCATGACAGACAATAAGTCAGCGATTGCCCTAGCAAATAATCTAGTATTTCATGATAGAAGCAAGAACATAGAAACAAAGTATCATTTCATTCAACAATGTATTGAGAACATGCATGTGGAGGTTGAGTATGTAAAATCACTTGATCAAGTTGCTAATATTTTCACAAAACTTCTGAAATATGATGCTTTTCAAAAGTTAAGGATTATGATTGGAGTCGGAAAAATTATCAAGTTTAAGGGGGAATGTTAAAAATAAACTTGATAATTAGAATGTAAGAATTGATAGAAATCACTGTTTAAATGGGTTGTCTATATTTAGTTTTTATTTAATCCATTTATTTATTAGGATGTGTTAAGTTTAGATGTTAAAAAGAAGTATAAATACATATTTAATCATTTCATAAAAAACAACATGACAAATACATTCAATACATTTCTCTTTATTTTATATATTCTTCATCAGTATGTGTGCCTTGTTCTTTTATTTTCCAACACAAACAATGAGATTCGAATCAAGGTTGATATAGTATCTATATGTAGATCTGCGATCATCTATGTCCGAATCCCAATCAGAATCTGAAAAAACAAACAAACGCAAAATAGTACATGGATAAAAAGGATTTTTATATTTAAATTAAATAAACTTATTATTTACCAAAATATGTAATTGATAAAATATTTACTAATTTAAATATGTGTTACATATCTCGGATATTGAGGAACAGACTCATAAAAAACATAATCTGGTGACTTAGAAGTCAGAATAAGTAATATTGTCTAAAATAAATAAGTCGATTGCACCTAAGATACCTATAAACTATACATTTGTTCAGAAATCAGGTACTTAGTACTGTGATATGTGTATTGTCATATCTAGGTGTCTTAGTACCCTAGATATAATGATAAAATACAATATATAAGGAGGTTCTTGACTCATTACACTACACCAATTCCACTAATTTGTATTTCTCCTTTCTTTATTCTCCATATACATGGCTAGTAATTAGTTCTTTTTTTGTGGTAGTTTATCCGAATGGGATAACTAAAAGTGGTAAGGGGAGAGTGACATTTGAGTATGATTCACCTGTGATATTGTGCACTTGCCGTCTTGATTCATTGGACACGTTGAAGAATCTCATATTGACTAGTATGGGTGCACTAGGTTCTAGTAAGGTTGGGAGAGCTGCATACAAATTTTTATCAGTACTCTCGAGTGGCAGATTTAGGAACAGGACATTTTGGGTCGAAGTTGATCAGCATGTGACATCATATTCGATGTACATGTGAGGCTAATGCCGCAGCATATGATGGAGTAGTACGCTGCAATTCGTGACATTGGTGGTGGTTGTGGGTTGTCGTCGAACCCGCATGCACCCTGATAGCGGCAAGACTGATTCACTTTGGCAAACCAGTGATTGTGTAGAGAAAGACTTGAGTGATTCTTATTTGAATTACAAACAAAATCTGAATTAACTAATTGAATTTTACTATTGACCAAATAAATAATATAATGTTCCTATATAACATAATAAATAATTTAATTTACTACAAGAAAAACACTGAATACCATCGGATTTACCGATGAATATTACCGGCAAATTTAGCGGCAGTTTTTCTGACTGTTACGAGGAAAAATTCGTTCCATAAAAACTTACCATCGAATTCTACAATTCGTCCCTAATTTCGACGGTAATAAAGTGCGCAAAAATTTACTTTATAAGAGCCAATTTTACAGTCGAATTTACTGTCAAAAATTTTCAACGATAATATAAGTTAGTGAAACTCATCAGTTTGGACAGCGAAAAACACCTTACCGTCGGATATATCCGCTAGTAAATCCGAGATAAAATTGAATGAAATTCAAATTTAGAAACCCTTCCCCATCACTTCTATAACTTCGCCCCCTCCTCTCTCCTTCTCTCTCACCTTAGTTCTTCCTCTCCTCTCCCTTGTAATGTCATCATCGCTGCCAGGGGTTCCATCACAGTCATTGCTGCCTTGTGGGTCATCATTGCTGCTGCCTCATGTTAGGTCATCATCGCTGCCTCAGGTTCCGTCACCACCATTGCTGCTGTCTCGTGTTGGGTCTCCGTCACTGCCTCAGGTTTCACCGCCCCCATCGCTGCTACCTGGGATAATCGCTATCGCTATTGCCTCGTGAGTTACTATGTTGCTGCCTCTGCTAGTCCTTCTTCCAAGTGCTACTGAGTTTTTCTCCTGCAGGTTCTTGAACCAACTTTTCTTTTAGTTCCATTAATTTTAGTTTAATTTAATTTAGGTTTGATTAGAATTTCAGTTTTAAATTTTTAATCAGTTTTATGATTGGTTCAACTTAGTTTTCTAATTTTTGTCATTTAGGATGTTAAGATAGGTTAGATTTAAGGTATTAGGTTTTAAGTTGTTTGGATATTTTCCTAAAAGTGTTGTGAATTGCTGCTGCTAAGGTACTATAGTTGTTAATTGTTGTTAAGAAAATGGTTGGTTGTGCTACTTGATCTGTTTCATGATTTTGCATGTCAAGTATTTGTAATAATGCCTCAAAGAGCTCTTAATAAAATTTTGTTATTCTACATTGATGATTGAATGTGATGTGTTTTTAGTTTTTTAATTGATTAAGGGTTTGTCCAATAGTACACAATTAATAAAATTGTTCTTACGTAACTCAATTATGTCAACTTTGTATCAATATTCCGAAAACTGGACTGGATTGGTCGGTTTGACTGGGTTAATCAGGAATCGGTCATCTAGTCAGTCTAGTTGAATCCTAAAACCGTTTTGCAAAAAATCGATCAAACCAATGGTTAATCGGCAAACCGAATGAACCGACCCAAATTTTCAAAGTGCCGGTTCACTATCCATAATCAAAACTGCATCGTTTTTATTTCCAAAATGAAAAAAAAGACAAAATGGGCAGATGGCACGAACAACCTCCCTCTCTATTCCTTCCCCCAAAATCTTAACCCAAATTTGTGTAACCTACTAACCCTAACCATCAGCAAAATGCCAAGACCACACCTCCAGTCCTCCATCATCGCCATCGCTCGTGTCCCACCTTCCTATCACACGTCGCTCACGTCGTCGACTTCACCGTTGCACGTTGCTCATCTTGTGGCTCGCTTCTTCAGTCATCTCGCCATTATTCACCTCAACGATAAGCACTCCTCAGCTCCTCCCTCACTAGCCACTGCTTGCCACTTGCTTGCTTCAGTGCTTCATTAGTTTTATGTTGAAAAATTTTATTGATTTATTCTTCAATATTCAATGCTTCTCTAGTGCTTATTCTCTAGGTAGTTGTTGCCGTCGTTGAGGTGGAACATGTTTATCTGAAAGGTAATTTCAGTTGCTTTTGGTTTATTCTTTGTGGTTGTGGAGTTTGTTTTGCATAATTGTTCAAAATCATATCTTTTGAATGAAACCTTTTTCAAATTTTGAATTCTTAGCGAAATCATTTTAAGCGATATTGAAAGCACAAGACAGAGGTGGAACATGATGTGTTATTTGTTGTTGCAGCTATTTTATGCGGAGTACTTGCTCATACCTTTAGTTAGATGAATACAGGGCGTCACTCAATCATAGCTGTGAGAATAGTTTTACAATTACATAGTGCTCACAGGCCATCATCATACATGAGAGATGAGCCTACAATTTTATTACGTTTTAACGGGAATTATAAATGAAGTATGATTTATTAACATTGATTTCTGTTTGGTACTCTCATATTTCTAAATACATTTTATGGACTTGATGCTTTTTCTTGGAATGTTTTATTATAATACTATATTTAATTAAACTGGTTCAACCACAGTTTGACTTCGATTGGACCAATAAACTATTGAACCAGTCACTCAACTAGTTTGATGATCGGTCTGGTTTTCGCAACCTTGCTTTGTATGTTTAATTGTCTATAGCAACCATGTGATTTATATTAGTTAATTATGTTAGGCATACTGAATAGTTATGATGGTGGATTGCTTGAGATGCTACTATTTATAATAATTAAGTTTTTGATGTGTATGTGGTGATATAATGTCATATTGATTTAAATTTTTATAATTGTTTTTGTAATAATTGTTTTTGTGACCTATGTGTTTGTTGGAATGCTCTTTGCAGACATGACTATAAGCAGAGGTCTCACGAATCAGCCACCTGGTCAAAGTAGAGGGAGGGTGTCTAATGGTATCCCTGGTACTTCTCGATCGTCGTCCTCTACTCTAACTACCCCTAGACGTCACAGGCAATGGTAGCATACGATTAGCTGTTCATCGTGATCCTTAATGCTAACTATGTGCCTACTTCTGCTACGCCATCCCCTCCACTAGGAAGTCATCCGGCTCCTTCACCAGAGTGGACTACTCCACCACCACCATCCGCTCAGTAGCCCACGACTTCAATGACTACAACACCTTCAGCAACAGACATGGCGGTGTCGGAATGGATGACGATTTTGCCAGATGGTTTGATGGCGTGAGTACTATTTCAATGTCTTTAAATGCAATGTAGTTAGTTTACTTTTGTTAGAATCAATTTTCTGGCCTTAGTGGATTTAGGCTGTTAAGATAGGTTCGATTTAGATTAATAGGTTTGAACTGCTAAAAGTATTTGCAAATTCCCTATTGTTGATGGATATTGTTGCTGATTGGTGCACGAAATTATGATCATCTATGGCACCATCAACATGGTACGCACAATTGTAATCTCAACTCTTTATCACAACTTCGCACAACTAACTAGCAAGTGCACTGGGTCGTCCAAGTAATAAACCTTACGCGAGTAAGGGTCGATCCCACGGAGATTGTTGGTATGAAGCAAGCTATGGTCACCGTGTAAATCTTAGTCAGACAGATTCAAATGGTTATGGATGATATATGAATAAAGCATAAAGATAGAGATACTTATGTAATTCATTGGTGAGAATTTCAGATAAGCGAATGGAGATGCTTTGTCCCTTCCGTCTCTCTGCTTTCCTACTGTCTTCATCCAATCCTTCTTACTCCTTTCCATGGCAAGCTGTATGTAGGGTTTCACCGTTGTCAGTGGCTACCTCCCATCCTCTCAGTGAAAATGTTCTACGCACCCTGTCACGGCACGGCTAATCATCTGTCGGTTCTCAATCAGGTTGGAATAGAATCCAGTGATTCTTTTGCGTCTGTCATTAACGCCCAGCCTTCAGGAGTTTGAAGCTTGTCACAGTCATTCAATCATTGAATCCTACTCAGAATATCACAGACAAGGTTTAGACCTTTCGGATTCTCTTGAATGCCACCATCAATTCTATCTTATACCACGAAGATTCCGATCAAGGGATCCAAGAGATAAACATTCAAGCCTTGTTTGCTTGTAGAACAGAAGTGGTTGTCAGGCACTCGTTCATAAGTGAGAATGATGATGAGTGTCACATAATCATCACATTCATCATGTTCTTGGGTGCAAATGAATATCTTAGAACAAGAATAAGCTGAATTGAATAGAAGAACAATAATAATTGCATTAATACTCGAGGTACAGTAGAGCTCCACACCTTAATCTATGGTGTGTAGAAACTCCACCGTTGAAAATACATAAGAACAAGGTCTAGGCATGGCCGTGAGGCCAGCCCCCATGATCTAAGATAGCATAAGACTAAAGATAGCTACCAAGATGAGAATACAGTAGTAAAAGGTCCTATTTGTAGAAAACTAGTAGCCTAGGGTTTACAAGGATGAGTAAATGACATAAAAATCCACTTTCGGGTCCACTTGGTGTGTGCTTGGGCTGAGCATTGGAGCATTTTCGTGTAGAGACTTCTCTTGGAGTTAAACGCCAGCTTTTGTGCCAGTTTGGGCGTTTAACTCCCATTCTTGTGCCAGTTCCGGCGTTTAACGCCGAGCAGTTTTGAGCTAATTTGGAACGCCGGTTTGGGCCATCAAATCTCGGGCAAAGTATAGACTATTATATATTGCTGGAAAGCCCAGAATGTCTACTTTCCAACGCAGTTGAGAGCGCGCCAATTGGGCTTCGGTAGCTCCAGAAAATCCACTTCGAGTTCAGGGAGGTCAGAATCCAACAGCATCTGTGGTCCTTTTCAGCCTCTGAATCAGATTTTTGCTCAGGTCCCTCAATTTCAGTCAGAAAATACCTGAAATCACAGAAAAATACACAAACTCATAGTAAAGTCCAGAAAAGTGAATTTTAACTAAAAACTAATAAAAATATACTAAAAACTAACTAAAACATACTAAAAACAATGCCAAAAAGCGTATAAATTATCCGCTCATCACTGATTTTGTGTTTTATATTACCATAATGGTTTGGTTATGAATTAAGCAAATTGTTGTTGGATAGAGTTTTAGGCTCCTTCTAATTATAGACAACTCTGCCAAAATTTCTAGAAATTCTAACTATAATTGAAGTTAAAATTTGACTTAAACTACTAATCTTAAGTTTTCCATTGATAGGTTTGTGCCAAAAAATAATGTATATATATACAGGAGTGTACCAATATGATTAAGTTGATGTACGACCACCCATGGCCGAGCTATAAGAGGATTCCTGCTGAGACCAAAGAGCGATGGTTCAGAAGTGGGCAGTGAGAACTCAACATATTTAAACCTTAGCTAGTTTATGTCTTCTATTTTGTTTAATACGATATACTTTGATTAACTAGTGCGGAATGCTTCTTTGAATAGGAGAAATTTATATGGACAAGACTCATGATGCTATGATCAGAAAGATCTTCGACCATCAGATGGCTAGGCGGCTAGCCTCAGCAGATGATGGAGGATGTACGTGAGAGGCACGACCACCTCACTATTTGGCTCCACCTATACATTAAGAAGAAACTATGCATCCATTGAGAGATTTTTGAGGGGTTCAGGCATCATTGTTTCACAAACAGAGCTATCAAGGCATCAGCTAGGTCGTCGAAGTATAACGATGAGTCAGTGACTTTCATGAAGACAAAGTCTAGGCTAGTACGTAACTTGTTTCATTTTGTTATTAAGTTCGTTTTGTCTTTGAAATATATTATCATTATTATTTGATTTAACATATTGTGTCAACATATATAGTGTAAGTCATTAGATAGGGATGCGACGATGGCGGAGACCTTCAAGTATATTCACACCTAAGGAGAGATTTGCAGATCAGCGGTCTGCGAAGCATTATGTGAGTAAACATCATGTGATATAAAGTTTTCAATCAACTGTAGTCCTAATCATAATATGTGTTATACAGAAGTCTTACACACAGAGATTAGAGGCTGCAACCCAACAATCTCAGCATATTGGAGACGACGACAACAACTCCGATGCATCAGTCGTTGATCTTGACAGGGTTTGGCACAAAACCATATCTTATCCATACAAGAATAGCGTCTACAGGCGTAGATCATTCTTTACCAATAACCTTTGCACCTCCACATTGAGACCTTCATCTGCCTCTACTACCAGCCAGCCCATCGATATCGAGGACAACGTTGATTTGAGGGAGCAAGTGTTGGAGCTCACTCGAGCCTTCACCAACAGGTTCAGTAACTTCAACAGTCTGAGGAGATGTATCAAGAGATCCTCACACGCGTGTCAGATACAGATTCCCTCAGGCTGGAATGGAGGTGGGAGTTGGATTAGCTTTAGCGTATAGAGCAACAAATGATGGTGTACCAAGATCAAATGCGCGTCAGTGGCAGTGACACTACTGATGGCAATGGCGTTGCTGGAGGGGCACTGATATCACTGCCTAATCCGCCACCTCAACAGGACCAGAGGAATGACAACAACGACAACTATCAGAATCTTTAGTGATTAGAGTTTTGTTCTAGATTATTTCATTGTATTTTATTTATTTGAATTTTCATTTTATTTGTACACTTGATATTTAATTTACTATATTTGGTTTCTATTATTTAGAATTTGACTACTAATTGTGCAAAAAAATAATCAATCTAGAAATTCATGATTCAAGCAAAGACGGCTCATGATTGAATAAATCAAGCAAAAATCTTATCTTTATGCACGAGAAAAGGCTCTGCACACAATCAATCTAAACAAGAAAAAGAATCTCCTTCAATGCCAATAGCTATAACCATTGAATGTGCAAATGGCTAGCTTGATCAATTTAAGAATGATTCTAGGATTGAAGAAAGCTATCAAGCTCTATAAAAGAAGATTTCATCCAAAGAAAAAGTAACCATTCGAGCATAGTTGATCTGATTTACATTGCTTTTAATTTGAGTGTATTCTTATTTCTATTTTGTCTAGATTCAAGCTTACTTAGAGAGATACAAAAGATAAAGAGAGTAGTGCATTAAAAGCCATTTAATCTTTGTTTTAATATTTTGATTTTGAAAGTTAATTATGTAACAATATTTATATGGTAACCTTTAAAAAACCTGAATGTAAGGTGATTGATGAAATTTTAATTATATTTTACTCATAGCCAAAAAGTGTGACAATGTTTATAGTTTAACTCTAGATAAACTAAAGAGTTAAAATGTAAAATGTTTTTTTTTCTGTTGATTCTGAAAAGTGGATTTGGCATAAGAGATTTGGATATGCAAGCATGTTCTAAATCTCTACGCTAGTTAAAAAAGAATTTAGTGAGAGGTCTTCCTAATATCAAGTTTGAAAAAGATATCACTTGTGATGCATGTCAAATGGGTAAACAAACTAAAACCTCTTTTAAACCTAAGAAATACCTCTTTTAGAGCTTTTGCCTATTGATCTCTTTGGTTCTACTAATACTTAATGCCTTAGAGGTAAAACTTATGGTATGGTTATAGTGGATGACTATTCTAGATATGGTTGGGTGATTTTTCTTACTCATAAGAGTGATGGTTTTCAAATTTTTCAAAAATTCAGCAAAAAGGTTCAAAATAAAAAAGATTTAGAAATTATTTCAATAAAAAGTGATCATGAAAACAAATTTGAAAACTATCTTTTTGAATCTTTTTGTGATGAGAATGGAATTGCATATAACTTCTCTTATCCAAGAACGCTTCAACAAAATGGCGTAATAGAAAGAAGGAATAGAAGCCTTTAAGAGATGGTTAGACCAATGTTATGTGAAAGTGACATTCTAAGTTTACTTTAAGGCTGAAGTAGTGAACACTACATGCTATATTTTAAACCGAATCATTATTCATAAGATTTTAAAGAAAACTCCCTATGGGTTATGGAAAGGAACCCCTCCAAATATGAAATACTTTCATATCTTTAGATGTAAATATTTTATTTTGAACATAAAAGAAAATCTTGGTAAAGAGCTATGAAGGAATGTTCTTTGGTTATTCCACAACTAGCAGTCTATTTTATCTTAAAGGCTCCAAAACTATTGAGAAAACCATAAATGTCATATTTTTTGATACTAATGATAATTCTATTGTTCTAATAGATGGCATTACAGATGATATAATTACTACAAATAGCTCTGGAAAAGGTACATTTTAGAAAGTGCAACTAGATTCTATAGATGTTGCAGATAACAAAAATTCTAGAGACCAAATAGAATTATCTCCTAATTCTGAAGGAGACAATATGTTTGTAGAACTAAAAACTGCAGAACTAGCACCTAAACCTGCTCAAAATGCTTCCAAACCTAGAGAATGGAGATTTATGTAGAATTATCCTAATCAATTCATTGTTGATAATCCTTCACAAGGCATCACAACAAAATCCTCTGCAAGAAGACAAAGGTCAAACAATTTTGCCCTCATTTTAACAATTTAGCCTCAAAATATTGAAGAGGCTCTTAAGGATCATCTTAGGTCAAAATTTGAAAGATGAGATGAAAGAATTTGAAAAGAACAATGGGGGACTTTAGTTCTTGATTTAAAGGGAAAGAATATTACTGGAACCAAATGGATTTTCAAGAACAACCTGGGAGATGATGGCAAGATTGTGAGAAACAAAGTAAGACTTGTCGCATAAGGTTATGACCAAGAGGAAGGGATAGACTTTGATGAATCATTTACTCCGGTTGCTCGTATAGAGTCAGTAAGGCCGCTGCTCGCATATGCTGCCTTTCAAGGATTCAAGCTATACCAAATGGACGTAAAGTATGCTTTTCTTAATGGTTTAATAGATAAAGAAGTGTATGTGGCCCAACCTCCCGATTTTGAAAATAAAGATTTTTCTCACAATGTTTTTAAACATGCTAAAGTCATTTATGGTTCGAGGCAAGCTCTTAGAGCTTGGTAAGCTTAGTATGAAAGGCTTGGCTTGTTTCTCTTAAAGAATGACTTTTAAAGAGGAACTACATAGATAATTCTATTTATTAAAAATTCTAATGATCAATTTATTATTGTTCAAGTATATGTTGATGACATTATTTTTGGTTCAACTAATGAGTTTTTGAGTGCAAATTTTGTAAAAGTAATGTCTAATGAATTTGATATGAGTATGATGGGAGAATTGACATTTTTTCTTGAGCTGCAAATTAAACAAGATCCTCAAAGAATCTTCGTACACCAAGAAAAATATGAAAAGGTGCTGGTCAAGAAGTTTGGAATGAAAAATTCGAAGCCTATAGGCACTCTTATGCATCCAAACATAAAAATGGAGAAGGACGAACATGACAAGGATGTGGATGAGACACGGTATAGAGGGATGATTGGGTTTTCGATGTACTTAACCTTATCAAGGCCTGACATCATTCAAAGTGTGAGATTATGTTCAAGATTTTAGTCTCAACCAAAGAAATCCTACCTTGTCGTAGTAAAAAAAGTCATCTGATATATCCATGGAACAACCAACTATGGTTTATGGTATCATAAAATTGATTCTTTTAATGGTACTGCTTTTAGTGATGTTAATTTTATAAAGGATATAGTGCATAGACGAAGCACAAGTGGGATATGTTGCTTCCTAGGAAAATTCCTCAATGCCTGGTATAGTAAGAAGCAAGTTACTATTACTCTTTCAATAGCTGAGGCCAAACATATTGCAGTATCCCTCTATTTCTCTTAGGTTGTATGGTTGAAAACTCAACTAATTGATTATAAGATTAAGGCTGAAAAAATTTTTCTTATGTGTGATAACTTGAGTGCCATTAACATTTTCAAGAATTCAATCTTGCACTTTCAAACTGGATATATTGAAGTGAAATATCACTCCATACGTGAAGATGTACAGAAAGGAAATATTGACATTCAGCTTGCTAAATTAGATGATTAATTAGCTGATATTTTCATTAAATCCTTAGCTAAATATAAATTTTGTAAATTAAGAATTACTTTGAAAATTTTAAGAGCTTCTGATCTATTTTAACTGAACTAATGAGGTTTTTTTAGTTTTGTCTCTCAGATCGAGAAGAGATATTCTGGACAAATGATGAACAAATTCAAATTTTCAAGCTATCACCTTTATTTCTTTCTTGAATGATTTTGTGATCTTTGCGTTTATTTCAAAATTATTTCTTACTGAATTAAAATTGATTTTATTCATATTATTTTTGGTATTCATTCTATATTATTTATTTTCAAAATCTTTCCCAAATTTATTTTTCAAATCAATTTCAAAATCTTTCCATATTTAAAAGGTTTTCAATTTATTATTGCATCAATTATAAAAAATCCTTTGCCTCCCACAAATACTTTTATAACTACTCTTTACTCAACATTGATCACCACTCTCTGCATATCTCTCTCACATATTCTTTATAACCCCTTAGTGTTGTGACACAAATCCTAGAAGAAAAATAATCACTAGAAGAAGAGGATATTACTCCCATTCTCATCCTCTTAGCCTACCAATACAACCATTTTTATCGACACTTCTCTTTCATGACCACCTCAACACACTTTTCAACCTCCTTCTCCTTCAATGGCATGTCCACATGTCGTTCCGCTATTGCCACCCCTGAACCCAATTCTTTGCGCCCTAGCCCGTCACGAGGGAAAGACCACTCGTTAAGGAAAAAGAAACCAGTGAAGTTTCTCCAGCTCCTCCTAAATCCCATGATATGGATTCTCATTTCTCTCTTCATCCCATTGTTGAGCCAGTTTTGCATGACCCCATTGCCTATAAATCTAAGTTTGCTAAGTTTCTTAAAATAAATTTTGATTCCAATAGGTTTTTCAACTTGAATAACTGGCATTTCTTTCAAAATGAAATCGCTGATAGGCCCATTGTTACCCTCAAGTTGGTTTTTCTCAAAACCTTGGCTAAAAAGGGATTGAATTTTGTTCATATGTTTGAGCGCCAAGGATAAGGACCTTTGTTTGATATACGAGGCAAAGTGTACCATGATTTGGTTTGGCAATTTTATGCAAATATGACATACCAAGATGCGTTATTTCTTATGTAAAAAAGCAAAGTTATTATTTTAGACAAAAACTGACTTGGAAAAGCCTTGGGATATCAAGACATTGGAATTAATGTCTTCACTTCTGAAAAATAGGACTCTGATTTAAATGTTAGCCTAAATATTGTCCTTCGCATTATCTGTACCCAAGTTTCTCTTCGCACCGGCCTTACTCTTACTCACAAAGCTCTTGGCCCAATCAATGCATAATTTTATCGCATTATCACTCATTTTATTCTTCCTCAAAGTGGCTCCTTCCAGAAGGTAACATAGTTTTATATACTCCCATTCAAAGGATTTTGATATCTTTTGTATACCTTATGATGAGACACATACATCAGTGTGTCAAGATTTGAAAGAAATGCTGTCTTACCATATACACTCTTTCTTACCAAGATTTTTGCATTTCGTAATGTTGATCTTACTACTAAAAAAGTGGAAGTGCATAACTCATTCTTGAAAGGAGGTGGTATAGTAAAAAAAAATTGGAGGACAACCCACTGAAGTTCCTAAAGACTTTCGGATGTCGAACTCGCCCTCTGATCCGAAAAAGAAATCTAAAAGAAACAAGATTAACATCCTTTCAGGCATTGTTAAAGATGTGATCCATGAAGTCTCTAACTTAACTGATCTTATGTTAATGCGCACTAAGATGCAAAGGAGAGATGAAGCTAACCTTGAATTGAAGATTAGGAAATTCAAGCAATGAATGGGCATCGTCGAGCAATATTTTAAGGAGCTCAATGACTTTTTCTGCTTCTAGAAGGAAAAAGAGGAAGAAACGCAAGGTTTAGTTAGAGGATCTGATTCTGATGCCTATAGGATATTTTTGTGCTGTTGTTGCTGATGTTTTACAAGACAATTCTAAGTTTTATCTTCTGTTTTGTGTTTCTGCACTTTATTCTGGATTGACTGTAACTACTTATAAATGTTCTTATTATAAACTACTAAGACTTTTTCCTTGCTGTAGGTACTTTTAATCTCTCTCCTTAACGACAAAAGGAGAAAAAAAGAGTAAAGATTAACCTATTATTCTGTTTATGCATTTGGTTTATGCATTTTATGACCTTATGAACTAATTGGTTTATCTTTTTAGTTTTTGGTATCTCGTTTTTTATCTGATATATATTTTCAAATACTCTGGTACTAGTTTTTGGGTGCTAAATTAATTCCATTTTACTCTAATACCCTGTAATGATATGCACCACGTTATGTCTAGTATTTCTATGTTATATGAATGTTGTTTTAGTATATGCTCAAGTACCACAACTTTGTGTTCTTATTCTTAATTGATGGATGCTCATAAACAAGAGAAGCTTACTGAAATTCAAGAAAGTCATTAACTCACTCTATCTTTAATTTAAGTTTAATCATGTTTGTCATCAAATGGGAGATTATTGAGTCAATATTTGATTTGGTATTTTATGATGACAAACATAATTAATAATTTTCTATTATACTTATTTCCTTTATGAGTATTGTAGGTATTTCTGGATTGACAATCAAATATCACAATTAAAAAATTTATGATTCAAGCAAAGACAACACATGATTGAATAAAATCAAGCAAGAATCTGATCTTTGTGCAAGAGAAAAGATGCTGCACATAATCAAGCTAAACAAGGAAATGATTCAACTTCAATGCCAACCGCTATAATCATTGAATGTGCAAAGGGATAGCTTGACCAAATTAGAAATAATTCTAGCATTGAAGAAAGCAATCAAGCTCTATAAAAGAAGATTTCATCCAAGGAAGAAGCACCCATTCGAGCATAGTCAATCTTATTTACACAATATATATATATATATATTCCTTTTATTCCATGTTATTTTGAGTGTGTTCTTATTTGTTTTCATTACAAGAAACGCACTGAGTACCGTCAGATTTACTATCAGATTCATCAAATAAATTCATCGGTAATTACTTTACCGTCGGATTTACCATCCTCCTGGAGTTGACAGTATAAATGGCGCCGGAAACTATTTACCAACAGATTTTTCGTGGATTTTTTCAATGAATTTGTTGAGACTAAATTGCTGATTACCATAGGATTATTCCAACTGTAACTTTGGCGCCATACCACATGTTTTGGCGCCAAGTTACCGTCAGATTTGTTCGCCGGTAAATCCTACGGTAGCTTTTTTTGGCACAGTTAAGCCACAATTAGTAGTCAAATTAAAATTCTTGTTAACAAAAATAGGACAGAAATTCAAAATTACCAGAAATTAACAAATTATTTTATTAAAAATAAATGGTCTGAATATAATAAAATACTATAGAAGTAGAATACAATGAAGTAGACATAAAAAAATTAAATCCCTAAACCCTACAGATCCCGATAATCATAATCGTCGTCTTCTCCTTGCTGAGGTGGCGGAGTAGGTGCTGATGTGGTGCCCCACTAGCTAGCAACGTCGCTGCCTCCAGAGCACATATGCTTGTTGTATAAGTTTATCTGCTCTCGCAAACGATCTAGTTGTTCTAGCTTCTCTGTTAGGTCTGAGATGATGGCAACGGCTCATCCTATACGTGCAAGACGGTCATTGTACCTCTGCTCAGACTGCTCCGCTTGTTGGTGAAGCTCTTATGTCATCTTCTGCACCTCCTCTCTCAAGTCTACAATTTTTTTGGGATTGGCAGGGCTAGTTACAGATGCAGAGGCAAAAGAAGTTGCCAATATGGAGGAATGGAGGCCACTGGTGAAGAATGACCCAAATTCGAAGCGGCGATTCTTCTGAAACAATCGTTCTTTGGTCTCAGCAGGAATTTTTGTGTAGCTCGGCCATAGGTTGTCGTACATAGACTTAATTATCTCGAAGATCTCTTATGTACATGCATTATTGATTGGTACAAATCTATCAATGAAAAACCTTAAGATTAACAAACACATGCAAACACGTAAACATTAACAAATTTAAAATAGATTATAGATAAAAGACATTAAAATAATAGGTACGCACTCCTGCATGCTATCAGGCCAAATCCTTAGCCGGATGACAGACGATGGTGGAGGGCCATCCTGCAAGGATGCATTAGAGGAATCATCCAATGCAGGCTTTGTCGCAGGATCTATAGGGGACATAGCAGCGAGAGGCATGTAGTTCAGGTTTGGGACCATGATGAACGGTTGGTCCGCTGGATCCTCCTGTGACATCACAGGGGTTGACAGGGTAGTCGGGATAAAGGGCGATGACTGAGCAGACTTTGGAGATTCGGTAGAAACCCTCCCTCTACCATGACCACGAGACCCACTTGATCTACCTCTATTACCTGTCATCATATCTACAAAGAGAATATATTATTAACACTAATCAGCATATATACTACATAAATCATTCAACATTTAGATTATTTCAAAAAAAATTGACATAACCTCCGTTAAAATTAGACATGTATCCACCTTCATGGTTTTCACAAATCCAGCCAACTTCATTCCATAGCATCAGTCAAAACACAATTAAATTCACAACATTTCTAATAGAATATACTAACCTATTTTCATACTTGAATTCATACTATGTATGTAATGTTGTACATATAATATTACAATGTCAAGCACAACAATTTATTCAATTGAAAAATTTTAAATAATAAAAATCAGATTGAAAAATTAAGTCAAAATATAAATATTTTCAAATTAGTTAACCTTTAAGAAATAATCTTATACATCAAGAGTAAATAATAGACATCATTATACTATACATATAAATACATATTTACATAAGCCTACCTGAAGAAAAATAAAATTATCTATTTAGCAAGGTTAATTAGTTCTTGAGATTCAATAAGAAGCAAAAAGAGACTCAACTTACAAATTTTACAAATTTTAGAGTTAACTATTGCTACTATTAAACACTGCATATATAACTAACTATATTATATCAACTTAAGACTTGTAATATTTTTTGGTACATTTTCTACTTCAAAATTCAAGCATCTTGCACTTCTTCTTAAATCCTAAATTAACATATAACTAATTCCTAAATTAACTTCATCCTAAATTTTAAATTAGCATATGATAACCAAATCCTAAATCCTAAATTAACTTTAAATCTAAATTAGCATATAATAATCAAATTCTAAATTCTAAATTAACATATAATTAATTCCTAAATTCTAAATTAACTTTATTCTAAATCTTAAGTGAGCATATGAGAACCAAATCCTAAATCCTAAATTAACTTAACCATAAATTCTAAATTAGCATATAATAATCAAATCCTAAATCCTAAATTAATATATAACTAAATTCTACATTAACGTAAATAAGAAAAAAGAGGGACCATGGAACCTGAGGGGTGAACAGAAGAAGAAGAACAGAGAGAAAGTTAGAGTCTTATTGATACTGGACGGCGACGGCGGAAAACAAATAGAGAAAAAGAGGAAGTCACAGCTGAAGGAGGAAAGAGGAGGAACATGCTGGTTTCAGTGAGGGGGAGAGGAGGGGGCGACAGGAGGGGCTGGCGACGGCGGGGATGACAGAGCGGCAGGGAGAGGAGGTGGTTAGAGAGAGAAAGGGAGAAGAGAGGTGAGAGAGAGAGAGAGAAAAAAATATTGAAATGTAAGGGGAAAGGATTCTCGCTATGAATTTTGGGGCTCGTTACCAGCGGATAAATCCGATGGTAACTTATTGTGGGTCACCAAAACAAAGCGTTTAACTAAAATGGATTTACTGGCGGATTGTTCTGACGGTAAAGTCCACACTAAATTTCGCGCCTATTTTCTCCGTTTTTCCTCCAAATATTATTGGCGAATTTATCATCAGAAACGGAAATCCGCTGGTAACAATTTGACCAAACGAATTACACATTAATACCATCCATATATCGTCATGTTACTCTTCTTCTTTCCTAAATTCTGTAACTTTCATTTTTATTTTGCTCAGTTTTATGTGGAATAAGACAAAAACGAAAATAATTTCCAAATTTCATTGTATTATACAATTTGTTTTATTAAGTACTAAAAGTAATTCTTTCGTTCAGACTTTCTTCCCTTTCAACTCACTTGAAAATCTTGAGAAAAAATTGGTAAGAGGGGATGTTGGAAAATAAAGAAGAGGATAATAGGTTTTCTTTTATTAAAGGAAAAATAAAGATTTTTGAATTTTTATGTGTCCTGTCTATTTAATTTACCAAATATAATATATAAATACAAATATTTTATATTCATGTTTCAAGTATACGTGTCTATATTTATATTTGAGGATGTACACTAATCAAATACAGCTTAGATAATTATAGATTAATATCATTTATTGATATTTGTTTGAATAACATATGTTTATAATCAATCTTAATTTTTTTTAGATGTTTGATCATCATTATTTAAATGATATATTTATTTTTAATGCACCTGTAAAAGAAGTTGTAAATTAAATTACTAATTATAAATGTCATGAATTGAGCGAAAACTTGAGAAAGATAAACACAATTTATGAAAGTCAATAATAATTATTTTTTTTCACACAAATTATAACTAAGAGATTAATATATTATGAGTTTAAGAGAATTTTTTAATTTTAACAAAATTTAAAAATTAAACTAGAAAACTTAATCAATTTAAATTTACAATAAAAAAATTGAAAACCCTAATTATAAATATCCAATTTTATAAGAAAGTAAAATCAATAGTCATAATATCTATTTTATTTATTTAAGCTGTCAATTCTAAATACTTTTATTCTGCTGTCCTTGATGTAATTTATTTTGCATTTTAAAAAAATATTATTTAAATAACAGTTTCATTAAATTAAATTCAATAAATTAACAATTTCTCGTAGAAATAATACTCTACTCATCATCACTTTATGGTGCATCATATACTACATTAGATTAGACTGAGTAGGCATGGAACTTAATTAGAACAAGAAGATGAAAATAAATCAACCACAAACCTAAGTAAGGAACCATTGCCATCCTAGAATGGCTGTAAATTTGTAGCAACCAATGCGGCTATTAAAATGAGAACTGATATTTGAGTTGAGTGGAGGTACACTAAAATTGTATCCCACTCATAATATTCACTGAACATTACTCACAGAATATGATTTTTAATTTCTTTCGGCTAATAAAATGACTTCCTATTCCACCTGAAATCTCAAAGGAAACAGACAAGTGACAACTGGCTCCACCTTTTTCTGCATTCACTTTCGTCTGTGCCATTTTTCCTTAATAAAGTTACCTTTAGAATTCAATTTTTTTAAAAGATAGTTCGAGTTGAGGAAAAAAGTTGTGAGTCTGTAAAATCTGTTATAATTCAAAATTAGAATAACAAATTTAAATATTAAGAACAACACTAGTTTGAAACTCCAACCATTGTTCAGTGTTCTTCTTTCTTTTTTCCCCTCTAGTGTTCTCATATTCTCACCGACATTTAACTACATGTATGCATTCATCTACTAAAGGTGAAACAGAAGAAAAAGAAGAGCAAAAACAGCAAAATTTATTGTGCCCTTTATCTCCTCATTAAATTTTCCTTCTTCCTCAATTCTTATGTCAAAAAAACCATACAACACATTAAATTTTGACCAAATCTCACTTCCCAGGGTGAAACCTTCACTATAATAGACAACCAACCATCTCTCTCTTCTTTACTTCTCCCTTTTTAATTTTCACTTGTTCATATCCTTTTAGATTCTTCTCTTCTAATTCTGATACTTTTAAGTGGTGCCCATTTGTTTTCTCTACTATTCTTTTCCCTTATTCTTGTATTTCTGGGTCGTTTTTCTTTCTTATTTATCTTCCACCGACTACTAATAAACCCTCAATACAAGGTTCTATAGATTTACTTTAATTTCACTCAACTTTCCTTTTCATCAATTGCAACATGTTATGTGTAAGAGGCTTTTTGGTTTGCTAAGGTTGTTCTTTCTTAATTTCTTCTTGTTCTCTTACACAAGGGAATAGTAGTACCTAAATTGTTTATTGGAAAGATTCAAATTAGGCTTGAAATTCTAACAATATATTCTTTCCTTCAAAGATGTCACACAATAAAGAAACAACAACGATGAGCAGCAACAACATGTTTTCTAAGGGTAAGAAATCCGGTCATGAATGTGAATTAAGGCCAGGTGGAATGCTTGTTCAGAAGCGTGATTCAAACTCGGATCGAAACTCCGATTCGGCTGCAATGTCCACCATCATGGTTAAAGTGAAATATGGATCTGCATATCACGAACTTCGTGTTAGTTCGCATGCAAGTTTTGGTAAATGCAGATTTCAAAAGTTATTCTCTTTTCCTATGTTTAGGAGACTTAACTTATTTGGAGAAGATGGAAATATAAAATCTTAAAATACTTTTGCTATATGTTCTTATTTTTATTTTTAATATTTTTTATTTTCAAAGTTTGGTGAAAATTTTTTTTTATACCTCTTAAAGTTTTTTTATAAAATTCCAAAAATAAAAGGCACAAAAAATCAAATTAAAAAATAAAAATACAAACTAAATACGTTTCAAGACAAATTCGTATCACGAATTTTGTATTAGTTAGCATGCAAGTTTTGGTAAATGTAAATTTTAAAGTTCTCTTTTGCTATGTTTAGGAGACTAAACTTATTTGGAAAAGAAAACAAAGATAAAAATATAAATTTATTTTGGTTTGAGTTTTTATTTTTTATTTTTATTTTTAAATTTTGTTGCTTTTGTGAATGAAAAAATAAGAAATAAAATAAAAAATTATTGTTTTCATTTTTTTTCTTCACAAAAATTAAAAAATAAAAATACTAAAAATAAAAAATAAAAAATACAAATACAAATAATGCATCCTTAGTTTGGAGACAAATTTTAATATTATGTCTCAAGATTTTATATTTTCTTAGACTATTATAAATTATATATATATGCCAAAAATATAATTTTTAGAACGGAGTTAGACTCATCTAGTCTCAATTTTAATATGCTATAAGAATTTATTTAATCCAATGTTGTTGAATCATTTACCTATTAATATTTATTCTCTGGGTTATGAATAAGATAATATAATGATAAACAAATAATATTTTAATTTCTCTATTATATCGTCTGTCTTAATATTTCATATCTTGGAACAATTATAATGTGTTCCATTTTACAACGATGATGATGAGTTGTTTTGGGTTATGCATGGTTCATTTTGGGGTGCAGGGGAACTGAAGAAGATGTTGAGAGAATGTACAGGGTTGCATGCTCAGGATCAAAAGTTAATGTTTAAGAAGAAAGAGAGAGATTCAAAATCATATTTGGACGTTGAAAGAGTCAGAGATGGATCAAAGTTGGTGCTTTTTGAGAAAATTGAGAGCAGAGAAAGAAGGATGCTTGAGACCTTAAGAATTGCAAAGAAGGAGAAAACCTCAAAATCCTTGAAGGAAATTAATCACCAGGTTCAACCACTTGCTCACAAGGTATCTAATCTAATCTTACAACTTTATATGCATATTTTTATGTCCACTTCTCAAAATAATATTATTCCATCAAATATTCATAACATTTTTCGTTATACATGAAAAGTTAGTTCTTTCTAGCGAACTAATATTTTGAGGACAAAATTGATAGCTCAATTACTAAATGATATTTTAAATTTTTAAACACAATAAAATAAATAGTTAGCAAATAATCTTTGAATTTTGGAGAGATAAAATCGGGTTTTACCTTTTTTTTCTTTTTTTTTTTCATTGGAATGAATGACTTTAATGTAATAAAATTAAGTAGGTTTCAGCTTTGGAAGCTGGTGCTTCTACAGGCGAGGTTGTAGCAGAGTTGCATATAGAGAGTTTGACAGAAAATCTGATGAGAATATTGATTACATTGAATGAAATTTTCGCTGAGGGGGACCTGAAATTACAAAAAAGTGAGCAGGTGATTACTAATTAAGATAGATTTTCGTAGATGCAATATTAATCCATGAATTGATATATACTAATTATTTATTATGTCATCTTATGTATGTTCGTTAGTTACGTTGAGCATTTCGAAAATTAAAAATGATATATATATATATATATATATATATATATATATATATATATATATATGCGTGTGTGTGTGTGTGTGAAGGTTAGGAGAGTTCAGAAGCATATTGAGACTCTTGATACATTGAAGATGAAAAGGGAAAAAAACGTGCCTCAAAAAATTAAAGCAGTGGAGGAGCAACAACTAAAACATTGGGACTCAGTTGTTGTAACAACAAAATGGGAAACTTTTGATTGAGGCTATTAAATATCTTAATTACTGGCTTCTTCTCTTCCCTTCATGTAACGCTTTTTCTTCTCTCAATTATATTATTGGGCTATAACTTAATTCCAGAAGCTACTAGTTTCTTACTAGCAATAATTAATGGGTAGTTCTTGTTTCATTTTCCAATATGCCTGCAAAAAAGGTTTTAATTCTCTAAGTAGAGTGAATATTCCACCCGACCCCTGACAATTATCTCGAAAGGATAACGAGGCCTCCAAAGAAAAAAATACAAAATTCGGCTCCTGATATTTTTTATAGAACTGATTAGTTTTTGTGCCAAAAAAAATACAATGACTTTTTTTGGTACAGGAGCTAATCTGTCTCATAAAAGTAAAGCTCAGATGCCGGATTGGTATTTTTTTTTTTTTGTCAAAGGCCTCATTGTCTTTTGTAGTAATCGTTAGAGGCTGTTTTAGATTTTTCTCTAAGTATTTTAAACAATTCTTTTGAATATTTGAGACTAACGTGTAAATGACTGAATGTACAGTTTTTTTTATTTATTTTTTATTTTTATGAGTGAATGTACAGTTTTGTTGTTACATGTGAATGTGATAAAACAATAATGTATCAGACAGTTTTTCACTTGATTAACTACTTATTATTAACATGTGGTTCTGCCTAACTATTTTTGTAGCCACAAATTCATCACTAATGAACAAGGTTCTGAAAATCGAATTGATTCCATTGAAAACTGCTAGCTTTGGCAATTTGATTTACAATACAAAACCGCCAAGAGAAAAACCGATATCAAACTGCTGAACCTGTTGGTCGAACAAATGGAGAGAGAGAGAGAGACTGCTGAAAAAGACAAGCAGAGAAGAGTAGATGCTACTGGCTGGTGAAAGAGTAGAGTATTACTTTTATTTTACTCCTCCACACCTCAAATAATAAGGATTAGGATTGGAGGAGTATGAGGTCCAACATGTTTAACTGGAAAGCCCACTCAATTTATCTTTTTTGACCTGGTTAATGTTTTAGATAGAAACACCTTCAATGAAACAAGTCCGATATCTCTAACAAACAATGTTAATGTATCACAATAATATCGATTTTATCCTTCGAAACACATGTGCCCATGCAGTTAACCTCTCCTCAAAACACAATTAACCTCTCTAGCACCCAGAGCAAAACAAATCTCTTTATATTTAATGTGAGCTGCATTTTTTTTTTGGTTTATCCAAACGGTATCTCCCAACCCGACAGGTTAAGAACTAATTCATCGTAGATCTGAGCTACATTTAAAGGTCTGCAGCTGGCTAATGAGTTGCTGCATGCACAAGGCGGGGTTCGAACTCCTGACACTTGGTTAAGCGGACGAATGAGCTGACCTTTCGACCAACCCAAATTGGTTAATGTGAGCTGGATTTAATTAGCATCCAATATGTCTTTTATCATAAATTATATATTTTTGTAAGATACTAATATAACATATCTAATTTAAATTAAATATATATTAAAAATAAAAAATACAGAATATATTTTTTTAAATAAAAAAAGCTAAGATCTAAGATACAAGTAAGTTGATCTGTTTGTGTATATTATTCTTAATAATTCTATAATATATAATATGCGATATTAAGGATTTTTGTACAGATATAATATATAATAACATTGTTTATTTTTTAAATTTATACTAAAATATATTTATATTTTGTATATTTATTTATAATTTTATATATTATTTTATTATAATTTGAATATTTCAATTGAATTCCAGTTGACTGAATCTCTAAATAGATGAATTAATAATCAGAACAGTTCAAAATTTATTTTCAAAACTATGCTTATAAATAAACTACCCGTTATTTATGTTCATATGTCGCGAAGAAAAAATGCCCATTAACCATTAGGTCCTATTTGAGAATGATAGGGCATTTGCATAATTTAGGATTTTTTTTAAAAGAAATTTTATGTGTTTTGCAGGAAAAATAAAGAAAATTCCTAAGTGAATTGAAGTCCAAGAAAATCTCGAGTAAAGGTGTCGTATAAAATAGACTACTCATTTCTTATTTTAAAGTTCACTAGTATTGTTTCGGACCCTGTAAATCGACTAAATTCCAGCTATAAAAAGAAAATCATGACTTTTTAACTATTTGAAGGACCAGCTGTGAAAGTCTAAACAACTGTCTAAGAAAAATATATTAAATCCTAATTCTGTAAGAAGTGTCTCTAATATTAAGGAAAGATAAAGACTTGCTTATAAAAATTAAAGATCTTATTCAGAGAAATTGGACTACAAATGTAATGCTTATTCAACAGACTGCAAATATCGCTGTGGATCTTACCGTTTAAACAAGCTCCAAAAAAAGATCTTTCTCAAGTATAGTGGCTTTACCGCTTTATTATTGGGATTAAGGTTCTGAAAATTGAACCAGACTATTTGATAAAACTTGTCCAATTGACATTAAGAACTTTCATCTTTTGCAATTCAATTTATAGTGTAAAAACGTCAGGAAAAAGAAATGCTATGAAATTACTAAATCAATTGAAAACTGGTCGGTCGAACCAAATCAAAATTTTCAGCCATTTTTTTTAAAAAAAAGAAAAATGTCCATATTATACAATGTCGTTTTAGGATTTTTTTTTAGAAAAAACTATTAAAAATAAAAGTTAAAGGATAAAATATCACCCTAAATTATCACAATATTATTCAAAAAAATTGAAAGAAACCTAAAAAAAGCATAGATGAGAAAGAAAGAAAGAGAGCGAGAAAAAAGATGTTGCTAAAAAAGATAAGTTGAGAGAGTAGATACTATTGACTACTAAAAAGAATAGAATATTACTTTTATTTTATACCTCTTTACCTCAAAATAATTAGGGTTTGAGAAATATTAAGTCCAACATGTTTAACTCATAAATGAAACAAGCCCAATATCTCTAACAAACAAAGTTAATGCATCACAATAATATCAAATGGCTTTATCCTCAAAAGCACATGTGCTCATATAATGAACCCCTGCTACAAAAACAATTAACCTCTCTAGCATTTAGAGATAAACAAACCTCTTTATATTTAACTTGGATTGAGTCTAATTAGCACCCCATTTGTCTTTTTATCATAAATTATATATTTTTATAGGATACTAATATGATATATCTAATTTAAATTAAATATATAAAAATAAAAATATAGGATATACCTTTTTTAAATATAAAAAGTTAGGAACTAAGATACAATTAATTTGATAGATATTTTTGTGTATATTTATTCTTTATCATTTTATAATATATAATATATAATATTATCAACATTATACATACATACATACATATATATATATATATATATATATATATATATATATATATATATATATATATATATATATATATATATATATCATGGACTTTTATACTTAAGAACCTGATTTTTCATAGAACAATTTTTCAAATTTTCTACAACTGGAATTCATAAAATATGAGAATCACAGTTCAGTTTGTAATAACAATGCAAGCCCATATAAAGCATAAAAAAGGTCTCGCAATATATAATACCCTATCACTCTAAACCTTACCTTTAACCATAAAGAAAAGGATATCAAAGCGCCACGACAGTTTTAAAACTCATACTATAATATATACTCAAGAATATAATATGTTAGAAGTCCGATGAACGATATATAGCTCAAAGACGTAGAAAACAGAGATACAAAAGCACGAAGCATTACACACAATAAACAAACACGTAAGGATAAGAAAAGGATCATAAATACAAGATAATCAAGGTACATATATATAAAGTATACAAAAGAAAACTAGTCACAGCTTGCGAAATTTAGGCCGGCTAGCTCAAACAGAATACAACAGAGTCTTTGAAGTTAAGCAGCAACATCCTATCTCTCAAAATAATCCTCTAAGGTAAGAAGATACAATATACAAAAGTAAGAGAAATACTAAAGCAAAATAGGCAAAAGAAAAAAAAGATAACAAGAGATCCTTCACTCTGTCACAATCCTGCAAACTCATCGAGGTGGGTTGCGACCTGCATCTGAAAAATAACAACAACATATGGTATAAGAACCAGAGGTTCTTATAATGATAATAGTGCCCAATAGATAGATATAAGGTTCCGGGACACCAAAGACAATCCTAGAACTTCACAACGATACAAGTATTCAAGCTTAAAGAAATATGTAACTTAAACCAATAACAGGATAATCTAACTTAAGGAATTCTAAACTAACAAAAACACCATTGTCCCACACCCTTCGCCATCCTATCCTCCATGCAATCCCATCGCCACCGCCTACCAAACCTCCTCAATCCTAGCAGAAAGTACAGGTAGATGCAAGCAAGTAAAATACAAGTAATATACATATACAGTAGGTAATTTAAGAAGCAAGTAAGCATGTTATACATCTAGACAAAAGATGCAATAGGCAAAGCAAGCAAACACATAGAAGATGCACATGATGAATGCCTGTCCTATTGGCCGTGATATCACTTATTAGCTCAACTGCCAACCCGACACATCGCCTTGGGATGTTGCCTTTCGGTCTAACTCTCAACGTATGCAGGATTAACCACTGTCCTTACATCGGCATTGCAACCTCGACAAGCGGGATTAATCACCGTCCTTGCCAGGCGCAAAGCGACTCATGAATCTCAGTATATCAATAATGTATATTCAGTCTCAGAGATCACTTTCAGTATCCAACAAGTTGATAATTCATTTCCGAGTTCCAAACTCGTCATAACCATCATTAGTTCTCAATTTCACAAGTTCATCATCAAAACAGTATTCCACCAATTGGCTTAACTAGTCTATCCACAGTACTTCCCAAGCCTAAGTCATTGTCTTCTAAACTCACTAACAGAAAATACCAAATTTAAATCACCGAACTTATTCTCACTAGTCTCAAAGCCCAAACACTAGTTATGAGTCTTAAATAGAGATTGGAGAAGTTTAGAAAGCTAGAGGAACTATTAAAATGTAAAAAAATACGTTTTCAGCAAAACAGGGACCATGCATATGCATGCCCCATCTCACGTATACATGGGTGTAAATTTGCCCAAGTCACATACGCATGCTCCATTCACGTAAGCAAGTTCTCAAAACCAAACAGGGGGCTCATGTCGCGTGCAACATGCCGTGTACGCATGCTTGTAAAAATGCCATTTTCGCGTATGTGGTGCGCGGAATTTAACTTCGCACAACTGAACCAGCAAGTGCACTGGGTCGTCCAAGTAATACCTGAGGTAAGTCAGAGTCGATCCCACGAGGATTGTCAGCTTGGATCAAACAGTGGTTATCTTGTAAATCTTAGTTAGGCGGATAGAAAATTTGTGTAGTTGTTTAAACGCATAAAAGTAAAATAAAGATAACCTTACTCAGTAATTGTGAATTCAATGATAAGAAGATGGTTAAGGCTTTGAAGATGCTTTGTTCCTATGGATCAATACTTTCTTACTGTCTACTCCAACTGTTAATGATTTCTTCTATAGCGGGCTGTATGTGATCAACGCCGGTTGAGAGGCCGCCAATCTTCCTCTAGGATGAACACCAGGTTTAGTGTGCATCCAGTCTGAATTAGGGTGAAGCTCCTGTAGTTCATTCCCTTGGTGATCCTACTCAAAATGCCACAGACAAGGTCGAATCTTCCGGATCAGAGAATGATACGCCTTGGTTCTAGCCTTTACCACAAAGAACCTAATCTCCCCATACCTACGCTGAATTGATGTCTCGAGAAGTCCTCAACGAAGTCGTGGATTAGCCGTCTAGGAGCTGTATCTTCAAGCTAGTGGTTCATTGATATCTGATGAAAGACGCTCGCTGAACCCATATAGAATAGAGATAACTTGTGACAGTTTAACTCATTCATAAGGTTGAAGAACGAAGATACATCTTAGAAGAGAATCAAACGCGAATTGAAATAGAACAATAGTACTTTTATTAATTCATAAAACTCAGCAGAGCTCCTAACCTTAACTTAGGAGGTTTAGTGGCTCATACAGTAAAAAAGAACTCGAAAATATGAAATAATGTTCTATGGTGGCCGAAGATCCTAAAACAAGAGTGATCTTGTCCTATATATATACTAATCTAATAAGTAATGATTATAGAAATATGATAGGCTTAGGCTTGTACTACGAAAATCCACTTTCGGGGCCCACTTGATGAGTGTTTGGGCTGAGCTAAGGGTGTCTCCATGTGCTAGTAGGGCTCTTGGGCATTGAACGCCCCTTTGGACTCCCCTATGGGCGTTGGACGCCAGTTGCTCCCTTTTGGGCATCCAACGCCAGGAAGGGGGTAGATGGCTGGCGATGAACGCTAGTTTTGGGCCTTCATCTCCAAAGACAAGTATGGACTATTATATATTGCTGGAAAGCCCTGGATGTTAGATTTTCATAGTCATTGAGAACGCTCCATTTGAATATCCATAGCTCCAAAAATGCTTGCTTGAATGCACCGAGGTCAGATCCTGACAGCATTTGTTACGCTTTCCTTGCATCTGAATCAGACTTTGTCAAAACTCTCAGATTTCAGCCAAAAAATACCTGAAATCACCATAAGACACAAAAAATCATAGTAGAATCCAAAATTGTGAATTTTACACTAAAATCTATGAAAATATAATAAAACTTAAACAAAACATGCTAAATACTATGTGAAAATGATGTCAAAAAGCGTATAAAATATCCGCTCATCAGTATGCATGCCAGTGTCATGTAGGAGAGTGCTTGGCAGCATCCAATCCCCGTGTCACGTGCACTGTTCGTGTACGTGTGCCTTAAAAACCTTAGAAAATTTTTAAAAGCTTTGAAATTCAGATTTTTGCCCAAAACTTTAAATGTGTATATCTTTTTCGTTTTAAAACAATTTCCACTGGTTCTTCCAACATTCTAAATCTCTCAAATCCAACTTTTATTTAAATCAAGTTTCATCAGAATTGAGGGTTAGGAGGCCAAGTTACGCCTCATCAAAGTTTATCAAAAACAAAGTTTTACCAAAATTGACAAAGTTCTCTAGTTTTTCAAGACTTCAACCCAAACCAAATTCAAACATACTCAAAATCAGTATCAAAACACTACTACAAACTACAATTTACTACTCAAATACACTTTAAGCATTTTATCTCTTCCACTCATAGTTCAACAAAATCAACAATTTTCAAACCCAAACTACAATCTCAACAATTTTACACAAATCCAACTCTTTATAAGCATCATTAATCACTTATCATCATCAATACTCATTAACATCTATTTTCATCAATATTCATCATCAATATTAATAATCATCAACATTCATCATCAATGAACAATACTCATCAACAATCAAATTCAATCTTATCCTAAGGTTCACTAGCTTAAGTTTCACGAAATATTACACATTAACTAAAGAAAATCGAACCAAACCTTGATCGATTCCCAACATACATAAAACACCCAAAACGATTCCAAACAATCTTTCAAGTAAAAAACATGTCTCCAAACTCAATTCCAATACTCCAAGTAGTCAAATCAACATCTAAAATCACCAAATTCAAGCTATACACATTCAATTTACCTTAATTAATATCTAAGACTCACAAATATACCAAACCACAGGGGTTTCAAAGAGACTTATTTTATCCAATGGTATTAGGGGCAAAACCCAACATAATCCAATGCTAGATCATCCTTAGACAACCAAAATCAAAGAATCCACTCAATACCTATACCCAAATCTTTGAAACTATTAGGGTAGAGGAAATGAGTATGAAATTGGAGTTCTTACCAACTTTGTTTATTTAGAAATGATGGGCTCGGTGAGAACTACGCGTGGCCATAAATGGCATCCAAATCAGAGCACCGTAGCTCAAGTTATGAGCAAATGAAAAAGAATGTAAATAGCATTTTAAGGGGTTTCTCTCTTCCCCTTCACTTCAGCTGGTTCCTCCCTCTCTAAGTGTGGAATGTGCTGAATGGGTTCTTTAATTGGGTATTTATATGTTGAACTTGGGTCCAACTTGTCTCCAGTCTAACCGCTTAACGTTTTTCATTCGTTTGGCCCAACTTTGAGCCAAAATCTTTAGAATTAACGCCCGATTTTAACTTTAAACATTTTCCCAAGTTTTTTTACAGATTTATTTTCTCTCTCATAATACTAGATAGACTTAAGCTAGTACTGCCGGCTAATTTATCGGTATGTATTTTTACACAATTTTTCACAGACAATTACATTCTCCCACTTGGAAAAATTTACTAAATTCAAATCTCACCTTTAAATTTTCTAATTAAGATGTATAAATTTTTGAACCTATTATGGACAATTAATTTATTATTTTATTTTGATTAAATGGTTAATAACTTTTGGTTCTTACATTCTCCCCACCAAATTAGAAATTGGTTTAATTACTCTGTTGGTCCCTATAGTTTCGTAAAATTTTTAATTAGATCCCTATACTTTTTTTCCTTTTAATTGGGTCCCTGCACCAATTTTTTTTTTCAAATAGGTCCCTCTTAGCAATAATCGGCTTAATTTTATAGGGATATAACTAAAAAAAATTGGTGCAGGGACCCAAATAAAAGGAAAAAAAATGTAGGGACCAAATTAAAAAAAATTGGTACAAATACTCAATTAAAAGGAAAAAAAAGTATAGGGACCTAATTGAAAATTTCACGAAACTATAAGGACCAATAGAATAATTAAACTAATTTTGTCCCTAAAATTTATGAATTACTTGAGAATAACTCGGGATAATCCTTCTGCATCTCTGACTTTAATTTCCAAGTGTTCTCTTCCATTCCAACTCTCTTCCAGGCTACCTTTACCTACAGAACTTCTTTTCCGCGCAGTTTTTTCATATTAGTGTCATCAATCTTCACTGGCGTGACTTGAAATGTCAAATTCTCCTTCAACGCAGCTGATTCAGGCTCTAACACATGAGCCGCATCCAATGTATACTTACAAAGTTATGACACATGGAATACGTCATGTAGGCTAGATAAACTGGCGGTAAATCTACTTGATAAGCCACTGGCCCGACTCGCCTTAACATCTTGAACGGTCCAATATACCTCAGGTTTAATTTCTTTATTTTGATCGCTCTACCAATCCCAGTTATCAGAGTAATCTTCAGAAATATGTGTTCACCTTCTTCAAACTCTAATGGTTTTCTCCTTTAATCCGCATAACTCTATTGTCGGCTTTGTGCAGTTAGGATTTGAGTTCAAATTTGCTTGATTTTCTCAGTGGTCTCTGCTACCAAATCCGGTCCCAACATACTTGATTCTCCCGTTTCATACTAACACAATAGAGACTGACACTTTCGTCCATACAATGCCTCAAATAGAGCCGTCCCAATGCTCGCATAAAAGCTATTGTTGTATGCAAACTCCACTAATGGCATGTAACGGTCCCAACTTCCTCGTTGATCTAACACATATGCCCTTAGCATATCCTGCAATATCTGAATAGTTCTTTTCAACTGTTCGTCAGTTTGTGGATGATATGTCGTGCTGAAACACAGTCTCATACCAAAGGCTCTCTAAAATGCTCCTCAAAATCTTGATGTGAATCGGGATTAAAACTATCATCGTTGGCACACCGTGCAACCTCACTAACTCCTTAATGTACAATCTCGCCAATTCCTCCAATGAATAGTTCACTCGAATAGGCAGAAAGTGAGCGAACTTGGTTAAGCGATCAACGATCACCCAAACTGCATTAAATCCTGACCTAGTCCTCGGAAAACCCGTTACAAAATCCATAGCCACTCATTCCCATTTCCATTGAGGAATCTTAAGAGGGTGTAGCATTCTCGTCAGTCTCTGTTGCTCTATCTTCACCTTCTGACACGTCAGACACTTGGACACAAGTGAAGCTACATCACCCTTCATTCTAGGTCACTAAAAAGTTTTCTTCAAATCGTGATACATCTTCGTACTTCTTAGATGAATAGAGAATCTACTGTTATGAGCTTCCGACATCAATCCTTGCCTCAAATTCCCAACATCTGGTACACAGATATTCCCTTTTATCCCATAACCATTCGCTATCCTTAGTGAACTCTCCTTGTCTCTCCTTCCCAATCGGTTGAAACATTTTTTGAAGCTTCTGCTCGTCTTGCTGGACCCTCTGAATTTTTGTCTTAAAGGTACTTAAAATATGCATCTAATTCAAAATGGCTTTTCTGTCAATTTTCCCAATATCCAACTTAAGCTCCACAAACTTGTTTACCAACGCCTCCTCTTTAATCCTCATCCAAGCAACAGTCAATGACTTCCTACTTAAGGCATCTGCTACAATGTTAGCCTTCCTGGGGTGATAACTTAACTCAAAGTCATAATCCTTCAGTAACTCCATCCATCTTCTTTAGCGCATGTTGGGCTCTTTCTGATCAAAGATATACATGAGACTCTTGTGGTCCAAAAAGACTCAAAACTTTACTTCGTACAAATAGTGCCTCCAAATCTTTAATACAAACACAACCGCTGAAAATTCCAAGTCATGAGTTGGGTAATTCACCTCATGTGGTCTTAGCTGACGCGAAGCATAAGCCACCACATTCCAGTGTTGCATTAATACACAACCTAAGCCTTTCAGCGAGGCATCACAGTAAACTTCAAATGGTTTGTGCGGTTCAGGTAAAATTAAGACTGACGCTGAAGTCAACTTCTCCTTTAAAGTATGAAAACTCTCTTCACATTCTGACGTCCACACAAGTAGCATATCTTTTCTAGTTAGCATAGTCATCGATAATGCGATTTGCAAAAATCCATGGATGAATCTTCTGTGATACCTGGTTAATCCCAAGAAGCTCCTAACCTCAATCACTAACGTTGGTCTTTTCCATTCCATCACCGTCTCTACCTTTGAATAATCCACCGCTATCCCTCCTTTACTCACCACGTAACTTAAGAACTTTACTTCCTCCTTTCAGAACTCAAACTTTGATAACTTCGCATACAACTTTCGCTCTTTTAGAATTTGCAACACTATCCTTAGATGCTCCTCATGCTATTTCATTGTCTTTGAATAAAGCAGGATGTCATTTATATACACCACCACAAACTTGTCCCAAAAGGGACAAAATACTATGTTCATGTAATCCATGAACACAGCAGGTGCATTCGTTAATCGAAAGGACCTCACCGCGTATTCATAGTGACCATAACATATTCTAGACGCAGTTTTCAGAATATCCTCCTCCTTCACCCTTATCTGATGGTAACCTGAGCTCAAATCAATCTTCGAGAACACCCCCATCTCCTTTCAATTAATCTATTAAATCATCGATCCTCGACAGTGGGTACTTGTTCTTCACTGTCACCTTGTTTAACTGTCAGTAATCCACACAAAGTCGCATTCCTCTATCTTTCTTCTTCACCAATAAAATTAGTGCTCCCCACAGAGACACACTTGGTCAAATAACCCTCTTGTTTAGAAGCTCTTCCAGCTGAGATTTAAGTTCAGCAAGTTCTATTAGTGCCATTATATATGGTGCAATTGACACTGCATCGGCTCTCGATACCAAGTCTATCGTAAATTCAATCTCCCTCTGAGGTGGAAATTCGGGAATATCTTTAGCAAAAACTTCAGAAAAGTCCTTAACCATGGGAATTCCGTCTAATTTATGCTCATCGATTGACGCATTCACAGCTAAACGTATATAACTTTGACACTCTTTCCTACTATAGTTTACCATTATAGAGTTTAGGTAATAACCTTCAGCTACAACTACTCCTCCTTCTCCTTCCAATGTAAATCGAATCGATCACTCGAAACAATCCAATAACATTCGGTTCTTTGACAACCAATCAAACCCCAAAATATGCAAAGAAAACCAAAATCATACCTTGGTCAATTTTCAACACACACAAAACACCCAAAAATGATTCTGAACAAGCTTCCAAGTCCAAAAAAGTGTCCAAACTCAAACTCAACACTCAAAGAAGCCAAATCAACTAAAAAAATTACCAATTCAAGCTATTCACATTCAATTTACCACAATTAATATCTAGGGCTCACAAATACACTAAATCAAAAGGATTTTGAAGAAACTCACCTTACCCAATGGTATTAGGGGTAAAATCCAATAATAATTCAATGCTAAATCACCCCTAGACAACCACAATCAAATAATTTACCCAATAACTATACCCAAATATTCAAAACTATTAGGGCAGAGGAAAGGGGGATAAATTTGAGTTCTTAATAACTTAGTTTGGTTAGAAATGATGGGCTCGATGAGAGAAACATGTGACCGCAAATGGCATGCAAATCGGAGCACCGTACCTCAAGTTATGAGCAAATAAGAAGAATGTGAATAATGTTTAATGGGTTTCTCTCTTCTCCTTCACTTCAGCTAGTTCCTCCCTCTCTATGTGTGGAATGTGCTAAATGGGTTCTTTAATTGGGTATTTATATATTGGACTTAGGCCTGGTTCAACCGCTTAGGCATTTTTGGTTCATTTGGCCTAACTTTGGGCCAAAACCTTTAAAATTAGCGCCCGGTTTTCAACTTTAAATATTTTTCCAAGTTTTTCTACAGTTTTATTTTCTCTCTCGCAGTATCAGATAGACTTAAGCTGTACTGCCAGCTAATTTATTGATACACATTTTTACACAATTTTCCGCATGTGAAACGGCTAACTAAACTCATTTGAATTGTAACCATTCACCCTTGTATTTTAAGGTTGGAAAGTTTGATAACTAATCCATGATTCTTAAGCAAGAGCTTAAGTTTGGTGTTGTGATATAGACTTAATAGAATTGATTCTTTATAATTGTCATTACATGATTATTAGACAAGGATAGTGATCTCGATTCCCATAACTTAGCCAAGAGTCTTTTGCAACTTATACTAAAAACCTAAAACTTCCTTTGCTTATTTCTTCTTTAGTTACTTTTAGTTAGTTTAATTAGTTTTAAACTAGATTTAAATTCTTACCTTGTCTTGTTAGATTGATACTTCCTTAGATAATGCTTTGATCATCTTTGATTTAATTCCTTACAATTTAAGTTTCTTGTATATTAAGTTTTGCTAGTTTAAATTCTTGTTTATGCTTATCATTACTGGATACTTTGACCAACTTTAATACCCACAGTTGCACATTCTAGGGAGGACAACTCGAGAGTAATACTTTCGGTTATTTTTATTGGATTAAACTTGTGGCAACCAAACCAAACTTTGACTAGATTGCTAGTTGTTGGTCTGAAACTATACTTCGACGTGATCATATTCTTGTAAGAAATTCTAGACCGATGATTACCATCTTTCAAGGATATAGAATAACCAAATTTTTGAAATAACAAGAAAAAGTTTTTTTAGCTTATACTATATATATCTTTATTTGTATGAGTTAAACACAGAGAACAAATAATACTTTACTAATTCAATTTTTTTAAGCTTGGCTTCCAATTCTCCTTTCTTCTCTTTACATGGTATCATAGAGCTTCTTCGATCCATGGGTGATGTAATTAATATCCAATCACCACCAGTTGTTGTTCAAGAAACTTCACCCTCCACCATGAACAATGTCACCAAACCTCTTTCAATTTCTTTGTCGAAGTAGTTCAACAATGACAACTTCTCACTTGGCGTCACTCAGCCACACTTACCATCTGTGATCAAGAATTATAACATCATTTGGAGAAAGACAAAGTTCCCATTCATTTTGCATCAACAGCTCATGAAGCATCATAAACAAACACAAAAGAATACAAAGAATAGAAAATAGATGATTACAATTTGACTTCTTGGTTGTTTGCTTTTATGGATCCAGCCTTCAAACATAGAGTTCATGGATGCCATTTTGTACATGAAATCTAGAGCATATTACACACATATTTTCCATCATAGACCAAAGCAAGGGTTAAATAACTCTAATTGCAGCTAAAATTATAGAAAAATCTTGGCCCAACAACAGAATACTTGCCACAAATCAAGAAATTAGTGGATTATCTTACAACTATTAGATCCCCATCATAGAGTCTAAATATACCATTATTCTTGATGGTCTTGATGAGGATTATCATCCTTTCACCACATATGTCACAGCTAAAGATTCACCCTATTCTATCCCAAATCTTGAAGCATTGTTAATGGGTCAAGAAGACAAAATAGAGAAATTCGAAAAACCAAAATCTTCAATGACCTCCCTTTGGATGAGGCACTTTCAATAGAAGAGGAAGAGGTGGACGTGCAAGTCCTGGAGGGAGAGGAGCTTGGAATCCTATAAATAGACCTTAATTCTAAATCTATGGTAAAAAACTGGGTCATTTGGCAAGCTACTGTTATTTTAGATTTGATCAACAATTTCAATACACTCAATGAAACTCTCCCAACTCATCAATGCATAATGCTCCTCCTCCTCCTCCTATATCCTTTCATAACCCAAGAGAATTAATAGCAACTCCAGCAACTATAGCTAATCCATCTTGATATAATGATTCTAGAGCATTTCATCACTGCACTCTAGATGTAACTTATCTTGAACGAGCTCAAGAATATCAAGGCCATGATTAAATGTACATAGGTAATGGCTCAGGCATGTCTATTTATCACATTGATAATTCTTTCATACATCATAATCCTATGGAGAAGAGATATTATCTATATCACTTACTACATCTTCCATCAATTGCACATAAACTTGTAAGAGTTTACAAGAGATAATAATGTTTATTTTATTTTTTGGCTTGATTATTGTCTTGTGAAATTTCAAGCTACCAATGAGGTTTCTTGCTAAGTCTTTGTCTTTTGATGTGTATCATAAAAGGTTTGGACATCCAGTCATGCCTATTGTAAAACAGTACTTTTACAATGTTCTTTACAAATTAATAAAAGTGATACCACTAACTCTGTATATGATTCATGTTGTTTGGCAATATCTCATTAATTAACTTATTTTCTAACTCTTACTACTTACTATTATTCGTTATATTCGATTGTATCTAATATCTAGGGTGATGCGTGAGCATCTTTACCTTATTTTTTGTTTATTTTAGGTTAGAATTTATTGATTTTAATTATATTTTAGTGTTAAAATCCTCTTTGGATGCTACTTTGAGTTGTTTTGGTATTTTTTAGGTGAAGTTCGGATCAATTTGGCAGAGTTTTGTACAAGAAAGAGAAGAATCGGAGCAGCCCCCTTTGGGCGTTGAACACCAAGCTAGCCTTTAGTGCCAACAACTCAGCAATGTTAGAAGCTAGGAAGCACCGATACGACACGCGATACGGACACGACACGACACAGATACGCCGACACATTCTTTTTATAAAAAATTGGATACGACACGTTTAGGATACGTTGTGAATTAAAATTTAAATAATATATTAAATTAATAAAATATCATATTGTAAATATAAGAGTAAATATAATTGCATAAAAAAGTCTTAAAATTATGCAATTATTAAAAAAAAAAATTTTAATCTACTCTTGCCATCTTGCTAGCAGAAAATGTATCAATTTTTCTCCTCCAAGTCCATCATGAATCAATTATAAAGAAAAAAATTGGTTAATCGGGCCATAAAATCACAAAATCAATTTAAGATTTGCAGTCCAGCAGAAAGATCCGTCTCATGAACATCTGGATCGGGTCGGACTTGTTCGGATTCGTGGCTGCTCCACCAAGATTCGGGTCAGACTCGTCCAGATTCGTGACTGCTCCACTAAAATTTTGCACCGCGAGAAGACACGCCGCCGATACGCTCGTTTGAAGTATCCACCGAGTGTCGGTATCGGATTCGTGTCCGACACGGATACGCCGGCACCATGAGAGAATCCGTGCTTTATAGGTTAGAAGTGCTCCACCCCCTTTGGGTGCTAAACACCAAAGCTGGCATTCAACACCAGGCAATTCGGATCCACTTTCATTCATTGAGCATCTTTAGTTGGATTTAGCTTTTAATTATTGTTTTGTCTTTTATTTTTGTAATTTTTATTTACAAACAAAATCTTTTAGGTTTAGAATTTATTATTTTATTTTAGTTTGAAATTAAATTAGGTTAGATATAAAAGGAAAAAGATTTACCCTTTACGAGAGGGCTTCTCACTTCTGCACTTTCACATTTTCTAAACCTGAATTCTCTCTGAAACATGAACCACTAAACCTCCTCGGTTAAGGTTTGAAGCTCTGTTTATTTCTATGGATTAAGAGTATTGTTTTTCTATTTTAATTAATGAATTGATTCAGTTTCAAGGATTACTTTCATTCTTCATTTATGAATCTGGGTAGATCAAAAGAATAACCCTTATTTCTATATGCGTTCTTGTAATTCTTTGAAGAGTTATCTCACTTGAACAACAGCAAATTAAATTCCTCATAAATTTCTATTTACTTTGACTTAACGGAATACGTGGCATATATTTCTTTTATATCTGGGTAATTAGGATTTTTATGGCTATAAACTAGAATTAAACCTAACCCTCTAATCAAAAATTAAGTGACCAAGACATTGGCACTTAACTAGGTTAGAGGAGATTAAATCACTAAGACATTAGGGTTTAGTCACTGACAGTTTCCCATGAAATGAATCTTGCATGATTAAATTAGTCGGTAAGAAAACTTAAATTAGGTGTTTTTAGCTTTTTGTTTTTATGTGTTTTGTTCTTTAAATTTTATTTAGCTTTGTTTTATTAAAAATTGTTCTCTTAATTTTTGAAATTAAGTTTAGTGTCCCTTTAGTAGTTTTATTTTTCCTAACTAATTTTTTTTCATTATTTTCGCATTTAGTGGATTAATTTTCTCTGTTGATTTTCGAAATTTTAAAGTTACATATTTAGTTCACTTTATTTAATTTTTTCTCACAGGATACCTCACTAGAAATTCTCTACACTCTAACGTAGAGATTCTCACTTTTTTTATTTTCTGTCTATTTATGAGCAGGAATAGGGACAAAGAACCCCTTTTTGACTTTGATCTTGAGATTGAAAGGACTGCAAGAAGACATTTACAGCAGGCTAGAACTTACAGAACTGCTGAAAGTATCAGGGATAACTCTCAGAAAGAAGCTGAAGAGTTCACTATGGAGGGAAACAACAACAACAATGCGATCAATGCTAAAATAGAAATCATATTACCTCCTCTTCAAGTAATATCCTCAAACTCTAGAACAACCTCAAACATTCACCAAATGCAGACACATTCAAAAGCAGGTATTAGGCAACCAAAGGCCTATCAGATAACATCTAATCTTAAAAATTAACATTTAACTATTCTTCCAAAAAGTGTAAAAATGTCTCGAGAAGATTATCTATGAAAAGAAGCTATGGTAACTGAGTATAAAGCTCTTTTATATCATAAAACCTAAAATCTTGTTGAATTACCTACAAGTAAAAAGGTTATTACTTGAAAATGAATATTTACTATAAAGAAAATTGCCTAAGACAAAATCATTCGGCATAAAGCCAGATTAGTGGCTAGAGCCTTTGTTCATCATGTAGGAGTAGATTATGATTTCCATAATGCTTTTTTATATGGAACTTTGAATGAGAAAGTTTACATGACACAACTTCTAGGATTTATACACTCAAATCCTCATCTTGTGTGTAAATCAAACAAGCCCCAAGGACTTGGTACCTGGTAGATTTCCCAAGAGCATAGGTTTGGATTTTCACACTAAAAATAGAATTTGTCCATTGTAAGTATAGTCCAAACCCAATAATTAAACATCAATCAAATGTTAAATTCAAATCAATTATAAACCGAGATTAAGAGTAATTCAACCTCCGGTCGTCTTCCCTTAAGATGCAATTGAAGTGTTACGCTTTCAGTTGTTAGGGGCAAAACAGAGTGATTTTCAAATCAAAGAACGAAAGATTAAAAGAACTAAGAAATGAAAGAACTAAGAGATGATCGAAATTGAAATCAATGCAAGCAAAAAGGGAGATAAGATCAAAACTTAGTGAAAATGCTAGAAATACATAAAAGAGCCTTGACTTGGGAATGAGGATCCAAGGAATCCTATCATTGCCATAACCACAACTATGGTAATTATAATGAGTTAATCTCGCTTAGTTAACCCCAAACATCGAGGAGTAAGTCAAGCAAGCATAATTGACCTTAATCCATAAGTACTAACTAACTTACCAAACTAGTTGATAAAAGGCTAGATTTAATGGACACAGGAGTCAACTAACTCCTTAAGAATTACCACTAAATATCGGACATTATGACTCTAGTATCCTAGGAACTCAAACCCCAAGTCAAGGTGTGAAAATCTACTCAAAATTACCAAGTGACATTTTCACAAACACTTGGTGGGTACAAAGCCAAAACCTGAAAAATTGTAAAGGAAAATGGAAAATTATAACCAACTATCAACAATATCAACAAGAAACAAGCAATCAAGCATAAAGAAATCATGAAACATTAAATTCATCAATTAAAACTTCAAGAAACTCAAAATTTCAAATATGAACAAAATAACTTGATCAAAAGGAAATGAAAGTAAAAGTGCTTTAATTAAAGAGGAAATTAAGAGTACTTACAATTAAAGAAGTAAAATCCAAAATTAAAGCTTGCTATAAAATGCTACAATTGAGAATTGAAGCAAATCCTAGGAGAGCAATCTACTCTACACTACCCCAACTCCTAATTAACTATGCTAAAAATGTAAAACATGAGGCTTCCTAAACTAATGTCTTCATATGTGTTGATATCCCTTTCATATAGCACTTCAATTCAGCCTTCAAGGCTTCCAAAATGGGCCAAAAGCCCTCAGAAATTGCGCAGCACGTAATCACGTGCTGGGTCCTGTGCGTACGCATAAATGTGTGCGTACGCATACTTGGCTGAATGTTCTTTCGTGCGTACGCACACATGCTAATTCCTTCTTGTGCATACGCACACTTGTCTGTGTGTGCTTTTTCTTATTTTCTTCAAGTGTTTTCCCTTGTACATGCTTCCTTCCACTTTTGGCTATCCATTCTTGCCTCTATGACCTGAAATTACTCAACAAACAGGTCATGGCACCAAATAGAATAAAAGTGGAATTAAATTGCTCATTTCAAGCATAAAATTGCATGTTTCATATTTAAGTCCAATTTAGGGGCAAAACACAAAAGTATACTATTTGGGTGCCTAAATGTGAGTTTATGTGATGAAATCCATTCGAATCAAGCTAAAATATATTAGAAAATCTGGACTCATCAGTACCTTACTATCACCGTTACTCTTAAATCCTTTGGCTTTATAGTTACAAAATCATATCCATACCTCTTTATTAGATTTACCTCTAATTCCATCATTTATATACTCATTTATGTTGATGACATGTTGCTAACAGAGAATAATAATTCTAAAACTCAAATTGTTTTACAGCAATTACATTCTACATTTGTACTTCAAAATTTAGGTGATTTAAATTTCTTTCTAGAAATAGAAGCTATTATGCATTTTGAAAATTGAAACTCTTTAAATCAAGGTGTTTGCTACGGTACGATGATAAATTCATACGTACCGATACGTTTAAAATATAGACAAATAACAATAAGCCATGTGGAATTTATTTTCCACGTCAGCATTTAATTTTTTCTTTTTTAAATATATAGTATATCACCAATTTTACTAAAACACCCTTTTAATTAAATAAAAATAAAAAATATTTATCTATTTAATTTTATAAAAAGACTTAAACATCCTTTCTTTATTTGATTAGACAAAAATACCCTTTTAAATTAATCAAATTTTAGAATTCAATTAATCCTAATTTTATAGTTTCAAATAATTGAAACAACAAAACAAAAACATATTAAAAAAACAAAAAATCAAAATTGTTCTTCCTCTATGTTAAACATATTAAAAAAATAAAAAACCAAAATTGTTCTTCATCTAAGGTTCAGAAACCTTCTCCTTCACACCTCTAAAGGTTTCAGTCTTCTTCATCTTCTTCTCTCTTCTTCCTATCCTCTCTCTGTGTCTCTCTC
The DNA here is from genome assembly GCF_003086295.3 of Arachis hypogaea. NCBI lineage: Eukaryota > Viridiplantae > Streptophyta > Magnoliopsida > Fabales > Fabaceae > Arachis > Arachis hypogaea. The sequence goes on from NC_092036.1 coordinate 51,144,951, forward strand.
TGCTCCTGGATCTCTCTCATCTGTCTCTGCATCTCTGTGTTGCACGCAAGACGCCATCGTTTTGCTGGAATGCCCTAGCCAATTACCTAACCTAGCAACCTTAGCTCCACACAACGGCTAAACGCGAATCCATCCCTCCCATCACCCTCGAGCTCCTCCTTCCTATCTCTGTCATCGATCTCACTCTCTCACCTCCGTCCATCTACCGCCGCCGTCGCTGAAACGAGCTTCGAAGCCACCGTCGATATCGCGCAGCTCTGTTCCACCATCGTGCAGCTACTGTTTCAGCTTTGAAAGCACCGTTGCGCAGCTCGGTTACATTCACCGTCTTCTGTACTCTCACCGGCACCGAACAACAACAGCTCGACTTCCAAGATCCCCCTGCTTCTTCCGCCGTAGATTGCGTCGGCACCGGCCAAGACATCGAGTGCGTTGCACCCTTTGCTAATGAAGAACAGGGATAAAACGGCACTGTATCGTTATCTTCAGAGAACAATAAGGAACAAGGTATCAGTCTGTACCCAAAATGAACTAGTAACAATTTCCCTAACTAACTAATAACTAACTGTAAGTCTGTAAATGTCAGTAACAGGCCACATTACTAACTAATAACTGTCAGCAACAAAAGAAATATGTTTAACTAAAGTTATCTTGTGTGTGGATTGAAGAAGGTGAATCATTGAAGTGCCTTGCGGAAGGGCTTTGGGAATTGACAGTGCTGGTATCACCGTTCTTCTTCTGGGGAACTACAATGGTGGCTATGAAGGAGGTGATTCCAAGGACAGGCTCGTTCTTTGTGTCGGCATTCCGGCTAATACCTACCGGGTTCCTCCTCATTGGGTTCACTGCTTCAAGGGGAAGACCGTTCCCTTCGGGACTCAATGCCTGGCTCTCAATCTCTCTCTTTGCATTAGTTGATGCAGCTTGCTTTCAGGTCTGTTCATATCTTATGCTCTCAAAAGTTATGAAATTTTCCATGGCAGTATATTTGTTACTTCGTTAGTTTGTTTGTTTAGAATGAAGGGGAATTGAAAGCAATGCTAATTGATTGGAATGCTTTAAGAATTGGCATATTGCATGCTTTGATTCCAAACACATTCAGTATTGAAATTCAACTCATGATCATCCTTTTGTCTCTGTTCTAAGTCTTCTTCTCACCTTTGTGCCTATCTATATAAATACTGAAAACCTCATTAACTTATTCCAACTTGCCCAAAGCATTTAAAGCAATACACATTTTTTCTTCTCTTTTTTGTTTCCTTTCATCCCACCCAATTTTGTTTCCTCATTCTTGGGTTCATAGTTAACCATGAAGTTCATAGGGTCAGTGTTAGCGGTGACTTTTGCTCGGGTTTTAGCCTCAACCTCAGCATCAGATCCTGATGCTCTTCAAGACCTCTATCTTGCAGACACTACATCTAGTATATCTTATATTTCTTTATCTATCTCTTCTCCTTTGATGTTTCTATTCTCTTGTGATATGTGTGTCTGGAACAACAACAACATAATAATCATTATATTTGATCCTTTGGTTTTCTTTCAATTAACTCTAACTAACTCACTATTAGGCCTACCAACTACTTTAATATTGCTTCCTTTTTCATAATATGGTGCACCCACTTGCATATGACTACTAATTAAGGTTTTTTTTGTTAACACAACATAAAAAAGTTAATCTTTTTAAGTAAATTAAGCATAGCCCAGATCTAAAAAATCATTGGCTGGTTGACATGGGTAGTGTGTGAATGAAAAAACAGGTGTTAAGGTGAATGGATTCACGTGTAAAGACACTGCAAAAGTGAATGCATCTGATTTCTCATCAAACATATTAGTAAAACTAGGTGTGACAGCAAACACAACCTTCGGTTCCACTGTAACAGGAGCCAACGTTGAAAAGATCCCAGGATTGAACACACTTGGTGTGTCTCTGTCACGCATTTACTATGCCCCAGGTGGACTCAACCCACCCCACACACACCCACGTGCCACTGAGATTGTGTTTGTTCTTGAAGGTCAACTTGATGTTGGGTTCATAACAACATCCAATGTTCTCATATCAAAGACCATCTACAAGGGTGAGATCTTTGTCTTCCCAAAAGGGTTGGTTCATTTCCAGAAGAACAATGCCAATGAACCTGCTGCAGTTATTTCAGCCTTCAACAGCCAATTGCCTGGAATACAGTCTATTCCTCTGACTTTGTTTGCTGCCACCCCACCGATCCCGGATAACGTGTTGACCAAGGCATTCTAGGTTGGTACCAAGGAGATTGAGAAAATCAAGTCTAGGCTTGCTCCCAAGAAGTAATTGTTATAGTAGGAATGATATATACTTGATTGGTATATGTATGCTTTAATAATGTCTCTGTTATTTTTGTGTATTTGTCTCTCTCATTCAATCTCTCTTTGTTGCCTCACAATTAATCATATATGTTTCGAAAACTCATAAAAGCAAATAATGGGACATATTCATTTCTTTTATAATTGGAATTTAAAAGGTGCTATCAGCATGCTTTGTTCTTTTTGTTAATCATAATGTGTGTGTGTGTGGTGTATTATTTAGTGTTGACTTACTAGTTCTCAACAGTGCTACTCCTTGTTGCTTATCTATCAGTGCCTTATAATAACAAGAATATTAAAGTTATTGCCTCCTATGCCTCATCTTACTCTCTTTCCCTTTCTTCTATAACCTTCCAATTTATCTCATTGAATTTGAACCATGGTGGTATTAAAATAATGTATAATAATATTAATAATTACACTTCCTATCATATTGGTATGGATAGATGGAAACAAATAACCTAACCCCATCTTCTGTGTCTTATCTCCCAATATTTAGCAGCACAAAGAAATGTAGCTAGTATGGTCAAAATAGTAGAAAAAACCTGCCTTGATTATTAGAAATTATCATCGTGGCACCATGTAATCCGCTAAAGTCATAGATACTACAATACAAATAACTATTTTTTATTTATTCACACTAATCAAAACTAGTTATACAGATTGATTAATTATCATATCCTAATATATAATATAGTTTTATAAAGTTGCTGCAAATAAAAAGCTATACAGCCAAAGCGGAAGGTGGAATTTCTTTGTCAGTGTCCTAAAGATTGATTCCTAATAGCTTTGTTCCTCCAATTATATTTAAAAGTAAGGGAGTTGGTAATTAAAGTATGGGCCAATGTTAATTATATGCTACTCAATAGAGGCATAAACTGGCCGTACACATATTCTTCCGGCTATATGAAATGGTGAATTCACAAAATAAACTAACTAATGGTTAGTGATGTTGGGCCACTAACCCAAATTCATCTGTGTATATTCCCCTGGGGGAAAACATCTTAATTTGAGTAGATTTTCGTCTAAGATAATTCCAATTGAACAATATGCTTCTTTCACATAAAAAAAAAGAAACCACACCTCATCATATTACAGCTAAGCATGTGAAGACGGGATAATAGCAATTTCAGAGACTTGTTTAATGTTTGATTACTAAAAATGCTTCTTAAATAATCTAAAATTGCAGGAAGAGTAAGTAATATAAATATATAATAGTTTATGTGAATAGCTGAATAACGTGAAGATTCATACATATATACACCATACCGTACAAGGAGTTACAGAAGCGTTAAGACTTGAGACTATGTTACTCTTACTCTTAAGGTATGTTGTACAAGAAAAGTGATTTCTTGCACACTTGCTTTTCTGATGCACAAAAACTGATAGTATTTCTTTATTTCCTATAACTTTAAGCAATCAATTTCTAGGAAGCAGCCAGTTCAACTATTAAGATGAAAGATGATTTGCCAGCTTCCCTCAGATACTGCACGTCTCCATTCATCCGCTTTAGCAACTTTCTGCTGATGAGCAGACTAATACCCTCCTCGGATTCTTGTCTGTCTCGTCTGAACATTTGGTTCAGCAATGTTTCTGGAACACCAACACCATCATGTGTTATGCTGCAAAGATAGCAAAAATAATCAGTGAACCACTTAAGTAGTAGTTAGATGATCACATGTGGGAATGTCACAAGTTTCTTGTTCCCATAAAGTTGAGGTACAACAAAGGAATATATAGTATGCATGGAATAGTTACCTTATCTCCAAGTTAGCCAAATGAACTGATTTGCCTAATTGATCTTTTGTTAAAGAGGCTGCAACAACAACTTGACCTCCGGTTGGCATAAAATTGATGCAAATCAATAAGAAGTCAACCAAGACTTGCTGCAGCCTAAGACTATCACCATATAAGGTTTCTGTCATGATGTGCTCCATGACTTCGTTGATTATATGGATACCCATTGCCTTGCTCTTTTTCATGACCTGACTAAGGCAGGCAACAAAAAGTTGATGCAAAGTGAATTCAACCATTTCCAAATTCAAGTAGCTGTTCAGAGTACAAGAATGAAAGGAATTTAATATTGTCATAAATAACATCATCATAATTATATTCATAAATCATACCCATCAGTGATACAGTCAAGATCCGAGTCATCGAGAATTTTGGTACGCTGGCATTGGCACTGAGCCATTGAGTGCCAGTGTGCAAAAGTTGTTTTTGCTCAATTCCCAACTCAGCATTCTCCAACAATTTTCGAGAGAACACATTCCCACACAAAAGATTCCGAATTTGCCTTTTCATATAAGTTAAAGCTTTGAGTCTCTTCAAAGATGTTTGTTCGGATAAACGCTGAATATGCAATGCTTGTTGAAGCTCAGGGCTAGCTGTCTGTAAGAAGCAGAAGACTCCAGTAACTTCACCCTCTACATCCAATTTCTTGCTCACAGAAAGCAAGCATTCTACATACTTTTGCCCTTCCGAGTGAAGAAACCAAAAGTAGCCTTCTCTGTTTTCACACCAGTCATGGCATTGTTAAGAAGGAACTCAGTATGTGACTACAAACCATAAGGTGATTGCAATTTATAGGGCTGTTCTGAGGACAATACCTGCTCAACATTTGTGAAGGTTGTCTCTTCAGGGATGTCAGAGGTTCCATTGGCTAATAACTGGCGAGCACGTTCGTAGGTATTGTATAGTTTGTCCCTCACATCACCAAGAATAACACAATATGGCTCATTTAGAGGAATCTGCTTCCAAAATTCTAAAAGAATGAAGAAATTATTACAATGAGACATTCAAGAGCAACTGAATTTTACTTGCCAAGTATTCAACTCTAAATGAATCAATAGGTATGGATAGTTCAGTTTTGTAGATTCCAATGAAGACTTCAATAGTTCATTATGCAATTCAGAGAAAAGTAGAATATACCAATGTAATGTTTTGCATCTCTCCTTGAGGACACATGGAGTTCATCAGCACGAACACGAAGCTCATCATTGCAGCGCCACATAGACAACTAAAAATGCAGATAGAATCAATAATTTAAGAATCATGCTTTTAATGCTTTCACAAAATTACATACCAAATACATTGTTATAATAGCAGCATATTTGATACCTCAAACATGAGATCTTCTATCTGAGAGAAGTATAAATTAGCAGCCATCATTCTAGCCAGAAAACACACATCCCTTGTAACTTCAGGGGTTACCCTAGGGTTCCCTGTAATGGACATTATACATATGAAGCTGAGAATTAAAACTCAAAAGAAAAACAAACAAAGAAATAGCAAAGCATCATGGAGGAGGTGAAGATATTTTAAATCCATTCCACATGAATACTTTGAAGATAATTAAGTTTAAGATTTAACGAGAAATAAGTTTGTGTGCTAATCTTTGGGAAAAAAAAGTAAGGTACCATCACGATCTCCTCCCATCCAAGAAGAGAATTGAATAAGAGGGGCATTGTATGGGACACGCTCATTTATTCCAATGTTCTTCAGAGCTGTGTCGACACGGCGCAAAAACTTTGGTACACCTTTCCATATTGTCTCATGAAAGTAGCTCATTCCTGCCCTCATCTCATCTTGTGGTGTTGGAGAACTCCGTCGAATTTCATCTGTGCGAAATGCAGCTTGAATTTGCATGAGGTAAACATCTTTAGAGCCATTGCTTTACCATAAACATAGCCACATATATGTAACCACAAATTCGAAACCATAAAATTCACAAACATATCAAACGAAATGGTAATAGAAATCATAGGCAGCTGACAATAAATAAGAAAAGAAACCCAAATGCATAACAGTACACAAAATCAAGAATGCACCTCTCTTTGGAGAGCCTCATCAAGTTCCTGCTTATCATCCGGTGTTATGTCTTTCGCGTACAACTGGGTCAGATAGTTCCTTATCTTGAAAAAGAGGACAATGATTACCAATGAGATCAATGATTTCCAGATTTTGGTGAATTAGAATGATAAATTCATAGTTAATGGACTATAATTATTCCTGAGTCTAGTGACAAACCTTCCATACTTTTGCAGCAGAGATCGACGAACGGACTGAGTGGGATGAGCAGTTAGGACCAAATTTACAGTTTGCTTCTTCAAAGCATCAAACAGTTCCTGTGGGGACTTTTTCAGTTCAGTCACAAGCCTCTTGAAGGTTTCTTCAATGTCAGATTCAGTGATGGCAGATTTCTCATCAGCAAAATCGCCCTTCTTTAATAGCTTAATCCTTCTTCAGTAGGCAATTTGAACTTCTTCTGCCAAGTTAGCCAAATTAAGCATGTGGGAAAATGATTTGGCAATGACAATAGAATCCCCAGCATCAAGACCAGTTAGCATATTCCCAAGTTCCTCCAACTTCTCAGTCTTATGCTTCCCTTCATACTCAGCTGAAAGCTCATAACAATCTTGATCATATTAAGCATCAAATTGTTTAAACTATAAGGCACAACAGGAAAATAACAAAGAAAGAAAAAATTACAAAACAAAGCGGAATATTGGGTTCCTCTTTTTGAGTCAGTACCAATCCTTAGTATGTAACATGTTTGAGAGTACTTGTGCATATTAAACTTCTCCCATCTTTTCTAGAGTCAATAGATCAAAATATTACCAGGAAAGAAAAAAAGGAGCAGATTTTGTGCATCATATCAAAGTGGACCTGAATTTATTTACTTAAGAGTTTGCATTTACTTATGGCTCTAAAACAAAATCAAAAAGAGTGAAGCCCCATGGTTTTAGATTAACGTTTCTGTTGCATTCCAATTGCTACAATTGAAGAAAAACCACTGACATGCAACACACTTTTTTTGGTGCTTGTCAGAATCTCTCGAAATTGTTCTAGCCATATCAGCCATCTGAGGTGCACTTGAAAGGATTCATTTCCATTCTGAGTCCAGTCCTGAAAATGAGACATATTTCCTCAGTTATGAACAACAACACTATCAATGGTTTGAAATAGTTCAAATTTTGAGCATATGTTCAGAAAAATACAAGGAAGCAATCAGCTTCACTAGTCTTGGCTACCAAATTCTTTAACATATGTAAGTTCCTTTAATGTTTTTCTCACAAGTGAGAAAGCAAGCATCTATCTACCTGTAGCCGAATATCTATTCTCAGATTAATAAAGGGAATTATAAACTAGAAAATCAAATTGTAGAAAAATTTTAACATGATTTTAGAAAATAGCAGAACAAAAGAAATTTAGACAATAAATTCAGCGTAATTCACAACCTCATGCCCTGGAAACTCAAATTGTCAAAACTTGATCGAAAAAGTTTTCTAATAGCCTTCTGGAAACGATCAAGAACTTCACAAACTTACGGGAGAAAAGGTAATTTCATCTTTATTTTGAATTTCACTTACAAACGAAGTTCAGTCCTTCACAAAATAACAAGAACAATTAACAAGAACTGAATAATTAATACAAGAAAGAATAGCAAGATCAATTAAAACATATATTCTAATAGCAAAGTATCCAGGTAAGTGGGTAAGTTAATAAGATCAATTAGAACTTAAAATAAAAATAACAAGAACAATTAACATTTTAAACTACAACAAACTAACAACAAAATAAGAACTAGAAAACATACTAACCATAAAAATAACAATAAAAAAATAATAACTGAATAATTAATACAAGAAAGAATAAGACAAAGGAAAAAAATCACCCTTAGGATGGAGCAGTTCTGAAATTCAAATAGTACAAGAAAAGGGAGGAGCTTTAAATCGCGACGGAGATAGCTGAATGGAGGCAGACAATGGTGGAACGGTGGCTGAAAGGTCACAGAACAGAGGCTGAACAGAGGCTCGAACACGCGGTGTAGAGGACTAAACAGAGGGTTAACCAGCTCGAACAAGAGTTGGCCAAAAGGAACAGAGGTCTGAGTGAAAGCTCAGAACTACTGACCCCAAGACAACAGACCAACCCAACATTTGTCACTGATGATATTTCAAGTTCACCCCGGGGTAGAAAGTTTTCAATTATCATCATGAAGCCAGCACAAATCTCAAGGAAATCCAATGTCGCTACCAAAGAAATGACTAATGGCAAATTAGGTTGCATCAAGTTTTCTACCAATGATCCCAAAGATGGAAGATTGCTTGATTATATTGAAAGTCAAACAGCAAAAGGAACCAGTTCAACAAATCCTTTTAGTCAACGCTTCCATTCTGCAAATAAGAGTAAAATGAAGAAAACTTCAAAATTAATGCAAGCCTTAAAAGTCCCTCAGGTCATCAATGGAGAGGACACCAATAACTCCACCCATACAGCAGAGACTAGAAGCCCAAGAGTACAAAATAAGTTCGGTTTTGAGAAGCGTTCACCTACAAACCAATCATCAGAGTCCAAAAGTAAAAAAAGACAACACAAGCAATCATTAGAGTCATTGTCCTTAAGTTCCACCCCTAAGCAAAAAGTTTGTACCTTGCAGCAAAGAAATGAAGGCTTCAGCAAGATCCGGTGTCAAAAGAGGAACTTTAAGCATCAAGTTGATGTTATTTCCTCCAATGTTGACAGCAACAGAAGCATGAATTCTCACCGTGACATAGAGGGCACCCAAGCTGATCATTCTGAAAGCAACAACAGCATTTCCATTCAACAGGTGACTCACATGAATCAAAATGTAAGTATTTCTTCCTCCCATTATACAATGGTTGCCCATAAGCATAACGTACTAGGTTTAATATTCCTTCATTGATCAGACTGCTACAAAGGAGCTAAGCAAGGAAAGTGCTACGGCCATGATAACAGTTAATTCAGAACAACAAAGTCTAGTTTCTGTTATTGATCTGTAATTTTACAGTGAAGACCCACCTTCTCCAATTAAAAAGAAGACAGAAACCTCCAAAGATTTAGGTATATTCTACACTTAATTTTTTGTGATATTCACATAAAATCATCTATAGGAAAGGAGTTTGGATTACATTTTAACTCTTTTATATTTACATTTCTATAGATGAAGCTTTAGCCACTCCTGATAACATAGGGCATGCATTAGACCTTCCTCTTTCATTCAATAACACAAAGGCCAAAAGAGTATAAAAGAGTATCAAAAAACTAAATTTCAATCTCCAAAAGAGTATAAATTCATACATAGTCAAATGGAGATATTAAATAATCCGGCAAACAAATACCAACACAAATGTAAACAAAATATAATGTCGTATGTCACTAGACGGCTCATATGCCCACAAGAAAATAATAAAAACAAAAATAATAATAAATATTCTATGTTGCAAATCTAATCTTGTGGAAATTCATAATCATCACGATGGTGATTATCATTCAGCTTATTAAGATTTTCAATGGCATTATTTTTTACCGTATAGCTGATCGTATTATGAATCTTTAACACAAGTGAGATTGCAATCTTCATGCGGACCCCATCATCCACCTAATAAAATTTGAATAATTACACATTAGGCTTAACTACTTAAATATAAAAGAAAGAACAAAGGAAAAGATTAGTGCATAACATTACCTTTATGTTAAAATGATCATCTTCAAAACAAGCTATCATCCAACTTGCAACCCACACACCTGCATCACTCCTACATATCGAGGAATCTATATTAGAGTATTATATAATTGCATAAATTTCATATCAATAGCTACTAATTATACGATCTTACGATCCAGCTTCGAGGGTCGGAAGGCCTTCCGGCTCTTCAAATTCAAATTGTGAAGAAATTAGATTTGGAGTGGTCTCAAAGTCATAGAATGAACGATCTTCCAATACCTCGTCCAAATAAATGGCCTTTTTATGTCTATGTTAGAGTTTGTTTTTTTAGTCATATATGTAGATAATTAACAAAAAAAGGAAAATATAGTTACTAATTTCAAGGCTGTCCTCTTTCACTTGAACTGTTTCTCAATGGGTAATGGGTCTAGCAAAATAATTTGTCCTTTAACACGATCAATCACTACGAGGTACTAGTGTTCATGACCTTCGTCAGTAGTTTCAGATACAGGGATAAAGACCTAATCAAGCGAAAGTCATTTTAGTTATTAAAATTATTTTATGCCAATATTTACTAATATGAATTTAAAATGATATAAACTTACTCTTTTTAAGCAGTCAACTTTGCCCAAATAAACATATGTGATATAAAGTGGCAGACTTCTAGGATCCAATTTTGTCTTCTCTGACAGCTACATTATTTCAACCACTAGTTTATATGCGCAATACAAATAACAACTACCAATATTATTTTAGTATACACTCCTATATACTTACCGCAAAAGTTGTGGGTTAAAACCAATAACCACTTTCTCTGGTCAACTCTATGCTCATCATATCTGCTACTAAGTCAAGCACAAGAGAAACGATTGGCTTTCCTGGCATCAAGCTCCTGAATACATCTCTGCGAGCTGTAAACTCTGAAATTACTATATCCTCCTTGTAGCTGCCAAAGATAATTTAACATAAATAAAAATAGATAAACAAATCAACAACACCGTTAACAAATAAAATTCTAATTGAGTTTACTTACTTATCCATCAAATGATTACCATACAAGTATGCTGCAATTGCAAGTTCAGTTTCGTTCAAACTCATTGAAGCTGTTGGTCTAAAACAGACTTGCACCCACTAAATATATAAAAAAATGTTATTAGTGAAAATAATAATAATAATAATAATAATAATAATAATAATAATAATAATAATAATAATAATAATAATAATAATAATAATAATAATAATAATAATAATAATAATAATAATAATAATAATAAACTACTTATTACTTAGTACTCACACTAGGTAGCTCTAATCCAGGAATATTGATTGGAGCAAGTGAATCTGTTCTCCTTTTTTTAGCAATGGACATATCTGTCTTGGCCTTCTCAATACAGCATAGCAACAATGAATTATTCGACGCACTACTTTGTTAGTTAAGAGTTTTAGAATTGGAACCAAAGACCTTATACACCTTAGAGGGAGAGCTGACATTATTTTCCAATCGTTGAACAAGAGATTGGACTATTTGGGTCAATTGCTCAATAGAATTAGCTAATGAGTCTAAAGTCACTCTGTCCTTCAAAGATGGATTGGGTTCACTGTAACATTAGAACATTGCATGCAGGGTCAAAATCTCATTTTATTTACTATGAAAAAATCCAAGTCCATATATCTTTTACATAAAAAAATACAAAACATAATTAACATGAAGAATATGTACAACTAACTGAGAACAAAATTCCGAGATTTAGATCAATAGCACAAAAATTCATATCAAAGTAAAAAACTAACTCCGAAATTTGAAAAAAAGCAATAGTAATTAACTTAACAAAAACAACAATCAACAATTCTTCCTGTTAATAACAATCAACAATCAAAGAAATTACCTCAGAAAAACAAGAATACTCAAAGAAATTGAATGAAGGAGGATGGGGAAATAGTTGGATTGATGTATTTCTCATGCATTTCCTTGTTCTTCACTTGCTTTAGCATAGGGGGGCCAACAAGATTTGTAACGTGGGAGTAGAAAGTGCTGCACTAGGCTGAGAAGCATTGAAAGAAAAATCAATGTTTGGTTCAAGAATGGAAATTGAATGAAGGAAGAGAGGAGCTTGAGGCTACTTTGTTTAGGGGTTCTTTAGACTCACGGAACAAGGCTGTCAGTCAGGCATGTCTGTGCTGTGACTGTGAGGTCGAAGCTAAGACGTGGAACAGGTCTCCCATTAGCCAGTTACTTTTCCCCAGTGGACAATGCTGCGCCAGAGTGAAAAAGAAGAAAACAAAAGAGAAGTAGGTTTGTTTTGGAAAGACCAACGGGAATGGAGGAGATGCCCCGTCAAGAGGTGTTATATGTAGACCACTCAGGCTTTTTGAAACCAATAATGGTGAGGATGGATAGCTGCTCTAATGGAGTTTTTACCTTTTAGGGTTGGGTTTGGTCTCCTTTTGGAGAAAGAATGGAGAGGGGATAGTGGCAGTATTTGTCTCTTTTTTTTTAAAGAATTAACATAATTTTATTTTATTCTTTTAATCAAAGATGTAAATAAATATACTCATTATTAACAAATAATACAAGACCATTTAGAATAAATTTATAATACAAGAAATAAAAAAAATAGTACGTACTTGTTCAGAATTTTAGTTGGTTCTTGACAGATCTTTATGTTAGGAATAGAACTTGCCTCAATAGAAGTAGCTCGATTATTTCTTCGCGTTCTTACCATTGTAATTAGCTTGTAGTGTTATGTGTTTCAGAATAAAAATACATAACAATGATAAAAGAGAGTTGTTATTATATATCAATTTACGCTAAATCTATATTAAATGCAAATATTCATTCTAGTTATTGACAATCTAATTAGTTTATAATCAGCATAAATCACATTAATTATATTATTTATAAGTAAATCATATATTCCATCAAAATCAATATTATATCTAAATCAATATTACAAATTTAAATGCTAGTATTACGTAGAGTTATAAGTTAAAATAAGCTAAAATAATAATATCTATTTTAAATCATGTATTAATAAACAAAATAAATTTTCAGTAACTTAAAAATATTAGAAAAAATTATTCTAAAGGACCGTTAGGAAGATTTAATTATTAAAAAGGATCTTTAATACTAAAATTATTAAGAAAGACCAAATCTTTTTATAATATTTAAGAAAACGAATAAAATCTTTTTATAATATTTGAGAAAATGAATCAAATCTTATTATAAGGAGATAAATATATCTTTAATTATTTTTTATTTATTTTTTATAATTTTTATGTTGATAAATTTTATTTCTCTTAAAATTGTAGTAATTTTTATTAATTAAATATTTATTTTTATTTATTTTTTTATTTTTATGATCTTTACCTAATGAGAAAAAAAGACAAAAAATCATAAAAGTAATAAATAAATAAATAAATAATAAAAATTACCAAAATTTTAGAAAAAATAAAAATTTTTAATATAAAAATTATAAAAAATAAATAAAAAAATAGTTAAGAATCAATATATTAATAATTAAATCTCTCTAACAATCTTGTAGAGTAGTTCTTTTTAAATTAAATAACTAATTAATCCCAAATGAATATTCATAAATATCTTCATAACATTGTAAATCAAATAGCATATATTAAAGATTATACAAAATAAATAAAAACTAGTTAAGAATATATTTATCTTCTTATAAAAAGATTTAGTTCTTCTTCTTAAATATTATAAAAAGATTTGGTCATTCTTAATAATTTTGGTATTAAATGTCATTTTTAATAATTAAGTCTTTCTAACGGTCTTTTAGAGTATTTTTTCCAAAATATTACATATTTATTGTCACGTTGAATAATAAATTTAAATAATAATATCTATTATGAATAATTTCCACATAAAAATAATAAATTTACAATAATATATAATTTTGAAAATATTATATAACTATTATTAAATATTACGTATTTATTATCACATAGAATAATAAAGTTAAAATTAGCATGTTTTGGTAATGTTATGATCTTTTAAAAAAAATTAAATATTTATTAATAAGAGAAAAGGACAAATAAGTCCCTGACCTTTTATCCTTTGGACATTTTCGTCCCTAACAATTGAAAAATACTTTTAAATCCCTGACCTCCTTAAAAATAGGACGAATCAGTCCCTCATCAAAAAGCCACCGTCAGACCCAACGGAAAAGTCTGACGTGGCTCCCCTTCTGCTTACCTGGCATGACGGTTGCCAACGTGGCACGTTAGTGAGATGGAGCATTTGGAAAGTGGACAAATAAGTCCCTGGAAGCCCATAACGACGTCGTTTAGATCGCTGCCCTTGAAATTCGTTTGGGTTCTTCGCTCAGGCTGGTGGCTGGTGGTGAGGAGAAGAGTTCCACGTATGTTAACAATGGCTACGAAGGGGGCATCATCAACCTCAAGAAGAAGCGTAAGTGGAGTTAGAGAAGAGAAGTCTGGTTCAAGCTCAGTTCCATTTGCGCTTCATGCTGGAGATGGAAACGACGCCGTCGCCCCGAGGTGTTTCTGCGGAGTTTATGCAATAATGTATATGTCGAAGACCGTTAGCAACCCTAACAGAATCTTCTTGGGTTGTCCATTCTATAAGGTAAGTTAAGGAATTTTGGCTTTGGTTTGATGTGAGATGGTTGCAGATAGTATGTGATTTTGGAAATTTTGACAGGGAAAGGAAGGTCATTGCAAATTTTTTATTTGGGTCGATGAGCATCTTGCTAGAATAGGAAGCAATTGTTGCATCTGTGACAGGAAACATGTTGAAGATGTAGAAGAGGAAGAGGAATTAGATCATAGAATGACTGTTTTGGAAGAGAAGATTGTTGCTTTGGAGAAGAAGAAGAACCCATTAGCTTGATGTATTACTGGGATTATATGTGCTGTATTTGTTGCTTTTTATGTATCTGTTGCTTGAGAGATGAAGTATTGACATCATGATAGAGAAAGGGATGTGCAGAGTTTTTTCTTGTGTATTGAATCATGCTATTTTGTCAAGTTATGCATCTTGTAATCTAAATGCAATTGTAGTTATGATATGAGTATGTTCAAATTATGTTTTGAATAAGTACATACACAAGGAAACGCTGAAGAATTAGGCTTAAAAGTAGCATACATAATCCATGAAACTTGATGTTTGATAACATAAAGAGTTTCCTAAAGCTTTCCAAAATGATATAGTCTCCTAAAGTACATAGTTTGATGAAGATGAAGCTGAACATGACAAATCAAAAGTCAGCCTCACAAACACAACATCACAGATCTTAAAACTCAACCAAAATACAAAAGTAAGTTTACTAAAAGCTAATACAAGGCATAGTAGAATGCCCAAAGTCACATAATTTTTCATTTCTCTGGCACAATGGAAGGTGGATTAGGGATGAATTTGAACATGCCAGTTGTAGTCGTGCTTTTTGGTGGTAATGTCTCCTGGGTAGCTGCTGCATTTGGTCCTGGGATGACTTGGGGAGGATGTGGCCCAGGTGGATTTAGCTGACTCTGAGGTGGGAGTGGACTGGGGTTTAGTAGAGCTGGTGGCCTGAATATCCTTTGCTTGGGCCTCATCTTTGATGGAGCGTTTTGGTTGGTTGTGGATGGAACTTGGAGTGGAGGCCTAAACTGTGTCCTTCTTGTTAATGGACCTGGCTTGACTTGGGGTGCTACTGATGTTGCTACCACTGGGTTTGAAGGACCTGGGGTAACATCAGGCATGGGTTGCTGAGTAGGTATACTATGATCCTGACTAGATGGAGCATCCTGTCCAAACATTTAGACACAGACAGTGCTCAGCATACAGAAATCAGACACATGATATAGCTAAAGACTAAGAAATAAGACACATAAATCCCTGACAATAAAATAATAAGACATATTAGTCCTTCATCAGTTTACTTACACTATCAGTTGGAGCTGACTATGAGAGTGGGAGGACTGTCAATGACTTAGTTGTGGAACCTTTCTTAGCCTTCTTTGTCTTAGGTTTCCAGTTGGGGTCAGATGGAGCCCCTTGCAAGTCTTGTAGTTATGCCCCGTTGCACCACACTTACTACAAGTAACTTTGAAGGACCTCTTCAGCTTTTCACCCTGCTGCATCATTGGCTCAGCTGGATCCTTCTGTCTGTTGTGCACTTTTGGCCTGCCTATAGGTCTCTTTATGATGGGAGGATCCGGCCTTGAATACTCGGTCCTTGTCCAAAACTCATGACTTGGCACAAAATGAATACAATGAGCATACGTCTTGTGGATGGACTCCATGCATAACCATGGATGCACATAATCCTCTGGATGATCATGCCTTTTCCTTATTGCTGCAATGGCATGGATACATGGCATGCCTAACACAGGATAACAGTAAGGTACCACAAATAATGTACCACAAGTCATTCAACCAAAAATAAATAACATCATGTACCACAAGTCATTCAGCCAACAATGAAAGCATAATGGACATGCACAGATATAATGCCTAACAATAAATTAACACTAACAAGTGAGCTGCCATATGTTGCACGAGCAAGTCTGCATGATGAGGTCTACGTCCACCTTTGTAGCTTTACGACTTACTTCGAACCTCTTACGTTCTTCGTCACCAGTCCAGTCTGCACGCCATTTATTGCTAGGCTTATTAGACGCTCCATCCTCTTCTGTTGAACAAGTGCGAGCTTTCCAATATAATTGCCAAGTAGATCTTTATGCTTAACGATCCTCCTCATCAGATAGCATCTAATTTCTTCACACATTGTGAGGATAGGCTTGCTTCTATAGTTGACAATCTTTGCATTGAACACCTCACACATGTTATTTATGAGGTTGTCAACCTTTGGTCTGTGTGAGAAATATGCCTTCACCCAAGTAGCTGGCTCAAATTTAGATAGGTATTCCCATGCCCCCTGATTAATGCCTTTGAGCTTCTCCATCTGTTCTTTGAATTTTGGTATGGTAGTGCACTTTGCACATTCCCACACTACCTCCTGAATATACAAATCCTTAAACCGGTTGATAAAATTTTTCCAAATGTGCATCACATAGTTTCGGTGATGGGCATTTGGCATAACTTCTTTCAATGTAGGAAGCAATCCCTAACACAATACAGGAACAAATCTTCACTATTCAGAACCATTATTGAGTAACAAGTTGCATTATTAATCAAAAACTAGTAATTGATGAGCGGATAATTTATACGCTTTTTGACATTGTTTTTAGGTAGTTTTTAGTAAGTTTAAGCTACTTTCAGGGATGTTTTCATTAGTTTTTATGTTAAATTCACATTTCTGGACTTTACTATGAGTTTGTGTGTTTTTCTGTGATTTCAGGTAATTTCTGGCTGAAATTGAGGGACTTGAGCAAAACTCTGATAGGAGGCTGACAAAGGACTGCTGATGCTGTTGGAATCTGACCTTCCTGCACTCAAAATGGATTTTCTGGAGCTACAGAACTCCAAATGGTGCGCTCTCAACGGCGTTAGAAAGTAGACATCCAGATCTTTCCATCAATATATAATAGTTCATACTTTATTCGGGAATTGATGACGTAAAGTGGCGCTCAACGCTAAGTACATGCTGCTGTCTGGAGTTAAACGCCAGAAACACGTCACAACCCGGAGTTGAACGCCCAAAACACGTTATAACTTGGTGTTCAACTCCAAGAGAAGCCTCAACTCGTGGATAGATCAAGCTCAGCCCAAGCATACACCAAGTGGGCCCCGGAAGTGGATTTATGCATCAATTACTTACTCATGTAAACCCTGGTAGCTAGTTTAGTATAAATAAGACTTTTTACTAGTGTATTAGTCATCTTTTGATAGTTTAATCTTTGACTGTTCTAGTCTTTGATCATTCGGTCTTTTGATCATTCAGGGGGCTGGCCATTCGGCCATGCCTGAACCTTTCACTTATGTATTTTCAACAGTGGAGTTTCTGCACACCATAGATTAAGGGTGTGGAGCTCTGCTGTACCTCAAGTTTCAATACAATTACTATTACTTTCTATTCAATTCTCTTTTATTCTTATTCCAAGATATACGTTGCACAACACTTTGATGAATGTGATGATCCGTGACACTCATCATCATTCTCACCTATGAACGTGCGTGACTGACAACCACTTCCGTTCTACTCTAGGCCGGGCGCATATCTCTTAG
This sequence comes from Arachis hypogaea, assembly GCF_003086295.3. Lineage (NCBI taxonomy): Eukaryota > Viridiplantae > Streptophyta > Magnoliopsida > Fabales > Fabaceae > Arachis > Arachis hypogaea. Next base: position 51,162,908 of record NC_092036.1, read on the forward strand.
ATTCCCCAACAGAATCTTCGTGGTATAAGCTAGATAGATGGTGGCATTCATGGGGATCCAGAAAGTCTAACCTTGTCTGTGGTATTCCGAGTAGGATCCCGGGAATCCAGAAAGTCTAACCTTGTCCGTGGTATTCCGAGTAGGATTCCGGTATTGAATGACTGTGACGGGCTTCAAACTCGCGATTGCTGGGCGTGATGACAAATGCAAAAGGATCAATGGATCCTATTCCAACATGATCGAGAACCAACAGCTGATTAGCCGTGCTGTGACAGAGCATTTGGACCATTTTCACTGAGAGGATGGGATGTAGCCATCAACAAGGGTGATGCCTCCAGACGATTAGCCGTGCAGTGACAGCGCATAGGACCATTTTCCCGAGAGGATTAAAAGTAGCCATTGATGATGGTGATGCCCTACATACAGCTTGCCATGGAAAGGAGTAAGAAGGATTGGATGAGAGCAATAAGAAAGTAGAGATTCGAAAGGATTCTAGCATCTCTACACGCCTATCTGAAATTCCCATTATTGATTTACATAAGTATTTCTATCCTTTTTTATTTTATTTATCTTTTAATTATCTAATCCAATTACATTTGACCCTATGAATCTACTTAACTGAGATTTACAAGGTGACCATAGCTTGCTTCATACCAACAATCTCTGTGGGATCGACCCTTACTCACGTAAGGTATTACTTGGAAGACCCAGTACACTTGCTGGTTAAGTTGAACGGAGTTGTGTCCACACATAGTTGAAAAAGCAATGAATTTTACAAAATACAATAACAAAGGAATCACAATTTCGTCCACCAAGTTTTTGGCGCCGTTGCCGGGGATTATTCGAGTATGGACAACTGACGGTTCATCTTGTTGCTCAGATTAGGTAATTTTCTTTTCAATTTTTCAAAAATATTTTTCAAAATTTTCTTTTCTTTTTCGTTTTTCCAACTTTGTTTTCGAAAAAAAATTAATAAAAATCCAAAAAAAAAAAATTAATAAAATCATAAAAACTAAAAATATTTTGTGTTTCTTGTTTAAGTCTTGAGTCAATTTTTAAGTTTGGTGTTAGTTGCATGCTTTAAAAATTTTTCTTGCAATTTTCGAAAATTCCATACATTCATAGTGTTCTTCATGATCTTCAAGTTGTTCTTGACAAGTCTTCTTGTTTGATCTTGATGATTTCTTGTTTTGTGTTGTTTGTTATTTTTCATGTGCATTTTTGCATTCATATTTTCCAAGCATTAAAAATTTCTAAGTTTGGTGTCTTGCATGTTTTCTTTGCATCAAAAATTTTTCAAAATTATGTTCTTGATGTTCATCATGATCTTCAAAGTGTTCTTGGTGTTCATCTTGACATTCATAATGTTCTTGCATGCATCAAGTGTTTTGATCCAAAATTTTCATGTTTTGGGTCATATTTGTGTTTTTCTCTCTCATAATTAAAATATTCAAAAATAAAAAAATATCTTTTCCTTATTTCCCTCCAAATTTTTGAAATTTTGGGTTGACTTGGTCAAAAATTTTTAAAAAATTAGTTGTTTCTTACAGGTCAAGTCAAAATTTCAATTTTAAAAATCTTATCTTTTCAAAATCTTTTTCAAAAATTATATCTTTTTCATTTTTTTCTATTTCTCGAAAATTTCAAAATTCTTTTTCAAAATCTTTTTCTTATCTTTATATCATATTTTCAAAAATTAGCTAACAATTAATGTGATTGATTCAAAAATTTGAAGTTTGTTACTTTCTTGTTAAGAAAGGTTCAATCTTTAAGTTCTAGAATCTTATCTTGTAGTTTCTTGTTAGTGAAGTAAGTAATTTTGAATTTTTGAATTAAAACTTTTTATCTTTTATCTTATCTTTTTCAAAAATTTTATCTTTTTCAAAATTTGATTTCAAAATATCTTATCTAACTTCTTATCTTCTTATCTTTTTCAAATTTGATTTAATATCTTTTTCAATCAAATAACTAACTTTTTGTTTGTTTCCTATCTTTTTCAAAACCAACCAACTACCTATCCTTCTCTATTTTTTGAAAATACTTCTCTCTTTTTCAAAAATTCTTTTTAATTGTTTTAAATTTTAATTTTAATCTTATCTTATCTCTAATTTTCAAAAATTACTAACACCTTTTTAAAATTATTTTCGAAATTCTCCATCTCTTTTCTTATTCTATTTAATTATTTACTTACTAACACTTCTCTTCACCTCTCTTCATCTAAAAATCTGAACCCATTCTTCTTCACTCTTATCCCCTTTCTTCTTCTACTAACATAAAGGAATCTCTATACTGTGACATAGAGGATTCCTCTTCTTTTCTTATTTTCTTCTCTTTCATATGAGCAGGAACAGGGAAAAAGGCACTCTTGTTGAAATTGATCCTGAACCTGAAAGGACTCTGAAAAGGAAACTAAGAGAAACTAAATTACAACAATCCAAAAACAACCTTTCAGAGATTTTCGAACAAGAGAAGGAGATGGCAGCCGAAAATAATAATAATGCAAGGAGAATGCTTGGTGACTTCACAAAGCCAACGTCCAAATTTGATGGAAGAAGCATCTCCATTCCTGCCATTGGAGCCAATAACTTTGAGCTGAAACCTCAGCTAGTTGCCTTAATGCAACAAAACTGCAAGTTTTATGGACTTCCATATGAAGATCCTTATCAGTTTTTAACTGAGTTCTTGCAGATCTGTGAGACTGTAAAGACGAATGGAGTTGATCCTGAAGTCTACAGACTCATGCTTTTCCCTTTTGCTGTAAGAGACAGAGCTAGAATATGGTTGGATTCACAACCCAAGGATAGCCTGGACTCCTGGGATAAGCTGGTCACTGCCTTCTTAGATAAATTCTTTCCTCCTCAAAAGCTGAGCAAGTTTAGAGTGGATGTTCAGACCTTCAAACAAAAAGATGGTGAATCCCTCTATGAAGCTTGGGAAAGATACAAGCAGCTGACCAAAAGGTGCCCATCTGACATGTTTTCAGAATGGACCATATTAGATATATTCTATTACGGTCTATCTGAATTTTCGAAAATGTCATTGGACCATTCTGCAGGTGGATCTATTCACCTAAAGAAAACGCCTGAAGAGGCTCAAGAACTCATTGACATGGTTGCAAACAACCAATTCATGTACACTTCTGAGAGGAATTCCGTGAATAATGGGATACCTCAGAAGAAAGGAGTTATTGAAATTGATGCTCTGAATGCCATATTGGCTCAGAACAAAGTGTTGACTCAACAGGTCAACATGATCTCAAAATCTGAATGGATGGCAACATGCATCCAACAGTACTAAAGAGTCAGCTTTTGAAGAAGCTTATGATCCTGAGAACCCTGCCATGGCAGAGGTTAATTACATGGGTGACCCTTATGGAAACACCTATAACTCATCATGGAGAAATCATCCAAATTTCTCATGGAAGGATCAACAAAAGCCTCAACAAGGCTTTAACAATGGTGGACGCAATAGGCTGAGCAATGGCAAGCCTTTTCCATCATCTTCTCAGCAACAGACAGAGAATTCTGAACAAAACACTTCTAATTTAGCCAATCTAGTCTCTGATCTGTCAAAGGCCACTTTCAGTTTCATGAGTGAAACAAGATCCTCCATCAGAAATCTGGAGACACAAGTGGGCCAGCTGAGTAAGAAAGTCAGTGAAACTCCTCCCAGTATTCTCCCAAGCAATACAGAAGAGAATCCAATAGGAGAGTGCAAGGCCATTGATGTAATCAATATGGCCGAATGCACAAGGGAGGAGGAGGACAAAAATCCTAGTGAGGAAGACCTCTTGGGACATCCCTCAAGCAAGAAGGAATTTCCTATTAAGGATCCAAAGGAATCTGAGGATCATATAGAGACCATAGAGATTCCATTAAATTTCCTTCTGCCATTCATGAGCTCTGAAGACTATTCTTCCTCTGAAGAGGATGAAGATGTGATTGGAGAGCAAGTTGCTCAATATTTAGGAGCTATCATGAAGCTGAATGCCAAGTTGTTTGGTAATGAGACTTGGGAAAGTGAACCTCCCTTGCTCATTAATGAACTAGATACCTGGATTCAGCAATCTCTACCTCAAAAGAAACAAGATCCTGGCAAGTTCTTAATACCTTGTACCATAGGCACCATGACCTTTGAAAAAGCTCTATGTGATCTGGGGTTAGGGATAAATCTTATGCCACTCTTTGTAATGGAGAAGCTGGGGATCATTGAGGTACAACCTGCCTTGTTCTCATTACAATTGGCAGACAAGTCATTGAGACAAGCTTATGGAATAGTAGAGGACGTGTTAGTAAAGGTTAAAGGCCTTTACATCCCTGCTGATTTCATAATCTTAGACACTAGGAAGGAAGAGGATGAATGCATCATCCTTGGAAGACCTTTCCTAGCTACAGCAGGAGCTGTGATAGATGTCAACAGAGGTGAATTAATCCTTCAATTGAATGGGGACTACCTTGTGTTTAAGGCACATGGCCATCCCTCTGTAATAAAAGAGAGTAAGCATGAAGAGCTTCTCTCAGTTCAGAGTCAAGAAGAGCCCCCACAATCAAACTCTAAGTTTGGTGTTGGGAGGCCACAACCAAACTCTAAGTTTAGTGTAAAGATCCCATATCCAAACTCTAAGTTTGGTGTTGGGACTATACAACATTGACCTGATCACCTTTTGTGGCTCCATGAGAGCCACTGTCAAGCTATTGACATTAAAGAGGCGCTTGTTGGGAGGCAACCCAATTTTATTTATCTTATTTTATTTTATTGTTATTTTGTGTTTTATTAGGTACATGATCATGAGGAGTCACGAAAAAAATATAAAAATAAAAAACAGGATCAAAAACAGCAGAAGAAAAAAATCACACCCTGAAGGAAGCACAGACTGGCGTTCTACGCCAGTAAGGAGCATCTGGCTGGCGTTCAACGCCAGAACAGAGCATGAAACTGGCGCTGAACGCCAGAAACAAGCAACATTCTGGCGCTGAACGCCAGGAATGTGCCTAGAGGAATAGCTGGCACTGAACGCCAGTAACAAGCATGAAACTGGCGTTCAACGCCAGAAACATGTTACATGTGGGCGTTGAACGCCCAGAATGTGCACCACTCGGCGTTTAAATGCCAGAATGGTGTGCAAAGGAATTTTACATGCCTATTTGGTGCAAGGATGGAATTCCTTGACACCTCAGGATCTGTGGACCCCACAGGATCACCTCAAGATCTGTGGACCCCACAGGATCCCCACCTACTATATTCCCACCTTACCTCCTAATCCTATTTTACTCTTCCCAATCACCTATTCACCACTCACATCCATCTACTCTTCCCCATAAACCACACCTACCTTCAAAATTCAAAAACATTTCCCACCCAATTGATGACAAGTCATCATATACCCATTTTTCAAGCTAATTTCACTTGTTTTATTAGTCTTTATGCACTTTCTTGCATCCTAAGTAAGTGATTTGGAGTGAAAATGCATAACTTCTTTAAATCAAATAACCACCATGAAATTAATGTTAACTCATAAGGTTTAAGCTAATTTTAATTGAATTTTAATTGATTTATAAGCCTTGTGAATTTAGTGATACTTGGAGTGGTTGTTTTGGTTTAATGTAGGTGAAGAAAAGAATAAAAGAGAAAAGCGTGGCCTAAGAAAGCGTGACCAAAGGAGAAGAAAACGTGGTCAAAGGAAGGAGAAGTGTGCCGCATGTAAAGAGGGGAGGCAAGCATTGCCCTCCACAAGGGCACACTGCCCTCTAGGAGGGCAACATAAGGGAACAAAGCATGAAAGGTAACTCTGCCCTGCCCACTACAAGGGCAGAGCACAAATCTGTGCCTTGGAATCAAGAAGCACAAAACCTTGCCCTACCCTCCACAAGGGCAGTATCGGGCTCACCAAGGAAAGAAAATCAAAGGAAAATGTCTACAATACTTGCCACAAGAGTTGAACACGGGACCATGAGGAAGCAAGGAATTAAGCCTCACTTTGGTACCAAGAAAGCCAAGGAAAATGGCTAGCGTGTGTAGCATCCAAGTTTCGAACTCGGGACGTCAAAGTGGAAACACTGCCCTGCCCTCCGCGAGGGCAGGGCAGCATTTTGTTGTGGCACAATTCTGGCGCACCAAGGCACCATTCTGGCGCACCGCAGCATCATCTGGCAGCACCAGCAGCGCACCACAGCACAATTCTGGCGTACCAAATTTTTCTGCCCTGCCCTCCGCGAGGGCAGGGCAGCATCCTGCGCACCAAGCCTGCACCACGCCGCACCACGCACGCACCAAGCACCAAATCCTGCCCTGCCCTCCACACGGGCAGGGCAGCCTCCTGGAAGCTATTATTTTTGGGCCAAAAATTGAATTAAAAATCCAATTTAATTCATTTCTTCACCCAATCAAAAGCCCATCCAAATCCCAAAATCCAAGAATAGAAAGTGTATAAATAGGAGCTAGTTTGATGTAAATAGGACCTTTTACTGGACTTTTGAATTTTGCACTTTCTTTGAGCTTTGAATTTTATTTTTGCACTTTGGAACTTCTCTGGGTGTCTTTACTGAGATTTCAGAGAATTGGGAAGGAGAATTGATCTCTCTTCTTCCTCGTTCTCGCTTAGGCCTTTTTAATTTTCTTGTTTTGAGTTTTGGGTGTGAAGAATTGAGGAAATTCTGTCTCAATCTCCATTCAAAATCTCTTTAAACATCTTTTTGCACTATTGAGTTTAATTTCAATTTCCTTTACTGCTTCCTCTTTATTTTCTTGTCAATTGCTTTGAGAACTTGGATCTAGGAAGGTAATTGAGATCTAGGCTCTGCTACCTAGTCTCTGGAGTCCTGAGATCCCAATTTACTTTTGGTTCTTCTGTGAACCCTGCTGCACTTTAATTTCAATTTCTGTTTGAATTCTAATTGCTTCTAATTCAGTTTCTGCTCTATTAATTGTGGCAATCCAATTTCTCTTTGTTTAGATTCTGCAATCCCAGTCCTCGAATCCCTTTTACATTTAAGCAATTTACATTCCTTGCCATTTAAGTTACTGCAATTTACATTTCTTGCACTTTAAGTTTCAGTCATTTACTTTCTTGTTCTTTAAGATTCAGCAAGTTTATTTTCCTGTTCTTTAATTTACTGCAATTCTCCCTTCTCCCTTTATATTCCAAGCAATTTAGCTTCTGTTAAATACAACCCACTCAACCAAAACTTGATTCGCTTGACTAAATCAACCACTAAACTAAAATTGCTCAATCCTTCAATCCCTGTGGGATCGACCTCACTCATGTGAGTTATTATTACTTGATGCGACCCGGTACACTTGCCGGTGAGTTTTGTGTTGGATCGTTTTCCACACATCAAGTTTTTGGCGCCGTTGCCAGGGATTGAAATAGATTGACAATGATTAAGTGAAGTGGAGATCTAGATCAAGCATTTTTTTCTTTTCTGTTATTTTAATTTTGACTAACACACTAACTGTTTGAATTTTTGCTTAAACTAACTAAAACTTCATTCTAGCTATAGATTGAAGTTTCATTTGTTTTCTGGATCTGTGTGTTTATTGTTGTGTGTTTGTATGTCAGGTACAGGAAGATCTTCCCCTGTCCTCTCTGAAATTGACCAAAGAACTCTTCGGAGAATAAGAAGAGCTGAAAGAGGGAAGAACGTTATTGGAGAGGAAGAATCTGAGGAGGAATTCCAAGAAATGGAAGGAGATCTCAATCAACCAGGAGGAGGGGCCAACAATAACCTACAACAACGAAGAGTCCTGGCTTCATATACATTTGCAAATGCTAGACACTGTGGAAGTAGCATTCTTCCTCCTAATGTCAATGCAAACAATTTTGAACTAAAGCCACAACTCATCACTTTAGTTCAAAACAACTGTTCTTTTGGAGGAGGGCCTTTGGAGGACCCAAATCAACATTTATCTACCTTCTTGAGAATCTGTGACACTGTGAAAACCAATGGTGTGCCTCCTGACAGCTACAAGTTGTTGCTCTTTCCATTTTCTCTCAGAGATAAAGCCACTCAATGGCTAGAGACCTTTCCAAAAGAAAGCATCAACACTTGGGATGACTTGGTAAGCAAGTTTCTTGCCAAATTTTATCCCCCTCAAAGAATCCTAAGATTGAAGACTGAGGTGCAGACATTCACTCAAATAGAGGCTGAAAACTTATATGAAGCATGGGAAAGATATAAGGCACTATTGAGGAAATGTCCACCAGAGATGTTCACTGAGTGGGACAAGTTGCAGAACTTCTATGAGGGGCTTACTCTTAAGGCTCAAGAAGCACTTGATCATTCAGCTGGAGGCTCTTTGCAACTCATGAAAACTACAGAGGAAGCTCAAAACCTCATTGATATGGTGGCCAATAACCAATATTTTTTTGCTCATCAAAGACAACGCCAACCATCACAAAGAAGAGGAGTAATGGAGTTGGAAGGAGTGGATTCAATTCTAGCTCAGAACAAGATAATGCAGCAGCAGATTCAACAACAGTTTGAGCAAATGGCCAAAAGGATTGATGGCTTGCAAGTTGCATCAGTGAGTGCCACAAGTCAACCACCAACTACTTGGGTGCAAAGTGAAGAAACTCAAGAGGAGCAACAGCAAGAGCAAGTCCAGTACATGCACAACCAAAATCTTGGAACAAATGAAGTCTATGGTGATACCTACAATCCATCTTGGAAGAACCATCCCAACCTCAGATGGGGAGACAACCACAATCAAAACCAACAGCCATGGCAAAGGAACTCAACACAAAACAATTGGAAAAACACAAACAACAACCAGCCAAACACTAACCAAAATACATACAGAAAACCACAAAATAATTACCCCAACTCTAACCATTATCCACCCAATAACCACCCAACAAATCAAAACACCTATCATCATCCATCAACACCCCAAAACCAACCAATCTCACAAGATTCCCAGAGGATCACCAATCTAGAGATGCTCATGGAGAAAATGATGAAGAACCAAGAATTAACAACAAAGAACCAAGAAGCGTCCATGAAGAACTTAGAGAGACAGATTGGGCAAATCTCCAAATAGATTTCTATTGAAAAACCATCAAGCTAACTGCCAAGTGACACCATTCCCAACCCAAAGGAAGAATGCAAGGTCGTGCAACTAAGAAGTGGAAAAATGTTAGTGGATGGTAACCAAGGAGCAACCAAGAATAATGACAATGAGCCAAAAAAAATTGATGAAGCCATCAACAAGGACATGTTAAGCAAGAATGTCCCAGAAAAACTCACAGAGGAAAACAACGAACCACAGAATCTAAAGAAAGGAAAGCAGATCATGGAAGAACCAAATCCAAAACAACATCAAGTGGAGAAGAGCTCAACACCACCACTACCGTATCCACAGAGATTCCACAAAGAGACAAAGGATCAGCATTTCCACAAATTTCTTGAGACTTTCAAGAAGCTGGAAATCAACATACCTTTAGCTGAGGCATTAGAGCAAATGCCTCTGTATGCCAAGTTCTTGAAGGAGCTCATCAATAAGAAAAGAGATTGGAATGAGAAGGAAACGGTGATGCTTAGTGAAGAATGTAGCGCCGTGCTCCAAAAAGGAATCCCACCAAAGCTTAAGGATCCAGGGAGTTTTGTAGTGTCATGCACCATAGGCAAACTATCCTTGGACAAAGCTCTCTGTGATCTTGGAGCTAGTATCAACTTAATGCCCTTGTCCATGATGAAGAAGCTTGCCATAGAAGAACTCAAACCCACCAGGATGTCACTAGTCATGGCTGACAGATCAATCAAGACACCAAATGGAATTGTGGAAAATCTGTTAGTAAAGGTTGGAGAGTTTATCTTCCCTGCGGACTTTGTAATCCTAGATACCGACGAGGAAGGCAACAATTCAATCATCTTGGGCAGACCATTTCTAGCAACTGCAAGAGCCATTATAGATGTGGAAAAAGGAGAAATGATTTTCAGAATACACAATGAGCAAATGATCATAAATGTTTTTAAGTCAATGCAACACCTTCCTGAGCATGAAGATCATTTGAGGGTGGATATGATAGAGAGCCTGGTGGAAGAAATGTTAGACATTAATCAGCATGAGCAAGAAAAATACAATCAAGAAACAATAGAGGAACATGTAGCTGAGGCTTCCATAGACAAAGAGGTGGAACCAAGCAAGAAAGAAGAGGTGCAAAAGCAAGAACTGAAGCCATTACCTTCTCATCTCAAATATGCATTTCTTGGCACCTCAGAGAGCTTCCCAGTGATCATTAATTTGTCCTTGACAAAGAAAGAAGAAGGAGAGCTTCTTGATGTTCTCAGAGCTCACAAGGATGCCTTAGGATGGACCATTGATGACCTAAAAGGCATCAGCCCTACAGTATGCATGCATAAGATTCTTTTGGAGGACAATTCCAAAGTAGTAATTCAACCTCAGAGAAGACTAAATCCTGCAATGAAGGAAGTCATCCAGAAGGAAGTAATGAAATTATGGAATGCAGGAATCATATATCCTATTTCGGATAGCTCTTGGATAAGCCCAGTCCAAGTGGTACCAAAGAAAGGTGGGATGACAGTCATTATCAATGAGAGGAGTGAACTCATTCCCACCAGAACTGTGACAGGGTGGAGGATGTGTATTGACTATAGAAGGTTGAATGATGCCACACGCAAAGATCACTTCCCACTTCCTTTCATTGATCAAATGCTTGAAAGGTTGACTGGCCATGCTTATTATTGCTTCTTGGATGGCTATTCTGGGTATAATCAGATAGTGGTAGATCCAAAGGACCAAGAAAAGACTTCATTCACATGCCCAGTTGGAGTTTTTGCCTATAGAAGAATGCCATTTGGATTGTGCAATGCCCCAGCCACTTTTCAAAGGTGTATGCTCTCCATTTTCTCAGATATAGTTGAAAAATTTTTAGAGATTTTCATGGATGACTTCTCTGTTTTTGGTGATAATTTCAATACTTGCCTAAACCATCTAACTCTTGTCTTGAAACGGTGCCAAGAAACTAATTTGGTTTTGAACTGGGAGAAGTGCCATTTCATGGTGCCTGAGGGGATTGTTCTTGGTCATAAAGTTTCAAGAAAAGGGATAGAGGTTGACAAGGCAAAAGTGGAAATAATAGAAAGACTCCCTTCACCAACTAATGTGAAATCTGTTAGAAGTTTCTTGGGGCATGCAGGATTTTATAGAAGGTTTATCAAGGATTTTTCTAAAATAGCCAAACCTTTGAGTAACCTTTTAATGATTGATAAACCTTTTGTTTTTGATGAAAATTGCCAGCATGCTTTTGAAACTTTAAAACATGAACTCACAACAGCACCAATTATCACACCCCCGAATTGGAACTTACCGTTTGAACTCATGTGTGATGCAAGTGATATTGCAATTGGTGCTGTACTTGGACAGAAGAAGGGAAACTTACATCATGTCATATATTACGCAAGTAAAGTATTGAATGAGGCTCAAAAAAATTACACTACAACAGAGAAGGAATTGTTAGCTGTAGTCTATGCATTTGATAAGTTTAGATCATACTTGATAGGATCTAAAATTGTGGTTTATACTGATCATGCTGCTCTCAAGTATTTGATGTCAAAGCAGGATGCTAAACCAAGACTTATCAGGTGGATTCTACTCCTACAAGAATTTGACATTGAGGTAAGGGACAGGAAGGGCACTGAAAACCTAGTTGCTGATCATTTGTCAAGGCTGCCACAAGAAACAATTCAAAAGGCCTCATTACCTGTGAATGAAAGCTTCCCAGATGAACATCTTATGCTGATCCAACAAACACCATGGTTCGCTGATATAGCAAACTACAAAGTAGGGAGGAAGATACCTCAAGAATTCACCAAGCAACAAGTGAAGAAACTAATCAATGAAGCAAGGAAGTTCTTGTGGGATGAACCCTATCTGTTCAGAAGGTGCTCTGATGGAATAATCAGCAGATGTATTCCTGAAAGTGAAATAAAAGATATATTATGGCATTGCCATGGCTCAGCTTATGGTGGACACTTTGGTCCAGAAAGAACAGCAGCAAAGATATTACAAAGTGGTTTCTATTGGCCAACCATCTTCAAAGATGCCAGGGAGTTTGTCCACCAATGTAATGAATGCCAGAGAGCAGGAGGACTAACAAGAAGGAATGAGATGCCACAGAACTTCATTTTGGAAGTAGAATTGTTTGATCTATGGGGCATTGATTTCATGGGACCCTTTCCCCCTTCTTATTCGTTCAGATATATTTTGGTAGCAGTGGAGTATGTTTCAAAATGGGTGGAAGCCATAGCCACAACTACCTGTGATGCACAAATTGTCCTTCAATTCCTAAAGAAGCACATCTTTACTAGATATGGAGTACCCAAGGGTCTCATCAGTGATGGTGGTGGTCATTTTTGTAACAAACAAATGGAGAAACTTCTCTACAAATATGGAGTTATTCATAAGGTAGCCACACCATATCACCCTCAGACTAATGGGCAGGCAGAATTAGCAAACAGGGAACTGAAAAAATCCTAGAAAAAACAGTAGGGAGCACAAGAAAGGATTGGGCTAAGAAGTTGGAAGATGCACTTTGGGCGTACAGAACAGCTTTCAAAACTCCTATTGGGAAGTCCCCATTTCAGCTGTTATATGGCAAATCTTGTCATCTCCCTGTAGAACTTGAGCACAAAGCCTTCTGGGCTACTAAACTTTTAAACCTGGATTCTGAGGCAGCAGGAGAGAAAAGGTTGTTGCAGCTGAATGAATTAGATGAGTTTAGGCTAAAAGCTTATGAAAATACCAAGATATACAAGGAAAAAGCCAAGAGATGGCATAACAGGAAGATTTTGAAGAAAGAATTCAAACCTGGACAACAAGTACTCTTGTACAACTCACGATTCAAGATATTCCCTGGCAAGCTTAAGTCTAAGTGGACTGGTCCATACTTGGTAACTAAGGTCTTTCCTTATGGAAGTATTGAATTGCTAGATGAAGCAACAAAGAGTCGGTTTACAGCAAATGGTCATAGAGCAAAACTGTACCTAGGGGGACAATGGAACAAAGAAAAAGAGGTCCAGAACCTAAATCCTCATTGAAGTAAAAATGGAGGAATGTCAAGCTAGTGACAATAAAAGAGCGCTTGTTGGGAGGCAACCCAACCTGAGGTAGTTTTCTTTTCATAGCTTTTTCAATAAAAATGTTGAATAATTGGTATGCATTGCAAGGAGCTAAGTTTGGTGTTGCACACCAAAACAATTTAAGGGAGAATGAAAGATTCTAAGTTTGGTGTTCCACCAAAAATATCATTTAAAAACACATTCTCACCTCTTGCATGATGCTAGCTCCAAGCGACCAAACACATTATTCGACTGTTTAATTGCTTTCTAGTTTTAATCTCATTAACCTTTAGCAAGGACACAAGGTTTCACATATGGTTAAAATTGTTGCATAAGAGGCAGTGGCAAACAATTAAGTTTGGTGTTTCCACACCAAAATCAATCCAGGAACCACACTCAGTTTATGCATACTAACCATATAATTAAGGGCTTGAGAAGCAAGCAACTTTGAGAATTATACAGGACATGAGTCAACAATTGAAGACATTATGCATCTTAACTCAAAGAGAACACAACAGAAGGAAGAATCAAAGGGCTGCAACTTCAAAGGTTGTATCTAAACTTAGTCCTTGCTGCTGTGAAATGTTTGAATCTGGAAACCATTGTATGTCTTGCTAAAGTGTTTATCTAGTTGCAAGTGAAATTGTTTGTTAAAAATGCTAAATCTGCATAATGCTTGTTATCCATCACTTAGCTTAAAATTTTGTCTTGTTTCCCACATGCTTAAATAAAAGAGATTTGTTTGAATTGAAAAGTGAAATATCCAATGTTGCATAAGTAAGAATGGAAGTTAATGGTGGTATATGTGTTTGATTAAATGCATAACTCATGACATAATTGTTGCATAATATCATTCTCATTCAAATGTGAGTTAGCTTGCTGTTACAAAGACTCTTATCAATAATGAAAAGCCCTTGGGAACAAAAACAAAAAGAAAAGGAAGAAGAAAAAGCCAAAATGGCAAGAAAAACAAAGAATAAAGGTTGGACACCAATAGCTTGGACCCTAGGACATATGCCTGTGATGTTCTTGTACTGAGATATGCTTGGATGAGTAAAATCTAAGGGGTATTTTAAAACCCGGTCACTTAGATCAACTGATTTGGGATGGCCAATTGAAAGTCCACAATAAAGAGCAACTTAGATACAGAATATTTAGTTATCCAAAGAGATGTTGGGCATCAATGATCCTAGGAAGAATTAGTGAGCCATGTGTCTGTGGTGGAAAGATGTTGAGTAAAAGAAAAAAAATAAAGCCAAAGGCTACTACTGCAACATTAGACACCAAACCTCCAAAAGAGTAATAAGCTTGTTAAGCATTATGAGAAAAGAAAAGTTAGCAAGGGAGTAATTAAAAAGTAAGTCTTATAACAGCAAGGTTAGCAAGTCTTTGAGGAAAGATGTATATTATGTAACAGCAACAATAATTGAGTTATCATTGTCTGCATAAAGACTCCATAAATCAAGTTCTGCTATATGCCTAATAAGGATATGTGTTCTTTTCTTGTTCATATCAATTGCTCTTAATTTTGATGCTTGCTTGGGGACAAGCAAGATTTAAGTTTGGTGTTGTGATGACAAGTCATCATATACCCATTTTTCAAGCTAATTTCACTTGTTTTATTAGTCTTTATGCACTTTCTTGCATCCTAAGTAAGTGATTTGGAGTGAAAATGCATAACTTCTTTAAATCAAACAACCACCATGAAATTAATGTTAACTCATAAGGTTTAAGCTAATTTTAATTGAATTTTAATTGATTTATAAGCCTTGTGAATTTAGTGATACTTGGAGTGGTTGTTTTGGTTTAATGTAGGTGAAGAAAAGAATAAAAGAGAAAAGCGTGGCCTAAGAAAGCGTGACCAAAGGAGAAGAAAACGTGGTCAAAGGAAGTAGAAGTGTGTCGCATGTAAAGAGGGGAGGCAAGCATTGCCCTCCACAAGGGCACACTGCCCTCTAGGAGGGCAACATAAGGGAACAAAGCATGAAAGGTAACTCTGCCCTGCCCACTACAAGGGCAGAGCACAAATCTGTGCCTTGGAATCAAGAAGCACAAAACCTTGCCCTGCCCTCCACAAGGGCAGTATCGGGCTCACCAAGGGAAGAAAATCAAAGGAAAATGTCTACAATGCTTGCCACATGAGTTGAACACGGGACCATGAGGAAGCAAGGAATTAAGCCTCACTTTGGTACCAAGAAAGCCAAGGAAAATGGCTAGCGTGTGTAGCATCCAAGTTTCGAACTCGGGACGTCAAAGTGGAAACACTGCCCTGCCCTCTGCGAGGGCAGGGCAGTATTTTGTTGTGGCACAATTCTGGTGCACCAAGGCACCATTCTGGCGCACCGCAGCATCATCTGGCAGCACCAGCAGCGCACCACAGCACAATTCTGGCGCAATAAATTTTTCTGCCCTGCCCTCCGCGAGGGCAGGGCAGCATCCTGCGCACCAAGCCTGCACCACGCCGCACCACGCACGCACCAAGCACCAAATCCTGCCCTGCCCTCCACAAGGGCAGGGCAGCCTCCTGGAAGCTATTATTTTTGGGCCAAAAATTGAATTAAAAATCCAATTTAATTCATTTCTTCACCCAATCAAAAGCCCATCCAAATCCCAAAATCCAAGAATAGAAAGTGTATAAATAGAAGTTCATGAGGTCATCTCCAATGAAATCTACAAAATAGCCGAAAAGCCCTCCACCATGGCAAGGCTAGCTTTTCCTCACCTTATTTGCCATCTATGTTACTCAGCTGGAGTTATCATAGAAGGAGACATCCCCATTGAAGAGGATAAGCCCATCACCAAGAAGAGGATGGAGCAAGCAAGAGAGACCCTCCACGGATCTCAAGAGATGCATGAGGAAGCTCATCATCAAGAAATCCCTAAGATGCCTCAAGGGATGCACTTTCCTCCCAACAACTATTGGGAACAACTCAACACTTCCTTAGAAGATTTGAGCCACAATGTGGAACAATTAAGGGTGGAACATCATGAGCACTCCATCATTCTCCATGAAATAAGAGAAGATCAAAGAGCAATGAGGGAGGAGCAACAAAGGCAAGGAAGGGACATAGAAGAGCTTAAGGACATTGTTGGACCTTCAAGAAGAAGATGCCACTAAAGGTGGATTCATTCCTTGTTCTTATTTCGTTCTGTTTTTCGGTTTCTATGTTATGTTTATCTATATTTTGTGTCTCTACTTCATGATCATTAGTATGTAGTAACTATGTCTTAAAGTTATGAATAATTCCATTAATCCTTCACCTCTCTTAAATGAAAAATGTTTTAATTCAAAAGAACAAGAAGTACATGAATTTCGAATTATCCTTGAATTTAATTTAATTATATTGATGTGGTGACAATACTTTTTTTTTCTGAATGAATGCTTGAATAGTGCATAATTTGATTTATGACAAGTCATCATATACCCATTTTTCAAGCTAATTTCACTTGCTTTATTAGTCTTTATGCACTTTCTTGCATCCTAAGTAAGAGATTTGGAATGAAATGCATAACTTCTTTAAATCAAGCAACTACCATTAAATTGATGCTAAATCATGAGGTTTGAGCAAGAATTAATTGATTTTTAATGAATTATAAACCTTGTGAATTTAGAGATACTTTGAGTGGTTGTTTTGGTTTCTTGTAGGTGAAGAAAGAAAGAAAAAAAAGGAAAAACGTGGCTTAAGAAAGCGTGGCCCAAAGGAGAAAAGAGTGTGGCGCATGGAAGGGAGGAAGCAAACATTGCCCTCCACAAGGGCACACTGCCCTCCAGGAGGGCAACATAATGAAACAAGCTTGAGAAGCAACACTGCCCTGCCCTCCTCAAGGGCAGAGCACAATTTGATGCCAAGGATCAAGGAGAGCAAAAACTCTGCCCTGCCCTCCTCAAGAGCAATATCGGCTCCAATCAAGAATAATTCAAAGGAAATTGCTTCCTAGTGCTTCCTATGG